>NC_135963.1:40193951-41393951 GCF_053455715.1 Rhinoraja longicauda | reverse complement strand
ATCGGTGCTACCTCCTGCGTCCATGCAGAACTCATGGACTTCATCAAGTTCTCCACCAATTTTCATCCTGCACTCAAATTTACTTGGACCATCCCCGACACCTCCCTCCCCTTTTTTGATCTCCCAGTCTCCATCAGAGGAAATAGACTAATGACTGACATCTATTACAAACTCACTGACTCCCACAACTATCTCAACTACACTTCTTCCCATCTTGCTTCCTGCAAAGATTCTATCCCCTACTCCCAATTCCTCAATCTACGCCACATCTGCGCCCAAGATGAGGTGTTCCATACTGGGACATCTGAGATGTCCTCATTCTTTAGGGAACGAGGGTTCCCCTCTCCCACCATAGATGAGGGCTTCGCTCGTGTCTCCTCGGTACCCCGCAGCTACGCCCTTGCTCCCCCGAGTCACAACAGAGGCAGAGTCCCCCTAGTCCTTACCTTCCACCCAATCAGCCATTGCATACAACACATAATCTCTGAAATTTCCGCCACCTCCAACAGGCTCCCACCACTAGCCACATTTTCCCATCTCCACCCCTTTCCGCCTTCTGCAGACCGTTCCCTCAGCAACTCCTTGCTTAGCATCCCTTCCCACCCAAACCACCCCCTCCCCAGTTACCTTCCCCTGCAACCACAGAAGATGCAACACCTGTCGCTATACCTCCTCCCTCGACTCTGTCCAGGGACCCCGACAGTCCTTTCAGGTTAGGCAGAGGTTCACTTGCACCACCTCCAACCTCATCTACTGTATCCTTTGTTCAAGATGTGGACTCTTATACATCGGCGAGATGTATACACAGACTGGGCGATCGTTTTGCGCAATACATTCGTTCAGCTCGCCTGAACCTACCTGATCTCCTAGTTGCTGGACACTTTATTTCTCCTTCCCATTCCCACACAGACCTTTCTGTGCTAAGTCTCCTCCATTGTCAGAGTGAGGCGAAATGTAAATTGGAGGAATAGCATCTCATATTTCGCTTAGTCTGCTTACAGCCCAGTGGTATGAATATTGATTTCTCTCACTTCAGGTAGCCCTGGCATTCCCTCCAGCTTTTTGTGTCTACCATTCAAATAATAATCTGCCTTTCTGTTCATACTACCAAAGTGGATAACCTCACATTTATCCACATTATACTGCATTTGTCATGCATCTGCCCACTCACCCAACCTAACCAAGTCACCCTGCAGCCTCATAGCATACTCATCGCAGCTCCCACTGCCACCCAGTTTTGTGAGCTGCGATGAGGTTGCAGTGTGGCCCCCCCCCCTCACCCACTCAACCCCCCTTGCCCCCCCTCCCCCCCCACTCACCCAGTCCATCCCCCCCTACTTCCCTCAACCCCTTTCCCCCCCCCCCCCCCCCCACCCACTCTTTGGGGCTCTCCGGCACTTCATCCCCCCTCAGCCCCCCCGCCCCTCAACCCCCCCCTCCTCTCAGGGGCTCCCACGGCCCCCCCCCCCCCCCCCCACACTCCATTCACCCACTCCGATTGTCCGGGGCACTCCTGCCGGGCAGGAGTGGGGACTACATCTCCCAGCAGGGGGCTCCGTGGCGTGCGGTGCGCACAAGATGGCGGAGCGGGAGGAGGAGGAGAGCGGCTAGTTAACTGGGGTCCCTGCACCGAGCCTTGCGGCACCCCATTAGTCACTACCTGCCATTCTGAAAAGGACCCTTGAATTCCTACTCTTTGCTTCCTGTCTGCCAACCAGTTCTCTACCCTTGTCAATGCCCTACCCCCAATACCATGTTTTATAATTTTGTGTAATCTCTTGTGTAGGACCTTGTCAAAGGCTTTTTGAAAGTCCATATACACCACATCTACTGGCTCTCCCTTATCCATTTTACTTGTTACAGCCTCAAAACATTCCAGAAGATTAGTCAAGCATGATTTCCCCTTCCAAAATCCATGCTGACTTTGACCGATCCTGTCACTGCTTTCCAAATGCACTGCTATAACATCTTTAATAATCGACTCAAGCATTTTCCACACTACCGATGTAAGGCTAATTGGTCTATAATTCCCTGTTTTCTCTCTCCCTCCTTTCTTAAAAAATGGAGTTACATTGGCTACCCTCGTCTTGGAGGCATCTTAGAAAGGAAGAGGCACAAGCTTACATAAACTTCAATACTTTGCTATCCAGGCAGCAGAACGACATGACAAAGGACACCATACCTGACCTTATTTAATAAGCAGATGGCCGAGACCAAGTAGCAAAAATTCACTCAGTCAACTCAAGTCATTATGTTTGTGACAGAGAACAGAGAACAGAGATAAGTTGGAAAGAGGTCTCAGTTTTCCTTCAACAAAGTTTGGATTAAAGATGGCTGGAAAATTAAAGACGTAATAAATACTTGATAAACAAAGGAACAATAAGGGCGATGTGTGACTATTCCATGAATGTTATGTACAAGAGAATTTATAGTTTATGTTAATTTGAGCAGCATTGGTTGCAATATGTAAAATGAAACATGCAAAATGCATCTTACCGGCCTGGAGCCTGCCGAGACTCCGAGAGAGACATGTCACTACTCGAAGAGGCACTGAGGGGACGATCCTGTCCTTTATTCTCTTTGTCAGATTCTCCTGAAGGCTGATAGATGGTCTTTGGCTGAAAAAATGAGCAAAAATATTTTAAAGATCTAACACTATTAAAACTGCCAAAGGGAATCTTTTGCTAGCATACCATTCATGACAAACAAATATTTGTACTCAAGTTGTTTGGCCATTTATACCAGACTGTCCTCAACAAAAGAGCCTTATGAAAGAAGTCTGAAGTTGATTTGCTAAAATTGAGAGCATCTATTCAGCTAACTCTGCCACCATCTTTTTAGATCCACTTACCAGCTTAAATTAGAATAGTAGTGCCCCAACCCTGATTCTCAATCCTAGTTTTTTTGTACCTCTAAATTTGGTGCAACGCCAATTTACTAGTAATGACAGCCCACCCAGGCCATGCTAACATAAAATGTTTCCTCTTCACCAAAAAGTCTTTGAATGCACGTTATCTAAATTTATTCATTCTGTAATTTCACATATGAAACTCTCCAATCAAGGTTCTGATTTACCACAGCACTAAAGTGGCTGTAATCAAAATTATCATAAACAAACCTGGCAATAGTTGACTAAACATGTTAAGTTGAAAACATGCTCAAAACTTTAATTATGAGCCTTATGCTATCAAGAGATAACTTATAATTGTTTGCACTCTTTTCTATATCTGCATCTAAACTCAGGAATTCCCTCTACCCTAACCTCTAAAATTCTCCTGAAAATCAAGCATATTTTAATATGTAAGCCCTCGCAATAACAGATATCTACCTGTGTAGGAAGGAACTGCAGATGCTGGTTTAAATCGTAGACACAAAAAGCCCGAGTAACTCAGCAGGACAGGCATCTCTTGAGAGAAGGAATGGGTGACATTTCGGGTCGAGACCCTTCTTCAGACTGGTTAGGGATAAGGCAGTGACTAGTGGGGTGCCGCAAGGCTCAGTGCTGGGACCCCAGTTATTTACAATATATATTAACGATTTAGACAAGGGAATGAAATGTGACATCTCCAAGTTTGCGAATGGCACAAAGCTGCGTGGTAGTGTGAGATACGATGAGGATGCTATGAGGCTGCAGGGTGACTTGGATAGGTTGCGTAAGTGGGCAAAGCATGGCAGATGCAATATAATGTGGATAAATGTGAGGTTATGCACTTTGGTGGCAAGAACAGGAAGGCAGATTATTATCTGAATGTTAGACATAAAAAGCTGGAGTAACTCAGCGGGACAGATGCAGCCTGTCCCGCTGAGTTACTCCAGCTTTTTGTGTTTATTGACGGATTTCTATATAACAGATTTTGGTTATAGTGGACTGAGGCTCCCATTGCACCACATACCCACTTCTGCCAGTCACCCAATGAGCTTGCGCCACACAGTTTTTCCGGTTGGGGGAGTGAAGTGTGCAAGTAGCAAGGCAGTGGCTCGAGTACCGGGCCTGTCCCTGGCTTACTGCGTGTGGGCCCGCGGCTCAGCGGTAGCCAGCCTGTGAATTTCTGCTTGTTTATTGTGACACACGTGAAATTAATAAACCAATAACTCAGGTCTTCCTCCATAGTCAATTAACTCTTCTACTCTTCATTATAAGCTGAATTGAGGAAATGTTTTAATTACAATACAAAATGGCACATTTATTTTGAAAGGTTACCTGTTTCTCCTCTGGTACTGATTGGTTGGGAAGCGGCTCATTAAATTTAGCTAGCTCAGTTACACATTTTGTAAAAGTCTCCTGTAAATATTTTTGGCATATGGGTTCTGGCCTGGACTTTGAAAAGGCTTCTTTTTGTTTCCTATAGAGCTCTTGCAGTCGTTTGTTCTTTTGTTCCATTGCTTCCTTCTGAGCTTTCTTCTCTTCTGTCTGCCTCTTCTTCCTTTCTGTTTGTTGCCTGGCAATAAATTGCCTTACCTCCTCTGCATCATAATGTCTCAATCTCTTCAGCTGCATTTCAGTGCTCAGGCTAGACTTCTCTTGCTTTCGCTTAGTTGGGCTCACACTTCTTGAGAAGGCATGGCCTTCTGTAGTCCGTTTGCCACCTTCTAAATTTGCTGAATCTTTCCGAGCTTCCTCAAGCTGAAGGTCATCTAGTATCTCTCTAACTTCAGCTGGCAGCACATGTGCATTCTGCACTTCAAGCTTGTTTTGGCCTTCTTCCTTTCTCCATTCATCCTCCAAAGGCTGCTTGGCTGAGCGGGTCTCAGAACTTGCTGGCCTCGATTTTCTGGAAGCTTCGAGCCCATGCTCAGGATCCACTCTCGCGGCATTTACTATATAGGGCACGAAAACAAGAACAACTTATCTTCAAGCAAAATGAAAAGGTTAGGAACCTTTTAACTTTAGGAATAGAATTCAGAGGTTTACAATCATGTTATTCAACTCCAAAATTATGTTCAGAAGTTACAAAATTAGGTCTGGCTATCTCGTATCAAACTGCTGGAACAGGAAAAAAAGATTCTAACATGGGATTCAATTACAGCGTTTCATGTACATATCACTGGTGCACAAAATATGGCACTATACTAATACTATATTTCTGCGACAAAGCAAGTTTTCTTAATCTGAATTGGTTATATTGTGATTGATGAATTACGGAACATTAATTGTGCTACTTGGGCCACTTTGGTTTTCATGCAATCGTGTTTGGGAGACCTGTTTAAATCTGTACTTTGAAGGCAACTATAGCCTTTCTGCTACTATGTAACTTTCTATAATGCAAGGTTTCTGAGGAACATGACTAACGAATTGCAGCCGACCTGCCTGTATTCGAATATTTCAAATCTTGAAATTGCTGAGCGAATAAGCAGTCAAATCTAACTGCAGTTCCTAATAAACTCTCAAATTCATTTCAAAATCAAATCACTTCTGAATTCAACTTTACCCATTGCAAGATATTCAAATTCCTAAAATCAGAATCAAAGTGCCCAGAATCATGACCTTTAGCCCACCATATTCATATTGACCATCAATTAACCATGTATATTAACTGTAATAAAATAAAAATCTGTAGTGTTGGGTCAGGTCATGCAGATAAAGGCCAACAGCTCCAAACAGCAGATAGATATGTAGGGAATGGATGTGGATTACATGCAGGCAAGTAAGAGTTGGCCTTGGCATCATGTTCAGCACAGATATTTTCCTTGTGCTGTACTGTTCTACATTTTAGAATCTGTGATGTTCAGTTTTTGCAACTAAAGTTCTGGACTCCAGCATGTAACTCCTCACTTATTGACCAAAAGACCAAATTTGTCCGTTATTTTGATGCTTTCCATGGCACAAATACCACCTTGCTGAGATTTACACTGGGAATATTGCCATTGGAATCCAGTGCCAGGACAAAAGAATATCCTCCCAGCAACTCCTCTCAGCACCCCACAGTAATTTCAAGGCAAAGATATTTTGCGAATTATCTTTTTTTTGCATTAATTATTTTGTTTATGCGTGTGTTTTACATTGTTCTTTAAAAATGTTTTACTTTTTAATGTGCCTCAATTTTCATAGTTTTTAAATGCCTTTGAATGTCAGGAACATTAAAAAAAAATTACACCTTTTGCAGTCAGCAAAACCTTGCCAGGGAATTATTTTGGCAGTCGATGAGTCAGGTAATTATAAAAGCAGGTAGACACAAAATGCTGGAGTAACTCAGCGGGACAAGCAGCATCTCTGGAGAGAAGGAATGGGTTACGTTTCGGGTCGAGACCCTTCTTCAGACTTCTAACAGCACTCAGGATTAAAATGAAGTAGTAATATTCTATGCTATAATTACTTTTGTCTAGCGTCATGTGTACTGAGGTACAGTGAAAAGCTTCTTTGTTGCGAGCTATCCTGTCAACGGAAAGTCTACACATGATTACAATCAAGCCACCCATGGATACAGGATAAAAGGAATATTGTTTAGTGCTAGATGAAGTCTAGTAAAGTCGAATTAAAGATAGCCCAAGGGTCTCCAGTGAGGTAGATGGTAAGTCTGGACCACTCTTTAGTTGGTGATGGGATGGTCCAGTTGCCTGATAACAGCTGGAAAGAAACTGTCCCTGAAACTGGAGCTAGACGTTTTCACACTTCTGCACCTCATGGCTGATGGGAGAGGGGAGAAGACGGAGTGTCAGGGGTGAGACTCGTTCTTGATTTATGCTGATGGTCTTGCCGAGCGAGGCAGCTTGAAGTGTAGATAGTCAATGGAAGGGAGGTTGGTTTGGGTGATAGTCTGGACTGCGTCCACAATTCTCTGCAATTTCTTGCTGTCTTGGATGGAGCTATTCCCAAACCATGCTGTGATGTATCACGATAAAATGCTTTGTACGGCGCATCTGTAGAAGTTGGTGAGAGTTGTTGGGGGCATACTGAACTTCCTAACCCCTCTAAGAAGAGACATTTGTGTGCTTTCTTGGCTGTTGCTTCAATATAGCTGGTCCGAGACAAGTTACTGATGATGTTTGTTTATTTGTTGTTTGTCATGTTTGTTGCTCAAGTACAACTTCACGCCATTCAATGCATTTGAAAGGCAAGACTTGAAACTTGGATGCAGGCATTGACATACCAGCGACCTGGGTGTTCTGCACCAAGAGGAAAGCACAGCCCATAAGATAGGGTCTTCTGATTTGGTGAAATACAGGGGATCTTGACGGCAGGCGAGACAGATAATAGAACCATGACCATCTGCTTTTGTAATTGTCCAATGGGTTAGAATTCCCTCAGTTTATTTGAGTAAACTATAACACCATGACGTAGGAAGCTACTGACGTGGGCAAACAAGAGGGCAACTGGTGATGGGGACTGACACAGCTTCCTCCAAGAGCAAAGGTTCAGAAAGCTGTGTTGCCTGACCAGAGCAAGTTTCTGACATAAACTCAGGGCTGAAGGGGAACTATCCAGCTGCCATAGTACAAATAGCGGCGAATGACATCAGTGGGACAAAAACAATTCTGCCTGGCACCAAATTAAGAAACAGAACCTCAAAAGGTGCATTATTAACCATCCAAAATTAACTCAGGTATTTGTTTCTCAAATCCTAAGTAACCTATCTCAAAGATTGATCTGGCAGAATTGATTTTGATTTATACAACACTGGCACCAGTCCTGTAAAAAGTGTGAGCTGCATGATTGGGACAGTCTACAACTGAACAGTACAGAGGCGAGTGTTCAAGTGAATAAGGTAAGATTTTAAAATGAGTATCGGGGGCAAGGAATTGAGCTGCATAGATGGGCGGCATGGTGGCAGTTGCTGCCTTACAGGGAATGCAGCGCCGGAGACTCAGATTCGATCCTGACTACGGGCGCCGTCTGTACGGAGTTTGTACGCTCTCCCCGTGACCTGCGTGGGTTTTCTCCGAGATCTTCGGTTTCCTCCTAACTCCAAAGACGTGCAGGTTTGTAAGTTAATTGGCTGGGCAAATGTAAAAATTGTCCCTAGTGTGTGTAGGATAGTGTTAGTGGGCGGGGATCGCTGGGCGGTGCGGACCCGGTGGGCCTAAGGGCCTGTTTCTGTGCTGTATCTCTAAATCTAAAATCTAAAAAATAAATCTAAAAAAATCAGACTAGAATCATGCAAGATTAAGTTTTACTATGGGGAATGATAAACGGTAACAGGAAGGGAGTGTACAAAGTGTAAAATAAATCAGTGGAAACCAATATTGGTTACAGAAATGACCAAAGGACAAAACTATAGGCTCTGTATCCGAATACGATTTCAAAACCATTACGGAGACATAGGTACATGGTGGTACATGGTGATAAAGGTTAGAACCCATATGTTGAAGGGTTCCTAATTAATGAAGAAATTGTAAAACCAGAGGGAGGGATAGTGGGCGGGGCAGCAGATAAGGGGAGAGAAAAGGAAAAACAAGGGAAAGAGCAGTAAAGTCCTATTGTTGCAATATAACAGCTTACTTTTATCTGTCTCTTTCCTAGCACAATATTCCCAACTGTCTTTTTCTTCTTCCCCTCCTCTTCTTCCTCAACCCTCCCATATACTCCTCGTCCCTTCCTCCCTTTTGGATCTCTTTCCAGGGGCTCTTACAGCCTTGCAGTATCCTAGGCAGCAAGAAGTTAAAATATCATTATCAATATCTACATTCCATGGACACCAGTAAATCAAGGAAGTCTGTCTGGATGGAAATAAGGAGCAAAAATGCATTTCATTGGAATTCATATCTTTTGCTATTAATACACAAACAAAACTGCTTTCATTTTAGAAATATCAGTGAGATCCCTTTGGTGCAGCACAAAACTTTGCAATTTTTAGAACTGTTATTTAATAAAGCTCTTAAATGATTAGTTGCAGGATACCTCCATTATTACCGTCTTTACATGCAATTCAAAATGCTCTTTGGGCTGTGATATTGAAGGGTGGGAGGTGAAATTGCATGAAAAAATGAATGATATCAACAACTCACAATTATGAACCATTCTCAATGTTAATCATGGGATATTTTGTTAAGGCATGCTGGGAATTCTATCTTGATTTTACTTTAAATGGGTCTCATATCTCAAAGTAAAAACACACCACAACAAAGTCAACTGCAGCCCAGTTATGGTCTTGACTGCATAGACAGCATTAATGGACACCACTTCATTAATAAATATTGGTCAACATAATCAAAAGCAGTAACTGAGAATGGAAGATTAGAGCACTGGTCAGTACTCACTAGGTGTGGCATTCCTATTTTTCCTGACTTTTGAATCAGTGTCCACCTTATTTTCAGTTATCATCTTTGGTGCAGGTCCCAGAACCATTTTTACTAGTTTCTGGCCTTCACGCCATGAAGCTGTGCTGATAATATGGGCACCTGAAATTTTTTAAAAAAGAACAGTTAGACATTTATCATATTTAGAACAGTCTACACAAGTCTTCAAAGAACATCCTTGTGGATGAAAGCAAAGTATTAAAATGCCACTCCGTAAAATATAATGGTAAGCAGGGTGATCTCCCAGGAATAGATTTAACCTAAAGCTATCAGCATTTTCATCATATCCAACCACCTGTTAAGAGGCTGATTTTGGGCAGCCAAGGACATCAATTGGATTATATTCAATAATAATTGAATATTATTATTGTTGAATCGGGTGCACAGATCGGTGGAGTTGCTGGGCTCGAGGGGAGGGGGGGGAGTGGGGTGGGGGGGGAGGCAGGAGGGGAGGGAGCGAGTGGAGGGGTAGGGGAGGAGGGGGAGTGGGGGGAAGTAGGGGTGGGGAGGAGGGGAGGGGGCTGAATGGATGAGGGGGGAAGGAGTGAGTGAGTGAGTGGGGGAGGGAGTGGGTGACTAGGGGGGTGGAGGAGGGGGAGGATGGAGTGGGTCAGTGGGGAGGGGATGGAGTGGGTGAATATGGGGAGGGGGGGTGGAGTGGGTGAGTGGGGGGATGGAGTGGGTGAGTGGGGGGGATGGAGTGGTTGAGTGGGGGGATGGAGTGGGTGAGGGGGATGGAGTGGGTGAGGGGGATGGAGTGGGTGAGGGGGATGGAGTGGGTGAGGGGGATGGAGTGGGTGAGGGGGATGGAGTGGGTGAGGGGGATGGAGTGGGTGAGGGGGATGGAGTGGGTGAGGGGGATGGAGTGGGTGAGGGGGAGGGGGGATGGAGTTGGTGAATGGAGGGGAGGGGGGATGGATTGGGTGAAAGGGGGGATGGAGTGGGTGAGGGGGGATGGAGTAGATGAGGGTGGGGTGGAGTGTGTGAGTGGGGGGGGGGGATAATGTGGGTGAGTGGGGGGGAAGGGAGGGGGGATAGAGTGGGTGGGGGGGGAAGGGAAGGGGGATAGAGTGGGTGAGTGGGGGGGAGGAAGGGGGATGTAGTGGGTGAGAAGGGAAGGGGGAAGTCGGGGAGGGGAGGATGCTACACCAATGCAGGAGAGCTTTGGGCCCAATGGATGTCCTCCGGATCAGCGTGAGCGCGGTTCGGGGAGGGTTGCCATTTTGTGTTCAGCTCCGGCACGTCTGCAGTTGGGGGAGGGTTGCCATGTTGTTTTCAGCTCCGGCGCGTCCGCAGTTGGGGGAGGGTTGCCATGTTGTTTTCAGCTCCGGCACGTCTGCAGATGGGGGAGGGTTGCCATGTTGCTTGCTGCTCCGGCACGTCTGCAGTTGGGGGAGGGTTGCCATGTTGTTTTCAGCTCCGGCGCATGCGCAGTTGGGGGAGGGTTGCCATTTTGTGGCCACACTCTCGATCTCCCCACTCTGATTGGTCGCCGGCGCGTCCTGATTTGCTCCTGCTGCTCACTCCCATGTGGGGTCCATTGATTGGTTCCGACCCCCCACTCAACGCTCGATTGGTTCGGCTCCCTTTAGTGGGGGGAGCGCTGCCCCCCCTCCGCTCTGATTGTTTGCCGACAAGTCCTGATTTGCTCCTGCCGTTCACCCCCACGTGGAGTCCATTGATTGGCTACAACCTCCCGCTCGACCTCTTTATTTTACATAAGATCTTTATTTCCTTGAGATTCATTTCATTTTTTTTAAAAAGCAACTTATTTTAAAGAAAGGGTGAATGGGAGGGGGGGTGTGAGTGTGCGAGACCACCACGAGAGGCTTTGGGTCCACACGGCTCACTCTAGCTGCAGCGCTGGCTCCACGGGGCCGAGGTGAGTGGCATCCTCTCCCCTTCCCTGTCCCCCCCCCCCGCCTACCCCGGGAGACACTCCCCACCCGGCCGCCCATTTTTGGGAAAGACCTCAGATCCCTCTCGGCCTTTTTATTCTACATAGCATGTTTATTTCATTGCTTCTTTTAAAAAAAATAAAATAATTTATTTTAAAGAAGAAATGTGATTTTCCCAAGTCACAATGGAAACCCTACGAGGAATAGGCGCAAATGCTTTATTTTACATGGGATCTTTATTTAATTGAGATTCTTTTTTTTTTTTTTTTAAAGAAAAAGCACGATTTTCCTTGGTCACAATGGAAACCCTATGAGGAATGGGCCCAAGGGGCCACTTGGTTTAGTTGAGGATAAAAGTGAGAAACTATATTGCAGATAAATAAAATACTTTGGTTAAACCACATTTGGAACATTGTGTGCAGTTCTGTTCATCACTGTATAGAAAGGATGTGGTGGCTTTGGAGAGGATGCAAAAGGGATTCACCAGGATGTAGACTAGATTGGAGTGAAATACCTACAAGGAGAGACTTGTCAAACTTAAATTGTTTCTCCGGAGTGTCAAAAGGATGAGAAGTATAGATAAGTTAGATAATAAGTCTATTTTCCCCCAGGGTGGAAATATCAAATACTAGGGGACATAGATTTAAGGTGAGAGAGAAGATGTTTAAAGGAGATGCATGAGGAAAGTTTTTTGTTTATTGTGGTAGATGCCTGGAACGTGCTGCCTAAGGAGGTAGTAGAAGTTAATATGATAGCTTCAGCTAAGCACATAGGCATTCAGTTAAGCACATGAACAGGCAGGGAATAGAGGGATATGGATCATGTACTGGCAGAAGGGATTAGTCAGAATTGCAACATGGTTGATGCAGACATGGTGAACCAAAGGGCAAGCTTTTTTCCAATGTTTATTACAGCTTGGCCCAAACACGGACCAAGGAGCTGAAATGTTGAGATAAATTGGAATGTTAAATGCTACTAATTGCAGCCAGAATGCGACGTTAAGGTGTCTTAATAAAATTGAAGGTAATGGGTATCAAGGGGAAATACTTTAATGATTGGAGCAATGCAAAGCAAGATGGTTGTCATGACTGCACACCCGTCTAAGTTTCAAGCCTTGCTGAATTAGAAAAATATTGTTGCTCCTTCAGTTTCGATGGATTTAAAAATCCTGGAACTCCCTGTCCATGACTGCCGCAAGAGTATAAATCTAGATTAATTAGAGATGTTTTAAGAGGTTCGCCACCAGAGGAATAAATGGTGATATTGACATTAATACCCACATCCCATAAGTGCTGGAACATCCAATTCCTGCCAATGAATTGCTTGAGAAAATAATTTACAGAGATTGGTATAATAGCAAGAAGCATTTAAAGCCTAGCCTGTGCATGCATTAAGGCTGGAGGCTATTTTTAGCAGGTGGTAAGCCATCCATAAATGGTGGCATGCACTTCAGCCAATACCCTCCCCCAGTTTTATTTTTCAGAGACAGGATATGCTCACTGCTGCTGGCTGTCACTATATTTAGCTGGGAGACTTAATTCCATGCATGTTTGTTCATTAGTGCTTACTCCACAAAATCTAGTATGACAAGCAAAGAATACTTATTAGGATCAAGGCAGCCTTGGGAGGAGCTGCACCCCGCTTTTAACAGGCCTTAGTTTAGAAGGAATTATATATTACTATGCATGCCAATAGGTGATGTACACTAAAGCTTCAATACTCTGGAATTTGCATTGCAGTCCCTGTATGGCAAAGGAAATGCTTTGAGATAAAATCAAAATTGTACACAATACCAATTGTAATCCCAAAGACTGATAATTCTAATAAAATCCCTTTACTCTTGCAAACAAATCCTTTCACAATAAAAATTACCAACCTCTTGTTGCATCTGCACTTTGGCTTTCAATGGAGTACAAGGATACCCAGTCCTTTTGAACAGTTTCAGAAACTATCACCATAAAAAAAAGTACCCTTTTGCTTCATGTAACAAAATGGATGACCTCACATTTTTTAAGCTCAGCATTACTTTCCCGATACAAACTCCATATCTTGAGGAAGGGTTTTGACCCGAAACGTCACCCAGAGATGATGCCTGTCCTGCTGAGTTACTCCAGCATTTTGTGCCTATCTTCGGTGTAAATCCAGCACCTGCAGTTCCTTCCTACACATTTCTCCAGAGATGCCGCCTGACCCCCTGGGATACTCCAGCACTTTGTGTCTTTTTTAGAATTAGAGATTTTTGTTCCAAATGTGACCACAAATACATTAGATTTCCAAAATATCAGGCAAGAACAAATTAAGATTACATATTGCCTCACTATAAGGTATCAATTTAATGTTACTTTTACAAAAAACTCTTAATAGTAAAATATCCGAAAGACAAGTGAATATATCCTTGTGTCTGGTTTTCAAATTTTAGTAGTATAACGATAACTGGGAACATTCTTACAACTTATAATTTTTGAAAAGACTAATTACTACGAGACTGGTGTAAGCCCCATCATGTGTTATGTGTTAATATGCTTAATTAATAAATTCTTTCATACAAATTATACCATTAAGAATGGAATTCATACTTGACTCAGTTAATCACTTTCCAAAAGATATTTGAGAACACGTGTGATATTAAAAAATAATAAAGAAAATTAATTTTGTCTGATGCCATTTTCGTCAAATTTAGAGTAGCAACTTGTACATTGTGAATAAATAATTTAAGGAAATCCTGGTAGATGACATTTATTTCAATTAGATTTTAAAGAATGTAAGCTTCCTTTGAAAAATAATAAACTGAAAACAATCAAACTTTGTCTCCTTAACTACAATTTGTGGGCCACAGATGTGAACACTTTCCAGATGACCCTACCATCAACTCCGATTACAATTGCATCTTCATTCATAAATATATCCAGTCACTGAAGCTGGGATAAAAATAACAGGTTTTTGTTTTATTTTCAGTTCAATCAGAGCTACTTTATAGTGGTGAGCCAAATCTACTTGGAGTTAAAGCAGTTTGCAAGGCAAAACAGGAAAACTAAAAGGGCCAGGAATTTGGATTTAATTTGGTTTCTAAAATGATTTGCGTCTTTGCAGCTGAATGTTGCGGTGCTATTTAGCCTATTTCATTGTTTCCACGTCATGGAATTTATGGCAAAGTTTACAGTTTGTACTTTTAGCAGATCAAAGTGTAGCATTCAAAAGATGAATATGTGGTTTACTCACTTGGTTTGGTGTCAGGGCTCGGTGATCGAGTCATTTTCTGTACCTTACGCACAGGTTTAATGGTTTTCTTCTCTCTGGCTTTTTCACTTGCCGCTTCCTTCGTCTTACAATCGTCTGTCAACAATGGAAAGTAAAATAAGAGTTCTCTCCTGTTGGGACTATGTGTGGCAAATTTGAATTGGTTACAATTTAGTTCAAGTAATCTACAGTATTGGGAAGCAATCAAACTACACATTAGAATTTTAATAGAATGGATTCTTTCAAAATATTTTTTGCAATCAAGATCGGCTGACATTGCACCGTTAAACATATTAATATAATGGACCAATAACAGGAGTGTCATTTTCTATTTTTTAAAACACACATTTCCTTGGGATCCATAGAGGGCACTGAATGCAGAAGTTGCAGGAGGTGCACGCAAATCTTTGCCTCGCCTGTCTGTTTCACCATCATCTCTCAATGGTGGTGAGAAAGGTGCAGGGACAAGTGTTGCATCTCCTACAGTTACAGAGGAGAATGCCATCCTTTAGTTTTCTGTAAGAACCATTTCCTCCATAACTCCCTTGCTCACTCATCTCTACACATTAACCCACCTCCCAGTTCCATGACAAATCTGCAAACATCACTTTCTTCACTAATCACACTCGTCTCATCCTGAATGGAAATCTTTTTTCCTCATCTTTTCCCCACCTCCAGATCGTTACATCAATTAAATTAAGGTTTCCACCAACAGAAATCTATTGTATTTGTTAATGCTTTTGTGAATTATTTGTAGGAAAATAACTGCAGATGCTGGTACAAATCAAAGATATTTATTCACAAAATGCTGGAGTAACTCAGCAGGTCAGGCAGCATCTCAGGAGAGAAGGAATGGGTGACGTTTCGGGTCAAGACCCTTCTTCAGACTGATGTCAGGGGGGCGGGACAAAGGAATGATATAGGTGGAGACAGGAAGATAGAGGGAGAACTGGGAAGGGGGAGGGGAAGAGAGGGACAGAGGAACTATAAAGTTGGAGAAGTCAATGTTCAGAGAGACTGCCGGTGAGCCGCAGCTGCAGAACGCAGCCACACCCCCTCTTGAAGAGCCCCCTAGTGAGAGCCTCATCAGTAATGGAAGAGGGGACGCCCCGTTTCCTGAAGAATGAGGACATCTCTGATGCCCTAGTGTGAAACACCTCATCCCGGGCGCAAGTGCGGTGTAGATAGAGGAATTGGGAGTAGGGGTTAGACTTTTTGCAGGAGACAGGGTGGGAAGAACTGCAGTCCAGATAGTTGTGCGAGTCAGTGGGTTTATAGTAGATGTCAGTCACTAGTCTGTCTCCTGTGAAGGAGATGGTGAGGTCCAGAAATGGTAGGGAGATGTCAGAGGTAGTTCAAGTATATTTAAGAGCAGGATGGAAATTGGTAGTGAAGTGTTTGATGTCAGTAAGTTCTGCATGGGTACAAGAGGTAGCACCAATGCAGTCGTCAATGTAGCGGAGGTAGAGTTCGGGGAAGGGGCCAGTGTACGTCCGGAACAGGGATTGTTCGACGTACCCGACAAAGAGGAATGCATAGCTAGGGCCCATGCGAGTGTCCATAGCTACGCCTCTGGTTTGGAGGAAGTGGGAGGAGTCAAAGGAGAAGTTATTAAGGGTAAGAACCAGCTCTGCTAGGCGGAGGAGAGTGTTAGTAGATGGGGATTGGCTGGTTCTACGGTCGAGGAAGAAACGGAGGGCTTCAAGAGCATTTGCCAACCTATAGCTACACTAAATTGTCCAAATGTTGTTCTCTAAGGCGATGTTACTGACTCACTTTTGCTATAATAATGCAGCAGCATCCACATGCTAGCTCACTGATCAAGAATCAAAGGTTTTAATCTCATCATGTTTAGCAAAAAATATAAATTCAAGTAGTTAAAGAAGAATCTGGACTACAACGGTCACATTTCTTTGATCACTGTGAAACCAACCGATCTAGGCAAAACCCAATATAGTTCACTAATGTATTCCAGGCAATGAAATTTGCTTCCCTTGACCAGGCTGGACAAGACTACAAAACACAGGAGCAGAATTAAGCCATTCAGGCCATCGTCTAATCTACCATTTAATCATGACTGCCTCTAATTCTCCCTCTCAATCCCATTCTCTTGCCTTCACCCCGTAAGGAAGAAGTGGATGTGTATGGGGGGGGGGGGGGGGGGGGGGAGGGAGCGGGGGGGTTATTTGTAGGTTAGTTGCCTAAAAAATTGGAGAATATGAATATGCAGAATATGATGTGCTATTACTCTGGTTTGCATGTGGTCTCACTCTGGCAATGGAGGTGGCTAGGACAGAAAGTTCAGAATGGGAAGGGGAGTTAAAATGGGAGATCCAGCAGGCCTTGGCGACCTAGGGAAAGTGTTCGGCGAACCTAGTCTACACTTGCTTTTCCCTAATGTAAAAGATGCAACATCGGGAACACCAAATTCAGTGCGAGGTTAGAGGAGGTGCATGTGAACTCCAGTGGAAAGTACCTGGGGAGGGGGAAGTTTGGGTAGGATGTGATGAGGGAACCAAGGAGTTGCAGAGGAAGAAGTCTCTGAGGAAGGCAGAATGGGGCGAGGATGAAAGATGTAACTGGTGGATGACTCACTTTCAAGGTGGCGGAAATATAGAAAAATATGTGGATGTGAAGGCTGAAGGAATGAAAGGCAAGGACGTGAGGAACTCCATCCTTGTTCCATCTGGGGAAGGGGCGAGAGCAGAACTACAGGACTTTAAGGAGATGCGAGTGAGGAACCCATCTATGACAGCAGGGGAGAAACCATAAAAAAAGACACCCTAGAATGGAAAGTCTCATCTTGGGAGCAAATGCGACGGAAACTAAGAAATTAAGACTAGGGGATTTTATTAATTTTTCCACTACCTTTCACCCTGTCCTAAAATTCACAGACTATCTCCGACACCTCTCTCCCCTTTCTTAATCTTAGTCTCATCACAAGATAGGCCATCAACTGATGTTTATTATAAACCCACCAACTGCCAGTGATCATGCCTACACTTCGTCCCACCTGCAAAGGCGATATCCCCTTCACTCAATGGATCCCTCGCCCACATCTCCTGCGTGTCCTGTAACTCTGCTCTCGCTCCCACTCCCCCAGACGGAACATGGATAAAGTTCACCTGGTCCTTACCTTTCACCACTCCAGCTTCTGCATCCAAAATATAATTCTCTGCCATTTCCACCACTTTCAACGTGATCCAACCAATACTCACACCTTCCCATCTCCACTCTTTCCGACTTCCGCAGAAACCACTTCCTCCGCACCTCCTTGGTTCACTCATCCCTTCCCATCCAAACTACCTCCACCCTGGGCACTTTCCCTGGCAACCGCAGCAGATGCAACACCTGTCCTTGTATCTCCGCCCTCTCATCCATCCAGTCCTTCCAGGTGAGGCAGAGGTTCACAAGCACCTCCTCTTACCTCATTCATGCATTCAATGTTCCCGATGAGGCCTCCTCTACATAGGCTAGACCTATAGAAAATTTAGAACTTAATCCACAATATTGTGCATGCTGGTTTGATTTTCCCTTGGGGAAAGACTTCCTTCTGTTCACTATATATTTCTTTCCAAAACTGAGATTCAGAACCATGATCTTAAGAATGGTGGGACAAAATGAAGGGGAAGTACAATGTCCTCCTAATGCAATTTTCTGGAGAAAGTTTCTTACCTGCCAACTGGAGTGTGAAGTCCCGGTACAGATCCTTACTCATATTGTGTATTTCATCTTCACACCATACTTTGCCATCAGGAGTCCGAATTTTTATTTCTGTAGGATTGAAACCTGTCATGAAAGTAAAGGTAATGATACTTTAACTTCCTATAAAAATAAAACTCATTCATGAACCAGGCCCAGAACAACTTGAAAAGCAATAAAACAGAGAAATAAATATTCAGTTGAAGATCTTCCATCATAATTTGGAAAAATATGAAAACAATCCTGTTAAGTTGAAGAGGAGGAGGGCTGGACAGAAAGGAGATTGAAAGTGAATCCAAATGAAAATAATGGTCCTGGATCATTTGAGCACAGTGAAGGCATATAATCATAAATTACATGGAGAGATGCAAATAGACAAATAGGAACAGAGAAGAAGAAACAAAAAATAGGAAGCCTCGGTCAGTCAAGCAGCATCTCTACAAAAATAAACCATTTATTGTTTCTGATGAAGGATCCCTGATTTCTCTTTCTACAGATCTTGCTTGACTGAGTGAGTTCTTTCAGCATTTTCTATTTAAGTTCCATATTCTAGCATCTTCAGTTTTATTTATTTTCCAGAAATAAAACCATGTGAAATCCAAAACAAAGCAGTTGATGGAAATATGAAATAAAAAGCTGGAGGCAGCGGTGGAGAGAGAAAACTGAGTTAATGCGACATGTTAATGACAGTTCAAATAAAACAAATCAGAAAAAAGTTATGATAAATGCTTTTTACTACTTATATTTCTCCTGTTCAAATCATGGAATCGTAACTCATACCTGCAGATCATATGTGCAGTTCTCTGGTTTACTCAGACAATATTCCAACCACTATTATTGTATTTTATAAATTAGAATGACAATTTTATCTTGATTTTTTTCTGTTAATGAAATATGATCATATTTAGTCTTTAGCACGAAAATGCTGAAACTACCTAGGTAAATCAATGTGGCACAAAGAAAACCAGCTGCAAGTTGTGTCAGGTTTACAAAAAGTGATACACAAGATTCTGAGGAAAGCATTAGTTTGATTTCAAGGTCCACTGTTGCAGTGACTATGCCTCATTTCTTTTCAGTCGCCCTATAAACTGGCATAGGTACAAATTCACATTGGTACACCAATTTCACCAATATTGCATTATGATTATAGAATGCAAGTTGGTACGCAATGTTACAGCAATTTGCAGGAACAAAACCCTTTAACTCACTATATTTTTCAGTTATAGCGGTTAATTAATTCCACCATGTATGACTTTGAGATATTGGAGAAAACTGAAGGACTTATGGGAAACAGGGAAAACATGCAAGTTTCATGCAAAGATCACTCAAGGTCAACACTGAACACACTTTGTTGTAGCTGGAAGCCAATAATATTATATGTTGTATAAATGTGTCACCAATATTCAGCTGATGTACTATTGAAGCACAAATGTGAGTTTCCTGTTAAAGGCACCATTTAAAATAAAATAATAGGATATCTGCTGCTCTTTCAAGTGGTGTAAAATATCCCACGACTCCAAGAGTAGGAGGTCGTCTCCTATCCTAGACAATATTTATTGCTCAAACATCTCTAAATTGCCCATTGAAAATCATGCTGCTGTTTGAGAGACCTCACTATGCACAATTTGCTTGCCACTTTCCTCACATTACAATTACTTTATAAGTACATGTCAGCAGTATCTTGGAAACCAAGCTGGCTCCTTCACTTGCAATTGCAAGATTTACTTGTATCCTACCACAACCATAATCAGAAAAGGAGATGGAAAGGAACATAAAACAGTGTAGTAATGGCAGTTGTACCTTTATAGGATGGAGCAGGTGGTGCTATAGCAACCTTTCTCACTTTAGTCGTTGGAGCTGCAGTACCTACACCAAGTACAACAGGCAACTCGTGGAAGTTTAGATGCCGGTCCCTCTCGATAGACTCTTCTGAATGCTCCCGTTGCTTCCTAATCCGCTCCTTCAGTTTCTCAAGTTTGTCATCATGTTGCTTCCTGCGCATAATCTCTAGTCTCTGCATCACTGATTCAGATGTGGAACTCGGGGAAGACAGCTGAGACTGCTCTGAAGGTCGTTCATTCTTTGCATCCACATCATAGCTCACTGCCTTAGTGTGGAAGCCTTTGATGCTATCACCCTTCTGTCCCAGTGCATCTTGGCTCAGAGTTTTATAAAGTGCAGAGTTGTGCAAGGTATCAAGTGCTAACTGGTCATTGAGAAATTTCACCACAGTATCGTCCACCACAGATGATCGTGTGCTATCATTATCCAAACTGTGGTAACTCTGGTTGTCTCGCCCATATATCATCTGGTGAGTTTCACTCCCCGTCTCTTGGGCTTCACTCGAGGTCAAATTGGAAAGGAGGCGCTGTGCTTCCAGCTGGCTAGCAGTCAGATAGGGTGGGATACTGCCATCCAATTCCCTGGTACCATGGAACAAATTACCATTATTGATATTTCACTGTACTTTCAACATTATACAAAAAGGATTATATAAATCATCTGTGAGCAGCAATAATACTTAGCAAGAAAAATCACATTTGACCACACAATTATGAACATATTGTTAAGAACACTTTGAAATGTTCAGAAAACATGAAAAAGTACTCAATCATTTTTTTGTAAAGTAGCTCCTTTCCTCCATCTGACACTTAATTGAAAATGGCAATTGTTGCCAAAAGCAACAATATTATGCAAATTGACACATTAGTCCCAAACTTCAGATAGACATTGCATAAACATGAAACTTCAGCTTTCAGCATTTGGGAATTCAAGGCTAAGGAAACATGCCAATTCATACTCACATAGGAGACATCCATTATGTTAATTCCCTAATTTGGATGAATACTCTCCAAAAATGTCTACCTCCAAACTTTTATTTTAAATGCAGTTAGAGATATTGCTTCTGCCACTGTTACATGAAGGGAAACACACTGCAAAAATAAAATCTATTCTTCCATCCTCCCCTTTAGTTCACCCTTGCCAGATCCCCTTGCTTGCACAGCACTAATAATGATCCAAGCTTCTATATTCATTCCAAGCAATCTTAGAATCCTTTCGTTGGTATTGATCAAGATTATTTTCCTCGTCCTCAAATCTTGCTAATCTGGGATTCCCACACTAGATACAGCATTTGATTCAAAGATTAAGGTTTTTGTACATGATGCCAGTTTATAAGATTTTTGATCAATGACCCACAAAGTAGTCAGCCTCAACATTACCAGTTTATATTTAGCATTATTCAATCATCCATAACTTTGAACCACACCAACTCCAGATGTAATCAGATAAAGTAGGGTTAAGGAGTCCAGGATAATTGGAGGTGAGCTCAGTTCTCTTTTTCATGCTCCCAATAAGTCATTCTATTGTCCATACTTAGAACAAAAACTTGTGTTAATTCATTATAGTCTATCACTGGTAGTATTGACATTGCAATGCCTTTGTTATGAGAGAGAGCAATGGGCACGTAACAAGTTTGCACAGTTCACATTATAATTATAGGAGAGGTGAAAGTACATACCTCTCAACATACCTATATGAAGCTAAAGGATCCCTAAATTCTACTTGATTGTTCTTCTTAATATTGCTTTCCAAGGTTGTAGATCTCAAGGGGCTCCGAGACATTTTGTCCTTTCGCAATTTATTGCGACTGTTGGACTTGCCAGCTGAAGCACTCCCCACAGAGTCTTCCACATACCTTCCATCTGAAATGGATTTAAAAAAGAACTTTAAACAAAAAGCATACATTTTCCCCCCTCACATAACTGAAATTGAACACAGTCAGCATTATAGTTTTTATTTCACTGCAACTCTATCAAATGCAAGTGAAAGGACCAAATACATAACCACAAAATTTTCTTTGGAGTTTGAGATGCTTGGGAGCATTTTGCCATACGCAAATCCAAGCCATGGCAGTTGCACGTAATTACTTCTATGAACCTCAAACATTAAAGCAAAACCCAAGAAATTCCATGTGGAAGATCATAGAAAAACACTAGATATAGGTAATAGAATGAAAGGGAAGAATGTCATGAAGAAAATTTACAATTGAAAAGTTGCAGATCGGGAGCTAATTTAATTTGTTAAGAGCGTTTTGGATGAAATTAGTCTGTTCTTGCATGACTCTTAGCAACCTCTATCACAATGACATAGATGAACAGTAACTAGCAATAGCATAATTCTCAACAGATATTTCACACTAGAAAACTGGACACCATAAACTAACTATATATGCTATGTAACTCAGTGAACCTCGTGTTCTTAGAGCTGGGTCAAAGATTTTAGATTGAATCTTGTCAGTATGCCTTATACAAATTGCCGCATGACTGCATGTGGTTCCTTCCGTCTGCAGAGTGGGGCTTGTGCTACTTTTGCATAATAGTTACTTAAGCTTGAAAGAAACACAACGAACACAAAAGTAAATTCTAGCATGATTTCAATAGTCTATTTCAGACCCAACAACAATATTAGCCAAAAAACCTTCAGAGATTCAAATAAACTTTCAAGCCTACCTCTAACACTGCAAAGACAAGCATTTGGAAATAGACCATTATAAAATGTGAAAGTCATGGGGAGCATCACAGGAGGGAGTGGGACTAGGGTAGGGCGGAGATCCACAACTTGAGGTTTAATAGCTTCAATGTTTCAATAATTCTTCTAGAATACAGCCAAATATTGCTACATACAGTTCCCCCAATTCATAAATATGCCAATAATCTGGAACACTCAGGACATTGGTGACGCAAAACCAGCAGAATCTTTGGACTTTTGGAACATTATTCCTACTAATTGCTCACCAAATTGACTTTATTTAAAAGGACTTAATAAATTTATATTATATAAATTATTACAAATTTTCCATGAACTTGGTCAGATTGTAGCATGCATGGGAACCAAGGGCCAAAGCATTGGAAGGGAGCACAGGAATCAACACATGGTATGCTAGATGCCAAACGATCAGGATTTCCCAACAGTCAGGAAGAAAATTATTGGTGTTTTACTGTAACTGGAGAAAAAATATAACTGTTCAACCTCAAGGTCTGTTCCAGGATGCATTTTCATAGAAGCTATTAAAAATTTTCACGTGATAAATGGTTACCATTGCTCTATGTTCAAGTAATGATTTTGCTTTCTGCACTTCCTTTCCACTTACCCTTCCTACTGACTTTTCTGGTAGCACTGCCCAAGGATTTCTTGTTGTCCATCACAGTATCCAAGACAGCAGTACTGGTAGGAACAGCTTCCAATCTGTTCTCTATGTGTCGCAACTTCAAATAAAAAGTAAATATTTAAAGGAAATAACATGATTATTGCAAAACATGCTTAAACTCTTCATTGTTCTACATCTGATATATGCAGAAATCAGGAGAACACTATTAAAGAGCAACATTTTTGAAGCTGCGTAGATGAAGAAAAATTTACAGAGAGATCAAGGTACCTTGCAGTTCTGCCATTAGAATAGAAGATGGCCCTAGAAATCCTGAAAGATTAAAACAGCACAGGGTACAATTTGGTGCAGAGGGCTAAAATATGTTACAAATGGTAAGGGGACAGACAGATGACAGGAGCACAAGAAATCTGGAACTGAAAGCTAGACATATAGATATAAAAACTGGAAACAAAAAGTGAATAGGATTAGAGAGTTATGTACAAGGAAGAAGAGAATGAAATGTGCAGGCCAGCATGAAGGTGGGAAAGTATGAAGCGTGAATAATCCAAAACACTAACTCAGTCACTAACTCACAAATTGTTGCATAAAGAGCATTCATAAATAACTTTTGGAGTATAACACAGAACATGAGCAAATCTATATTGACAAGAGCATATACCACCTCCACCCTGCAGAACGACTGCCCCATTTCAGGACACTATGAATTATCACAAGTAAAAAGCATTGAGATACTTACAGCAGCTTTAGTCTGGTGGACTGTATCCCATGCAGAGGCCACATCTAAAACACAATAACCAAATTGCATTTATAACATCTTCAAACTTTTCCCAAATTCTAATTAAACATGAGGTGCAATAAACTTCCTCACTCTTATCCATTTTAATTTAGAAGATTTTGATGTATTTGTAATTATTAAAAAGCCAGTACTAAAGGGGCCTCCTCTTGGAGTTTAATAGAATTGTTAGTAAGTTAAATCAGTGAGAGCAGGATTTGCCGTAATCAAATATCAAGTTTACATAGTATACCAGGACATCGACAGTTTGCGACAACTACCAGTAGGGTAATTACTTTATCCGGAGTTCAAACCCAAGTGATAAATAGAAGTCTGTAGATGCTGGAACTCAAAAAGAAATGCTAGAAACACAGCAGATTTAGCGGCAGAGAGAATTAACATTTCAAATTGAAGTCCTTTGTCAGATCTAGGAAAGAGAAAAGTGTTTTAAAGGTACAGAGAGGGTGGAAAAAGAATGCATAAGTAAGGGGAAATTGTTCATAGGACTCAGGCAGGGTTGTCATGGTGATAAGCTGTTAGAAGTCACTTGGCAGATAGGTTTATCAGAACAGTTTTATAAAAATCAAAGAAACATAAAAGTTATGAAATGCAGACTTGTGTAAGATCAACCAAGCAGTTCTAATGGACAGTAAAAGAGTCAATATTTCAAATGGATGACCACCATCAGAATTGGTTTATTTGGCAGGAGTCAACAGTTAGGTAAGAATGAGAGTGTGTGATAGGGATTAAGTGTAGTTTATGCATATGCAATATTAATTCAATTTTTCTCACTCCACCATCAATGCCTGAAATGTTGGGCATTTACAATCGCTCTGACCCACATGCAATGGCTTTTTTCCCACCACACCATCTCGTGCGCCATCTCACTGCCATCATTAATTTCCAATTATTTTAATAACAGCCCCACAGCAACCCGAACCTTGCCCTATCAGAAATATCTTTTTGGCCTATCCTATTGTACCCCATCTTCTCTATTACTACATCTCTCTCTTTCCCAATTAAGAAGCCTTCAACTTGAAACATTGTTGCTCTTTTCACATATGCTATCTAACCTGCTGAGTGTTTTCAGCATTTTATTTTTACTTCAAATCCAAGTACTGGTGACCCATTAAGGACTTTTGGTTGCTGTTTACAAGATGCCTGTTCAATTGTTAAAATGCAATAAAAATCTAAGTCCAGTTATTTGAACAATATCAGTGAGATGCAAAATGATACTTTCTACCTGGAATATCTATAACTATCAACCACTCTAAGGTGAAATAAGGAGTAAGCTCGCACTGCCTCCCAATAGTCACCTATCCATGTCCTCTAAGATGCTGCCTGACCAGCTGAGTTACTCCAGCACTTTGTGTCCTTTTGTTCATTAACTAGCTGTTTGTTTCTACCACTTGTATAATAATACCTTACTTGGTTATAGCAGAAAATTGGCAATAACGGGCCCCATCCTCTATGGTCCGCTCTGAGGGATTACTGTATAATTGGTAGGATCTTAATGCTGTTATAATGGATTAATGATCTGACTACCGAATATCATTGCATTGCATTTGCTTTTAACCATTTACTTCAGTAAACTATGACTATACCTCGCCTTGGATCCCAGCTCTGCATTTGTTCCTGGTTTCGTGGAGATGCCTCATTAGATTTGCTGCCCCACATCATTAGCTTAGCTAAAAAACAAAAAGATAAGTAAATTAATGATACTGATTCGTGGATTCCAATTCTGTTCCTGGTCAAATTTCAAAACCGATTTGCTAGTGATAGTTTAGGTGCCTTCTTCAAACTAGCCCTGTTGAAATATGCACATATGTCAATATGTTGTTGACATCAACAAATCTTGGTGTTCCAATCTTGAATTGTTCCACCAATAAGAGAATAATGCTAAGGCCAGTCTTTTGCATGTTCCAAGGTCACAAAGTGCCCAGTGGAGAAACTAAATAACACAACATCAAAGAGGACCAAATTGCCTGAGTTTTGAGAGAATTATGGGTCTCAGGAAATCATGGTTTCTGAGGGCAAAGGATAGACCATACTCTTGATATTGGACTCAGATTCATTTGCTGGCATTTTTTTGGTGCAAATTTCCATTTCCCAAGAACCTATATCATATATTTTCAAATTTCTGCAAGGTGAGTGTTCAAAATGAGGGGCATTTTATCACAGCAGGGTAAAAAAATTGTGCTGTGTGCAACCCATGCAATGTCCCAATCAAGTTTTCTTTTAAAAAGTGGAAAAGCTTCCCAGCGTCAGCAGCAACATCACTATGAGCGGCTAACGATGCCCAGAATACATACATGACTACAGTATCACAGGAGAAGCACCAATAATATCCTCAGTACACATCCATTAATAGTCGCCGCACAATTACCTCATTTACCAGGCATTGGTCAATGGGCTTTTTCTCAGTCCAATGGATAGAACTGCCAAAATATATTACATTTCACATTTTTTGATAAGTATGGTCTCATTATACTCACCTCTTCCTCCAAATACTGATTACACATGGACGAAGGTAGAAATTAAGGCAAACTAGTGCTCAGTTAGCTCTCCAAAAGGATTTGAATAAATATTTTCCGCTTAATTTCAGTTCAGGTGTATTATTGTTATATGCATCGAGGTACAGTAAAAAGTTTTGATTTCCAGAGTTGCAAGCAGATATTGCTAAACATATGCGCAATACCTGCTAAAATGTTTAGCAATATCTGCTATTTAAATTATGGCAAACTCAAGTACAATGGGTAGAGCAAAGGGGAAGATATAGATTGAAGAATATAGTTCTCAGCATTGTAGCGCACCAGTTCCATAGACAAAGTTCAATGTCCACATGGGGTAGAGGTGAAGTGGACAGTACACTAGCTTATTTTAAGACTGTTCAGAAGCCTGAAAACAGTGAGGAATCTGCTGTTCCCAAGTCTGGTGGTGTAAGCTTTCAATCTTCGTTTCTTCTGCCCGACAAGAGAAAAAAAGAAATGCCCAGGGTGGGACAAGTCTTTGGATATGTTCGCTGATTTTCTGAGGCAGCATGGCGTGTAGATGGAATAAATAAATCCTACATAAAATACTAATTTACAAGGCTTTCAATGAAACATTCATGTCCAATTCCATCCAACTCAGTTGTGTAAGGCATTCTGCTCACAAGGTAAACCCAGGACCACTTATCTGCAATATATAGTTAAATATACTTATTTAACTTTCACCTACATAGTAATATATGGACCAAAATAAGTCTTTGCATATGGCAGTATTCTCTATATAAATTCTCAACTTATCATTAAGTTCACATGACTACGCTGATGCAAAGCTGTGTGATATTACTTTTGAGACAATTGGGTCAAAGTACAATATCAAGCTATGATTAAAATCAAAATGAAACATTAACTTGGTCTCCACATACAATTGAATATTTCTAGTATTTTTTAATTTCAGATTTACAGAATTAGAAATATTTTGTTTTATCCAATGGTTAATGTCCACAAAGATATGATCTTGATGTAGACTAGCGTATTCCAGTGAGTAATTATTCACTCCTGCTGCATTTCTAAATATATGCCTTAGATATCTTATCGGTTCTATAAAAAATAAACTCAATATCACATTTTCTTAAAAAGAGTGTTTGAACTCAATGCCTCTCCCAAGAGTTCCATAAGAGGAGGAGACCTGGTATAATTCATCAAATATGAAACTCAGACTTTAATGTCACGCTTCTTGATTTCAATTTAGACCAGGGATCTCCACATCCGGCCCGCCATGAGATTTTATCCAGCCCGCAGCAAGCACTTAGGCGGCGGGTACTGGAGGCACAAGCAGCCGGTGAAGGTTCACCGGAGAGGGGATCGCCACCGACCCAGAGCAGGGACTAGGCGAGAGATTGCAGCACCCCCTCGCAAACAACAAACCCAAGGAAACTTCCCTCCTCGCCGCCACCACCGCCGCTCACCTCGGGGAGAGAGGGGAGGGGGGGTGAAGGAGAGTGTCAGGGTAGAGGGAGCAACGGGTGAGAGCGGGAGTGCGGGGTATCAGAGGGTCCGGTGAAGGAACGCCGCCACTTGCGGGTGCTGCTCCCTCCCTCTCTCTCCTCCCCCTCTCTCCCAGCGCCAGCGAGATCTGCGCCGCTCCTCCACTCTTCCCCGGCCCCAACTCCCTCTAATGCAGCGAAATAAGAACAAACACAAGTAAAATCTCCCTCCTCATCGCCCCCGGGGATGCGGGGCTTCTAAGAACAACTACAACACTTGTGTTTGTTCTTATTTCGCTGCGTTACAGGGAGACGGGGCCGGGGAAGAGAGTGGAGGAGTGGCACAGATCTCGCTGGCGCTGGGAGAGAGAGAGGGAGGGAGCAGCCCCCGCAAGTGGTGGCACTCCTTCACCGGACCTTCTGACACCCTCCCCACGCTCCTGCTCTCACCCGCTGCTCCCTCTACCCCAAATCTTTCCACCACCCACTCTCTCTTCTCCCCCCCCACTCTCTCTTTCCCCCCCCACACTCTCTCTCTCTCCCCTCCCCCTCTCCCCTCTCCCCCCCCCCCCTCTCCCCTCTCTCCCCCCCAGTGGTGGTCACTGTATTTCTGTTTTATAAATAATTGTATACCTACGGTGTATACATATTCCAATATTTCAGGCTTTTTAAAAATTGAATATTATTTTTGTTGCCATATAAACCTAATGTAAACTAATCTAATCTAGTTTAACCTTTCCTAATCTAATCTAACATAACCTAGTCTAAACTTTGAGTTCATTAAATTTATAAAACTCACACTTCTTTATTTTTTCCTACGGCCCGCAAAAATGTGCCAAATATATAATGTGGCCCTCATGCTGAAAAGTTTGAAGGCCCCTCCCTGATTTAGACGATCCTCCATACCAGTTATTAATTAGAAGGGTGTATTGCTCTCAGTATCATTCATTTAACATGTGCAACAACCTTGGTTTTGTCCTAGCTATTCGTTGCAAGATGTACCATTCACTACTTTAGCAATTTTTGCCAGTTTCCTTATATCTTTGAAGTTTATTATTTCCAAATCTATAAAATCACTACTATTCATCACATTTTTATAAGATTTTCCAGATTTGTTCTTTAATTTCTCTTGCCAAACTTCACGTCCATTGAAGTTATCACTGCTGCCAATAACAGGTGCAATAGAAATTTGCTCCTTCCACATTAAAAAGAAAACACCCCTAATTTCTCAATGTAGTCATCATATGGCAGTTTCATTACTAACACCTCATTTGATATGCTGGCAAAATCTGCCAAGATGTGCATTTCACTATTGCAGAACTGCCATTGTAACTTTGCTTTCACCCATCACATATTGTCCTGACATGACCTTCTCCATTGTCTGTTCAAGACAGTAAATTCTGATAACATCACTAAAAGAATCACCAAAATATCATGACCTCTGCAAAAACCAATAAACATTGAACGTGTCACACCCAAATCCATAAAACAAAATCGAAACAATAAAACTAACAGTTTGATTGAAAGGAAATAGCTTCCACCTTTAGACTTTAGAGATTTAGCGAGAAAACAGACCCTTTGGCCCACTGAGTTCGCGCCGTCCAGCAATCACCCCACACATTAGCACTATCCTACACACTGGGGACAGGTTACAATTTACAGAAGCCAATTAACCTACAAACCTGTACGTCTTTGGAGTGGGGGAGAAAACTGAAGCACCCGTAGAAAACATGCAGTCACAGGGAGAGCGTACAAAATCCGTACAGACACCCGCAGTAAGGATCGAATCCGGATCTCTGGAGTTGTAAGGCAGTAACTCTACCGCTGTGCCACTGTGCCACCTCTGCTGAGCGAAAAAAAATTGAATACAACAAAATTCCACAAGCACAAGTTTATGGTTAGGGGCTTTATGCTCTCATTCTTACATTTAATCTCCAAACACAAACTGCACCCAACTATTCAATACGTTAATAGAAGGTGGAGCAATTGAAAGATTCAATCAATGAAAATTGTATGCCATTTGTCAGGCACTATTCTTCATCTCAGTTATCCAGGCATCTGTTATGCTATTTAAACACCAAACTCAACTTTACGCAAGGCATTTCTCCATGTACAAGTGACTCACATGAAATTACAGCTACCAAAAAAAAATTGCCAACCAACCACTTTAAAGCTGCTGTTCAACACAACTATCAGATTATTCCCCACTTAATCACATATACCAATCTAGCAAATATAGAACCAGTAAAACAAAGAGAGAAGAGCTAACAGCAAACACCAGACCCCACTACAGAAATTAGATTTTCCAAGGCTATTCATGGCATGTAAAATAGGTCATTTATGAGATAAATAAAACATTCAAAATGCCTTTATCCAGCAAAGATTGTTAAAGGAAATAATTATCCAAATTATCCAGTTTGGATAATTATTTCCTTTGACAACAGAGCTTGAAAGCTTTACTAACTCAATACAAAGTTAGAATTTGGTTGCTTCCATTCCTTCCCATTTCTATCATATATCGGACAGACATATTCTGCTGCATGATTCTTCATCTGAATTAATTCCACAAACTTCATTTTCCAAGGCACACAAATTAATTCAACATTTGCAATATGATTGCATTAACATGACTATGATTTGAGAGCTCAACTGTGCAATTTCAAAGTTTGGATATTGCTTTAGAGTCTCTCTTCTGTACAGGACTGCCATCTTTCTTTTCATAGTCCAGGTAACTGGAATTTAACAGCATGTCCACAATTACACCATTTAAATTACAGATTTGCCACTTTAAGACTCATTTGCAATTTGAATTGGATACTGTTAACTTATACTCTTAAATACATGAGAAATAAATGGGAAATTTATATAACACCTCCAAATGTTACTTGTGTAATTTGAGAAGGGATATGGGGGTGGGGGATAGAAAGGAAATTAGTGAACTCTAATTAACTAAGCAAATTAGTGAACTAATGAATAATGTGTGAATCATTCACTAATGATTAATTCATTAGTGAAAGAATCAATGCCTTCTTTGGCAGGCAATGATTCAATGGATGGAAGTTATATATTAGTAAACATGATACTAATATGTGATAAATAAGATACTAGTGTTGGAGAAAAAAAGCATTTTGGATATAAGGTGCATTCCATCATTGACAACTCTCTCCCTCAGTCTTTAATAGATTAATTAAAAGAAAACTTTGGTGGAAAGAGAAATAATTAATATTTCAGGTCAAGAAACAAATTCTGAAAAAAGGTATTCAAACTGAAAAGTTAACACAATTGTCTGATCTGCTGAGTGTTTCCAGCATTTACTGTTTTATTTCAGATTTCTTGCATCTGCAGATTTTGCTTTACACTAAATTGTTCGATTAGTTTACATTATCGGACAATTTTTAATTCATTGTATCAAATGACCGACACAAGGTAAAAAGTAAATTAGGTGTGGCATAATTTTAGCAATTTTTATGGTACTATATAGAGCAACAAACATGACCAAATGACCAATGATGCAACTGATGAGTGCTACAAGAACAATTACTAAAAATATCATGCTATTCTCAGTAACATTGTTAACTTTCCTGCTGAGCTTTCTGATCCAGGTTGGTATGAGCAAGAGATAAATAATTTTCCTGTTATTCACTTCAACCATTCCCATTCAGTAATTCACTAGCAGAGCCAGTAATAAAGCAAAGTATGGGGGCTTAGATACAAGAAAACTTCTGCCATCTTCAAAATGCAGGGTTAATAGACGAAAAATCATCTCTTTAAAAAAATGTCTAATTGAATTACTGTTTGTTCTAATTGTACTATGTTCTCTGTTCTTCACAGTGTGTCCGAACTAAACAATGAGCTGCTTTTTCTCCATGTGCCAGCTTTAAATTTAGTGACACTTTTGACCAGCTTGAAACCCATGGGTTTTAAAACAAAAAGGTCCTTTGTGATTTTTTAAAAATTAAACACAAACGAACAAAAAATTCCCAAATAATTTCTGGGGGGAAAAAAACTAAAAAGACATACTTAAATGAAACCAAATTATTTCCCTTCACTTTGCCTTGACTTTATTTGCCAGATTTTTCATGCAGTAGCAACTATGAACTATTGGCAACTAGAGAATAAATGTATTTCCATTTGTACTTTCCTTGTACTCTCAGATTGCAAAACAATAAGTTATTTTAACTACACCACAGGGAGCTCAAGATCCGATCAAGGCATTTAAAAGTGAGGGGTGTAAATCAAGATAAAAACAGAAAAACGATTTAACCTGAGCAGTGAAATAGTTATCGAGGAGAGGTGGTCACAGCCATCAATAACACAGGCAGTTCCTTTGTGGAATACCCATGAGGAAACCCAGAGGTAGGGCACATAGTAGCTTGAAAAAAGTTGATAAATATTAGCTAAAGAATGTTCAAAAATTAATATGGATAGTAACAATAATCTGGGACTAATGGATTGATGTGACATCTTTCTGCAATGTAAAAATCAACAAATGGAAAGCTTTCATAATTTGAAGGTACATTTCCCTCCAGTCTTTACCTAAATTACAATAGTACTCAAACTCAGTGGGACAAAAATGCCTTATTTCTTATTTATTAAGTCTCAGGTGAAACACTTATTTCAGAAAATGACAAATGCGATGTAACCATGTTTCAATAAAATCTTGACCCAGTTTGCTATGTAGCACAAAAACCACATTAAAAACCTGTATTGGGAACATGGGAAAGCCATTTAAAATCCCAACAATTCAGCTCATTAGCAATTTTTCCAGCTAATTATTTATGAAGTCATAAAGTTAGTTATGCAGTACAGAAACAGGCCCTGTGGTGTAATTCATCAATGCTGGTCAGGCTTTATAAGTGAGCAGGTCCCATTTGCCTGCATTTGACCCATATCCCTCTAAACTTCTCCTATCCATGTACATGTCTAAATGTATTTTAAACGTCACAATTGTGGCCATCTCTATAGCTTCCTCTGTCAGCTCATACCATATGCTCATCACACTGTGAAGAAATTGCTCATGAGGTCACTTTTAAAACTTTACCCTCTCACTTTAAACCCAGGACCTATAGTTCCTGGGAAAAGGACTGACCATTCACCTCATAATTTTATATAACTCATTAAGGTCACTATCAGCTTCCACACTCCAACGAAAAAAACATCGCCACCTATCCAGCCTCTGCTTCTAATTCAAGTCCTCAAGTCCTGGTAACATCCTGATTAATCTTTTCCGCAGTCTTTCCAGCCTAATGACATTTAAAAAATGTACAGTAAACCTATCGAAGCAGAAACACACTGAGGGACATCCATAAAATAATAATAAGGCATTCAAAAAATCCTGTTAATACAACGAACATATTGGGCCAGAATATAAACATAGCACAAAAAGTAAGGAAATTTGTGTTTGGTAGATTATTTCTTTGTTGTAACAATGCTTCTTGGCAATAAATCTTATACCGTTGGAAAGCCTGTTTATTTCCCTTTTAAATGGTGCCACATTTGTAAGGAACATGCATTTGTGGGATGAGCAGCAGAGCTGAGTATATGGGTTGCGCCCATGAAAAATTTGCCAAATCTTCTCTGCCAATGCCAAACAGCTTATTCTGCTGTTGCTATTGACTCTTGTTTTGAGCTTCTGGTACCCCCAGGTGCTGACAAGAATGGGATGCCATCCCACAACAGTGTGTGACCAGGCTGGTGACCAGCATGAGGAGGAGGTGCCAGGCTGTTATGGCTGTGTATGGTTCTTCCACACGCTACTGTGGCTCCTGTTTATTAAATGAATAAATTGTTAAATTGCCAATATGTCTTGTTTCTTCAGACTTCAATCATCCAATCCACCAAACAACACCGAACAAGAGTCAATGGCAGAATAAGCTGTTTGGCATTGGCAGAGATTTGGCAAATTTTTCATGGGCGCAACCCATATACTCAGCTCTGCTGCTCATCCCACAAATGCATGTTCCTTACAAATGTGGCACCATTTAAAAGGGAAATAAGCAGGCTTTCCAACGGTATAAGATTTATTGCCAAGAAGCATTGTTACAACAAAGAAATAATCTACCAAACACAAATTTCCTTACTTTTTGTGCTATGTTTATATTAGCTAACCGGCAATTCAAAAAGAAACCGCTGGCTAACTTGGCACACTGCAATCAAACTCCTACCCTGCATACTATAGTACAGAAATATGGAACATGTTGGAGATCAGATCAAATCTAGAACCATTTTGTAATGTCCTGAACTTTGCACAGACCAGTCAGCTTTATGCCTGCTTTAACTGAAATATCATTTACTTGAAAGAGTCAGAGATAAAAATCAGTCATATTTAAAACCGCACAGAAATTAGGCTTTTTGAATCACCATGTCCAAGCGAACCTTTTTGCCCATCCACATTAGAACTATTTACCAACATTCGTTCTGTATCTTATGTCTTGTCAATTCCTGTGTAAACATCCCTTAGACATAGTGATAGTATCTGACTGCGCTACTTACCTGGCAGTGGGTCCCAGATTACATTTTACTCAAATCCCCTTTAATACATCTTCTCATTTTAAAACATGTCCTCTTGTTTTTTTATATGCCCATAATGGGGGAAAAAGGTTTTTACTATCTATCCTACTTGTGCCTCTCAAAATCTTATATAACTTTGAGGTCACTACTCAGCTTACATTACTCCAGGAAAAACAAGCCCAGCCTATCCAATCTCTCCCCAATCTCTCCCCAAAACTAAATTCTTCCAATCCAGGTAAAATCCTGGTGAATCTCCCTAGAACTCTTTCCAGTTCAATCACATCTTTCCTGTAGTGCAGAAGCCATAATTGAGATACTTCCTCCCAACTTGTATATTCAATACCTCATAAGATAAACGCAAGCATGCCATATGCCGTCTTCATCATCCTACCTATACGTTACCATTTCAGTGAACTATGGACTTGAACCCCAGGGTTCCTCTGCTCATAAACATTACTATACCATTTACTGTACAAGCCCTTTACCGATTTGATTTCCCAAGATGCATTATTTAGTACTTGCTGGGATTAAATTTAATTCGCCAACACTTCGTCCAACTTTCTGTCTGGTCTATATCCTGCGATTGCCTTAAATAACCTTTCCTGCTATCCACACCACAATTTTGGTGTCATATACTTAATCATTCCCCCCCACATTCACTTCCAAATCATTTATATGAACAAGGGTCCATCATCAATCTCTGTGGCCCACTACTGGACAGACTTCAAATCAGAAAATGATTATTCCACATCTTTAGTCTGCTGCCTATCAACAAGCCATCTTTGGATCCAATTATCTATCTTGTCTTGGATTCATGTGCTATAACCTTCCTGACCAGCCTCCCATGCTGTATCTATCAAATGCCTTACTACAGACTATACGGGCAATGACTAGTACCCTCCCAACCTACTTAGTTACCTCCTCAAAAGAAAGATGCAAATTAGTGAGATAGGATTTCCTGCACGCAAAGTTCCGCTGATTATTCCTGATCAGGCTCAGCCTTTCCAAATGCACATAAATCGCATACTTTCAGATTTTTTCCAATAATTTCCTTGCCACTGACGCAAGCATCACTGACTGATAGTTACCTGGCTTAACTAATTAAACAAATAAATTTAGTTAAATTTCTTCAAATTACATTTAATGTTTTTAATTAACAGCTTAGCGTTAAATGTATTTACTTTTCAGTATCTAAGTTTGATTATTTTAAAATCTTTAATTAATGAAGCAGACCTTTGTGACAGAAGCTGTTAATGCATCTCAATACATCATCCAGAAGGCTGGAATGTAACTTTAGCCTTTCCCATTTCTGACACTGATTAAACAGATCAGTTGCTTGCATTCATAATATTTACTTTGGGTGGTGGAAATACTATCAAGTCAGAAAGTCATCATTCAAAAATGTGATAAGGTATCCAGAGAATGGAACTAAGGATAGCACAGGCCCAGAACTGGTGATTTCACTTTTCTTTTCTTGAAGGACAGTTAAAAAATTATTTTCAAACAACATTATGGCATGTTGCGAACTCACATTGGGAAATGAATTTTAAGCTTCTGCTAGTTCAGAACAGAAAAGTCTATTAAAGAAGGGTGTGTGAATATTATGGCCATACCGCCATAACCTGTTAAAACAGAAACTATGGCAAATTTCCCCATAAAACAGGCAACCTCACCAGAAAAACACAGCAACCAAAGGATAGTTACGTATAAATTATGCATTAGATTATTCTATCATTTACAGTAAACCCAAGATCACAGCATCACCAAGATCAAAGTAAATTATCCAAATATCTACACCATTGCAGCCACTGTCTTGATTATTCTACCACAGGGAATAGCTTTACTTCATCTATTCCAATCAAACCCTTTAGTATCTTAAATGCTTCGATTAGATAATCCCTCAATCTTTTACTCCCAACGTGCAAAGAAATTAACGCAATACTACTTCAAGCCCTGCTTTTCATTTTAGTGCAGTTACAAAAACAAACAGGCAAGGCTCTGACAGCTACTTTTCAAAAGTGCATGGGTTTAAATGATCAGAATAAGATTGATTTTGATTGAGATGCTCCAAGACTGAATTACTCATCAACATTCTATTCTTTGTAAAAGCACAACCTTTGGGGTAACGTGTGTCATTAGAGGTGTTAGCATTTATAGTAGATTCTCAGGTTATTCAGTATTACAGTATACCTTCCCATGTGCCAACACGTGGGAAGCTTCAGGATCATGCTCATATTACGATGGAGGTGGCAGTGTGTGGACATAAGATTCACATAATAAAAACATAGAACAAAGCTGCGGTCAGTTGCTTTAATCGCTTTTTCTGATATAATCTATTCAATTCATCCCGATTATTGTCCCATCCAACTCATGGATTACATTCCTCCTTCACCCCCCCCACCAAAACCTCGCCTCACTCACATTGGTTAGAAAATCATTATCTTTGCCATCAAATCTCAAAACTTACTTTTGAAACTTCCACCAGTCACACTTACTTCTTTTCCACACACTAGTTTTCCAAATGTATGGTAGTAATACACTTTATTACTATTGCTCACTTAACTTCCCTTCAATGGTGCAAAATCTACCACTTGAAACTGCTTTTGTCCTATCCAATTCTTTCCCCTTCAAAAATTCAATACATTGTCTTATAAATGTAAACTTAACCTAATCATTAACATGTGATTTACTTGACAGTACATTCCACCATAAATCACATATCATCTATTTTGTAAATTGCAACTTATTTTACTACTGGGTCTAAATACAAGAATACTGTACACAACCATTGCTTATGAGCAACTTTTCATGAACAATAATCACCTTAATGATCTAGAATGCCCACTCAGATCACATAAATTGATTGATTTTTAAATAACCTCTTTCTTGTAATGAACCAATCCAAGTCACCTCCAATTTATTGGTCGACTGGCTTTTGCCAATAATTAGAACTATTCTATGAAAGCATCTTACCTCACAAAAGTGAACCCCTTCCATCAATGAGCTGTGGATGCGAGGGTAAATTGATATTTGGGGGCTAGTGGGTTACAGAACAATGACGGGTGAAAAGTCTCTATGCACAGGTCAATGGGGAGAGGGCAATAGTGGCAGGTGACACGAGAGCGAGGGGAACTGACAAACATTTCTGCATCCACGATGAGGTTGCTTCCCTGCTGCCAGAGTCCAAGGTGTTACAAACTAACTATATGGCAAATTAAAAGGGGAGAATAAACAGCCAAAGATAATAACATCATCGGCAAAAAAAATCACCGAGTCACCCAACACAAATTTAGACAGCACATTAAAAAGCAGGACCTCAGAAGTTATAATCTCTGGATTACATTCAAAACCACATGCCAACTAGAGGATAGGAATTGGAGGTCAGATTAGGTGGTTAAGCAAATGACAGGAGGGCAAGCTTTAGATTTCTGGATCACTACAGAAATTCCTGGGGGAAGCCAGACAGGTTGCACATTAACAAGAAAAAGTGTCAATAATTCTTGCAGGAAGGTTTATAGTTATTTTGGGAAGGCTTAAACTAAATTGAGGAAATAATCACAGAACAAATGTACAATTGTGGGGGAGAGATGATGGGAGGAATTGAAATAGGTGAAGCACTTGGGATGATCACATGGCTAAATTGCATTTGTTTAATATAAGCAATCTGATTAGAAAAGTATACAAATTTGAAATTGCTAATGGCTACATTGGAATATAGCACAGATATGATGGAATGGGTAAAGTAGGCAACTTAACATTCTAGGATGGAAAATATTCAGCCGTAATCGGGGGTGATGTAGACAAAATGGTTAATTAACCAACCAACTGTCACAGTCATGCCAATCAAAACAAAAGAAAAAGGAAACTGAAGATTAAATGCTAATGAAATACTTGTCACCAAGGATACAGAATCTTGGAAACTAGTCTCGGTATATTGAGTATTTGGATAGTAGTGTCAAGCAATATTATTTAAATGTGTGCGACAGTCACAAAAATTGGACCATAAAAGCTTGGCAAAACTCTTCAGTACTTCCAGGAACGAGTGACAATGCACAAGAACTGGGACACTAATGGCAGATAACCAAGTTTCTTTTTCAACCTTGCAAGAGACTAAAGCTGGATACAAAGAAATTTGCCGGCTTTCACAATTTGCAAGACAGTATTTTGCTCCAAAACCATAAACACTCGCTACAATAAGATCAAACTATTACAATATATGCATAGCTTGGAAATTTCTCTTCCTGCACATCAAAATCTAGACATTTTTGATCAATTCTTTTGTAATCAGCATTATTGAGTTGAAATATTCTGCTACACAGCCTCAAAATGTAAAAAAAATATGCAAGATGGAAGATGTAGTAGTGGAGTGTGACAAATTTCGGAGAAAGAAATGTGGGGAAATTCAGAGCACCACTGAGTGACAGTGACAAATGTCAGTTTGAACAAGGACATACAGCTTGCCAGGAATGCGACAGGGATGAACTAGAGTAGCCAAAATGACAAAATGTAAATTATTTTACATTTCCTAGAAAATTTAAACTTATTGCATTAGATAAACAGCGACAAATCGATAATTATTTGTCACCCAAAAAACACAGAATCCATATACCAGGATTGAGCTACTGCAATAAGGCGAAGTGTGTAATGTAACATATGATTGCTGGAAGACAAGTACAGTTAATAAATAAAAGAGTTTGTGATTAATCTAGTGAAGATGCAGCATGAGTTGTCAGTGCACCCAAGAAATGGCAAATTGATGACACGACCACAAGAACCTTTAATTGCAGTACAGCTACATTGATGCTCAACATGGTTTACACAACCCTTCAGTGTAAACTATATGATAGTCATATCTTCTAAAACGCAAAATGCAAAAATGGCAATATCTGACAAAACAGTTAACTTTAGAAAGGAATAAAATAAAAAAAGGCAAGGAACAGGAGGAATGAGCCATTCGGCTCCTCAGGTCAGCTCCATGATTAAAAGAATCATGACTAATCTATATCATTTTCCTGTTGTAAAGCCATATGCAAAAGTCCAATCTGATTTGAATGCAATCAATGATTTAGCCTTTCAGAATAAAGTATTTAATTGATTCCTCACTTTTTAAGCAATTTCTTATCCCAATGTTTTGTGACTGTATCACCTAGTTCATGTTTCATCAGCCAAGGCATATCAATCTTGCCAAGCCCTCCAAGACCTTTATGTTTCAATGGTGTAACAAAAGAGGGGTTCACAGTTTCAGGTCAAACCATCAAGTTGAAGGATAATTAACCAGAACAATGCATCTATTTCCATAACACACTGGACTGTGCTCTCTGCGGTCATCATGCCAATTCATACACATACATAACGTCTCTGCTGTTACACCAATATATGAGTTGGCAGATGGTTTTTATTCAGCAATAGTATTTATTTCAGAAAGATCACTCAGATACACCAAAATTCCTACTTTAGCTGCTCCATTTCTGAAACTTTCATCATACAGATGTCATTATTAAACTAATAATATCACTGTTCTGGTCAATCATCAATCCTTTGACTATTTAAACCATCAGCATCATATTTTGTCACAGTTGCCATATTCCACACAACCGTGATTATTAGACAAATAGACATAAAATGCTGGATTAACTCTGCCGGTTGTTTCAGGTTGAGACCCTTCATCACGTGATTATTAGACTCCTGATATTTTTAACTTAGAATTCTATCTTTTTCATTATTTTTGCAGTTCTTTCCAACCAAACATTACTCATCCCAAGCAAACTACTGGCTCACATGCACTCACATCACAGTCAGATGTTTTTCAGACATCTGAATCTCTAACTCAATTCAATTTCCTCTACTCCTTCAAGGCATCTGTTAAAACCACTTTTCAACCAACTTTTCAATTACCTTGTAACTCTCTAGATTTATGTTTTGTATTTCTTTTCTTCCCTAACAGGAATAATAGTTCGGATAACGATTGAATGAATGACAAAAGAAACTATACAGGGTGAAATAAATATAACAGAAAACAAAACTAGAGGGGATGCACACAGATTGCAGCCCAAGTTATCAAATGATTGAGAACTCTATAGAATTACAGAATAATTTACAACACTAGTGGCCTCCAGTCAATCTGCACAGCATAGTCATAATCATACTAATGTTCTTTTCTACTTTGCCAGCCCTTATTATGAACAACAGATCTTTCAAATGGATCCAAAATGTCAGTTCTCTAATATTAATCACTCAAACAATACAAAAACAAAACAATAACACAATACCTTTGAAAGTTCATCCAGATTTCCTCGCCCACGGTAACAGTTGTTTAATTACAGTAATCAATTACAGCCAATTCATTAAAATTAAAAACGGGGCAAATCTTCAACGAATAGGCTTTAAAAAAAATCACTTTTTTTCTGCTCCTAACCTATCGCGTCTACTCGATGGGACATTGAGTTTATCAGAGACAGAGACTAGATATCAGCCAATTACCGCAATGCTGCTGTGGGAGTTTGCTGTGTATAAACTGACAGTTGTTTCCCACAAAACTCTGCGACGAAAGGGCTCCGCGCCCACTATGAAAGGGGATGTTCGACGCCGCGAAGGGAACTATGGAAACGCAGCTTCCTTCCCCGCTTGCTTTAAACGGCCGGCACGGCCTGTCACACAGAGCCCGGCCTCCAGTGTAAATGCAAACGCAAGGGCTTTGGCGCTGGACAGCTGCATGCGCCTCGGGATCACCGATCTCCCCAAATCAGGAGCTGGGTCGGGCTCTCCCCGACAGTAGCAGCGCAGCTCCGCTGCCCGACCTCTGGCCTGTTTCACCGCCCGGCCGTTGCCGTCCCGTTCAGCGCTCAGTCTCCCAAGCTGACCGAGAGCCGAGTCCACTCACTCACCTGTGGAGGGCGGCCGGCATTGCCGCTGGACCGGCGCTGGGCTCCGCGAGCCCACGCGCGTGCCTCTCTCCCTCCCTCCTTTCCTTTGACCGTTAACGACGCTCGCTCTCGGCGTTCTGTGACGCCGCCATTAGCCGCTCCTGCGCGCCAGCAGCCGTCAGAGTCTCGCGTGAACCGCCGGCTCATGTCGGTGACGTCAGTGCCGCGCGTTGACGCGAGGGGTGAAGAAACGTCAACGAGCCCCAACTGTGCGGGAAGGAACGGCAAATGCTGGAGTAACGGCGGGACAGGCAGCATCTCTGGAGAAAAGGAATGTGTGACCTTCAGGGTCGAGACCCTTCTTCAGACTGAGAATCAGGGGAGAGTGAGTCTAGAGATAATGAAGGGTAAGGTGTGAAAACGACAGATCAAAGCAGACGTTGCTAAGAAAATGTAGAATGGTTTATTGTTTGCTGAGGGGAAGGTGACAAGGAGGCATAAAATCAGTTTATTAATTAAAAGGACTAGTCGGAGAATTAGGGCGAACCCCAAACTGCCTGCTACAAACACACTGGTACCATCAGAAACGGGGTTACCACTTGCTTACAGAACCTAGGAATACAAATACTAACCTAGTAATAATCTGCTTATGTGTATTTATGTTAGTTGTGGAATAGATGCCAGGACATGGTACATGAACAGGTGATAGACACAAAAAGCTGGAGTAACTCAGCAGGTCAGACACCAAGGAATAGGTGACGTTTCGGGTTGAGACCCCTCTCCAGACTGAGAGTCGGGGGAAAGGGAACGAGAGATATAGTCGGTGATGTAGCGAGATATAGAACAAGTGAATGAAAGATGTGCAAAAAAAGTAACATGGAGGTTCACGTGCATCTCTTCTAACCCCATCTCCTTTGGTGTTCCTGATGTGGACTCCTTTACATCGTTGAAACCAAGCGTAAACTAGGCAACTGTTGTGCTGACCAATTGCATTTGTTCTGCCAAGGCCTGCTAACCATTTTAACTCCCAGTCGCATTTTGACCTTTCTGTCCTGGCCCTCCTCCATTGCCAGAGTGAGGTCACAAGGAAACTGGAGGAGCAGCTGCTCATATTCTACTTGGTTAAGTTACAACCTAACAATATGAACATTGAAGGTAGACACAAAATGCTGGAGTAACTCAGCGGGACAGGCAGCATCTCTGGAGAGAAGGAATGGGTGATCATCATCATATCATCATATCTATACAGCCGGAAACAGGCCTTTTCGGCCCTCCAAGTCCGTGCCGCCCAGTGATCCCCGTACATTAACACTATCCTACACCCACTAGGGACAATTTTTACATTTACCCAGCCAATTAACCTACATACCTGTACGTCTTTGGTTGTGGGAGGAAACCGAAGATCTCGGAGAAAACCCACGCAGGTCACGGGGAGAACGTACAAACTCCTTACAGTGCAGCAACCGTAGTCAGGATCGAACCTGAGTCTCCGGCGCTGCATTCGCTGTAAAGCAGCAACTCTACCGCTGCGCTACCGTGGTGATGTTTCAGGTCGAGACCCTTCTTCAAATGCTGCCTGTCCTGCTGAGTTACTCTAACATTTTGTGTCTACCTTCCATTTAAACCTTCTTTCTAAAACAGTTCTTTCTAAAACAATATTAACATTGAATTATCCAATATCAAGTACCTAACCTACTAACACTTCTACCCCCTTTCTCCCCTCATCCCCCTCCTTCCCTTTGCCCCATTTGGATTCTCCCTTTTCCCCTTCCCTGTTCCCCTTCCCTGTTCCCCGTTCCCCTTCCCCGTTCTCCTTCCCCTTCTCTGTTCCCCTTCCATCTATACTCCATCCTCTGGCTTTGCAATTCCTCTATACTTAACATATCTTTTGTCCAACCTTCTACCAATCAAAAGCCCTCTTCATCTGTAGCCACCTATCATTTGGCAGGCTTTGGCCTGCCTCCTTCTAGCATTTCCCCCCTCCCCAGCCCCACCGCAATCAGTTTGAAGAAGGGTCCTGATCCAAAACGTTGCCTCTCCATATTCTCCAGAAATGCTGCTGTCTGGCCCGCTGAATTACTCCACCACTTTGTGGCTTTATAAACCAGCATCGACTGATCCTTGTGTCTCTAGCATTCTCTTGTTTCAGATTTCCAGCAACTGCTGTGTTTTGCATCTCACAATTTCATTCTTTTCATCTCTCTTAATTGCCCTCATTCATATATTTATTAGACTGCTCTGAAAACATTGTGTGACCTTGACAACTATGGTCTATCAGATATTTCCTTTGTTTTATCTATTATTCCCACTTTACTATTTCTAATGAGGATTCAATTACCTGAAAAATGCTAACTGTTCCTCCGTTTTTGCTCAAGGTTCCAGCATCTGCAGTCTCTTGTCCAATTCTTTTTCTTCCACCACAGATTTTGCTGATTATTTGAATATTTACTGAATATTTCCAGCATTTTCTCTTATTATCATTGTTTAATGGTTAATTCTTCATATTGTACTGCACCAATATTTACTGGACAATGTGGAAAGTGCCTCAGGATATCCTGTCTACAAAAAGGACAAATCTAATCTGCCTAATTACCACCCAGTCTACTCTCCCTTAGGAACAGTAGGGTTGTAAACTGCCCAAGCATAATATGAGATGCTGTTCCTCCAATTTACGTTTGGCCCCACTCTGACAATGGAGGAGGCCCAGGACATAAAGGTCAGTCTAGGAATGGGAAGGGGAGTTAGTGTTTAGCATCCTGGAGATCACGTAGGCCAAGGCAGACTGAGCAAAGGTATTCAGTGAAATGATCACCGAGTCTGCGCTTGATATCGCTGATATATAGTCCACAGCTGGAACAGTGGATACAGTAGATGAGGTTGGAGGAGATGAAAGGTGACCTTTAGCTCCTTGAAAGTGGTAACGCAGGTAGATAATGTAGTTATAAAGATATTTGGTGTGCTTGCCTTCAAAGGTCAAGGCATTGAGTATAAGAGTTGGGATAGCACATTACATTTATACAAAGTATTGTTGGACTACACCTTGACAATTGCGTAGTTTGAAAAAAACCGTCTGCAGATCATTGTTTTGAGTTAAAGTTCTAATTTGGGCAAAGTCAAGTTGGATGATAGCACATAATCTGTGGAATTCTCTGCCTCAGAAGGCAGTGGAGGCCAATTCTCTGGATGCTTTCAAGAGAGAGTTAGATAGAGCTCTTAATGATAGCAGAGTCAGGGGGTATGGGGAGAGGGCAGTTACTGATTGTGAATGATCAGCCATGATCACATTGAATGGCGGTGCTGGCTCGAAGGGCCAAATAGCCTACTCCTGCACCTATTGTTTATTGTCTAATCATAGCACATAATCCTTCAACATTTTCGCCACCTCCAACCACTAACCACATCTTCCCATCCCCACCCCTCATTAGCCTTTATGCAAAGGGATTGTTTTTTAAGATCAGGGAAGATTTTTGCTACAGTTGTACAGGCTGTTGGATGAGGCCACACCTGGAATACTGTACACTGTTTTGGTCCCTTTACTTCAAGGGCTCTCAACCTCGGGTAAATTTACCCTAGGGGGTAAATTTCGCCTACCCAGGGGGTAAATTTGTTGATTCTGGATTTGTACATATTGACTGACTGTGTTTGGTTCTGGTATACCTGTATCTGTTCATCATTAGTTGTTCATAAATAAGTGAAATAACATTGTTATGTGCTATTATTATTGTTATTTGAACTTAAAATAATAATGTTAAAAACAGTATTTTAAAAATTCCCCTTTGTCGGTTGCTTTATTATGGTAGAAATGTAAACTCAAATTACTGAACAAAACAGGGTGGGGGTAAATTTACTTTTGAAAAGTTGCAACGGGGTAAACAGGACAAAAAAGGTTGGCAGCCCCTGCTTTACCTAAATATTATATAGTAACATTGGGAGCAGTCCAAAAGAGATTCACCAGGTAATTCCTCGTATGAGAGAGAAAAAAGGCCAAACTATTTGGGTGTATTTATCTTGGAGTTTAGAAGAATGAGAGGTGATCTTATTCAAACATGTAAGATCTTAAGGGGACTTGACAAGGTGATGTTGAGATGTTTTCACTTGTGGGAGAGCCATCAACCAGGGGACATAAAAACAAAATAAGGGGCCACCCACTTAAAACTGAGGTGCATAGAAATTTATTCGCTCAGAGGGTGCTACATCTCTGGAAGTCTCTAGCTTCAAAGGTGGTGGAGTACATATCACTGGATATTGAGGAATTGACAGTTATGGAAACTGGAACAGGAGTTGAGGCTAGCATAGAAGAGCCATAATCATATTGAATGCTGGGATAGGCTCGAAAGGCTTTGTGGCTTTCTTCTGCTTGTCTTTTCTAGTGTTCTTGTGCTCTAAGGAACTCAATTGCCTTGATGCTCCTGTTCTTGCCTCTTGAAATAAACCTCACGCAACTGAATCGGTAAAAGCTCAATGCTCTACAAATCCTCTCAAGACTGTCAAAGGTAACTTCATCTGGCATCTAAACTTAGTGTCAGCTAAACTTAGAATTTTCCATTTTGTCAAGCACTGCACCTGTTCCATGTTGAGTCAGCTGCTACCAGTTGTTGCCTCACCCTTCCCTTCTCCCAGATTCCACAGTAGCATTTCGCAATCCTAGATCAGCCAAATTCAATCTTCTATTCAACTGAACTGCTTGCAAATACAGTACATGCATATACTCTTTGAAACAACAGAAAAACTATTATATGATAGAAAAATATTATAATAGAAGAGCTAAATCAGATTAAAAAGCAAGTTAAGAAACAAGGACATGTACAAATATTGGCTTCGAATTTCATTCACCAACTCCAATAACAAAAATCTTGCTATTTAATTTAAAATGAGTTTAATTCAGGGGTTTAAAATGGGAAATGGGTTTAAAATGTATGACATTCATCTCTTCACAAATGTCTTCCTGATAATCTCCTGCCAGAAGAACCCGGCCATAGCCCCAGAGTACCTCTGTGATCTCCCTATTTATTACTCCTGCAGGCACTATTCTTCAACTGCCTGTTCACATCCTTCTGATCAAATTGAGTTATCCCCTTGCTCCCACACGTCCCACCATTGGAGCATCTATTCATTCAGAAATAACATTCCCCTGTGGCTAAAAGAGTGCTACTTACAGTTTTGTTTATCCTGCAAGGTCTGCTGACTACTATGATTGTACCAGCACAGATAAATGATGGCAGCTTCAAGAACTTGAATATAGAAGTTGAGAGGTCATGTTGCAGTTATATAAGACATTGCTGAGACCGCATGTGGAGTAATGTGTGTGTTCAGTTTTGGGCAGCATGTTATAGGAAAAATGTTGTCAAGCTGGAAAGGGTACAGAGAAGATTTACGAGGATGTGGCCAGGACTAGAGGGTCTGAGCTATAGGGAGAGGTTGAGTAGGCTGGGACTCTATTCCCTGGAGCGCAGGGGTATGAGAGGCGATCTTATAGAGGTGTATAAAATCATGAGAGGAACAGATCAGGTAGATGCACACAGTCTCTTGACCAGAGTAGGTGAATTGTGGACCAGAGGACATAGGTTTAAAGTGAAGGGGAAAAGATTTTATAGGAATCTGAGGGGTCACCTTTTCACACAAAGAGTGGTGGGTGTGTGGGCCAAGCTGCCAGAGGAGGTAGTTGAGGCTGGGACTATCCCAACATTTAAAAAGCAGTTAAACAGGTACATGGATGGGACAGGTTTGGAGGGATATGGACCAAACACATGCAGATGGGACTAGTGTAGCTGGGACCTGTTGGCCGATGTGGGCTAGTTGGGCCGATGGGCCTGTTTCCACACTGTTTCACTCTATGCCTCTAACTTGCAATTTATGAAAAGAGGAAGTTCTGCTAACATCGACCATGTTCGGTTTCAACGTAGCATTACACGGTTAAAGTGCACAACAATGTTCTCTGAACCTCACAAGTGCACATTTTGACCTTTGTACAACTTTCATAAATAGCATTTGAGTAACTCGCATTGCTGTTCTAAAGCACTTAATGAGTAGTAAACTAATTTCTAATGTATTAACAGTCAGCCAAAGACATCTGATAAATAAGGATCAGCGGTCGCTACTGGATCAGGAAACTGGAGTGGTACCAACTTGAAATAAAACACCATGAGAAGGGACCAATACATCATAAGTGGTCAAATGCACACTACACTACTTGCAGTTAAACTAGTGATTCAGTTGTATTTATTCCAATTGAACGTACTGCAATCAGTGCTCAGAATTTGGTTTCCCACACATTGCTGATACAAATTTGCAGATTAGATATTCCCTTTGCAAAACATAGAAAAATAAGTGCAGGAGTAGGCCATTCGAGCCAGCATCGCCATTCAATACGATCATAGCTGATCATCCATAATCAGTACCCCGTTCCTGCTTTTTCCCCATATCTCTTGATTCCTTTAGCTCTAAGAGCTAAATCTAACTCTCTTGAAAACATCCAGTGAATTATAGAATATAGAATGTCATAGCAATCGTGAGTCAACAATAAATTTCACAATGTAAGAAAAATAGCCTTTCAGGTGTGTATTAGAAAAGTCTTCAATCTAAAGCATTAAGTCTGCTCCTCTATTCACATGTGCAAACTGACCCAATAATATCAATTTCCCTCCTGGGATAAATAAAGTTGTATCGTATTGTATTGTAACTTATTCCAACATTTTCTGATTTTATTTCAGATTTCCAGGTTCTGCAGTATTTTGTATCACTCAACTGCAGAATTGATTTCTTTTCCCATTTTCTTTCCTTCTCTATTAACCATCTATTTCTATTTACACCTTATTCAGACAGATCATCTGTGTTCAAACAGTCTTCATCCCCCTCACTCAACGAGGAACCACCACCACAATTGTCATTCGTTCTTTCTTGTTTTTTTCTCTCTCTGTTTTCTATCTACTCCTCCCCTTTCTGTACAATTTAAAACATGTTTGATTTCTAATATTCCTAATTTCCAATGAAAGGTCAGCATCCTGTAATTTTGTGGCACCTTCCACAATTTAGCTGTTATTGCAGACACAACTCGTTCTTAATATCCGCCACAAATAGAGACAGACGAACAGGCAAAAAGCAGAAAAGGAGGGCAAAAGATAAAGGGAAGAGACACATCGACATTTTTATCAGGCACACCGTGTTTCAGCAGGGAGTCCCACTCTACGATACGATAGAACTTTATTTATCCCAGGAGGGAAATTGATCTGCCAACAGTCATAAAAACAGAAAACACTTGAAACATGAAATTAAAGTGGCGAGTGAAAAGGATTGGGCATGTGCAAAGATTTGGGATGCGGAGGGGGGGGAGGGTAGGGGAAAGGGGAGTCAGTCGCAGTCTATCCCATCAAGTCAAGTTAAGTCAATTTTATTTGTATAGCACATTTAAAAACAACCCACGTTGACCAAAGTTGTGTGTTTTTTTTCATCAACTGCTGTCACAACGGGAACCCAACGGGTCCACAGGTCGTCTGCGCTATCGTGTACCCTTTTGGCTGCTTTCTGCCCAACCAATTGTTCAAGCACTTTTGATTGTAACATGCGCCTTAATTTAGTTCAATAAAGAAACTGACAAGTTACCAATATCGTCTAATATATTCTTTAGTAACTTGTCAGTTTCTTTATTGAACTAAATATATATATATATGCTGAACCTTTTGTGTTATGGGTTTTACAGAGTACTATGTTTATATATCTGTTGTGTTGCTGCAAGTAAGAACTTCATGGCTCCGTTTTGGGACATATGAAAATAAAACACACACTCAAACACACTCAGATACCACATAATCAATTCCGAACCACAGATCTTTGAATAGTTCACATGGTTCAAGACACACATGAATCAAAGAGAAAATAATTGAACCAAGCTAATCATGTATTTTCAGTGCTTTGATGTGAACTTCCTGTTTGTCTTGCAGGATACGATGGCCCACTTGACAAAATAAAACAGATGGAGTCCTTTCCACATTCCAGCGGCTCACCAGATAGCACATGGGTTCCTCCTGCATATTAGGTGACACACTTCTTGTAACTGATGGCATCATGGCTATGAAAGACATATAAGTAGCAACATGTCCTTCATAAAACCTCCTCCCCATGACCAACATGTGTTTTGTCAATGTGTATCTGCTTGTACACTGGGCATTCCGCATAATAGCACCTTCTCCATGCTTTTCACTTTGATTTGCATTGCAAGCATCAGGGGCTAACACCCCGCCTAATACCTCCTCACCATGATACCCCCTGTGCAGAAGCACCACTTTTTAGGAGAGATTACTGTGCCTGACACCATCAATTATCAGGAAACAGACTATTGACCAACATCTACTACAAACCTATGGACTCCCATAGCGATCTAGACTACACTTCTTCCCACCCTGCTTCCTGTAAAGACTCTATCCCCTCCGTCTACGCCGCATCTGTGCCCAGGATGAGGTTTTCCATACCAGGGCTTCGGAGATAGCCTCATTCTTTAGGAAATGGGGGATCCCCTCTTTCATTATAGATGAGGCTCTCACTAGGGTCTCCTCGATATCCCGCAGCTCCGCGCTTGCTCCCCTCCCCCCATTCGTAACAAGGACAGTCCCCCTTGTCCTCACCTTGTCCGCTGTTCCAGGTGTCAACTTCTCTACATCAGCAAGACCAAGCGCAGGCTTGGTGATCGTTTCGCTGAACACCTCCGCTCAGTCCGTCCAAACTCACCTGATCTCCCGGTTGCTCAGCACTTTAACTCCCTCTCCCATTCCCAATCTGACCTTTCTATCCTGGGCCTGTTCCATTGTCAGAGTGAGGCCCAGCGCAAATTAGAGGAACCTGGGTAGTTTGCACCCCAGCGTTATGAACATTGACTTCTCTAACTTCAAATAGCCCTTGCTTTCCCTCTCTATCCCCTCCCCCTTCCTAGTTCTCCCACCAGTCTTACTGTCTCCGACTACATTCTATTTTTGTCCCGCCCACTCCCTTGACATCAGTCTGAAAAAGGGTCTCGACCCGAAACGTCACCCATTCCTCTCCAGAGATGCTTCCTGTCCCACTGAGTTACTCCAGCATTTTGTGTCTACCATCAATCATCAACTCAGACACTAGAACCCCATGGGATAAGCAAACTAGTTTAGAGATATGTTTCAAATGCCATTAGTGGTCTGAAATTAGGTTAGTGCGTTAAAGAAATTTAAATAAAATCAGAAAAAGCTGGAAAGTAGGTCAGGCAGCATCTGTGGACAAAGAAGCTGAGTGAATATTTCATGTTAGAGATCCATCGTGATCCAAGTTAAAAAGTGAGCAAATGGGTTAGTTTGAAATTACAGAAAGATTGCAGGAGAGACGGTTAGAACAAAAGGGCTCTCTGAGACAATGAGGACAAGATTCGGGATACATTGCTTATGAAGTCACTCGATGAGGGAAAATAGAAAGACATTAAAAAAAAGGGACATGTAAAGACAATGAGATGCATGTCAGGGTTACTGCAGAAAATTGAAAAAAAGAATGTACAAAGACGTACAGGTATGTAGGTTAATTGGCTGGGTAAATGTAAAAATTGTCCCTAGTGGGTGTAGTATAGTGTTAATGTACGGGGATCACTGGGCGGCACGGACTTGGTGGGCCGAAAAGGCCTGTTTCCGGCTGTATATATATGATATGATATGATATGATATGATAATGACAATATTCCAGTTTCCTGAAGTGTTTGGTTGCATATGTCACCTGTTGGTGAACCTCGGCGGCGGTTACGGAGCCTCACAGCCATGGGGCTTTGGCGGTGATGAAGCCTCACGGCGAGTGAGGGAGGGGGAAGAACAATGGACAATGGGGAGGGAGCGGGGTGAGAACAATGGACAATAGATTTAGCTCTTTGGGCTAACAGAATCAAGGGATATGGGGAAAAAGCAGGAATGGGTTACTGATTTTGGATGATCAACCATGATCACATTGAATTGCGGTGCTGGCTCGAAGGGCCGAATGGCCTATTCCTGTACCTATTTTCTATGTTTCTATGATCCGGCATGGGGAAACCGCTGTTAGGGAGGTGGGGGGGGGAGGGAGAACAAAGGCGGAGGTAGCGTACTTTGTAACTTTGTCAGCGCCGTAGATGGCCGCTATTTGTATACCTTGTGTATGCAAGCAAAGAATTTCACTGTGCCTTGTCACATGTGACAATAAAGTATTCCATTCCATTCCAAGTCTGGGCGTAAATCTTGTTGATGGGGATGGAAATTATGAAATTTGCCACAAGACTTTCCCTTCCCTTCCCTTCAAGTAATTCAAATGATCCATTTCCATTTTCTGTAACCGTAGGGTACAACAATTGTCCTTTCATCTCCTCCCTTCCCACCATCCAGGGACTCACAAAGGTGAATATAATGAGGAAAATGTTAAATTTCAAATGTTGGCAAAAAAAATTTTTAAAGCACATTATTTAAATGTTGTGAGTTAGATTAAAGAACGCTGAAAAGTATCAACTTACTTTTTCTCCCTCTCAACGCCACCTGATGTGTTAAATATTTCCTACACCTCTGAACTGCATTTCACATCTTTTACATAGCCCTTTGTTTATGTTCTCTCTTTAACTTCTGAGGTTGACATTTAAATCAGATGACTTCATCAGCAGTTTACCACCATGGCAACCTTGGCCTCAGCCAACCAAAGTTATTTTCTATGTCCTTTCATTCTTCCCTCTCTGCAATTTAAAGCTACCTTTGTTTTCTCTATTTCCCAGTTCTGACAAAATCTTTGACCTGAATTATTAACTCTGTTTTTCTTTCCTGAGTCATAGACTCATAGAGTCAGAGTGATACAGTGTGGAAACAGGCCCTTCGGCCCAACTTGCCCACACCAGCCAACATGTCCCAGCTACACTAGTCCCACGTGCCTGCGTTTGGTCCATATCCCTCCAAACTTGTCCATATCCCTCCAAATCCATGTACCTGTCTAACTACTTCTTAAACGTTGGGATAGTCCCATCCTCAACTACATCCTCTGGCAGCTTCTTCCATACACCCACCACCCTTTGTGTGAGAAAATTATCTCTCAGATTCGTATTAAATCTTTCCCCCTTCCCCTTAAACCTATGTCCTCTGGTCGATTCATCTCCTCTGGGCAAGAGACTCTGTGCATCTGCTTAGATGACACCAGACATGTAGAGCCTTCTATTTTTAATTCAACGGATCCAAGCCCAGCCTCTCTAGCCTTTCTTCATTAGACAATCCATCCACTGGAGGTATTAGTCAAGTTAAAAAAAAGCTTTACATTGCTTTCAATGTGTTGACGTCCTTCCTTAATAAAGGCTCTGACATCCGCTATCATGAAAGACTTTAGAAGGCTGGTCATGGTGCACATTAACTTCAGCCTCCAAAGCAGCCTTCATCCACCGCAATCTGCCTACCTTTGTAACAGGTCCATGACAGACATATACATCTGGTCCTATATTCATCCCTGGAACATCTGGATAACAAAAACTCCTACGACAGTCTCCTGTTTTTTGACTATATCTTTGCCTTCACACCGTATTCCCCCACACACTCATCTCCAAACTCCATGACCTATGAGTTTCCACACCGTTCTGCAACTGGATCCTCAACTTCCTTACCTATAGACCACAATCAATAAGAATAGGTGGCAAAACAACATTTCTCAACAGCTGTCCTGCAAGGAAGTTTTCTTAGACCCATACTAAATTCCCTATACATTCATGACTTTGTGCTAAATTCTGCACTAACTCCATTTACAAGTTTGCTGGTGATATCATTTTAGTGAGCTGGATCTCAAACAATGATAGGACGGAGTACAGGAAGGAGAAAGAGAGCTCAGTAATATGCTGCCATAACAACCTTTCCAAGGATATCAACAAGACGATGGATATATTCACAAAATGCTGGAGTAACTCAGCAGGTCAGGCAGCATCTCAGGAGAGAAGGAATCGGTGACGTTTCGGGTCGAGACCCTTCTTCAAGACGATAGAGCTCATCATTGACATCAGGAAACCAGGAGGTGCACATACCTCGGTCAGCATCAACGGTGCTGAACTGGAGATTGTCAAGTGCTTCAAGTTCTTAGGCATAAATATTACCAATAACCTGACCTGGTCTTACATTGATGCTACGGCCAGGAAAGCATACCAACACCTCTACTTCCTCAGAAGACTAGGAAAGTTTGATATGTATCTATCGACTCCTGTCAATTTTTGTAGATGCTCTGTGGGAAGCATCCAATCAGGATGTATCACAAATTGGTTTGGCAACTGTTCTGCCCAAGATTGCTAAAAATTGCAGAAAGTTGTGGTGCAGCCCAGTTTATCACATAAGTCATCGTTTCCAACTACACTTCACGATATTTCAGAAAAGCAGCCAATGTAAGCAAGGACTACTTACACTTTGGTCATTCCCGTTTTTCCCTACAGGCTGAAGATACAAAAGCTTGAAAGCACATACCACCAGAAGCAGTTTCTTCTCCAGTATAATCAGACTATTGAGCATATCTTTCATAAGATAAGGTTGTCGCCCAATCTCCCAACCTACCTTTTTGAAGTCCTTGCAATTGTTTTTGTCACACAAGAAAGTGCAAATGCTGGAATCTTGAACAAAACACAAGACAAATTCAGGCAGTCTTTGTGGGGAATGGACAGGCGACGAATGAAACATTGCTTTTCCATTCCCTACAAGGATGCTGTCTAACCTGCTGAGCTCTACCAACATTTTTGCACTTTTAAAAATCTGGAACTGTAACATTATAATGCTGTGGCATTACATTCTGCATTAAAAAAAAATCTTTACAAAACCTGTGGTACTGTATATGGCTTGACTATACGCATGCATGGTAATGCATGCAAAATAAAAAAATTCACAGTATCTGTGCATGTGACAATAATAAATAATAAACCAATACCAACATAAGTATATCTTTCCTTAGACAGGGAGACCAGACCTATACAGTGGATTCAGAAAGTATTCAGACACCTTCACTTTTTCCCCATTTTGCTACGTTATAGCCTTATTTTAAAATGGATTAAATTCTTTTTTTTTTATCATCAATCTACACACAATACCCCATAATAAAAAACAAAAACAGGTGTTTAGAAATTTTTGCAAAGTAATTAAAAAGAAATAACTGAAACATCACATTTACATAAGTATTCAGACCCTTTTTTTTGTTGCCTTCCATCACAGTGAAGGGGTGTCTGGAGGAGTCACTGTAATGGATGTTTGTGTTAAAATTGTGTGTCTTGTGTCTTTTACTCTGTACTGTGTGGCTGTGTGGCAAATGAATTTTGTTCAATTCATTTTGAATGACAATAAAGGTAATTCAGATTCAGATTACTCAATACTTTGTTGAGGCACCTTTGGCAGTGATTACAGCCTGAAATCTTCTTGGGTATGACGTTACAAGCTTGGCACACCTGCATTTGGGTAATTTTTCCCATTCTCTGCAGATCCTCTCAAGCTCTGTCAGGTCGGATGGGGAGTGTCGATGCACAGCTATTTTCAGGTCCCTCCAGAGATGTTCGATGGGGTTCAAGTCCGGGCTCTGGCTGGGCCATTCAAGGATATTCACAGACTTGTCACAAAGCCACTCCTGCGTTGTCTTGGCTGTGTGCTTAGGGTCATTGTCCTGTTGGAAGGTGAACCTCTGCCCCAGTCTGAGGTCCAGAACGCTCTGGAGCAGGTTTTCGAGGATCTCTGTACTTTGCTCCGTTCATCTTTCCCTCGATCCTGACTAGTCTTCCAGTTCCTGCCGCTGATAAACATCCCCGCAGCATGATGCTGCCACCACTATGCTTCACCGTACGTATGGTATTGGCCAGGTGATGAGCGGTGTCGCTTGGCATTCAGGCCAAAGAGTTCAATCTTGGTTTCATCAGACCTGAGAATCTTGTTTCTCATGGTCTGAGAGTCCTTTAGGTGCCTTTTGGCAAACTCCAAGCGGGCTGTTATGTGCCTTTTACCGAGGAGTGGCTTCCATCTGGCCACTCTACCATAAAGGCCTGATTGGTGGAGTGCTGCAGATATATTTGTCCTTCTGGAAGGTTCTCTCATCTTCACAGAGGAACTCTGAAGCTCTGTCAGAGTGACCATCGGGTTCCTGGTCAGCTTCCCGACCGAGGCCCTTCTACCCCGATTGCTCAGTTTGGCCGGGCTTAAAGTGTCCTGGTAGTTCCAAAGTTCTTCCATTTAAGAATGACGGAGGCCACTGTGCTCTTCGGGACCTGCAATGCTGCAGAAATTATTTTATACCCTACCCCAGATCTGTGTCTCGACACAATCTTGTCTCGGAGGTCTACGGACAATTCCTTTGTCTTCATGGCTTGGTTTTTGCTCTGACATGCACTGTCAATAGTGGGACCTTATATAGACAGGTGTATAACTTTCCAAATCATGTCCAATCAGTTTAATTTACCACTGGTGGACTCCAATCAAGTTGTAGAAACATCTCAAGGATAATCAATGGGAACAGGATGAACATAAGCTCAATTTTGAGTGTCATAGCAAAGGGTCTGAATACTTATATAAATGTAATATTTCAGTTATTTCTTTTTAATTACTTTGCAAAAAATTCTAAACACCTGTTCTCGCTTTTTTACTATGGGGTATTGTGTGTAGATTGATGATTAGAAAAAAGAATTTAATCCATTTTAAAGTAAGGCTGTAACGTAGCAATATGTGGAAAAAGTGAAGGGGTCTGAATACTTTCTGAATGCACCGTACATATTATTCCAGGCACATTCTCACCAGAACCTTGTATAATCGTAGTATGATATTTCTACTCTTCTCTTAAAGTCCTCTTGAAATAGAATCCTCTGAGAAACCCTCTTCCTAATACCCCATTTTATTTCAAGAATCATAATTGGAATAAATTAATGATGGGAACATAGTGAGGCACCCAGGTCCCTCAGACACCAATACCTTTCAATATCTGACCATTTAATAATTGTTCTCCTTTTCAATTTTTTTCACAAAAAAATTACGTTTTTGCACAATATCCCATCTGCCATGTACTTGCCCATTCATCCAATCTTTCTAATATCCCTGAAGCTTCTCTGAATCTGCCTCACAGCTACACTGCCATCTAGCTTTGCCTCATCAGCAAACATGGATATATTATGCTCTGAACTATCACCAAATCATTGATTTAGATTCGGAATAGCTTCAGTCTCTGAGACAGCCCACTGGTCACAGCCTCCAAAGCCAAAATGACACACTTATTGCTAAGCTCTGTTATTTGTTAACCAGTGTTTAAGCACATGTGCTCTAATTTTGTTTAATGACTCGTTGTAAAGGCATTATATTAGTCAAATTCTAAAAAAAGATTTGTCAAATATGATTTGCTTTTCATAAATTCATGTGGACTCTGTCCAATCCTATTATTATTTTCTAAGTACACTGTTACCATTTCTTCATGATAGATTCTAGCATTTTCCTTTCTGCTGGTCTCAGGATTACTCATCAGTCGTGACCTGTTCCCTTCCTCTCTCTTTTCTTACATCTAATACCATCAGTGTCTTCCGTATATAGCCTTGGAGGGGGCATTTTATTCCCAAAAGTGATATATATTACTTGTTAACTATGTATTAATTGTTGGAACGTTACCCATTGGTCATCTATTACCATTCTTTTTAATTTAACTATTTTAGCCAACTCAACTAATTTGTAAACACAAGAGATTGGAGATACTGGAATCTTGAGGGAATGACAAACGGTTGGAGGAATTCAGTGGGTCAAGCAACATCTGTGGATGGAAATGGACAGATGATGTTTCTGGCCTGTGACTGATCAGTGGCCTGAAACATTGTACATCCGTTCCTCTCAACAGACACTGAGTTCCTTCAGCGTTTTTTTTTTACTCAAATAGTTTGTGTTGTCTAGATTTAAGATCGTTGTTTTGAATTGAACTAAATCACATTTAAGTTTCATATAAAATTCTGTCATATCTGTCACAGTCTTCTCAGGTTTGGGAATTCAAAGACTAGAGGGCGTAGGTTTAAGGTGAGTGGGGAAAGACTTAATAGGAACTTGAGGTGTACTTTATTACACAGAGAATGGTACGTGTATGGAATAATCTGTCAGTAGAAGTGGTTGATGCAAGAATAATAACAAAATTTAAAAGATATTCAGACAAGTGCATGGATAGAAAGGTTTTCCAGGTCTATGGGTCAAATCCAAGCAAATGGGACTAGCATAGAGCAATGGGCATATTGGTCAGCATGAAAAAGTTAGGGTGAAGGGAGCGTTTCCATGCTTTATAATTCTATGATTCTATTCCCAAAAGGCCTCTCAACAATCTTTAATTAATCCTTTTCATTGCACAACACTAAATTAAAAACTGTTCCCACCTTTGTTGGTTCTTCAAATTATTGATCTAGAAACTGCCTTATACACTATATATACACTAAATGAATTTGTTATCCACACAATTACTGTTGATTTAGTTTGCCCTGTCGCGTCTTTCTGTCTATATTGGCGACATCCACTGCATCTGTAACCTCAGTTATCACCATATCATATTTCCACAAGTCCATTTGTGTCTACCGTTCATTAATCTTATTCACTGCATTTTACACATTTAGACACATGCACACTTAATTTGCCATTCCTGTAGTCTCTCCAAGTCTGCTCCTGTCTAATACATCACTCCCATAACTATGTAAAACTTCTTTTATCCTTCTATTTTATTATTGCGCTCAAACCCTGACAATTTAATGGAATCCTGAGAACCTTGTAATCATGTATTGTCTTTCCACTGACTGGTTAACACACAACAAAAGCTTTTCAGGGTACCTCGGTACAGGTGACAATAAACTAAACTTAACTCAACTCAGTCTTGTGAGGTACAACGTGCCCCAGAGATCTGAACACCTCACTCCTGTTGCACCTTTAACCTGAAGCAGAATAATTTTGCTGTCTTTTTTAGCTGTACCCGTGGAAGCAAGAAGAGTGTGGCGCCTTCACGCCCTTGTTGGTTTTGCATACACCCTGTCACCGTTGGCGACTTGCCAGCAGCCTCACGAGAAGGTCCAGCCACAGGAGCTCAATAACAACTCCAAGTTCAGAAGCACTAATTGGCCTTATCTGCACACAGGTTATGATTGGTGAGAATGTAGGTAAAAGGGGCTTCTGGAGTAAATGGGACACGAGGTGCCTGTCAGCTAAGTGTCGTTTGTTCTTTGCTTTCTGTCGTGGGATTCAGTAGATCCTACAAGAGAGTATACATCTTACTTATTGGAAATGCACAAGCAGAGTGCAATTAGATGACAACCTTCAGCATTCTTGGATGCAGCAGATTTTTCTTGCATGCCAAACTTGAGCCCCAGTGGTAGAGGAGTGATACTTTTGGGTGAGGGAAAGAATTAAAACAGAAGCAAGTATTCAATGCAGTCACCCTCACAAAGGACTTATTTTTGTCTCGACCTATGCAGTCAGAAAAAACACCACCTGCTCAGCCTTGCATCCCTTACTACAAGGAGCACATCACAGCAAAGGAGGAAGACACCATGTTATTACATATGACATCCGCAAACACCAGAAAGTTGGCATTTCCCTGCAACTTATTCTTACTCACATGTCCAATAATACCAACCAAACCCCACTCCATCCCCGATTCTCTCTTCAGCCATCTACACTAGAGGTAATTTGTTAACAATGTAAGTAATTTAACCTAACAACAAGCTCACCTTTGAGATGTGGAAGGAGACCAAAGCACCTGGCAAAAATCCATGTGGTCACAGGAAAAATATCCACACTACTCAAAGGTAGCTCTAGAGGTCAATATATAATGTCTATAATGTCATTGACTGGAGAAGTTATTTTTGTTTCTCTCCCCTCAAATGCTGTTGAATCTTCTGAGTGTTTGCAACCTTCTCAGCTTTTATCCCAGATTTTCTGCAGTTTTTGATTTTACATCTACTAATGTGGCTTATTGTACTTGGGGCTAAAACCACAGATCTCCTCTACTCGGTTTCCAAGGTAGTCTCATCCATCAGAGAAATCAATCAGTAGGGGGCATGTAAAATCCTAACCCTACTTGTAATAACTGATGGAAAGTTGCACTGAAGAGGTGGGAGCTTGGAACGACAAGTGGCCCACCAAAGTATCCCCATGGCATTATTTAACACATCTTTTTTGATAAACCACCATCTGCAGTTCCTTGTTTCTACCTTTGACTGGACTGACCACACAATCTGTCTTTGTTGTTAGTTGATTGAGGGAGGAATGTTGGTCAGGACAAGTGGTCAGTCCAATCAAAGGTAGAAACAAGGAACTGCAGATGTTGGTTTATCAAAAAAGAAACAAAGTACTGGTGTAACTCAGCAGGTCAGGCAGAATCCCTGAAGAACATGGATAGGTAAAATTTCAGGTTGGGACAATTCCTTAGACCTGTCGAAGGTTGAAGACTCTTCTCTTTCCACAGACGCTATTGACTGGATGTGTTTCCAGCAGTAGATTTGTAGTATTTTTAATTTTCGTTGATTGGTTGTCTGTTCCTCCTGTGCACAATTTGTTCATGAGAAAAAAGAGAAAAATAAATTGCATATTATTATTGTTCCAAATTAGAATAGCAACTTGAAAAGACAAATAAAATTGTGAAACTTTCAGTTTATATAGTAGTTGTGCATCACTAATATGTTATAGATTCATAGAATGATGCAACATAGAATGATACTGCCATTCCCACATCTGCAACTTCCGGAGGGGCAAGATTGCAGCAGGACTGTAGCATGGCTGTCACTAACCTTTATGATCACCAAAAAATAGCTTTAGCACACCTGCCGGGCTCCTAAAGCCAAGTCTTCATCAACAGGGCCCTGCAGACCCTTAGCAGTTACTCACACCACTTCCCTGTCTGTCAGGTTTGAATGTCTACGAACATCAAAACTATTAAACTAACTCAGACTGTTAAAACATAATTAGAAGTAAAATGTAAAACAATAAAAACTAGACAACACATAAATATTTAAATACATTTCTAAAATTAATCATTCCAAGTCATTCAAAATAAATGACATGGTTTGCCTCTCTCTCAGTCCCATTATCATTAATTAAATTAACCCACACCTGGCCTAACACCGGCAGACATTCAGTACTCAGATTTCTGAGTGTTACTGCTGGCAAACTGCAGGAAGTTGGTGTTCCATCACTGAGCAGTCCCACACTGGACCACTGGCAGAATGACAGATGTGAGGTCCTGTAAGGACATTAAAGACTTCCCTGTTCATGTAATGGCACTCAGAAATGTTGGGGATTATCAATCTCTTCCTTCTGCTGATATTTATCAAATTCCCCTTTGAAAGTTTCTGCTAAATTCGTTAAACATTCCAGATCATAACAATTTATTTATATATATTTTTAAATTATTTCTTCTGACACAACTGATACACTCTGCCTGATTACTCAATCCTTGCACTCTCAATGAGCTTCAGGGTTTTCATCACTTCATTAGAACTTCTTTGCTGTAAGAGATAGTACCCAAAATTCTCTATTCTCTCCAGACCATCCTTTAGATTGGGTTCTACCTCATGGGTCCTGATTTCCTTATGTCAGTCTCAACGTGGACCGTAGACCTGAATTCCAGAAATTACGGTTGTGTGACTGCTCCTGATTTTATCACTGCATTTGTCTGTGTGATGTCAGGAGCCCAGATGAAACTGAAGTCAATGGGAACTGAGGGGGAAAAAAAACTTTATTGTGGATTTCATATTTAACTCAAAGAATGATGGTTGTGGTTGTTGGAGATCAATCATGCCGGTCCCAGGAATCATTAAGGAGTTCCTCAGGGTAATGATGTACTACTACTTCATTATAAAGTCAAGTGGGGATGGTTTACTGATGTTGTTAATGCTTAACTCTATTTGCAACACCCCAGTCAATAAGCAGCCTGTACATACCTGCAGCATGACCTAGGCAACATTCAATCATAAATTGAGGGATTTTACCACACATCAACAACATTGACCAGAAATATAATGGGACCACCCACATAAACACTACGGTATAACACAATGTTCTAAAGTAACTCAGTGGGTCAGGCAGGATCTCTTGAGACCATGGATAGGTGACTTTTCGGGCCGGAAACATTGCCAATCCATGTTCTCAAGAGATGTTGCTTGACCTGCTGAGTTACTCGAGCACTTTGTGTTCTATGCAAGATTACAGGATCTGCAGTTTGCTTGTGTCTAAATACTGTGGTTACAAGAGAAGATCTGATGCTGAGTATCCTGTGGCAAGTGACATGCTATTGTCTTTCTCCAATGTCAGAGGCATGATGGAATACTCTGCGCCTGCCTGGATAAATGCAATTCCAACAACTCTCAAGAGGCTCAACAGCATGAAGTGGCATAGCAGTCTGCTCGATTGGTACTTTTGTGGCTGCAGTGTGTGCATAAGTTATAAAAATCACTGCAACAAGATTGCTTGTACAATGTCTCCTGAAGTCAAAACATCCTCAATAAAAAGAGTAATTGGTACAAAAGAACGCCTCCTCTTGCACATTCCCCTCCAAGTTACAAAATATTCTGATTTATAAAGTTCTTCATTGTCACTATGTATAAATCCAGCAACAATGTGGCAGTTTAGAAATCTTCTGGAACGTAGTTGACGTGAACAGCTTCAATATCTGGGGAGTTGCAAATGGCATTTTACATTGTTATTGAACTTAGTGAGGAGTATTAATTGCTGCCCTTGCCGGTGACGCTCACATTCCACTTATGGGTAACAAACATTTTAAGTCTTTTCACCCAGGTGTCATTCCAATAAATCTCCTCTGCACCCCTTTTAAGGCCTTGACCTTAAAGTATGGTGATCATATTACTCCAAACTGAGCCTAACTTATTCATCTTTCATCTTATAATAGGCATAATGACATAGGAGGCCATTCAGCGCATCAGATCCATCCCAGCTCCCTTTATTTCCATTCCACTCCTCTTTGTCTCTCTCTATTCCTGCAACTTATTTTCTAACAAGTGCCCATCAAATCTCCTTTAATTAATTTTGTTAATAATTTATACCGAGGTGTAATGGAATAGTCTCACTTGTCTGTCTCTGGAGCTGTGAGGCAGCAGCACTAACCGCTAGGCCATGTCAACCATATGAAAGTTTATTATAACTGTCTGCTTTACTTTATAAAGCACCATAGTCATCTGACTTTATACATGCCTATTTAACAATTGTATCAACAATTGATACAATTGTATCAACCTCAGAATGTTCACAGTTTTGTGAGCACATACAGCCCAGGTCTCTCTGTTCCTGCACTTGTAATTTCTGCACCATTTAGTTCTTATTCTTATCATTTTCATGACTGATAAATGTGTTACTTCTCACTTCTCACTGTTAAGCTGCATCTATATCTCCTGTCAGTTATCAATATAACCGATAATTAAGGCGTCACAATGGAGCAGCCAGCAGAGCTGCCGCCTCACAGCACTGGAGATCCAGGCTCGAGTTTAGTTTATTGTCACGTGTACCGAGGTACAGTGAAAAGCTTTTGTTGCGTGCCAACCAGTCAGCAGAAAACAATGTATGATTACAATCGAGCCATCCACAGTGTACAGATACATGACAAAAGGGAATAATGTGAATGTTTCGTGCAAGATAAAGCCAGTGAAGTCTGATCAAAGATAGTCTGAGGATCTCCAATGAGTTAGATCAAGACTACTCTCTTGTTGTGGCAGGATGGTTCAGATGCCTGATAATAGCTGGGAAGAAACTGTAAGAAAAAAAAGCTGCAGATGCTGGTTTAAATCGAAGGTAGACACAAAATGCTGGAATAATTCAGCGGGTCAGGCAGCATCTCTGGAGAGAAGGAATGGGTGACCTTTCGGGTTGAGACCCTTCTTCGGACTGAAGAAGCGTCTCCACCTAAAACGTCACCCATTCCTTCTCTCCAGAGATGCTGCCTGACCCGCTGAGTTACTCCAGCATTTTGTGTCTACCTGGGAAGAAACTGCCCCTGAATCTGGAGGTGTGCGTTTTACACTTCTATACCTTTTGCCACATAAGAGAGGGGAGAAGAGGGAGTGGCAGAGTACGACTCTTCCTTGATAATGCCAGTGGTCTTGCCGAGGCAGCGTGAGGTGTAAATGGAGTCGTCCACAATTCTCTGTAATTTCTTAGTCTTGGATTGAGTTGTTCCCAAACCATGCTGTGATGCATCTGGATAAAATGCTTTCTAGGGCGCATCTATAGACGTTGATGAGAGTTGTAAGGGGACATGCCAAACTTCCTAAGCCTAAGGAAGTAGAGGCGTTGGTATGCTTTCTTGGCCATTGCTTCAATATGGATGGTCCAGGAGATGTTGTTGGTGATATTTACTCCTAGGAATTTGAAACTTTCAACCATCTCTACTTCGGCGCTGTCAATGCAAACCAGGTTATGTGTACTGCTTCGCTTTCTGAAGTCGATCACTATCTCCTTTGTCTTGCTGACATTAAGAGAAAGGTTGTTGTCTCAACACCAGGTCACAAGATTCTCAATCTTATTCCTGTACTCCGTCTCATAATTATTTAATATCCGGCCCACAATGGTGATGTCGTATGCGAATTTATAAATTGAATTAGATTTGTACATGGCTGTACAGTTGTGGGTGTACAAGAAGGGGGCTGAGAACATCCTTGCGGAGCACCAGTGTTGAGCGTTATCATAGAGGATCATTTGTACCCTATCCTCACTGATTGGGATCTGTTGGTCAGGAAGTTGAGGACCCAGTTGCAGAGATGAGTGCTGATTCCCAGTCCCGTGTGTTTGGTGATAAGCTTGGATGGTTAAATGCAGATGCAGATGGTTAAATGTTAAATGCAGAGCTGCTCTTATCCAGGTGTTTCTGGGATGAGTGTAGGACCAGGGAGATGGCGTCGTCCATGGACCTGTTGTGTCGGTAGACAAACTGCAGTGGGTTAAGGCTGCTTGGTAGAGTGGATTTAATGTGTTCCATAACTAGCTTCTCAAAGCATTTCATGATGGTGGATGTCAAGCCAACTGGACAATAGTCATTTAGGCATGAGATCTAACAAGATGGGGTAAGGATGGAAGATTTCCTTATTGAACTAGTTGGATATTTTCATCATTCTGATAGATTTAGGGTCACCAGATTTGTTTTATTAATAATTAAAATTCACCGAAAGCCCTGATGGAATTTTAACTCACAGCTTCAGGTTACCAATAAGATGTCATCAGCATGCCTGCATGGACACATTTGGATGGGTCATAAATGTATATCATAAAGGCAAGAGGGGGTGATGATGAGGGAACTGGGAGAATCTTGGAAAGGAATTTGATAAATTATATCACTGAAAGATTTGGGAACAAGATGAAATGGGATTTATCTGTATTATGGGAGAATGGGATGTGCTTTGGTTTTGGAAAGGGGAAATAGAAAGAGAATGGAAATTAAGAACTGTCAAGGTAAGCATAAATGGGGAAAATCTGCAATTAAGAAGAGAACAAAACCAACTGAACCAAAGTAGACCAGATTTACACTGCCGAGGACCATTTGGAGAGAGGCATGAGAAACTACATTGCCGTATTTTAACTTTATGGAACCAGCCACAGATTTATTGTTGTGTTCAAAAACACAAATGGTTTTGATTTCACTGCTCCACACAATCGCTCCTCATTGCTCCACCTCTCTCTCACTGCTCTACCCACTGCCCGCTCCCTGGCAACACACTGCTCCATGCAAAGCACCATAATATTCCAACACAGCCCCACTTGCTGTCTCCTTACTTCTGCACTGCTACACTCACTACCCTCTCATTCCTCCTCACTCCTTAACTCACTGTGAGGAATCAGGACTGTCTGGGAAATGGCTAGAAGGAAATATTGATGTAATTATATTCAAAGGCTAAATGACAGAAACTAACCGTTTGGCCCAACCACACAATTTGTGCCTCACTTGAGCCTTCTCACATCTTCCTCATCTGTCAGTTACTACAGGTCTCCCCAGCTTACAAATGCCCAATTTACGTAGATCATGCACATCAATCAAACGTTAGGGAGACTAGTGGGATGGATTTATCAATTGCTGTGGGATTGTAAGTACCTTCTGCCATGTGGAAGCTCAGTTTGTGGCTGTGTTTCCAAGTTGAGAACTGTCTAGGTTATGAACAATGCATTAACCTGAGGACCATCTGTATTTGCTTCTCCCTCAGTTTCCTTAACATGTATCTGGGTAATACTTGTAAGGGTAATACTTGTAAGGGCAGCACTGATTGCCATTCCAAATTCCCCTTAGGAACGTGATGATGCACCTTCTTGAATTGCTGCGGTCCTTCTGGTATTGTTGGGTATGGAGTTACAGGTTTAAACCCATTCATGATGAAGGAATTGTATTTCATGTACAATGGTGTGTGACTTGCAGCTAATACTGCCGGTGTGCCACATGGCTGCTGTCTTTGTCCTTCTCAGTCAAGAGGTCATGGACTTTGAGCTGTTGTCTAGTACCCTGAGTGAGAAACTGCAGTGCATTTTGTCGCCGGAACAAATGGTGCAATGATGGAGGAAGGAATTGATATTTAGGGGTGGATGAGGTTCCAAAAAAGCCGGTTGTTTAGTGTAGCTTGGCATCAAACCTAATGAGTGTTAAAATTGCATTCATCCAGGCAAGTGAGAATATACCAATCTGCTGCTGATTTTTTCTTTCAGATTTTGGAAAGGGTTTGGGGTAGCAGGAGGTGAGTCAAAACTGTAGGATACCCAGTCTCTGCCCGGCTTTGCAGTCAGAATATTTCTGTGACTGGAGCAACTACATTTCTGTGTAACGGTGATGCGCACAACGTTGTCAGTGGAGAAATTGGCATATGTCATACACTAAATAGTGAGTGTTCATACTTACACCCTCTCCTGTGGGAGATGCTTAAGCCTACCAATTTTCATCTTTACAATGGGAATGCTACATGATATGCAACTGCCCGTGCCTCTTCTAGACGATTCTTAAAAGATGAGAGTCTCCACCTCCACCACAGGATGTGCATACCAGATTTTAGCTATACTCAAGATGAAAAATTCTTACTCAGGTCTTCTGTAAACCTGCCGCTTCTTATCTTAAAACCTTGACTATGAGAGAAGTTTCTCAACATCTATCTCTATGCTCCTCATAATTTTGTGTGCCTTATTCAGGTCCTTCCTCGGCCTCCCCCTCTCAAAAGGAAACAAACCCAGCCTATATAGTTTCTCCTCGTAACTAAAACTCTCCAGGCCAGATAATATCCTAGCGAATCTCTACTCATCCCCCTCGAGTGCAGTCAACACCTTCCTGTAGCATGGAAACAGGATTTGTAGTCGTCCAGTTGTAACTTCACCAATGTTTTAAAACATGTGCCATAACCTCCCTACTCTTATATTTTATGCCCTAGCTAATAAAATATCCCATATGCTTTCTTATCACCTGTGTTGCCATTTTCATAGTTCCTTGGACGTTCCTTAAATCTCTCTTGAACCAATCATGTATATCCCAGTCTTATTTATTCTTAAAAATTCATGACCTAACACTTATCATGTTTTACTTTTATCTGCCTTTGTTCCACCCATCAATCAACTCATCAATATTATCCTGCAGCGAGGAATGAGGAACCTAAGGGCATATGCTTAAGGAGAGAGGGGAAAGAATTAATAGGAAACTGAGGGGCAACGGTTTCACACAGATGTTGGTGGGTATATAGCACGAGCTGCCACAGGAAGCAGTTGAGGCAGGTAGAATAATATTTAAATGACATTTGGACAGGTACGTGGATAGAATAGGTTTAGAGAGAAATGGGCCAAATGCGGGTAAATTGTTCTTGCTTAGATGGAGCATCTTGGACTAGTTGGGGCAGAGGCCTGTTTGCGTGCTGTATGACTCATTCTGCAAATTTACTCTGATGGTGTACATATCTGCTCCAACTGAAGATTCACAGCTGGATGCTCAGTTTTGAGCTACCAGATCTCTTCTAAGTCTTACCCTCTGTTTACACTTGTTGGAGGGTGTTCTCCATGTGAAGATGGGACTTTGTCTTCAAAAAATAATCACTTTTACCACTGCTATCATAAACAGATGCATCTTCCCCAGTTAGAGTAGTGCAGGTCAATTCAAGTAGGTTCACTGCTTGCTGGAAAACAAGTGTATCAGCTGTGCTCTTCAGTCTGTCCAACTTCCGTAAAATGCATGGATATTATTTATTTCAATTCCCTCTGGTGGCAAGTTCCACAATCTCACTGCATTTTGGTTAAAAAAATCTGCATTTCTTGGCGACCATCCTACATTATGGGCTTTAAGTTCACATCTTCCCCACAAAATTACTGGAAACATCCTTGCTGTTTTCACTTTTGCAATTTTAATGACCAATATTATATCACCCCTAAGAGAGACACAAAAAGCTGGAGTAACTCCGGGTCAGACAGCATCTCTGGAGAAAAGGAATGGGTGACGTTTCAGGTCGAGACCCTTCTTATGACTGAGAGACAAGGGAAAGGGAAACAAAAGATATAGAGACTACAGGGTTTTAAGGTGAGAAGGGCAAAGTTTAAAGGAGACTAGACGACCCGTGGACCTGTTGGGTTCCCGTTGTTACTAAAGGTTCTTTAGAAACTTGTCAGTTTCTTTTTGGAACTAAATTAAGGCGCATGTTACAATCAAAAGCGCATGAACAGCACTTCAAGCTGTTGGAGTGCTTGGTTGGGCAAAAAGCAGCCAAAAAGGTACACGTTAGCGCAACAAATTTGAACGAAACATGACCCGTGGACCCGTTGGGTTCCCGTTGTGACACCCCCGGGGCCGGGGGCGGGCAAGGGGGTTGAGGGAGCCACTCACCCTGGCCCCGGGCGGCCATCGCGGTGGCTAGCAGCAGGAGAGCGGCCACAAGGCGCTTCCCCATGTTCATCCTGCCGGGGCCATCTTCTTTGACCTTTTCTCTGCTGCCGCGCTGCACCACGGGAGGAAGGTCAGGCGCGGGGCACGCCGGGACGGGCTCTGGTCCTCCCGCTGCTGTTGCGCAGGTGCGCCGCCGCCGGGCCCGGCAACCCTCCCCCAACTGCACGCGCGTGGATACCGGGCCCGGCAACCCTTCCCCAACTGCGCAGGCGCGGCTGCCAGGCCCATGCACAGTATAAAGTTTATTAAAGTTTATAAAATGAATTACTTTAAAATATAATTACAATTTGAACGAAACTTGATACTGCACACCGCAGGCGAATGGTGAGCAAGGTGCCCCTAAAATTGTTGTACTGTCCTATACCGTTTTGGCTGTATTTCGGGAACATATAGTAATATAACAATAGATATAGATGTGCAGGGCAAGTTTTTTTTACACAGTGACAGGATTGGTGGTGGAGGCAGATATGATAGTGGCATTTGGATAAGCATATGGATAGGTTTGGAATTGAGGGATATGGATTACGTGCAGGCTGAGATTAGTTTAATTTAGCATCATGTTCAGCAGACACTGTGGGCGTAAAAGCCGGTTCCTGTGGTGTACTGTTCTATGTTGCAAAAAAGGAAGAAATGGGAAGTTACTGGAGGAGAGGGGGGAAATGGGTATTGGTATTAAAAGTGCAAAATTGGGATCTTTTTTAGGAGATGGAATAATACATTTGTAAGGAAAGGGGGGGGGGGACTGATGGAACATATTGTGTGAGGGAGAAATGGGTCAAAGAAACGAGGAATGTTTTTGGAAAGGGTAAATGGAAAGAGCAGATGGAAGTAAAAGTAGTGAGTGTAAAGGAAACAAGAGTATTTGGGGAAAGAATGTGGGAAATTACAAGTGTTGAGGAAAGGGCTATGGGCAAATTGGGAGTTTCAGAAAAGAGATAAATTGGGAAAATGGGGATTGCTTGAGGAAGAGAAGGAACTATTGGTGAATATCAAGGAGAGGAAAGCTGTGTGGGGGTAGAGCGTTTCTCAATTCACTGCCACAATGTAAATAGAAAATGTAATAAAAAGGAACTTCAGATGCTGCAGTTCTGAAGACGTAGATCTGAAGAAGGGTCCTGACCTGAAACGTCATCTATCCACGTCTTCAGAGATGCTGCTTGACCCACTGAGTTACTCCAGCATTTTGTGTCTATCTTTGATGTAAATAAATAGTTCATTGGCAGATGTAAACTATAATTAATATTTTTTGAAAGTAGATGCAAGTGATTAATAAATGATGCGAGCACAAATATAACCACATCTGCTTCATAAAACAAAATAAAATGGAAGGTTTGAACACATTTTCATTGGAACCTTTTGTATTTTTAAAAGGAAACCCCAAAGATGACAATCCAAAGGCGCCAAATGAACAGTTTTGGTCATTTAAATTTTTGAATAAACTGCGTGGGAAAGGCAGAGACTTGATCGCACTGATTCGTCAGTTAAGAGCGCTGAATTTTCATCACCATGTCATTACAGAACTCATCACGGTCACGAAAGTTTCCCATGTACGAGAGTTGCAGAAATTAAGGTCCAATTATTTATTTGCAAACCAGCCGAAGGTGAGGCGACGTGAGGCGTTTTCTGGAAGGTTCTGAGCATGAATTGGCTGGGCCTGGGAGGAGGCAAGATGGCATCAGGAAGGGCGAAACGGCCACTTGGGCAAAGGCAAAGACGTTGCAAACCCAGCGGCCGCCCGTACCGCCAGCGATCTTCCCGCCGCCCCTCTCTGGTGGACGAGCCGCCGTGCTGCAACTACGCGGGACCGCCTTAACTCCGGGCCCTACCTCACTCCCTGCGCCGCCAATCCTTTGCCATCTTGTTTAACATGGGTACCAAAGGAAAGCGATGAGCCTGCCAGTTTAACCCTCTCCTCCTCCCAGGGCGGCTGCTGGGCATGCGCTGGTCGCCGCAGGGGCCGCCGGGAGCTGTAGTCCACAATGCCGATCGAAGCAACAGGAGGACTGGGGATTAGAACTACAGATCCCGGCGGTCCCAGCGGCAGGCAGACCGGCCCACCCGTTCGGTCCCCCCTCCTTTCCCTCTGTCTCCTCACCGAGCCATCGCCAGCGATGAGGGAGTGAATGCAGGAAGCCAGGAGTGCAGCTCAAGCAGGAGGGAAGGGAACGGAGCTGGCACGGCAGGGTAAGTACAAGTAGGCAGGCAACCCGAGGGTGGAGCAGACAGAAGGGAGTGCGGGAGGAGACCGGGGAGATGCCAGGGGCTGGGTTGTGGATGCAGGTGGCAGTTATGTTCTTCACACTTGCTGAGATCATTTTTAGCACTTGAAGCCATCCTAGAAACACTGTGTTTACTGCATGAGTTAACAGTGTGGCATGGCAGAGTGAGGACAGCAGGGCAAAACTTTGCAACTTGTTAAACGTCTTTTCCACCTTTTCAAACACCAATCATTTGTTGACTACTTGACAGGCCTAGTTGAATTCCATTCCTCGCAACCCATCCCAACCACTTGTGCCCTTATGTATAAAACGCTAATTAAGAACAACACATTTGAGTTGTTGCTACAGATTTTCTGCAAGTGAAAAAGTATTTTATTTGTAGTTGGAATGTTTACTGATTTTGGCTCAGTGGCTTGTTTATAGAAACTGAATAATACATGTGTATATATTTTATGTACTATACAATGTATGTATATGTTTGGTCTTTAATGTAGTACACTTAGAGCTGAGATATGTTGTCATGTTTTCTCTACTCCTGTTTTGGGGGATTTTCAGTAGAAAATAAATACAAATTATTTTTTCTGATATTGAGATTAAGAGATTGATAGTTTTCATCATCTGTGTCTGGTAATGTATGTGGTTTATTAATTTAAAACTTATAGTAAGCGGCAGTCTTAAATGCAAAAACAATATCAAACACAAATTATTTTACCTAAATACAAACATTTCCACATCTTTTCTTATCCCAACACTACATGCAATGATATGTATTAGATTTCCATACACAAAAGCGTTAGTTGTGTATGCACAGCGAGCATGTTTCTGATCACATCCTTTGGCCGTGAATGACAAATGCAGAGCAGTGGGGTGAGTGAAGGGAATAATCTGGTTTAATGGTCAGAAGCTTTACAAACAATGATCCATCCCCATTCCCCAGAGAGTTTCCAATCTCCAGCTCAGTGAAAAAAGGCAAGCTAATGTGTTGAATCTCACTCAGGTACAGAGTAAATTGTTCTTAACATTTATAGGATTGCCAAATTAAAAAAAATAAATTATATTCTTACTGTTCCATTTCAATCTCTTTTTAACCCACTTCACTCAGTTATATTCTCATTCACTTGCCCAATCACAATTCCCTCTCACTCTCCATATCTCTTCCCCCTGATCACAAATTCTACTCACCCATGTAATCCCCTCCCATTCCCCAATGTCCACTCTCACCAATTATAGATCCCACACACCTATTTAGTCAACATCACACTCTATATAGACTATGCTAGTATGGAATCTGCCCTCTTCATTTAAACTCCTTATACACATGGTTGTGATATTGCTTGCAGAAGCAAGGGTTAGATGGAGAATACTTAACTAGTGCTGTCTCTGAAACTTTTTAATGTATTTAACATCTTGCTGAAAGATATAAAAATGGCATATTGATTTCAACAAAGTTACGAATGAGTGCATTTTCAAAATAAAATAGAATTATATGCTACTAGAATCTGGAAAAGGGGAGTTTTGTGGAACTCATTCTAGGAGGGGCAGCGTTCTCTGTATGTAAACTGGAAAAGTGAATCTGTTTAAAAATTTCCATCATGGCCAAGTAGATCTTGTTTAGTGCAAAAGATTTAATTGCTCTGCTTAAGAACTTCAGTGATTAGATCTGATCTTCAACTCGGCTTATTTTCCCAATTAACAGTCCTTGATCATTTTATAATAAAGTCCTAAACTTAATGACTGAGCATCCATCATTATATGAGAGTTTCATATCTAAATATTTACTGCCATCCAACCAGCATTGGCGTGATGGGCTCAATGGCTTCTATGTTGTAAATTTTCCATGATTCTCTCAATATATATTTTTTAAATCCTCCTCATCTCAGGCTTAAATGTCACAAGATCAAAATCTCCATCCAGAACAAACACCCCCCCCTTCTGGAATGTTATATCTTCAATTCTAGAGATCTTAGGCCCAACTTACTCAATTTATTTCCAATTATCCCAGGATTCAATCTTGTGAATTTACAGTGCACCACTGCCGAGGCATAAGATCCTTCCCTGTGGTGGAAGACAAAAATTCTGCACAGTACTCCAGGTGTCATCTCATCAAAACCATGAAAACTGTTACCCCAGGTATGATCTTGCCGAAGCTATGAACTGTTATAGAATTATACAGCATGGAAACAGGCTCTTTGGTCTCCTGACCATCAAGCATCCATTTATACAAATCCTACACAGATCCCATTTAATTTTCCCAGATCTACCACTCGCTTGCACCCTGGGGGCAGTTTATGCTGGCCAATTAACCTACCTACCATTGTAGCAAGACTTCTTATACTTTATCTCCCGTGCAATAAGTATATTCATGTATTGCCACTAGGCTTCTGAGGTATTATGTATCTTTTGTGTTGCTTTGTCTTTAGAAAAAGAACTGAAAGGTGACAGGAGAGATGGAAAAGGAATATGCCTTTCAGCGATCCAACATTCTTTAATTTTGCATGTAATACTCTGAGATCTTACTTACATCTTATGAGACATTGCTTTGAAATGCAAGTCTTATAGTTAGATGAGAAAACAAAACTTTTTGGACTTGCTGATGTTTGTGACCCAGCACATCCACACGAGTACAAACTTATGAAGCTGTGTACTGTAATGTAGAAAGGATGGTGCAGGAATTCATACCCTCCTGACTGATGTGTCACTTGATAATCTGCGGTGATATATTTACTGGAAGCTATTCATCACGGCAGATGTTAACTGGTTTATTTATTGGGTTACACATATATTTATAAAAAGAACATGCTGGAAATGATTAACAAAAGTGAAGCATTTTATTTTCCTACCTCCTTTCACCGGGTGGCGCCACCAGCACTGGCTGCCTCGCCAACAGTCTGTCCTTTCTACTGTTTTTTATTATTTAAGTATGTGTTAAAGTATGTTTTAGTGTTTCTTGGTTTGTTTTATGTTGGGGGTGGGGGGGGAATTGGGGGAAACTTTTTTTCAATCTCTTACCTCGACGGAGATGCGATTTTTCTCCGTATCTTTATCTCCGTCCCTTTTGCGGCCTAACATCGTGGAGTGGTGCGGCCTTTCCTGGAGCCCGGCTCTTCAACTCTCGGGCGCTGCGCGGACTTTAACATCAGGCGCTGCGATCCTTTGCCAAGGATCGTCTGGGGAGAGCTCCAACCGCGGGGCCTGTGGATTTTAACACCGTGAAGCCCACGGTCTCTGGTAAGAAGAGGCCGACTCGGGAGCTCCAATGAGTGAATCAATCCGTCCCAACGCCGGAGTTTCGATCATCCCGACGTGAGAGCCTCGGACACCGGACCGTCGGCAGTGGCGAATGCGGATGGTTCAACAGCCCCGACCGCGAACAAAGAAGGTGATGATTGAACTTTATTACCTTCCATCACAGTGAGGAATGTGGAATTTGCCATGGTGGATGTTTATGTTAAATTTTATTTTATGTGGCTGTGTGCCCTGTTGCTTTTTGCTTAGTATGGCTGTATAGTAACTCAAATTTCACTGTACCTTAATTGGTACATGTGACAATTAAATTGAATCTTGAATAGTTGTGACTTCTTTTTCATCCATTTTCTGGACGATTTGTGGCCCTGCTGAAAAGAGCTGCTGCAGTAATGGGCATGTGCCACCAGCCAGCGCTCTGACAGACACCCTGCTCACTATCACCATCCAATGTTAGTAATGAGAACTGCAGCAGCCTTGCGATCTGGATTTCCTTTTGATAGGAAAGGACATAAAGTACTGGAATAGCTCAGCACGTCAAGCAACATCTCTGGAAGACGTGGATAGGCGACGTTTCAGATCAGGATCCTGAAACGTCACCTATCCATGTCCTGCAGAGGTGATACCTGACACGCTGAGTTACTCCAGCATTGCTGTTCCTTGTGTCCTCCTTTCAGATAGTTTTGTTTTAAACACCTTTTTGTCCCAAAATTCCCTTTAAGGTGGCACCACAAATTATGCACGTTTAGTATTCTTACGTCACATCATTTCTTGTTGTATCACCCATCTCGCACAGTTTGCTGAAAAACCATTGAATGAATTACGGAATGGAATAAATTCAATATACATAGAGCATCACTGATCCAGGACTGAGTTTGTCAAATTTATACAATTGATATTAACTGAGATGTGAGGATGTGGGATTTATATATAGAATAATTCAGGAGTGAGTTTGAGGCAATGTGGGATTTATATATAAAATAACATTAACCCAGGAGTACTTTTGAAAGATTTATATACAGAATAATACTAACCCAAGAGTGGGTTTTGTGGGATGTGGGATTTATGTATAAACACTAACACAAGAATGATGATATGGGATTTGTATGCTGAAGAACTAACTACAGAATGAGTTTGAAGGGTTGGAGTTTGATAAGCACACACTAAAACAGGATTGGGTTGTAAGATGGAATCCAATTGAAGAGATTGTTTTTTATATATAGAACGACATGACCAAGAAATACACTAACCTAGGGATGTGTTTGAGGGCTTTGTGGGGTTTATGTAGATAGAACAAGATTAACCCAGGAGTATGTTTGGTGTTTGTTTATTATTGTCACAGTAGATATTATGAAAAAAGCTTTGTGTACTATCCAGTCAAATACTATGCATGAGTATCATCAAGTCGTACACAAGTACAAGAGAAAAATACCAGAGTGCAGAATAGAGCATTATAGAATTATAGTTGCGAGAAAATGTCCAAGTCCACAATGAAATGTGTTATAAGATCGGGACTACACACTAACATAGCGGAGAACAGTTCAGTAGTTTGATAACGGTGAGGAAGAAGCTGTTTGTGAATCTGATGGTACTGTTTTTTAGCTTTTGTGTCTTCTGCTCAACCGGTGAAAAAGGACCTTGAGAGTAGTGTTTACTTTCCCGAGGCAGCCTGAAGTGTAGACAAAGTCGATAGTTGAGAGGCTGGTGTGCGTGTGTTAGACTAGGCTGTATGCACAACTCTCTGCAATTTATTGCAGTCATGGGCATAGCTGTAGCCAAACCAAGCTGTGATGCATCCTAATGCAGTGGTTTCTACAGTGCAGAAATTGTTAAGTCACTGGAAACATGTAGAATTCCTTAGTCTTCTGAAGAAGTGGAGGCATGATGTGCTTTCTTGGCTGTAGCTTCAATGTGGTTGGTCCAGGATAAAGATTGGTGGTGATTCTAGAACTGCACAAGAACAATAGTGAGTTCAAGGATTAAGGGCAATGCATAAAACAATACTAACCTAGCAGTGAGGTACAGCTTAGAATTTAGTCGAGGGGTTCCAGTGTTTTGAGATAACAGGGCTAACTGAGGTAGGAGCCCAAGGGATTGGTTGATTATACATCAATTAACACCGTCTGGAGTGATCATTGCAGAATCAGAAGGGTTAGATGAGGACTTGTGTACGGTATATAAAGACTGGCGGGACTGAAAGCTGGTCGTGGTTAGACCCATACCTTCTTGGTCTCTGTGGGCCCTTTCTGGGTGCTTATGAATTGAGTTATGAAGATTAATGCCTGCTTCTTTTCTCTCTCCTTTAAAGGCTGTGAACATTTGAACGGCATCATGGCACAGACGTTACAGCTGGAGATTCCCAACTTTGGGAACACGTTGCTGGAGTGCCTGAATGAACACCGACTGCAGGGCCTCTACTGCGACACCTCCATCATCGTGAAGGGGCAGACGTTCAAGGCCCACCGGGCCGTGCTGGCCGCAAACAGCTCCTATTTTCGGGACCTCTTTGCTGGGAATACGCGGGCAGCCTTTGAACTACCGGCAGCTGTGCAGCCACAGAGCTTCCAGAACATTCTCAACTTCTGCTACACGGGCCGATTGTCTATGAAGGCAGGCGAGCAGTTCATGCTGATGTACACGGCGGGATTCCTGCAGATCCAACGTATTGTTGAGAGGGGCACTGAGCTCCTGTCCAAGGTGAGCTCGCCCAGGTGTGACTCCCAGGGCCTGAGCGTGGAAGAACCTGGCTGGGAGCCTCAGAGCTCTGCCCCGCCACTCCCCCTGCCCCTTCCTCTGCCTCTCCCATCCCGTGTCAAAGTGGAGCAGAGCGACTTGGGCTGTGGTCGGGGCAGGCGGGCCGCCGAAGGCTCCTCGGCAAACAGTGCCAAGTTGGCCCGCCTGGCACACGAAGGAGGGAACGGGCAAGGCTTCCCTGCCAATGCACCACGGGACATCGCCAGCCCTGGAGCCAGCAGCCTTCACCCCAGCGACAGCCCCTTCTCCTGTCAGAATGAAGAGGAGGAGGAGGCGGATGAGGAGGGGCTGGAGGACATGACCGAAGAACAGTATGTTCAGATGTGTAGCATGTACAACATCATGAGCGTCCCACATGGAGGTAAACGAAGCGATCAAAGGAGCACAATGACATAATCTAGTCCCAGCCTCGTGTTGAGGAATGCTCCTGTCCCTTGTGAAGGGCTGTTGTAGTGGCATTGCACTACGATCGATAGAGGAGTGGTATACTGATAGAGCGACTCATTATTCAAAGGGCAGTACTGAGGCAATGCTGCATTATCAGGAGGGCTGATTTTTGGGAATGCTTCCCGACTGCACTGAGGGACAGCTGCTGTATTAGTGGGTAGTAATAAGTGAGTTCTGTACTGACAGAGGAGTCGTCTTTCAGATTTGATTCAAATTTAACCGAGGCAGAGTTGTCCCGCTTGGATTTATGGGAAAGATCACGAGTCATTATCTAGAAAAGGATAATGAGTGTGCTGTTAAGTGTTTGGTAAGATTTGCGTACCTAATAGTACACAATTTGTACCATGCAGCACACATTATGGAAAGAGCCAAATATAAAATTTGAGATTGAAGAAAGCTATGTCACAAAGCAAGGTATGAAAATTATCTGCCCACAGAACTAGAGTGGAAAGTTTTCAGCTATACCTCTTATAATTTTATATATTTCTATAAGGTTTCCCCTCAGCCCCCAAAGCTCCAAAGATAACAATCCAAGTTTGTCCAACCTCTCCTTTTAGCTGATCTCATGCAGCATTTCAGTAAATCTCTTCTGCATCCTTTCCAATACCTTCACATCCTTCCCGTAATGGAGCGATCAGAACTGCACACAATACTCCAAATGTGGCCTAACCAAAGTCTTATGGAGCTGCAAACATGACTTTCAGATTCTTATACTCAATGCCCTGACTGATGAAGGCAAGCATGCCATATGTTCCCTTTACCACTCTATCTACTTGTGTATTCACTTTCGGGGAGCTATGGACTTGGACCCCAAGCTCACTTTGAACATCAGTGCTGTTAAGGGCCTTGCCATTAATTATAGACTTTCCCCTTGCATTCAACGTCCAAAAGTGCAACAGCTTGCACTTTGTTGGATTGAATTGTCTCTGCCCATTTCTGTAGCTGATCCAAACCCAGTTCTAAACCACAGGGGTGAATGAATAAGGATGAGTTAACGGTACTATGGGATTTTGGAATTGCCATAGCAAGCATGATGCAAATAATAAGGATACTTTCTACAGAGCATCTGAGGAAGTTTGTTAGATTAATTGATGGCACACCAAATCTCAAAAAACATAATAGAGGTACTGGCATGCCTTCTTTATGATAACATCTCTGTACTGGCCTACGACAGGTCATCCAAGATGTTCATGCCCAGGAATTTGAAGCTACTAACTCCCTCAACTGCCAACACAAATAAAACCTGGCACTGACCTCCAAGACTTCCCTTTTCTGAGGTCCACAATTAATTCCTTGGTTTTGTTGATGTTGAGCAAGAGGTTGTTGTTGTGGCACTCCCTGAGTGTTTATCTCTCTCCCTGACTGGCTCATCACTGCAGTGGTTAGGCCAAGATCAAATTTATAGATGGCAGTTGACTTGTGCTCAGCCACACAGTTGAGAGACAGGGTGATAGTGCTGATCACACAGCTTATCTGCGTTTAGTTAATTAGCCTAAAAAAAGCAAATACATTTGCAAGTTGCTCAGGAAAGGGAGTTCACACTGACAATATTCTTGGCCCCCATGGGGAATGGTGCATCTTCGACTGTTTTTTAGTGAGATGACCTGAGATTTTGGATGCGTTATGTGTTTCCCAAGTAGAAAGTTTGTGACCTGTGTCGTGTCATTGTTGACATTGTTGTTTCTCCCTTCCAGCCACCCCCGAGCGGGTGGAAGCCCTGCCTGATCACATCGATGGGCGCTCCAGGATGAGGATCCGGCACGACCTGGCAGTGCTGCCAACTGACCTCATCAATCAGATTGGGCATCGCTGCCATCCCAAGCTGTACGTGGAGGGAGACCCTTCAGAGAAACTTGAGCTAGTGACAGGTGAGCAGAGCACCTCAAGGCCACAGTGTCACTCCAACACCTCAAACCAAGAGGACTAGACTGCACCCGTGCAGAGTGACCACAGTTCGGCCGTGCCTGCAGAGAGTGATGACGGACAGATTGTGCCTCCGGGCATCCACCTGACCATGCCTTGTATTTCCTTGCAGTTGAAAAGCCTGAATGTTGAGCACTCTCTAACTTATGGCTACTTCCCTTTAGCTGTACTATTCTTCAAGGCGACGTGCCCATCAGGTTTGCTGTTCATGCACTGTGACATTTCTTCTTGCTTTCATTGAATCTGCAGGTACAAGTGTATACATCTCACGGGCTCAGTTAATGAACTGCCACATCTGTGCAGGAACGAGGCACAAAGTGTTGCTTCGGAGGCTGCTGGCTGCCTTTTTTGACCGGTAAGTTGTCTTCTGAAGTTGTTTCCTGATCTGCGGGGATTTGGCTGGCCATGAAACCAGTCAGTGACCATAATAGTTCAGCACCTGCTATTAACTTTTGTGAGAAAAGCATTTGTATCTCTACAGGATGTTTGCCAACTTGCTAGCAGCCACCTGGGTCTTTGAGTAACTGCTCATTCCCAAACTCACACTACATGTGCATTGCCTGCCTATCTTTAGATAATTGAAAATCTATTTGATTTGTTGTATCAGATAATTCTTGACAGCCACTGTAACACTTCTAAATGCATCCAACAGTTTTGTTTTAGTATAGTTTTAAAATATGTCATAGAAACCGACCCTTTGATACACTAAATTCCATACTGACCCATTCATACTGGTTATCCCACTTTCTCATCCACTTCCTACACAATAGGGGTAATTGAACCATCCTACCACAACTAGAGAGCAGTCCTGAGCTACTATCTGCCACATTGGAGATGCTCGGATTATCTTTGATCAGACTTTACTGGACTTCATCGTGCACTTGTGGATGGCTCGATTGTAATCATGTATTGTTTTCCGGCTGACTGGCTAGCACAACAAAAGCTTTTTGCTGTACCTCGATACATATGGCGATAAACTAAAGTAGACTAAAAGTAGACTAAAGTAAAGTCATAGGGAGAACATGCAAACTTCACACAGATGGCACACCCGATCAAGATCGAACCTGGGTCTCTGGTGCTGAGAAGCAGCAGTTCTAGCAGCTGTGCCACTGTGCCGCTGGTATTTTTGGTTGCAGACGTAATCTTCCATTTGTAGAGACTTTGAGGCAGTCCTGAATTGAGAACTCTGGAGTGCAAATGATTAATGTGGACAACAGGTCATGATGCTCCGGAAACAATTAAACTTGAAAGGGGTTTATAACTTCAAGAGATGAAAGCTAAGGATTAGCTGGTGACTGAGATATCATAGAATGGTTTTAAGCAATGTTATTGAAAAAAAACCCAAGTGATTTCCAGCTCGTGATAGTATGTATAAGGACGAGGATTTCAGTCATAGGCTAGTTTAGAGAAGATGGGAATGGTCTCTGTAGAACGAAGGTTGAGAGGAGATTTGACAGGTATACAAGACCATGATGGATTTATATAGGGCAGGTAGAAGAAGCTGTTCCCATCAACAGATGGTTCAAGGAAACAAATCCAAAGGCAAAGGAGGAATGTTCGCATTTTGTTATGCAAAGAGTATTTATAATGTGACTCGCGCCTGGATGGTGTAGAAACAAGTAAATAAGGGATTTAAGAAGAATATTGGACAGACAGGAGAGAAAATAACTTGTAGGGTCATATGGAAAGATCAGGGGAATGGAACTGACTGGATTGCTTGCAGGACCAACCAGCATCTTTTGGTGTACAATAATTATAATAAGACTGTTGATTGATGCTGGAGGAACACATTCCCAGGTGAAATCAGAAACACAAACCATCAGGCATAATGATATACAACTTGTTTGCAGTTTCCATCACTCAGTTTCATTGTTTATTAATCTGGCCCTAATAGAAACACTCTGGCTAACAGCTGTGGTACTGGAATCCGTTCTTCCCTCTGCGATCCTAGTCGGAAGCCGCTCGATAGCCGGATTCTCAATGCCATCAAAGGTAAGCCTGCATGTGGGGAGTGATGGAGTGTTAGGAAGCAGGGCAAAGGCCATTTTTTTTTACATCAGGAGACAAAGCAAAGTACCTTCAGCAGTGTGAGTGATTCAGAGGTTTGTTGGAGAGTGTAGATTTGAGACAGCCATTGGTCATCCAAACAGAAATCTGGCTTTAGAAGATGGAGGATTTGAGGAGATGGGAGAGGCTAGACTGTGGATGTGAGGATGAGCGGTTTATTTTGAGGGAGGGTGTACATCAGGTGCGATGGAGTTTGTGACATCCAAATGGACATCCCTACTATTACAACCCCATTAGTCTGCAACTAACTGTGGCTCCCGGCATATTTGTTCCTCTAATTCCCATTGAATATTTGGGAGGTTATAGGTACAATCGCAACAAGGTGATCATCTCCTTTAATTTCTTAGTTCCACCCATATAGCCTCGCTGGACAATCTTTCAGTAGTGCCATTTTGGACTATTACATAATGTTCTCTTTAATCAGTAAAGCAACTCCCCCTATTCTTTTATCCCCACTCTCTATCTCGCCTACAGCACCTGTATCCTAGAACAATAAGTTGCTGGTCCTCCCCTAGCCCAGTTTCTGTAACAGTTATAACATTTCAGTTGCACAAACCTATCCGTGCCCTGAGTTCATCAACCTTGTCCGTCAGGCCTTTAGCCCTGAAATAAATTAATTTTAATCCAACCATCTTTCCTCGCGCTATGACATGCTCCTGTCTATCATGTCTACTGAACTGGCTGTCTTTGCCTTTGTACTGCCTTCTACCTGCCTCACTACTGCTTTGGATCTTGTCCCCCTGCCAATCTAATCTCACCCTCCCCACTAGCATTAGCAAACTTAACCATGAGGATATTGGTCACCCTCTAGTTCAGTGTAATCTGTCCCTCTTGTACAGGTCACCTCTGCCCCAGAAGAGATCCCAGAGGTCCAAAAATCTGAATCCCTGCCACCTGCACCAACTACTCATCATTTTCCAATTCTTATTTTCAAGCATGTGGCACCACATGTAATCAGGAGATTTCTCTCCTTGAAGTTCTGATTTTTAATCTTTTGCCAAATTCCTTATATTTACCCTGCAGGACCTCATTTATTTTTCCTACCTATGCCATTTGTGCCAATGTGCGCAATGACATTTGCCTTCTCGCCCTCCCCCTTGATACCCTCGAATCTCCTCTCTTATTGAGAATGCATGGGTTAATTGTGTGTGATCGAGAATGGTCTGCAGCTACTCTGAGACATGCTGGACCCTTGCACCAGGGAGTCAATACACCACCCTGGAGTACTGTTTACTGCTAGAGAATCTCATGTCTTTCCTGTAACTAATGAGTCTCCTATCTCTTTAGCCCTATCTGACTTGCCCATACCTGTTGTGCCTCAGAGCTAGGCCTGGTGTCACAGCCGTGACTGCTGATGCTGCTGCTCGCCTCTGAACAGCCACCCCCCTCCAAATAGTATCCAGAAGGGTAATCTTGTTTTAAGGATAATGGTCACAGTGCACTCTCCGCCTACTCCCTTTCCTGGCGCTCAGCCATCTACTCTCTGCCAGTTGCTTAGCTGTGACCACCTCACTGTAACTCCTATTTATGAAGCCTTCTGTCTCCCAGAAAATCCTGAGGTCGTCCAAGTTGTAGCACTTCCCACAGGTGTAGATCTCAGGGGCACTGGATGTTTCTCTGACTTCCCACCTCCAGCATGAGTAGCCTACCAGTGCCCTAACTACCATTCCAACTGCACACAGACCAAAGAAGAGTTACAAACATAAGGAGTTGCCTTATCTTGCCATCACTCGCTACTCAGTTGTCTCACCAAAGCCACTCAAGTCAAAGCTTCAACAATTACACAGCACTTGGCCTCAGAGCACAGCTTCCTTTTAAACAATCTCTCCCTAAATGGCTGTTCTCAATTGGCCGTTCTGCGTATCCAAACTCTGCACAACTGAAATTCTCCTGAAAAATCTCCTATGCACGATCTCTAGTGCATTGACTTAGTGTGTGGTGACCAGAGCTGCAGAGGGTATTCCAGCTGTAGCTAATCCAGTGCTTTACAAAGTGTTCCATGAGAAAGTGTCATAGACTAATACAGCACAGAATTAAAGATAAAGAGCAATCATCTTTTATGTTCTCCAAAATGATTGTTTCACTGGAGGCTTGCCGTGCTGCCAGAGTGCATCAAACTGGGATCAATTTTTCTCTTAACTGAATCCTAAACAAAATTTAGTCTTTGGTCAGCATTGTGAAAAATGGACCGTCTAGTCATTATAACATTACTGCCTGTGAGTTCATGCATTAGAGCATCCATCACCTTCAAAAAACATTTCATTGTTTATTGGCTATGAAAGGTGCAAGAGACAAATGTTTCTTCATCCTTCTCTTGCAGTATACTGTCAGAGTTTTGCTCCAAACTTCAAGGAGAGTGAGATGAATGCCATCGCTGCAGACATGTGCACCAACGCTCGAAGGGTGGTCCGCAAGCACTGGAACCCCAAGCTCAAGCTGATGCTGGCTGAGGGAGATGGTGTCTATCGCTCGGTCATCACTGACGTGGCCGGTGGGGGCTTGGCAGATGGAGCTTCTGGGAACCAGGACATGGAGCTGGCAAACACTGGCCACAGGCATGAAGCCAGTGGGATGCGGGGCACTGGCACTCATAGATATGAGACAGGTTTCCCCGAAGGTTTAGATGACTCCGGGAATGGGATTGTGGAGGCTCCAAACTAAGAGATCCAAATTGTCATCCACCCCCTCCCCCTTGAGAAACCCATGACGTAGGGAATCTGTCATGTTGTAGGGTTCTGTGTTTGGCCACTTTATTTGATTGGTGTTAGTGACAAAGGACTGAGAACTGGAGATTCAGTCTGTGCAATGTCAGTGAAGGAGACAATCACACAATTAACCCATGCATTCGAGGCACACATTATTTTGGATATAATTGCCTAGTAATTGGGTATTACCTTTTTTTGGTGTGGTATACCAGCGTTGTGTTTCCCCACAAAGCACCATGAAATTATCCAAGTCGTTTGAAATACCCTGAGGGTGGTTTTCCCTCACAGACGGGGCTAAAACAGGACCCATGTGGTTTCCGACGGCACCTGGCTCTCGGTTGACCACAGCTTCTGACAATTTACTCAGCGCCAGTTCGCGAAGGGCAGCAGGTTTTAAAGGCACGGTCCCCATGGGAGGTAGACACCAGCAGCATACGGTGGCTGCCATGGGGACAGAGGCTGCAGGGGAGAGAGGGAACACCCCTACAGTTAGTGGAAGACAGCTGAACATGGCCATCAGTGCTGGGAGGGAAGCCCTGTGTGCCAGGGTCCAGGAAACGCCCCACTCCGAGACCACAGCCTGGCTCGAGGTGGCTCCAGCCATCTCCAGCTGTGAGAACTCCCACCCAGTTGAACAAAACACAAACAAGTTTCACGCCCTCACAATAATCATCTGGGTGAGCTGCCCACTGGCCAGGAATTTGCTGGCCTGGGATTCATTCATTGTTCAGACATCAAAGCAGGTGGGCTGGAGAGGGGAAATTCAAGGGCTTACTGTGTCACCTGGGCTGCCCTGGCGGGTGACTGGTGTATGGCGTAGGTTTAGGATTGGACTGCAGGCACGTTGGATCAGGGACTGATCCTGCAGACTCAACTTGGGAAGCATCCCTCTCCCTGAAGTGGTCCATATTGTCCAATCAGTAGATGCCTCCGTATTGTGAGCGAAAGAGAACCTGCGGGACTTGCCCTCCTAGCCTTCCTGGTCCGTGTGATCCTGCTGCTGGGCCTCAGGCTCTGGTCTTCATGCTGCTTGTCCTCCATTCCATTGCTGTCTTCAGACTGCCAGGTTTGGCAGTGTGTGGCAAACAGCATGGATGTTTCCTGGGTATGAACTGCAGGGGTTTCCCTACGAACATGGGCATTGGAATCTGATTCCCAAAGACCTGGTTATTTTCCACAGTGCTTCTGGTATTTGTACCAGCTCTGGGTAGCAGGTTGAGTGACTGTGAATTGGTGCAATGAGGGAGGAGAGTCAAGGGTATTTGAATGACCTTCTGTGAACTTAACTTCCAGGTAGAGAGCAACCTAGGCAAAACTCATCCCACAGAGCTTGGCATGTCCCAGTGACAATCCTTGGAAAACCTGAGCTTGTGAAAGCACCATCAATTAGAGAGCTCCAGACAGCAGTGGGAGGCTGTTTTGCTGATGGGCATGTCTCTGCTACCTGCCCTGAAGACCCTGACCCACCCCAGGACAGCAGTCACTGATGCAAGACCAGCTCCAATGATGGTGCACTGACACCAGTGTCACCACCGAAACCCCACTGGGTGAGAGCCTGAGCAGCTCAGTGCTAGAAAAGGCACTCGTTGTTCATTACAACACATGCTGAGGACTTTGGCAGGTGTTTGAGCAGCCTGCAGCACTCAGAAGCTTTCAGTCAAAGTTCCTGATGTCAGTGGAGTGACCCTTTTAAATAGCAGCAGACTAGTACTGTGTGCTTATAATTGTAGTAAAGCACTAATGAGCACATTTTAAAAGCTAAAACTTGTGCTGCACAGCTCCATATATTCCGGTAGGGTAGAAATGGGTTTGCTTGATTCAATATAAAATGACCCAATCTTACCTGCACACAAAAAATTGTGCTATTTGACCAATTTCTAGGCATATGTGTTTGGGGAGACTGTCCCAAATGGAGATAAAGTAAAAGAATGACTTACATTTTTATCAGCCGCTCATTTCCTTCAGATCTCTCAAAGCAATGCTATTGAAATATCATCACTGGTATGGGAAAGGTCAACAATACACATCAACAAGTCTCCATGAACAGCATTGTCATAATGTCCAGATAACGTGAGTGAGATAGAGCTCCGGGGCTAGTGGAATTAAGGGATATGGGGAGAAGGCAGGCATGGGTTATTGATTGGGGACGATCAGCCATGATCACACTTAATGGCGGTGCTGGTTCGAAGGGCCGAATGGCCTCCTCCTGCACCTATTTTCTATGTTTCTATGATAAATATTGGTCGGAAAACTGTAAAGAATTTCCCTTCTCTTTTTTAAAAAGTGTCATGGGGTCATTTAGAACCATTTGAGATGACAGATGGGGTCTGATCTGTGATGGTGTAGCAATTCTTCACTAAATTACGTGTCTGATTGTTTATCTAGGCAAAAATTGGTCCATCACTGAGGTGATGGGCAAAAAGATTGACATAATGGGCCTCAATGTGCAGCATCAGTTCTGTGCTACATGACTGTGATGTTATAACACTGGAAGTCAGGATTGAATCTGGGCCACTGGAGCTGTGAACAAGTAGTACTACCCGGTGTGGCAATGTGATGTCCAGATTCTTCACCAGCACTGTTGATTCAGTTTGGGTAAAATGTGCCCTCCATTGTCTAGGCACCTAAAAAAGAAAGCTTCTTGAGCCCCCTCAAATGATCACATCCCAGGCTATTTGATAGAACTCGCCTTGTTGATTAATTTAGTAAGGGAGGAAAACTAGTTTGTGGATTACTAGATAACAAGCAGCTGCATAATCTCCATATGCACTGGTCCTAATTCCTTGATCAGATCTAGTGGAATTAGAATAGTAGAAGGGAACCTCCATCCCTGTGCCGTTTCCTCGTGAGAGTCTCTGTGCTGTTACAGACTCTTAAACAGGGGTTTCATGTGGAGGAGGATGCTGCAGATGTCTCCAAACGCTAGGCTTGGCCCGTTCCTGTGATCCGTAGCTCCACTCAAAGAATAGCAGGCATCTCACTCATCCTGGTGGAGATTTCTCCTTCAAACGACACAATTATCTACAGGCGATCTTTCATATTCACCTCTATACTGACAGTGGCCACAGTTTGAAGCTAATCAATGTATCAGGAGGACAACGGTGATGTTTGTGTAATGTGAACAGGCACAGGAAATGCAAGTCATTTTTGCAAATTATCACATGAATTGCTTTTAGAGAAAGATGAACTTATTTTAATATTCTATAAAATGAATCAACCATATGAAGATTTTTGACCAGCCCTTTGGCTGTGCTGCAGTTGCTCACCATCCTGCACTGAGGGTCACAGTTTTTGGGCTGGCCCTATCCTTTCCTTACAGTGTGAAATAGTAAACAATATTTAATTCCAAGGCACCTGTACCCCAACCTGAAAACATGATGGCTTTAAGTAAGAGGAGACAAACATCTCCAAATGCTATGATGGTGGGGGGTGGGGGGGGGAGGGGGGTGGTAGAAGAGGCAGGAGTGGACAGAGTGGGAGCTTGCCTGACAGAGAATGAGTTGGCATTAATCACTGAGGCAGCTGAACTCAGGAATGCTGCACTACTATGGCCAAGTTCTCCACTAATGTCATGGGTACAAATGTACATTGAAGCACACCTGTCTTCCTGTCCGAAATGCTTCTGGATATTACGTTGCATGTGGGCAAAATCCTGGGCTTAAGGCAAGCCACTTGCAGATTGGAACGGCTTTTGCTCCCTCTCCACAAATGAGCAGTGAAAGTGTACTTGTGATTTGACAATTAGGAATGTAAAGTGTATTTTGGATTTTGATTGCTAATGACTCGAGGGGAGGGGGGCTGTAGTTTTCTTTTGATTGGGAACACTTTCCTTTGATTGTTGAAGGGTTTGGTTACAAGACATGAATCTTGAGTTCCTTTTTATGCACAGCCAATCAAGGCTCTGGCAAACCCTTTGAATCTTGTACCAGTTTCCAATGGCCTTACAATGGAACACCAACCTGTTTGAGGTCCTGGACTGCAATGAAACAGCCTGCTAAGTGTTGGTGTGATATTGTATTTTATGGTGCTCCCATTGATGTATGTAATATTTTAAGTGAATAATATGTATGAATACAAATATAGCTGTCCTTTGTATTTGAAGATTTTGCTTCATTTTTCTGTATGAGGTTAGTTTTTAGGTGTGGATGCTGGAGAGATGCATTGCTGCCTATTGTTTTTCATCTGGTGATGTGTGGCAATAACTGCAAGGAGATTTCTGGCACTGCTCAATGAGCAATCCTCAAACTCAAAGCGAAAGGTCAGCCTGGTCTCTGTTCATTTTCTACTAATTCTGGCTGTGAATTGATAATATTTATGGTCTTCAGTTCCTGCAGGAGTTAACAGGATTTCTTGGAATTATAGATCAGACTGTCAAGATTTGACAGTACTTTTCCAATTCATTCTTGGCATGTGGCTTCCACTGGCAAAGCCAGTTAATGTTTGACCTGACTAAGTGGCTTCCTAGGAAAGTTAATGTTAAGTGCCAGCCGCCTTGCTTCGGCATTGGGTTCGAATAGAGGACAGACTTCAAAGATTTGCTGCCAGTAGGGCACAAAGTGCTGGAGTAACTCAGCAGTGAAAGTGTACTTGTGATTTGATCATTAGGAATGTAAAGTGTATTTTGGATTTTAACCACCATCCTTGGTGGTTAAGCATCAAGGATGGGTGTGATGTTTTGGGTTGGGACCCTTCAGCCTGAGGACCCCCTGACCTGCTGAATTACTCCAGCACTTTCTGTCCTTTGTAAACCAGTATCTGCAGCTCCTTGTTTCTACATTGGTGCTGCCATTATTTGGAATGAAGTGAGGCCAAATCTTAAATGCAGTGGGAAGTTTTAATCATCTTTCCTATGGATAGACATCATTATTGGCAAGGCCACAAATATTCACAAGATTGTTTTTGATCCCATATGTAGTTCATAAGTTGACTTGCCAATATAGTTGCTAAAATGTTATGAACTGTAGGTAGAGAACCATCTTAAGAGGTCGATGATATAGGGCTGAGACGAGGAAAATAGTTTGGTTTGTGAATCTTTAGAATGCTTTACCCAAGGTTCTGAATTTTTATTATTCTGTGCAAAATCAATAAATATTGGAGCATGAAGGAATCTGGAAAAAGGCAGGAAAACTGAGTTGATGTAAACTTGTCAATCATGTGAGAAGCAGTCTCAAAGGGCCTTGTTCCTTACCTTTGTATGAAGAGAAGTTTTATTCACCATAAAAAAGTAATGTTAAGAACAGAATCTGTTGGAAGTACTCAGCTAATCAGACATGCTGCGAACAGAGAAAGAATGTGAAGTAAATAATATATAGATAATACTTAATTTGTAATTAATTGACTGAAACAAAGTTGGTAGGGTGATGTTATAACTGCGGTGTGTGACGTCAGTGGAGCATGTGGGATCCTAAGCAACCAAAGTGCCTTTTAATTAAAGTAAAATCTCACTTTAATTCAACTTTTCCAAGTTGTTGTTGTTGTACTGCAGACATTGTGGACAGAAGTGTTAAACAGGTCGATCCAGGTTACGGGTTAGGGAAGTTCAAACATTTGCCAGGGACAGTAAGATGTTGAAATATCAGGCAGGTGTGGGTGTGATAGGATCAGTGATGGAAGAGATGCAATCCTTGACTTCACCTGGCAAGTACAAGGTGTTTGCTACCTGTGTGGATGAGGCCAAACATTGCAGGGAGAAGGAGAATCTCACCCCAGCAAAGTGGAACCAGATGTGTTCAAGTGTGGTAGCAGATCAAAAAAATGTGGTTTTGGAGGGGATATTCAGGAGGATAAAGGTTGTTCTCTGTAGCCATGACTGGAAGTCATGCTGTCCAGTGCCAGGGTCAAGATATCTCGTGTTACAGGAGAACGTGGAGTGGAAGAGGGATGATCTAGCTAATATAGTGTCATACAATGTGGAAACAGGCCCTTTGGCCCAACTTGTCCACACCGGCCAACATGTCCCAGCTATAGTCCCATCTACCCCTCGTTTGGCCCATATCCCTCCAAACCTGTCCTATCAATGTTCCTGTTTAACTGTTTCTTAAACGTTGGGATAGTCATGAGAATTCAGAACAAGGTCCTGCTGAGCCTGAATAATTGGAGCTGAAATAAGAAGCAGAACCTGAGAAGTAATGATTATTAACTTCTACTCAAATCACATATACATCTGCATTCCAAGATGGCGCCTCCCTGTGCCACAGCCGTTGCAGCAGCTCCTGTTCACTGGTGAGCGGTTTTTCTCTTTCTTAGTAGTTAGTTAAGTTATTTCTCTCACTATTCTTGTGTATTAGTTTTTGTGTAACTTTAGCACGGTATGGAGACCAAAGCCGCCGTTTTTGCACTTTTTTTTCACCTACCGTGTCCGGAGATCCCACGCGCAGCCAGGGTCCTATTGTTTACACGAGGGAGCAGCTGTAAGCGCTCCGGAACCCAGCAGTGCTGCTTCAGGAGAGACCCGACGCCCCCTGTGAGCTGAGGAGGAGGAGACGAGAGTGCCATGCTGGAATCCAGCGTCGAGTCGGGAGGAGACGCTACAGACCAGTGCTCCCGTCCATCGTTATGGGAAATGTAAGATCTCTCCCCAACAAGATGAACGAGTTGGTGGCGTTGACCTGACACCAGAGGGAATATCGGGAGTGCAGCATCATGCGGACACCAACGTCTTACTGGACGGTTTTCACCTGAGGCGGGCGGACAGAACAGTGGAGAGTGGTAAGAGAAAAGGAGGAGGGCAGGCCTTGTTTGTAAATGATAGATGGTGTAACCCTGGGCACATCACTGTTAAAGAGCAGCTCTGCTGCAGGGACATCGAGCTGTTAGCTGTTAGCATGAGGCCTTACCATCTACCGAGGGAATTCTCACATGTTATTGTGTTAGCAACATATATTCCCCCCTCTGCTAATGGCGACACGGCCGATGATGTCCTGCACACAGCTGTGAGCAGGTTGCAGACACAGCACCCACATGCCCTCTTTCTAATCTCTGGGGACTTTAATCACGCACCCCCATCATCCATTCTGCCCACCTTCACCCAGTACGTTACATTCCGCACCAGAGACAACAAATTACTGGACTTATTTTATGCCAACACCAAGGAGGCATATAACTCAGCACTCCTCCCCGCCCTGGGGAGATCTGACCACAACATGATCCATCTCCAGCCTGTGTACAAACCTCTCGTGCACAAGCAACCAGCAGTGACCCGCACAGTTAGAGGATGGTCCGAGGAGACGGAGGAGGCTCTGAGAGACTGTTTCGAAACAACTGTGTGGGAGGAACTCTGTGATCCCCATGGGAAGGACATTGACGGTCCAAAAGGGGCCAGAGCAGACTTTATCTGCTGAGGAGACTCAAGTCCTTTGGAGTGCAGGGGGCACTCCTAAGGACCTTCTACAACACTGTGGCTGCATCAGCCATTTTCTATGGAGTGGTCTGCTGGAGCAGCAGCATCTCAAGCTGGTCAGGAAGGCCAGTTCTGTCCTGGGTTGCCCCCTCGACTCAGTGCAGGCGGTGGGAGAGAGGAGGATGTTGGCAAAGTTAGCATTGCTGCTGGACAACGACTCCCACCCCATGCAGGACATTGTCACTGCACTGAGTAGCTCCTTCAGCGACAGGCTCCTTCACTCCAAGTGCGTGAAGGAGAGATATAGGAGGTCCTTCCTTCCCACTGCTGTGAGACTGCACAACCAGCATTGCTCCCAGCAGACGAGTCAACAGTAACCGTTAATGAATACACAGTAAATTAATGACAATTTATCCTTGTCTTTACTTTTATTTATAATGAATGATCTTTTGCAATCCACTTTGCTGCTGTAACACTGTAAATTTACCCAGTGTGGGACAAATAAAGGAATATATTATTATTATTGACTGGCAGAGGACAAAGAATTTACACCTTGCCAAGGAATGGTGCGGGAGGTGGGTTTAGATTCATGGAGGGGACTACAGGACTTGTATTTGGGGGAAAGGGAACTGTTCTGTTAGGATGAGCTCCACTTTGACCAACCCAGCTTGGTGAATCAGATAATTAGAGTGAAAGATGGGAAGGGCTGGAGATGGTTTTGGGTTATACATTGAAAGACAACGCCAGAGAGAACTTGCAATGCAGGAGAAGAAAACTATAGAGTGCCAGGAAGGCGCTGCAACATGGTAACCGTGCATCCATACATGTGGCCAAAACATGGGGAGATGGTAACAGATAAAATTAAAGGCATAAAATGTTTTGTAACAAAAATAATCAACTGATAAAACTGATAGGGTAAACTAGCCAATAATATAAAGGAGGATAGGAAAAGTTTTTTTAGGTACGTGAAGAGGAAAAAAATAGTCAAGGCAAATGTGGGTCCCTTGAAGACAGAAGCAGGGGAATTTATTATGGGGAACAAAGAAATGGCAGACGAGTTAAACCGTTACTTTGGATCTGTCTTCACTGAGGAAGATACACACAATCTCCCAAATGTTCTAGGGGCCGGAGAACCTAGGGTGATGGAGGAACTGAAGGAAATCCACATTAGGCAGGAAATGGTTTTGGGTAGACTGATGGGACTGAAGGCTGATAAATCCCCAGGGCCTGATGGTCTGCATCCCAGGGTACTTAAGGAGGTGGCTCTAGAAATAGTGGAAGCATTGGAGATCATTTTTCAATGTTCTATAGATTCAGGATCAGTTCCTGTGGATTGGAGGATAGCAAATGTTATCCCACTTTTTAAGAAAGGAGGGAGAGAGAAAACGGGTAATTATAGACCAGTTAGTCTGACATCAGTGGTGGGGAAGATGCTGGAGTCAATTATAAAAGACGAAATTGCTGAGCATTTGGATAGCAGTAACAGGATCATTCCGAGTCAGCATGGATTTACGAAGGGGAAATCATGCTTGACAAATCTACTGGAATTTTTTGAGGATGTAACTAGGAAAATTGACAGGGGAGAGTCAGTGGATGTGGTGTACCTCGACTTTCAGAAAGCCTTCGACAAGGTCCCACATAGGAGATTAGTGGGCAAAATTAGGGCACATGGTATTGGGGGTAGGGTACTGACATGGATAGAAAATTGGTTGACAAGACAGAAAGCAAAGAGTGGGGATAAATGGGTCCCTTTCGGAATGGGAGGCAGTGACCAGTGGGGTACTGCAAGGTTCGGTGCTGGGACCCCAGCTATTTACGATATACATTAATGACTTAGACGAAGGGATTAAAAGTACCATTAGCAAATTTGCAGATGATACTAAGCTGGGGGGTAGTGTGAATTGTGAGGAAGATGCAATAAGGCTGCAGGGTGACTTGGACAGGTTGTGTGAGTGGGCGGATACATGGCAGATGCAGTTTAATGTAGATAAGTGTGAGGTTATTCACTTTGGAAGTAAGAATAGAAAGGCAGATTATTATCTGAATGGTGTCAAGTTAGGAGGAGCGGGAGTTCAACGAGATCTGGGTGTCATAGTGCATCAGTCAATGAAAGGAAGCATGCAGGTACAGCAGGCAGTGAAGAAAGCCAATGGAATGTTGGCCTTCATAACAAGAGGAGTTGAGTATAGGAGCAAAGAGGTCCTTCTACAGTTGTACCGGGCCCTGGTGAGACCGCACCTGGAGTACTGTGTGCAGTTTTGGTCTCCAAATTTGAGGAAGGATATTCTTGCTATGGAGGGCGTGCAGCGTAGGTTCACTAGGTTAATTCCCGGAATGGTGGGACTGTCGTATGTTGAAAGGCTGGAGCGATTGGGCTTGTATGCACTGGAATTTAGAAGGATGAGGGGGGATCTTATTGAAACATATAAGATAATTAGGGGATTGGACACATTAGAGGCAGGAAACATGTTCCCAATGTTGGGGGAGTCCAGAACAAGGGGCCACAGTTTAAGAATAAGGGGTAGGCCATTTAGAACGGAGATGAGGAAGAACTTTTTCAGTCAGAGTGGTGAAGGTGTGGAATTCTCTGCCTCAGAAGGCAGTGGAGGCCAGTTCGTTGGATGCTTTCAAGAGAGAGCTGGATAGAGCTCTTAAGGATAGCGGAGTGAGGGGGTATGGGGAGAAGGCAGGAACGGGGTACTGATTGAGAGTGATCAGCCATGATCGCATTGAATGGCGGTGCTGGCTCGAAGGGCTGAATGGCGTACTCCTGCACCTATTGTCTATTGTCTATTGATAGCACAAGTTCAGGGTAAAATTTGTTTTATTGAGTAGCCATTTTAGAGGCGTGATTGCTGGTGCGATCGGAAAATAAATATTCTAAGGTTTTAAGTTTGAAACCCTTGGCTAAGATAGGAACGGTGGATTAAGTGATGCAACAAGTTTGATGATAAGGGCAGATTCAAGGGCAGTACTGAAAAACATCTTGGCCTGGAAGAAGAGATGGTGGATTCCAAATGAATGAAGATGCATTGACAGATGGTCTACATGGGATTGTTTATTTTGCCTAACCACAGCAACACTGTTTGAGAAAGGAGTAACAAAGAAATAAAAGAGGAGCAAATTCAGTAATTGTGAGATTAGTTTTTCAGATGGATATCACAGAGGGCATCCTCAGTAATTAATGGGTTCCATAAGCCGATTTTGTCCAAAAATTGGAAAATACACAAAGGTCACTTGCTGTGATAACTATACATCTACAGCATTGCAATGAATGACATGGGGAGAGAGGATACTAATTGTGCCATTTGTAGGAACGAATGTATGTCTGTACATCGGACTACTGAATTTAATAATATAATGGCAGCTCGTTCATATGTAGGGGTGTCTATAGATCAGGTGCTAGTAACCCAGTTTAGGCCTGAAAAGCGTAACTGGCAAAAATATTTTGAAGCGTGAATTGACAGGACGCAGTTCAGACTGAATTCTGAAGCAGTATGTTAAAGAATCTGCCGGGGCACAGGAGATTTTAAACCTTGTGTTGTAATTTCTTAGGGATCCTTGAGAGAAAAGTTATCACAATATGACAGAATCTTGTATTTAATTCCAAATTCTTGAATTTGACTCTTAAATCCCATTAAAAATGTATGAAAGGAACATTGGCTAAGTAAAACTGGGAAATTAGATTAACTGGTTTGCCAGTAAATAAACAAAGAGATTAAAACTGCAATGTTATATTAAAAGGAAATCCTAATTATGTTGCCAAGAAAAGTAAACATAAGGATTGAAAGAGCTTTCAGGAACTGGCAATGGCTGAGCAAAATTGATGAGAGAGGAGATTTTTTTAAAAGTAAGATTTTTATGACTCTGAAATAATAAGAGAAAAAGTTGTATTATTGGAGGCAAAGGGAGATGATGTTATAATGCAAATTAAAAGAAATTGGAGAATAAAGCGAAACGTTGATGAAAGTAGGTGCCCACTTGATAAACCCCAATGGCGTGTCTGCCCAGCCTTTCTCAACGTCGGAGGAGCAGAGGTGAGTGCTTAAGCCTTCCATCACCACTGGGAGCAAGTTAAGAGTTGGCACTTTGGATTTTAACATGTCCTGCGTATTTGAAAACATTCAATGCATAAGACACTAACCATAAAAATAGTGAGGAGCTACAGGTCGAATTATAGTGAAGAATTTAAAGTATTAAATGTATGCAAAATACTCCCTTGAAGAAATTTATTAAAGATGGACAGATTTCACAGACCTGGTGATTTGCATCCTCGGCTTTAACAAAAAGGTAATGAATGCACGAGTGATGATTATCATCTCTCAGTCACCTGTGCTCCATGTAATATACTCTTGGCCTGCCCACTCTCTCCTTACAGCTCAGGCCCTCGCATCCTGGCAACATCCTCCTAAATGTTCTCTGCACTCTTTTCAACTTAATGGCATCTTTCCTAGACTGAACACAATACTTACTCCAAGTCTGCCTCAACCACCACCCCAGCTATGCATTCCAGCACTCACTACTCTCTGTAAAAAAGAACTTGTCCTACACATCACCTTTAAATGTTGCCCCTCTTACCTTAAAGCTTTTCGCTCTATTATTTGGTTTTTCCATTCTGGGGAAAAGGTTCTGGCTGACTATCCGATCCACCACTCCTTCCACTCTGTGATCTGTTACTCTGGCTCCCACCTGTCTGTCTCTTTAGTTTAAACCCTGCTGGGTGGCATTCGCTAACCTCCCTGCAAGGATATTGGTTCCCCTTTAGTTCAGTTGTAATCTGTCACTCTTGTACTGGTCATCTCTGCCTCGGAAGTGATCCCAATGGTTTAAAATTTGAATCCCTGCCCCTGTACCAACTCCTGAGCCATGCATTCATCTGTCCTATCTTCCTATTCCTACCCTCACTAGAACAGGGCACTGGGAGTAATCCATAAATTACAATCCTTGAAGTCCTGCTTTTTAATCTTCTGCCTAACCCCCCCTTTTATTCACTTTGCAGGACCTCATCCTTGTTGTTGAGGGGAATGGCCACAGGGAACTCCAGTACTCTGTGCCTACTCCCTTTCCTGGTGGTTATTCATCTACTTTCTACTCCTACCCTAAGCGTGATCACCTCACTGTAACTTCTATCTATCCCCGGACGATCCTGAGGTCATACAGGTGCTGCTCCAGTTCCCCAGCCTTCACGTCTTTCTCATGTCAATGGTTTTCTATACTTCTATCAGGTCTTCTCTCGGTCTGCAACACTCTGGAGAAAACCCATTCAAGTTTGTCCAACCTTGCCTTATAGTTAATACCCACTAATCCAGGCAGTATCCTGGTAAACCTCTTCTCCACCCTCTCCAAAGCTTCCACTTTCTTCCTGTGACACAACATAGAACATACGACAAAGAACATGATGCCAAGTTAAAGTAATCTCTGCCTGTGCGTGATCCATATCTCTCCATTCCCTGCATATCCGTTCTGAACGACATAAGTAGGAAAGACAGTCAATCTGTATCCCTGGTGGAAATGTCAAGGACCAGGGGGCAAAGCTTTAAGGTGGGAGGGGCAAAGTTTAATGATAATGTGCAGGGCAATTCATTTTACGAAGAGTGGTGGGTGCCTAGAATGCACTGCCAGGGATTTTGGTGGTATGATCGTGGCATTTTAGAGGCTTTTGGATAGGCATATGTATATGCTGAGAATGGACGTATATGCATCACATGCAGGCAGAGATATTGGTTTAAGTTGGCATCACGTTCGACACAAACATTATAGGCTGAAGGGTCTGTTCCCGTGCTGTACTCTAGCATGGCCCTTGACTTGAAGAAGAATCTGTAGATGGTGGTGTTCCCATATTCTGTGAATAAAAGAGATGATGGGTTTGGGAGGTACTATTGGTTAATGCCTGTGATGGTCATTCCATCGGTTAATGGCTGACAGTCATGGACTGATACATCTGTAATTTTTAGATTGGCAAGAATGAGATAGAATAGTTTTGCCATTTGTGGTAGTTTGCCAACTGCCACAGTCCCAACTTGGCTTCAAGACATGGCCAACTTCGTCAGCTTGGTGGGGTATCAAGCCACTTTGTGTGTAGGAGTTGAAGTCTCCCAGCCAGTGTACATGCTGTGCCCTTGCTGCTTGCAGTGCTTAGTCCAAATGTTGTTCACTATGGCAGAGCTCTGATTCTCCAGTAGAGGGAGCATTACTGCCCATCTCTGGCTAACCGAGCTATTTATGATGATGTAAAGGCATTTCTTATTTCCCAGTGGTAGAAAACTTCTCAATTCTCTGTCACAAAGATACAGGATGCTGCATCATTAAATATATTTGAGTTGAGTTTGGCCGATCTAAGGGAATCAAAAGTTATGGGAATCAGACAGTTTTAGAGAAGCACCCGTAATCAGGATCGAACCCGGGTCTCTGGCGCTGCAAGGCAGCAACTCTACCTCTGTGCCACTGTGCCGCCCATCAACCCCATCTTATTGAATTTTGGAGGCTATCTGGCCTATTCCTACTCTTATCTGGGTTCTCTTTGTAGCAACTGATTTGCTTACTTAGCCATTTCAAAGGCAGCCTAGTTAACCACATCCCATACAGGGAGACCTAGTAAGTAAAAAAGAACATTTCTCCAAAGTTAATAGTGAAGCAAATGGATTTCTAGTTGAAACAGCAATAGCTTCAACTAGCTCTTTAGTCTCAATTTATATAATGAACTCAATTTAAACTGTTTTGGTTGGGATTTGAACTCAGATGGTTCAGGTTAGTAGGAGGAAACAATGGGCTTGCCAGGAAGTCCTCTTTGTGGATTTTGGGGAAGAGATAGCAATGGACAATGGGGGATAGAAGAACTATCAGAGTGGAGGCTGTGAAGGGGAGATTACCGCAAGTGCTGTGCTGATTTGGAAAACAGTGAACTGGTGTTTGAAGGAGGGGGTCACGATCAAGCGGTAGGTATAAGGAGGTATCCACGAGCTGTCGTCTGACCTCAACACAGTACAGGTCAGTCTGCCTGTCTACAATGGCACTGACCTAGTCAGCGGGCTTTAGCAATATTGGGGTTCGTACTGATTGAGCAGAGGGTTGCGGGTTCAGGCGAGGTGAGATTCAAGTGGGTTGGGGGGAGTGGAGAAGTTGAGACAGTTAATGCTGCAGGGTGTCAATTGGAGATGAAACAGTCTATAGAAGGTGGCAGTGGAATTGCATGAGGAGGAATGTTGGAGACAGTAGAAGGGGGTCATCATTGTGAAGTGAGGACTCCTTGCCAGAGAAATACACATGGAGGCAAAGATGATGGAATAATTGGACATCATGGTAGGCTTGGACTTATTGAGTTGTGGGTGCAAGGATACACATATAAGGCCTCTGATCATTGAACATTGGGAAGGTGAGATAGATCAGGGGGAGATGGTGAAGACACAGCAACTGTTGGGACTGGGGCCAGACACAGGGTCAGAGAGGACAGGGATGGGAGTGCTCAGGGAGGAGGACTTGGAGGAGAGAGGGGAGAGAGAGATGATTTTGGAGTGGGGTGTGGTCAGTGGCAGGGGAAAGGCTATGGAAACCAGCGTCGTTGGCTTCAGGGGTCCCGGCTTGAGATTCCTGTGATTATCTTAGTGAATCTTTTCTGAAACACCTCCAATGATAATATATTCTTCTTTAACAAAGGAATACAAAACCATTCAACTGTTCAACAAAGAATGACCAACCAATAGCAAGTCTGGTTAGTGTTTGGGTCAAGGTGGATAGTTTATCCTGTCTCTGGTCCTTGAAGTTCAATTCTTACTTACTGTTTGTTGACATGCAAGCATTACCCTCCCAACACTCCCCTAGATCCTACTGTGAAGTGCCTGCCCATGTTTGACTTCCCAGAATGTAACACCTCGCACTTACCAGAATAAAACTCCATTTGCCATTTCTCGGCCCACTTGCCCAACTGATCAAGATCCTGCTGTAATTCTTGATAACCATCTTTGTCAACCACCTATTTTAGTATCATCTGCAAACTTACTAATCATGCCCTGAATGTTTCCATCCTAATCGTTGATATAGATGTCAAACAGAAATGGACTTAGCAACGATCCCCGAGGCAAACCATTAGTCACGGGCCTCCACTCTCAAAAGTAACCTTCCGCCACCACCCTCTGCTTCCTACTAGGAAGCTAATTCTATAAACAGTTAGCGAGCTCTCACTGAATCCTATGCAATCTAACTTCTAGAGCAGCATACCACCAGGGGAGCAGTAGACCACCAGGGGGCGCTGCACGATGGCTGCCTCGCCTACAGTCTGTCCTTTTCGAACACTTTTTGTGATTTTTAGTAAGTTTTAAAAGTTTGTGTTAATGTTCTCTGATTTGTTTTATGTGGGAGAGGGGGTCAGGGGAAACTTTTTTTCCATCTCTTACCTTGCCGGAGATGCGATTGTTTTCCGGATTGCATCTCCGGTCGCTCTGCGGCCTAACATTGTGGAGCTGGAGGCCTTGCCTGAGACTGACTTTGAGCCCCCGCGGGGGCGTGGACTTAACATCTGAGCCAATTCCTTGCCTGGGATCGATACTCCAACGCGGCCTGCGGACTTAAATCGGGTTGAGACTGGTCGGGAGCTCCAAGCTGCACGAGGTTCGACTGGTCCCAAACCGGGGTCGATCGCCGGCGCAGGGGAGCTGAGATCACCCACCCCCCACCCATGCAGGAGCTTGATTGCCCTGTTGCTTTTTATTGTTACGACTGAATGGCAAATGAAGTTTCTCATATGTTGCAAAACATACTTGGCTAATAAAGTATTATTGTGATTGTGACGTGGAACCTTATCAGAGTCCATATAGACTAAGTTTATGACCCTAGCCTCATCAATTTTCTTGGTTCCCTCTTCAAAAAACTTAAGTCAAATTCGTGAGACAAGATATCCCATGAACAAAACCATGCTGACTATCCCAAATCAACCCACATCTTTCCAAATGCATGTCTTATCCCTCAGTACACTTTGAGGCAAGGGGAATGGTGGGAGGACATTAAGGGCCCCAGCCTGAGATTCCTGTGGTATCTAAGTGAATCTGAACCGTTTCCCCTGACAATATACCCTCATATAAATAAGGTACACAAAACTGTTCACAAAGAAAGGCTAACCAATAGCGAGATAGACAAATAGTGCTGGAATAACTCAGTGGATGAGGCAGCATCTTTGGAGAAAAATGATGGGTGATGTTTTGGGTCGGGGGCCTCCTTCAGACTGAAAGTAGAAGGGAGGGAACTGGTGGTAGGTAAAGGCCAGAACAAAGCAGGGCCAGCAACAGATGACCAAGGAAGGGTGGAGTCCATAATGGGCCTTAGTTGGCTGGGGAAGATGTGATAACGAAATGATACAAGGATGTGAACAGGCCGACTAGGGTAGGGAATGGGGGGGGGGGGGGGGGGGGATGGAATGCAGGATCTGGTTAGTGTTTGGGTCACAGTCCTGCTCGTTGAAAAACAAACAGTGACTCTTCACCAACCCAGCTGAAAAGCTCTGGGTTTCTGTGGCAATTATTCCAATTCCTGGTTCAGGGGGAAAGTTTTATTTCCGTACTAACGGGTAACAATTCGCAATGGTAAAAATCCTGTTCAGCAGAATAAGATACAGAGATGGTACAATTTAAAAAATCACAAGGGTTAACACCGAGATTAAAACCAAACCCTCTCTCATCATAAACACATGAGACGAAGAGGGAACATTTGGACCAGAGACACAGTCCTCCTAGTTTAACATTAACATGAACGAGCAACTAATTAAATAAATACCAATGACATCAGGACAAATCTTATTTAAAACAAGCAGCACCAGGAACAGTCCGAGTAATGTCAGAATGCTGTGTTATATAAACCATATCATGATCATCTTCATCTCGTAACAACTTTGACACCCCCATTTAATTTGTGCAAGTGTACATTCTTTTCTGGCCACCCCCTGCTCGGAAACTTGATTAACACAATGAAGGTGAAAGAGATCTTCCAATATTTGACATCAAAAGTGAAACAAATGTCACATCTTAGGAAAGAGCTCATATTATTTACAAATAAAAATCAAACAATCACTCCAAACTTCTAACACCGCGTAAGGAGAACATATATGGAAACCGACGAGAAAGGTCTTCAGTTCCAAGAATTGAGAGGGGGAGGAGTATAAAACCCACATAAGTATTATCATAAATCAAACTATCAACTAAGTGGTCTTAACATCGATCTGTGTACATTACAGTCAATACTGATCTCTGTTCATGGATACTTTGTACAAACACTGATTACAGCTGTACGACAGAAACCCCACGAGCACGCTTACATTGTGACCTTACAAATTCTCTGGTGGGCGGTATTAATTTGGCAAAACAGAAAACTTAATCTTTATAAAAAAGGAAAAGGAGAAAATTATGAGTGGAAAACGGTATTTGAAAGAGCACGGTGCACTGATAACAAAGGGAACACATGCAGTATACAACTCCAAGTCAGGCAGATAAACCATTGTATGGTCCGGATCAAAGATTGCAACTTCTGCAGAGGTACTGAGGCGCATTCACACAGCATCTGTAGTACCTTGTTAAGCTGTTGGATAAATCCAGGAAGTTAGTGAACCGGATAAAGACAGCTGAGGTGAGGGTATACGGGAGGCCTCACACGCACAGCACAGTAGTCTCAGAACCTTTGGTGCTCGGCCAAAAAACACATGGCTCATCTGCCCTTTCAGTCAGTGGAAGGAACAGATGGACAGAGACGAGAAATATCTGAAAGGAGGGGACAGGTTTTGTTAATATTACATTTCTGTTTGGTCAGTAGCAATCGGCTAGCAACATCATTCATTTAGATTTTCCACATTAATCTTGAGTGTTTTATGTTATCAAATTGGTTAGCTAACCAGCAGAAGGGTTATTTTGGATTTTAAAGGTTGGGGGACGAACACCGTATTGTTAATACTTTGTTTAATGGTAGCTTTAAGGGACAAATGTATAATAAGATCATCTTCTTAGAACAGAATTCTTTGAAGGATACAGGCTTTCCCTGCTGCCCCTGCCAATGTGTGAGATAAAATGGGGATCACTTCTGATGATGCCTTAACTCATGGGCCTTCCAGCAGAGACCTTGGATAAGCAGATCCCCAAGACTGATGGCAATGCCTTCCCTACTTGGATCACGTTTACTAAGCCCATACAAATAATTCAACTGAGGGCCTCTGGTGCCCACCATTTAAGCAGTGCGGATATTGAACACATCCATTTGAAATACGAGGATAGGTTTGTGACAATGTCCTCATTTAATTATTTTAACTATTTACAATTTAAGTCAATTCTATTTGAGGGTAATGGCGTGAGGAGTGGAAGGGTGTATTGATGGGTTGGGGCTGGCGAGATGCCAATCTGCAGCTGTAGGGCTCAATAGCTCTGTGCTTCAAACTCCATGTAATTTGAGTACTCTTTATCAATATTCTGAACTCCCAAGGTATTTTCACTGAGGTCTGGAGCCTTATGTTGCACGATTCTCATCTTCCCTTCAGTAGACTGAAAGGTGAATTGGCAATGTCAAATCAAGCAATTTGCAGCAGTAGTTGCTCATGTTTGATTCCCAAGCCAATTGTGGACTAGATCTTAATTAATATTTGGGGATACAGGTGATTTTTCTTCATGGAGAGTATGGGCAGTAAATTCAAGGCACCAAAGCCTCTCACAATTCTAAACCCTCTCCCCCTTCTGCCCACAGCAAGAATGCCTGGGCAGTACGAAGAATAGCCTTGCATGGGTTTGCTTTCTTGTTCATTGGAGCTCAGATATTTGCTGATGCTAATGTAAATGTATAAACAAGTAGTGATGAGGAATTAGTTCTAGTTTGCTGGGGTTCACCATTCCTATAAAACTTTTGGCACACACAACTAGTAACAAAAGCAATACATCAGTGCCAAAGCAATGCCAAAGTTAGATACATTTTAAATCAGGTAAATGTACATTTGTTAAGTAATTTGTTAAAATCACATCAACTTGCTGTTTTCACAAAGAAACACAGAATGGAGTAACGTAAAAGAAAATGGAGTTGTATATTTCAAATGTTCCCCATTAAAAAAAAAGTTGTTTATTAAACTAAACAATGACAAGGTCGTGGCGTGTACAGAAATACAACTCGAGATCACCAGATACCATCAGAATATAGAGCAGAAAAATCAGTCACCATTTTACAAACGATTCCATTACAGGAAGATGGAGAAAATGCATCCTTCTCCAAGATCAACACTTAAACCACAGTAACCTATTTTGTATCTACCTTCCACATACATCAATTGTCACAATGTGCACTGTCCACAGGGCACGCCACAGACTACAAAGACCGCATTGCAAGCTTTGCTTTTACATTATGGAATTGCAAGCAAATAGTCAGCAACAATGAGGGGAGCAAGAAAAGAGAACATCACCATAGGATTACTCACATTCCACATTCACTTCATTTAATTAACAGGACTTGTAAGCATTATACTACCAATGTATTGAGGGCAGGTAAAAGCTACTGTACATTTCAAACATGAAACGTGTCCTTTCAAAATGGGAAAAAATTTCCAAGGATACAAATATACGTACATATAGATATATAAAAAAACACTATAAAGGACTGCTGTGTTGTTCTTATATCTGTTCTTTTTGTGGGCTTTGAAGTTTGGTCTGTTGTTGCCAAACTGTTCCAGAATATGGTGATCCTGGGACCAAATCACAGGAATGAGAGAAACACTCAACCCACAGGGAAGAGTGACGTTTATAATATGTTGCCTTATATGGACATAACTGTCTGCCCAGAGAAATAAAACAAACTGATCTTTATCTGAAATGACATTAAAAAAATCATTAACAGAATTAATACATACCATCTCCTGCCCAGTATACCAGTTTTGTGAGCTGTTCTGTTGATTTTATTAGTTTTTAATGTCTTTATTGAAAGATTCTACGTGATAAAATTGGAAAACAGTTCAACTTGACATTTGAAGGGTGATTGATGATCATTAAATATTGTTACTGATTTTAAAAAAAGCTTTTGTGGTTGGGGCATAAACTTCAAAAAGGATCACCACATTTAATGCTTGGGTCCTCCCTCCAGTTAAGATGTTCACCAGAATAAGTGACATTAAATTGCCTGAGTATTATTTGTGTTAGGAGATGGAAGCTCCAGAACTCCAACATGAAATCCCTGTGTGAATATTTGACACGTAGTGTCACAGCATGTGCCAGGTAGTAGCCCTGAAGAGAAGAACCCTATTCATGTAGAATTCCATACATTTTGGTAAAACACAAACAAATATCCGACAGTGGGCCCAAAGCTGGAGAGAACAGATTGATATCCAAAGTGTGAAAGGAACAGCAGTGATCAACTGTGTCCAGCCCCAGGTGATTTGAGCGATATAAGAGCATACAAACTTTATCTTTTGAGGTCTAGAATTGCTCCAGAATCGCATACAATTCAGAATTGGTAGCAAATAAAATAAAAGATGTTTGTGAAGGGTCTTTTACAGTTTTGGGATATCCCAAAACGTTTTCCATCCAATGAAGTAATTTTGGAATGTCGTCACACTTGTAATGTACAAGAGGGACTGATTCAGCTGAGCATTGATAAATACTTGGACCATTAAACACTGTATCACAAAAGCAAAAGGGTCCTTCAAAATAACCCAATTGAGTGAAACTTGTTAATTCAGATGCCATGGTCTAATTGATTTAAAAGCAAAACAAAACTGCAGATGCTGAAAATCTCAAGTATAACCAGAAAATGCTGCAAAACATCAGTTGGTGACAGAGCATTCGTGGAGGAGTTAATGTTTCAGATCAATGAACTAACTTCTCACTCACTCCACGTGACCTTATGTGCATTTTCAGCAATTTTTTTGTTTTTTTAAATTATTATTCAATGTTCTAACTCTTGAGCAATTTTATTTTGGCATTGACCAAACATCATAATTATCTCATTCCATTTCTCATTTGATCAAAATTAAACTATGTTAAAATAATATATTTAAATAAGAGCCCAAATATATTAGATCTAACCTATCATTTTGCTCAAAAAAAGTGTTCAATCTCTTTTGACTCCTAGGATTGCGTACAAGGACTGGCAGATACGAACAACTATCAAAGCCAGCAGTGCGATACAAATTAACTGTGTGATGGCAGCAAGGTTTGGTTTGTTGGCTTTTGACTTACAGTGCCCGCCATAATGCTTGGGACAAAGACCCATCATTTATTTATTTGCCTCTGTACTCCACAATTTGAGAATTGGAATAGAAAAAAATCACATGTGGTTAAAGTGCACATTGTCAGATTTTGTTAAATGCCATTTTTATACATTTTGGATTCACCATGTAGAAATTACAGCTGTGTTTATACATAGTCCCCCCATTTCAGGGCACCATAATGTTTGGGACACATGGCTTCACAGGCGTTTGTAATTGCTCAGGCGTGTTTAATTGCCTCCTTAATGCAGGCATGAGAGAGCTCTCAGCACCTAGTCTTTCCTCCAGTCTTTCCATCACCTTTGGAAACTTTTATTGCTGTTTATCAACACGAGGACCAAAGTTGTGCCAATGAAAGTCAAATTAGCCATAATGAGACTGAGAAACAAGAATAAAACTGTTAAGAGACATCACTAATCACAAAGAGATTGGTAGGCCAAGGAAGACCTCCACAGCTGATGATAGAAGAATTCTCTCTATAATAAAGAAAAATCCCCAAACACCTGTCCGACAGACCAGAAACACTCTTCAGGAGTGAGGTGTGGATTTGTCAATGACCACTGTCCGCAGAAGACTTCATGAACAGAAATAGAGGCTACACTGCAAGATGCAAACCACTCGTTAGCCGCAAAAATAGGATGGCCGGGTTAGTTTGCCAAGAAGTGCTTAAAAGAGCAACCACAGTTCTGGAAAAAGGTATTGTGGACAGATGAGACAATCATTAACTTGTATCAGAGTGATGGCAAGAGCAAAGTATGGAGGAGAGAAGGAACTGCCCAAGGTCCAAAGCATACCACCTCATCTGTAAAACACGGTGGTGGGGGTGTGATGGCCTGGCATGTATGGCTGCTGAAGGTACTGGCTCACTTCATTGATGATATGACTGCTGATGGTAGTAGCATAATTAATTCTGAAGTGTATAGACACATCCTATCTGCTCAAGCTCCAACAAATGCCTCAAAACTCATTGGCTGGTAGTTCATTCTACAGCAAGACAATGATCCCAAACATACTGCTAAAGCAACAAAGGAGTTTTTCAAAGCTAAAAAAATAGTCAATTCTTCAGTGACCAAGTCAATCACCCGATCTGAACCCAATTGAGCCTTTTATATGCTGAAGAGAAAACTGAAGGGACTAGTCCCCAAAACAAGCAGAAGCTAAAGATGGCTGCAATACAGGCCTGGCAGAGCATCACCAGAGAAGACACCCAGCACTGGTGATGTCCATGAATCGCAGACTTCAAGCAGTCATTGCATGCAAAGGATATGCAACAAAATACTAAACAAGACTACTTTCATTTACATGACATTGCTGTGTCCCAAACATTATGGTGCCCTGAAATGTGGGGGGGGGGGGGGGCTATGTATAAACACAGCTGTAATTTCTACATGGTGAAACCAAAATGTATAAATATGGCGTTTAATAAAATCTGACAATGTGCACTATAACCACATGTGATTTTTTTTTTCTATTCCAAATCTCAAATTGCGGAGTACAGAGGCAAATAAATAAATGATGGGTCTTTGTCCCAAACATTATAGAGGGCACTGTATATTATTTAGGAGTGGCACTATGAAAAGCTCTAAGTAAGATGTCAGGTCTGTAAATTTCCTACATTCATTTATTTATTCTAACTAGACTCAAGCAGTATGAGGATTCCCATTGTGAATTTTGCAACTTGACAAACTATGTTGCAGATAGCCTAAAATAAACATTTAAAAAGTGGAGTTATTTCTACCCAAGATGTGCCAGTTACTTCTCAAAAATAACAATCTGTGTGGACATTCTCCTACAAAAAGTGTGAATGTGGTCTGTTACAAAGACTGTTTCACAAGTAAGATGATAGCTACAAGGTCAGCTCCCAGCTATGGTCTTAAATAGTATCAGTTTTAACCATCTCCAAGACCACTTGTGCTTTAAACCTGGGCACTGCAACGAGGCCCTGATGGTGCAATGCATGTGCTAATGCAGCTAACAGTTATCATGTTGCAGTGATGTGGAAGTGGCAGGAGAACGTGAGGGGACATGTCCAGTGTACCCATCAAGTTGAGGTTCCTTGATAAATACATCTGAATACAAAAAGGGGACAGCGTTAACAACAGAAGGGGTCGAGGGATGCACACTGACAGCAAACACTAATTTTTCTAATGTAGAAATCTGGTCACTTTCCCTAATTGACGATTATTGAGGTTTTGCCCAGAGGTTGTAATTGGGTCCATACCAAATTTTATAATTGATTTCAGCCTCTTGGGTGAAATAGAAGGGAGCCCTGAGACTTAAACTCCAAGGTCCACCTCTCCTACTTGCACCTGTGAGCTACTGCCTGGAAGACTACCACCAAGCTCCTGGTAGCACAGTACTGGACTTCTGTGTGGAATGAGGCTGCCCTGCCTCTACCTTCCTTCATTTGTCTGTGTTCACCTTGATAAGATATTAACATATGATTGTACATTCAGAATCTGCATGTTATTCAGACACCAAACAGTACAATTATACAACACTCCATTCTTCTGCTTATCCTATGTCTCAGTCTTTTAAACAGATCAGAGCAAAATGACACACAAAGACTTCAAATGCCCCATCAAGTTACAATACTGTTGGAAACTTCAACTGCCCCATCACGGTGAAGCTTTGATGCACATAAATATTTTTGCCTGGTATAAAGTCAACATATTTAAGGAGATTAAGAATTGAAAGGCGATTGTATTGGTTGGGTTTGGGGGTGTTCCTTGGCCTCTCTGACCCTGGAGCCAGTGACAGCCTCACCAGAAATTATTCAAAGTCCATATCCAAAATCCCACAACTTCTTCAACAGAAATGGATGCAAGAAATACATTTTTGGGGATATCTGCATTATTGTTAAAAGCAAAGGTAACAAAGACAAGAAACAAAAACCCAGTGCCCAGCTTGAATGTAGACTGACGGAGGCAGTATCTCCAGAGGACTCCAGATTGAATAAACCTCCAAGCTGTCCATTACAAGATAAAATTTTGCCTTTTTGTTACTTGTGCAGCACAATGGTCCAGCACGAGGCCAGACTCATCTTCACAACATAGCCATCGAATGAGAAGCACCGGAACTTGGCTCAGTGGACAGATCTACTCATCAGTTTGGCATTAGGCTATGTTCCCTCTCTCCACATCATAACCACGTCGTGCCTGCTTTCAAAGGGTGCTTGATAACCAAGTCTTGGGTTAGAACTGTTCCCTACAAAGCCTTTACTAAGTTAAGGTGCCAACTACTGTTAACGAAAGTGAATTATAAGAATATGTATTGATGAGTCTCATGGTGTAATTAGCACCACATTTCCTTATAAAGTTTTAAAAACTCCTAGAACTAATTATTAATATATATATCCACCTATCTGAGGCTGAGCATCCTGAAGGCAGGATGCAATGTCCAATGGCTCAACTGCTTGAGGCATCTTAATTGTATCGCTACTTTACAAAGTTGAGCAAGATGCAAATTTCAAAGGAGGGTGGGGATGGGAGTATTGTTGCAGGATGCCCAGGCAGAGAGGCAAGGAGAAAAGCCACTGCAGCTTGTTCTCCCTCACCTCCCAGGAGCTGGATCAGAAGTGCCTGTGAACAAAGGATTGGTCTGGAGCCGATGCTGTCATGCCATGATTTGTGCTTGCTGCAGAGGTTAGCTGTGAGGTCAGCTTGTTGGGCCATTGTGAAAATCTACTAAATGCAAATCTGAGCTAACAATACATGCTGTGAATCAGACAAATGAATTAATAAATAGAGTATCATCAATTGAGAGTGACCAGAACCACTGAGCCAACATTTTGTTTGATCCTGGAGTTTGATCCCCTCTGGTCAAAGATGCAGTAGATTATTGTGTCGGTGACAGGATTTGCTAAATATGCAGGGAGTTGATATTACCACCAGCTTTTCAATGCCTGGTGCCATGTAACTCTTGGTGGATGCGACAGTGAAAACACACAACAATATGTTGTGGTGGAGGTTAACAAAGTCTTATTTTTGCTGGTGAGATTGGGCCCCCAGCCGGGGACGGAGAAACCGTATGTCGGTTTATGCTGCCCTCTCCAAATCATTGATAATTGCCTTCTGGTTCATTATTTTATTTAATACATACTAAACAATAGCTGAAAAAGTAATTATTGTTTAGTGGAGTTACATTTTGGATGTTATATGATTAGAGACGTTATCGCTTTGTTGGTTGAATACAGGCTGAAAACGCTTATTAAATTCACTGTATGGAATGCAACAAATTCATTTCACTGTACATCTTTAACCCAAAGTATTGGTCTTTTTCCTCCAAAGTAATGATCTACTGCATCGGTGGGGCCTGAAATAATCTCAAATGTGGACACTTCTGTGGCCCATACATCTTTGCAACTCATGGACATTGAGGACAACAGACTTATTTTCCTGTAGTCATCCATCATGGTTGGACTCTTATCTTGAATTCACACTGTGGTCCCTAGCATCGCGAGTTCCAGAATGTGCCTCGATTGTCAATGGGGTAGCTGGGATTGTCTTGCTGCAGGTAACTATGCTCCTCTCAGAATTGTCAAGCAGTCATCTTTTGCACACCCCTTTGTTGTTATATTGCAGGTATGAGCATTTGTGTTCACAGCCTGCTGTACTGTTTTGATAACCTTTCTGTATTGTACAGGATGGCAGGGATCACTGCTGCATTGTGAACGAAGCCAGTCATTCCTGTCATTCTATTATCTATGTTATTGTGGGAAACATACTGTTAGCACCTCTGAGCATTGGAGAGATACCTTCAATGTTTTTGCAACAGAAGGGCCAATACCAGCATTAAGGTTCAGATCAACTCCTTAAATGGGTGGGCTGCATTGTCTGCACGGCTCACGCTAAAGTCTACTTGGAGCTTTGTCATGGAAAGAGATTTGCATGAGGGCAGAAAAGATATCTTGAGAGGGTTTTCAAAGTTTCCTTGAAAAAGTGTAATATCATCACCAAGTTATAGGAATCCCTCATATATGACTCTTAAAAAAAGAGTCTAGGAGGTTACTAGGAAGCTTAAGCCCCCAACTACAGGAGCAGGTGGAGTGCACCATTTCACAAACTACCCACCACCCTGACCTGTCAAAGTTACCCTGACTCCTGGGTAGAATTCTCAACCTCAAGGGGTGCCTAAGAAGCAGCTGCAAGTTAAGGAGGAAGAATGGATGTTTTATAAATGCAATTTCAGAACTTTACTTGGAGAGTCTCACTTTTCTGTACTGACACCACGATTAGGATGCATATTGACATCTGCAGTAGGAACCAAGGGGAATTTTTTTTTCTTCACAATTTTGTAACCCTGTCCAGAAATATTAGATAAACACATTACATCACATACCCCAAATCACCCTCCCTTTCTAGACTTTCCCCAGTGTGTTTTGATAATAGTGACCACTCTGTTCTGTTTACAGGGAACATATTGATTGTAAAATGATAGTTGATGACAGGAAGTCATGGGACAAAGCAATGATTTGTTTGCTGTTTGCAAAACAATGCTGTTTCATTTGATTCTGTGTTATGATATATTGTAAGGAAGCTTCTTGAAGTTCCTAACTTTTTCTACGCAATGTATGGGTCGGATTCAACGAGATTTAGTGAATTGGATTTAATCAACCCTGTGCCAGCATCTTCTACAACTGTATTAAAATGTTGCTATTTATTACATGTGCATGCCTTTGCCCATTATTACAGCAGGGATTTGCTTTTAGCATGATCTTGCTGAAAGCTGCCCAAAATGTAATCCTTCTACAAGAGCCAAGGGTGTAGAAGGACAATGGAGTGGGTGCCCCAACCCCAAGCTACAGCTCTCCCTTCTCACCTAAGCAGCAGTTCATTCAAACCTCAATGTTAGTACATGCCTAACATCGGATTCAGAACTGCTCACTTCTGCTGTGCATGGGGTTGGGTTGGCTTGTCAGCAGCTGAGTCTGCAAAGTATGGTTAGCTTTTTGTTAGCTGCAAGTGGGAAGAGAAGGAAGCACCATAGAATGGGCCACTGAAAATCTAGTTCAGAATGAAGCATTACCAATATATTATCATTTTTGTGTAAGCTATTCATTCTGCATCATAATTTCATTTCACAAAATCTACCCTGATAAAGAAAAATCACCGAAGAAACATGCTCCCATATAGATATTTGGGATTTTGGCATAGACTTGATATTCATGTTGTTTATACATTTCAATTTGATTGGAGTCTCATTCATAATTAGGCTATGAAACTGAATTGAATCCAAATTGCTATATAACAAGGACAGATAATGGGTGATTAAAAAGAAAATTGCAGATGCTGGAAATCTGAAATAAAAACAGAAAATTCCGGAAACTCTTAATTCTCTCCAGGCAACATCTGTGGAATGAAAAGCAGTGAATGTTTCAGATCAAAAGACTGAATCGTAACTCGGTTTCTTTTTCCACAGGTGCTGCTTGATCCACTGTGTGTTTTGGCATTTCTGTTTTAATATCAAATAATGAATACTTGGAACTATAATAACTGATTCGCGGTAATTGATTCATCCAAACAAAACTGTGATTTGATAGTGCAATGCCGTTGTTATAATGGTTGCTCAGCACACAACCATGAGCAATGTGTTTTCCCATGTGCTTTCTCATTATAGGCAGAAAAACACCTTAGACAATTGTCCTGTCTAACCATTCATGGAACTTATAATGCCTGCCCCTATCTGAATTCCCAATGCAGTTGAACAATAGGAAGCTTAGTTCAGTACTGAAGGGCCACATCCATCTTGTGACTCTCTCCCAAATAGGCCCCGTTTCAATTAGATTCAGTCATTATGGAGAGTAGCACCATTAAGGGTTTTCACTGGAAGCAATCCTATAACATAAAAGGAGCAGCCGAGTGCCTATGGTTATAATGTGGAACTGCTTGCAACTCGTTTCCTCAGGTAGTGAACTCCATTTGGGCAATTTAGCCCTTTTGTCTTTGTAGGTGTTAAAATGTAATTGAATTGCATCCATTTTACATGCACTTTATTAACAGAAGGCAACAGGAATGTGAAGTTCTGTACAAAAACTACTCTTGCAAAACAAGGTGAAATGTGCTAGTGAATTAAATTTAGAAAGTGATTATTTTCCCCATTATTCTGTATATGAATGATTCATTTACCAAACCAAAATGCTTCAACTTCTATCTAAAAGTGTATGTGCTGGGTTTGCATTTTTGGAAGGCAGTCCTGCATCCAAGTGAGGCACACCTAGTGCTTTAATCGAGAGCCTTCCCCCATTCCACAACATCCTGCATCTCCAGCATATTGTGAACCACTTTAACCATGCTTGGTCATCAAACACGTTGAGTGCTCTGACACAGAGCAAAAACCGAATGGAGGACCATGACCAAGCGTGCTCTTACCTTTAACTCCTTCATAAAACAGCAAGGAACGTGTCCTTTGTTACAATGGAGCCCACTTAAGACTATGTCAGAAGAGTATCATTATTACAAGGTACCTGTTCCAATCTAAATCAACCATATTAAAAAAAACAGAAATCTCTGTTAAAATCAAGTAGCTGGAATGAATTCAGAACACGGTCACTGAGCACTACACAACTTCTTATGAACCTGCACTGTGGCACACGTGATTGGTGAATCCAAACCTAACATATACAGCTGACCATTGGTACAGGTAACAGGACTCTCCCTTTAAATCAGTACATCATATTAAAATCTATCTGCTGGTCTTGGCTTTGAACAAATGAGCTAGATCTTCAGGGGGCTCTAATTAAATATACTAGTCAGGGGCAATGCATCATCTACACTGGCATCAGCCTACATTATTGGAGGAATTAGATGTGGTACATCTCTGAAGGATGGAGAGGAAGGGCAGCTTTACGAAAGACAGCACTGACCGTTCATGGGAAAATGTTCCTCACGCAAGTCAACATTCCCAACGCTACAATAGGCTGGGTGATTAGCAGCTTCCAGGAGTGGCACAAGCAATTGAAAAGCAATATCCAAATGCCATCGATGAAGGATTACATCCATGCACTGAGGGAATCATTCAACCTTTGGTAAAAAGAAGAATTATTACATGCTGAATTTCATGTGAAAGGTTGAAGCCAATGGGTTCAGGGATATGCAAGTTTCATTGATAGAAACCTTTTAAAAGTAGAAATCTTTCTTTGAACATCCCCTGATGCCACTGGCTTTAGATATGATTTATAAACAATTCAAACATAGTTTGTGGCACCTGTAAAGTTATTTTTACCAGCCCGTTGTGGATATCTTGCAGCATTTGGAACATAGCCTGTTGATCTGTGTTGGATGCAGGACTCCTGCATTTGATAGCTGTGCGGAATCTGCCACCTAGAAAGCTTTGAAGTGCTCCTAAATAAAGATGTTTTGTTTCCTTGCAACAGGAAATCTGATCACTGACCGAAACACAAAATTAAAAGTTCAACGAACATTGAGACTAAATTCTGCATCAACGTACAGGGCACAAGTTTTTCTCATAAATAATATGAACATTTCCAATAGGAACAGAACAAATGCATATCAAAATTAATGTTTTTTAAACACCATAACTTCACGTAGGAAGTACAATTAAGTGCACTTTCCCTGCAAGTGCAACCAGGGCCATGAGCTAGTTAGAAAGATTTGAAGAACCCAGCTATAACCAGCCCTAGCTATATGGAGCCTGAGAGAGAAAAAATAATACAAGACGAAACAAAAAAATAAATTGGTATTTTCCAGCTCAGAGTCTGTCCATTTGATTTGATCCATGTGGATATGTTTTGCTGTCTGTTGTAAAATTGTTCTTTACAACCTTCTTGAATTGGTTTAAATTAATATATTAAAACAAAGGAAGAAAAATGGAATCAAGTCTGTTGCCACATGCGATGGCAGATTGTGTTCAGTGCCTGGTAGAACTGGAACGTGTGAAGGACAGTGCCTGCTTGCTGATGATTTTCATGTGAACGCTTCGTCATCTGTGTCTTCAATGAACACGGCTGCATCACGGGATTTCACTCTGTGGGTCAGAAAGTGGCAAACATTAAAACAATACTAATTAAATCACCTATTTCACCCTAGCCGTCCTCCTACAAGGTGAACTTGCAACCCTTTTACATGGGATTAACAGCACAAAAAAAGCCAGATTATCTATATTGCTGATTCCACTGCACACCGAATTCCTGGCAGTATATTTCATCTCATCCCAAAAGCACCTCCTTCCATTCCTTTCTCCCTTATGTACTGAACTTGTTTATTCTGAAATGCATCTATTTAAAACATTTTAATAATAACATATGGGAGCTGCCATTAGAGTTTTGTAGAAAATCCTAAATTCGCCATTAGATTTAATTAAAACCTCATTACATTTACAGCCCTTGGTTCTGGATTCTTTCACTAGTGAAAACTTTGCGAGACCACGCTAGACTAGACATTCTCTTTGCTGAACACTTGCTCTCTGATGGCTAGGGCCAACAGAAGCTACCGATTGTGAGCCACTTCACTTGCCCCTCCACTTCCCATATTGACCTTTCCGTCATGGACCTCCTCCATTGCCAGAGTGAGGCCACACACAGACTGGAAGATCAGCATCTCTTATAGCACTTGAGCAGCTTACAATCTAACATGAACAAACCACCCTCCCACCAATGTATGTATTCTTATTCTGTTTCCTGAATTACAACTAATTTTCAATCTATGCCAGTATATTACACCCAGTCTCATGTTCCTTCATTGTACACGAGCCTCTTATGTGGGAAATTATCAAAAATCCAAATACACTACATCCACTGGTTTCATCCAATCTACCAGAAGTATCCTCAAAAGCCGCCAGCAAGTTTATCAAATATGATTTTCCTTTCATAATTTGATGTTGACTTTGTCTAATCGCATTTATATTTTCTAAATGTCTGTTATCACATCCTTTATAGGCTCATCCTTATTGTATGCGCTCACCTACGACAAACGCTTCCTTATTACTGATGTTAACCAGTCTAACGTTCCCTGATTTTTCTCTCCTTTTTAAAAATAGAATGGTTGCTCCTTTTTGGATCTAAGGCTATCTTCTTTTGTTAGCGGAAACAGGCCACGTCGGCCCACCGAGTCTGCGCCAACCAGCCAATCCCATGCACTAGCACTAACCTCTACTTTGGGGACAATTTACAATTTTTACCAAAGCCAATTAACCTGCAAACCTCTTCGTCTTTGGAGTGCAGGAGGAAACCGGAGCACCCGGAGAAAACTCACGCAGTCACAGGGAGAACGTCCAAACTCTCTACAGACAGTACCCGTAGTCAGGATTGAACCCAGGTCTCTGGCGCTTTAAGGCCGCAACTCTACCACTATGCCACTCTGTCACACATTGTGTTCTTTTCAAACATAATCCCCCTAGGGTCTTAAATAAAGTTATGCTGAGAGGAATCAAAAGCATATGGAACTGAAGTTTCCTTAAGATATAATAGTTTTACAAGAAACTGTCAGAAGGTGGCAAAGGTGGACCAACAGATGAGAATATTGTGGTGAAAAATCACCAATGCTTGATAGAGCAGGGAAAAGGATTGATGTGGAGTATACACATAGAAGGTTGTGGGAGACTGTGAAGCATTTTGAATAAATGGAAAGTCCAATTGATGATGGTCTGGAAGCAATGCGCTTGGAATAATAAGTGATGGGACTGTAGGACTTGTGATGAGAATGGGTGCCATACTTCATACAAGTGTTATCTGTGGAGCTTTGGGTCAGATAGGAGAGCTACAGTGAAGGCGAGCACTCAGTCCTCTTTGTGTCACCTTGCCATCATTAGCTGACTTCATCACAGCCCACACCACCAGAGGGCAGAAGGATAAGCTCTTTCAAGAATAACAATGGCCTGTTTCCTTTATCATCGTTATTTTTTGCATATCTTTCATTCATTGTTCCATATCTCTCCACATCGTCGCCTATATCTCTCGTTTCCCTTTCCCGTGACTTTCAGTCTGAAGAAGGGTCTCGACCTAAAATGTCACCAATTCCTTCTCTCCAGAGATGCTGCCTGTGCCGCTGAGTTACTCCAGCTTTTAATGTCTATCTTCGGTTTAAACTAGCATCTGCAGTTCCTTCCTACACATTACATTTATTTATGAAAGGTTATCTGGTCACTGTCAGATTTATGGCTGGTGGACAATGCTGTGGGTTACCAGAAATACATAATTAGATGTGGAGTGCTTTGGCTTTGGTTAATAAAGTTAAGAAGTAAAAGTTGGTATGCTCTAGTACATTGCTAGTTTTTTTTTCTTTCTTCCTTCCTTATAGCATAAAAGCTTCAGCTGTGGTAAACACCAATCTCTCGTGACATTACATTGTATTGACATTCTTACATAACAATGCTGTGCCATTTTAAATATACAAGCCCTATGGCTGTGACTGGAAATGAGTCTCCTCAGCTTCAGTACGTACGGTTTGCGCATTGAGATGCTGTAAGCACGCTTCCAAAATTTAGTTTTCTGGCGGTTCCGCACACCATCCTCGAGGTCCATCATCTGCTCCAAAAGGGTCTGGTCATCAGCATTGAGAGGTGCCACTGAGATATCACGCACGGCACGGAATTCACCACAGTTGTTCAGATGCTCATTCTCCAGACGGAAGAAGTTCCACACAAACCGGCTACAGTAAAACACAACTCAACATCAACAAGGTGCATTGTAATTAGACTAAAGCAATTGTCTTTTTTGTAAACCTGGAATTAAAAATAAAGCCACAGTAACCATGGAAGAACCCACAATGCCGCAGTTAATGATACCGTTGTCTCACAATTCTCGAGACTTGGCTTCAATCCTGACCTCCAGTGAGCTCTGTGTGGAGTTTGCAACTTCTCCCTGTAACTGTGTGGAGTTTGCATATTCTCCCTGTGTCTATGTAGATTTCCCCTCAGGTGTTCCAGTTTACTCCCGTGTCCCAAAGACATGCATGTTGATAGATTAACTGGCTGCTGCAGGTGAGTGGTAGAATCCGGGGTTGCTTATAGGAATGTGCTCAAAATTTTAAAAATGTGATTAATGTATGATTTGTGCAAAATGGGAGATTGATGGTCAGTACAAATGTATATGGAGTTCACCTCCAGATCTTATCTTGGTGCCTGACCTTGCAATGTGCTGGCATTTCTGTGATGTTTGAACAACTAATTTTTTAGGCCCCTTACATTCTCCACTGTTTATTGTTCCACTGACACCAGACTGCTACCACTTTGCAGACTGAGCTGTCCATATTCTCATTTCACTTCCCTTTCGTGGTGAGCATGCAAGTGCACTCTTCCATGGCATGCAAGTGCAGTCTTGCCCTGCCGAGCTGGTTTTTGATCCTTGTCACAGCTGACAAACATATTGGCACATGCATTCTCTCAGCCAGTCAGCCACCTCCAAAGTCTCCATCACCAGAACAACCTCGCATGACTTCTTTATTGTTTTCGCTGATTCACCCTCCATGTCAGCACCAAATTCTTCCACTTGCCCTTTTGTGTCTGGAAACATTTACATCACAACTCCTCCTGTAATTGTTAATTCCCACCTCTCCACTTTGTTACACTGCAAGATCTCCAACCCGTGTTACATTCTAATGTTTTTCCACCTGCATACATACATAGCCTGAATCACACATTAATACATGTCTGATGAGTCCTAGCCACCTTAGTCTGATTATCTCAGGTCTTCACTCCACCAGAGCTTCCAAATATTCACACTTTTATAGGTTTATTCAGTAGGGCAACAATAGTTTCAAACTACCCACAACTATAATTTGCATCAATCACATGTTCTCTTCTCTATTCTAACTTCTGACATTCAACTACAGTATATTGTGGACGTGTGGGTTTTCAAATTTCTGTCCCCAAAGCATATCTGCCGAAGAGTTAGAAAAGAAATGCAAATTCTTTCCATTCCATTCAAAATAGTCGGTAATGAAGATCTTTCTAACCTGGACATGCTTTAGCAGATGAGGTATCACTAGGTTCCAATGTAACTGCGCCTGGCTCTTACAACTCTCACTTTATAACATTTTATTCATTAAAGTAAGACTATAAATGTTACCGGAAAACTTCCAATGGGGCCAGCACTGTGGAAATTATGTCTCCCGCTGAACTCAAGGCGGTCATTGAGGTGACTGAAATCTGCAATGTCCACGCAAATCGCAGAATGACATCCTCTACTATGGCACAGTAGTAATAAATCTGTAAATAAAAGCAAAATATCAATGCTTCAGTATACTTAGAGGGATACAAGTCCACGACTGCTTATCTGAATAAACAATTTTCCTTCTTTTTCTCCCATGCTCTTAGGTTGACTGATAGCAGAAATCTTACTTGTCTTTGAAAACACTTTTTAAATAAATGATGACCATTTGCAATTATATTGTAAGAAAATAACTGCAGATGCTATATGATGCCTTTTTCAAAGAGAAGAATATCTCCCAGTACTTAATATGACCATCAGCACAGAAAATATGACAAAGCACAAGCCAGAAAAAAATGAGATGGAAAGTTTATTCTCAGTAGTATGTTTGAGCAGACAACAGGTGAATGTCTCTGGAAAGATTGGTAGTGAGAGGGGGGAGGGAGGGCTGTGGGAAGAATGAAAGTAAGCCACCCTTACATGCAGATGCAGAGAGATTGTGCTGGTAGATGTAATGGAACACATTAGATGCAGGGTGTCTTTTAATAAGAAAGTGTAATGTGGTTTGGAACTGAATGTCAACTTCTTTCCATATGTACCAACAGTGGCGTCATCTTTACCTCCCCCCCCCCACCCCTTACCCCATCCACATATTGGAAAAATTGAAACAATTAATGTTACATTGGAAATCAGCAATGAGGGAAAGGTAGAAGGAAAAAGAAAGAGATGGCAATAGAGTGAGATGAATATGGAGAGAGGGAGTTTATTTGAGGCTCTAAAAGTTGCTACTTCATTTATGTAGTAACCTTCACAATCCAAAGGATTTTGCGATGAATGAAATAATTATGGTTTACCTATTGCTGTAGTGAAAAAATTCAGCTAACAATTTATACACAGCAAGTTCCCAGATAGTGAGACTTAGCACAGACCTGTTGAAACAAATGGTTTGATTTTGTGCAGAAGAGTTCCATGGAATGAGCTCAGCTTACTGATGCTAAAGGGTCTTGGTGAATCAGGGTGTAATCACCATTAAACCAACCTCAGCAAAATAGCCTTTCCCAAACTTTCAGACTCAGGATAGACAATAGACAATAGGTGCAGGAGGAGGCCATTCGGCCCTTCGAGCCAGCACCGCATTCAATGTGATCATGGCTGATCATTCTCAATCAGTACCCCATTCCTGCCTTCTCCCCATACCACCTGACTCCGCTATCCTTAAGAGCTCTATCGAGCTCTCTCTTGAATGCATATTTAACTTGGGGTTCCAGTTGGACACAATTGCTCTATGGCAAACTGCATAATTGTACAGTTTGTACATCTCATTTGTTACCTTGAGAGCGGACAGTAACTAAGCTATTCTTGATCTGGATGTCACTGCAAAAGCTTGCATTTATCCCTTGTCACATATTAGGCACATTAAGATAAGGATGGTAGATTTACCTCCTTGAAGGAACATGAATTAGATAGGTTTGATAACAATCATACCTATTGTTACTGATGTTAGGATTATTTCCAGATTTAGCTGCTTGAATTAACATTCCCCAGTTGCCTGGGTGGGATTCTAACTATTGATTTTCGGTCAGTGGTTCAAAGCTCTAGCTGGATGTGCAATGATTTTATCATTGCACTACTGTACGGCAAAAATTAGTTCCACTCACCACTCTCTTCTTTGCATTGGGGCCACTGCTGCTACCATTTAGAGTTTAGAGAGATAAACAGGTCATTTGGCCCACTGACTCCATGCTGACCAGTGATCTCCATATACTAGCAATATCCTACACACCAGGGACAATTCACAATTTTTTTTAACCAATGCCAATTAACCTACAAACCTGTATGTCTTTGGAGTATGGGAGGAAACCGGAGAAAACCCACATGATCACGGGGAGAATGTTCAAACTCCGTACAGACAGCACCCGCTATCAGGATCAAACCTGGGTCTCTGGCGCTGTAAGGCAGCAACTCTACTGATGCGTCACCATGCAGCCCAATTATGTTAAAAGTGGAGCTATCCAAAAGCTTCTGGGCACCATCATGATGTGGATGTTCATCAGTACAGGGGCTGTGGACCTATGGGACAGGGTCTCTGAATGTGATCAGTTTAAAATTAACAGCATCATTATGGAAAGGAGAATTATTCAGTGGCTATAGGAAGTCACTAAATTTAAGCTTGACCAGTATTTGTCTGAAACCAACAATTTCTGCTTATATTTCCCCCCCCCCCCCAGCTATTTTTCTTCCTTCTCCTTGAAGATATCGTCTCTGTCACAGTGCAATTGCACAGGATTTTGGTACATCATATCCTTCACAACCCAAGTAAATGAAGCAAATACATACCTTCTGAGGATAGACAATCTCCTCACGCAAGAAGGTGTTCTCTCCAGCATTTTTGTCGAAGAGACCCCAGTCCATCTTCAGGTCCCAGGTGAGAGTATAACATGAGCTGATCAATAAGAAGATGATCCACAGGTAGAAAAACACCACTGCATCGTCGTGCTTCTGTTCTGAAAGACAGACACAAGTAACAGCATTACTTTCTGCCAGGTGATGAAGCAGAATCGGAATTTCCATTAACTTGTATAAACCTCAGCAAAAACAATCTCTAGTTGTGAATGTTGCTGCAATTCCGTTCTCATGATAATTTCTAACAGAGGGAATGAAGCTGCAAAATGACATCAGTGAGTTGCTACACTCAGAATCATACAATCATATAGGTACCCGTCCAAATGCCTTTTAAACAATGTAATTGTATTTATCACAACCAGTGTTTCCAGATCACTATCTCCCTTGTGTGAAACATGTGCCCTCCACATCTCCTTTAAATTTCTCTCCTTTCACCTTAAACCTATGTCCTCTCATTCTAGGTTCCCATGCCCGGGGCTAAAAGACACTGACTTTCCTATCTTTACCCCTCATAATTGTATAAACCTCTACAAGCCTCAGCTTCCTATGTTACAGTGAGAATGAGTCAAGCTAATCCAATCTCTTTTTCTACCTACAGCCCTCCAATCCAGGCAGCATCCCGGTGAATCTCTACTGCATTCTCTCCAAAGATCCTTCATTCTTCCAGAAGTGCGGTGACCAGAATTGTACATAGTACTCTAAATCCCAATGTTTTGAAAAGCTGCAGTCTAACTGCTGTTTTATTATCAGAATGTCACAACTGAGGAACATTAATTGCAATCTTTTGACTTATGTTAGCCATTATGTTGTGGGATAAATGGACAATACAGTAGCTTCACTGCGCAGAACAGCTGATTTCCTTTTCTCAATGAAACAATATAGTTGTCCCTTCTAACATCAATGCTTTCCCAATTAAGACAATTAATATCTTGTCATGCAAGCCCCTTCTTTTGCAGGCAGATTGTTTTTGCCTAAAAGCGAACAAAACATACCTTCTTCATTACACAATGGTACCTAAAGCTCAGATAGTTTAAACAACTGCACTGAGCTATGCATTCAGAAATTTCAATTCCAAGTCTCTGATGCGTTTGTGAATCTTATATTGGAGATGATTTAGATTAGAATATTATAATAGGTCTTAATGTTCCTGGGCCAAGGAAGAAGTAGTAAGAGCAACTCGGTTATGACAGATAATCAATTTGCCACAAACAAGCGCACTCATAGAAATTAGCTGAAGACAATATTATGCTCAGCTATCATGTTCTCAATTGCTTAAGTCACTGCTCAGGTTGAAAGGTGAATAACAGCAACTTGCGCAAGATACTGGCAATGGAATAGTAGCTCAACATTATGGCAGGTTCAGTTACAAACAGTATTCAATTTTATGGTTATTTTTTAATGTATCAATGCAAGGAATACTACCCTTTTAGAGAAATTATTATAATTTGGGAAGATATTGAGAGTGGTAAAAATGTGAGCGCCACAATTTTAGCACCATTTTAATCATCATTGATTGTCCTGACGATTGTCAATGAAACGTTTCATTTAAATTGGTCTTATATTTTTAAAATAGAGAATTTTTAAAGTTTAAAAATTACCCTTCGAACCGATTTCTTAACGGTCCTCAGCGTGTGCACGACTTTAATTGCCAACCGCCCCCCCCCCCAGGAACGTGGCACCAGAGAGAAGGCCAAAGAGAGGGGAGAGTGGGGGGGAGGGGAGAGTGGGGGGGGGAAGGGAGAGTGGGGGGGAGGGGAGAGTGGGAGGGAGGGGAGAGTGGGAGGGAGGGGAGAGTAGGGGGGAGGGGAGGGTAGGGGGGAGGGGAGAGTAGGGGGGAGGGGAGAGTAGGGGGGAGGGGAGAGTAGGGGGGAGGAGAGAGTAGGGGAGAGGGGAGAGTAGGGGGGAGGGGAGAGTAGGGGGGAGGGGAGAGTAGGGGGGGAGGGGAGAGTAGGGGGGAGGGGAGAGTAGGGGGAGGGGAGAGTAGGGGGGAGGGGAGAGTAGGGGGGGAGGGGAGAGTAGGGGGGAGGGGAGAGTAGGGGGAGGGGAGAGTAGGGGGAGGGGAGAGTAGGAGGAGGGGAGAGTAGGGGGGAGGGGAGAGTAGGGGGGAGGGGAGAGTAGGGGGGAGGGGAGAGTAGGGGGAGGGGAGAGTAGGGGAGGGGAGAGTAGGGGGGAGGGGAGAGTAAGGGGGAGGGGAGAGTAAGGGGGAGGGGAGAGTAGGGGGGGAGGGGAGAGTAGGGGGGGAGGGGAGAGTAGGGGGGAGGGGAGAGTAGGGGGGAGGGGAGAGTAGGGGGGGGGAGGGGAGAGTAGGGGGGGAGGAGAGAGTAGGGGAGGAGGGGAGAGTGGCTCAGTGGGAGGACAGAAGAAACGGTTTAAGGACTGCCTCAAAGTGTCCCTCAAAGACGGACATCAACGTCAGCACTTGGGAGTCTTTTGCTCTGGACCGTCCAACCTGGCATAGCAAGCTCACCACAGGAGCCTGCGCAGCAGAGAACAGATGCACTGCAGAGGCCCAGAGGAAACGCACCGCGCGCAAGGCCCGGGCTACCTCCACTTCCACTGCAGCATCCATCAACTTGTGTCCTACGTGTGGGCCTGCCTTCCGGGCAGTCACTAGTCACTTCCGGACCCATAGTCACTAATCCTCCAACTGAAAGTGAAGTCATGGTCATCTTCGAACCCGAAGGATGAACAACAACAACATGAAGTTTGAAATATTGTCAGAAAAGTTGCGATTCTGTGAGTTTAGTTATGTCCGGTTGTTGCTAACCCTTAGATCCTGGCGAAGAGGAATTGGCAGGATTAACTGGGAGCAACATTCTGATGTCCTAAATCAACAAATACGTGGGTATTGGTGATCTGACCAGCTTGTGCCTTATGCTATTTTAACAAAGCAGCTTAGATACATTTTTATAACTTGTCAGGCATGTCAGATCAATTTAAATTCAATTGCTGTTGACTCGGAGTAACATATAGGCTGGACTGGATAAGATCAGCAGATGTTGTTCCAAGTAGATTGAGAGTGAAACAGGTGAAAAATCATCACTCTCACAGTGAGATTTTACCTTATTTTTAGTTATCAGATGGTACATAAATGTCATTTAAGAACCTCTACCATAAATATATCGTAATTGTCCCTCAACATGTTTAACACAGAAAATATCCAGCGAGCTAGTTCTGGTCTGGTACAACAGCTAATGCCACTTCAGCATCTGGGAATATTTGTAATGCATTCCAAGGCGGCACAGTGGCACAGTGGAAGAGTTGCTGCCTTAAGGGCCTGTCCCACTTAGGCGATTTTAAAGCGACTGCCGGCTGTCTAGGCTGTCGCCGACAGTTCGCCGGGGTGTCACAGGCATGATTGTGAGGAGTCTTCAAAGAATCATAGTGGATCTCGGCTCGTCGCTGAGAAAAATTCACTCCGGCTGATCCGGAGTGAAATTTCTTGGCAACAGCTGGCTTGTCGCCAGGTATCGTTGCTTATTGCGGGCGCTGTCGCATGCTGTCCCCAGGTATGCTAGGTTATCTTAGATGCATTTAGAAGCACGTAACATTAAATTAAGTAAAGTCATTTGAAGATACCATAAAATACTTGTGTTTAACCAATTTATTTACCGTCAGGACATTTGACAGGTAGATTGGAGGCGACAGTTTGACGGTCAGGCAAGCGTGGGAATTTTTGCGATGTTTATGGCCATCAGCGATTACATTTAAAGTAGGCTCCTAACCCAGATATGCAACCCAGAAACCAGATATGCATCTCCTGTACATTTTCAAAGAATGCCCACACACTTTTCACAAAAATCCATTTAACCACTTTTTAAATTACATTTATTAATACTGCTATTAGTAAACTGGAAGTCAATCCAGTTTATGCCTTGTTACCGTGAAGCTTGGTTTTCAAGTAACCCGGGCAAGATGTTATATTTCAAAACTATCAAGTACTTACTGACTTGTCAGTGATTTCAGCGAAAATTAGAAGCATTGACAGCGTGGGAATTTCGCAATGTTTCCAAAGACGGTGTAATCTCAACCTGACTCGGCATTATCGTGGTCATTGTCGTCAGGTAAAAGAAAATTTCGGCGATCTGCTACGACTTTGACAGTTGCCGGCAATCGCCTAAAAAAATCGCCTAAGTGGGACAAGCCCTTTACAATGCCAGAGACCCGGGTTCGACGTTGACTATAGGTGCTGTCTGTACAAAATTTGTACTGTCTTCCTGTGACTGTGTGGTTTTCTCTGGGTGCTTTGGTTTTCTCCCACACTCCAAGCATGTGCAGGTCTCTAGATTAATTGGTTTCTGTAAATCGTCCCTAGTGTGTAGGATAGAGCAGGTGTATTGGTGATCTCTGGATTCATTGGGCTGAAAGGACCGTTTCCATGCTGTATCCCAAAAACTCAATTAGTCGGAGACACAAGGTTAATGACAATAATGATGATAACCATGAAACTATCAAATTATTATGAAACAGCCCATTCAGTTCACTTACTCTTTCAGGGAATGAAATCTCTGAGGGAAAAATAGCTGTTGTTCTTCCGAACCTGAATTACATTTGACTGCAGCTGCACAATTTGTTTGACCATGAACTGCTTTTGAAATGGTTCAGGGTGAAAAACAAACACTCATTTTTTGGCAATCAGGAGTACACAGTAACTGTGGGTTTGCCAGTAAAGCCTACATCCCATGAAAGATTTAACGAAAAGCAACAAACAAAAATCGTAAAATTTCACAAAGAATCCATTTTACCCATCCAGTAAGAGCATTAGGGGATGCACGAGAAAACCTAGTCTTGTCAGCTGTGCCGCATTTTGAAAATGAATCTAAAATACCTTTGGAAAACCTACAATGGATTTACCAGAAGAGGGCAGCCCGAGGCAAGCCACAGGCGACAGACTTTACAACATATTTTATTTTTCTTCTACTTAGATGTGGACTCGAAGGAGGGTGTCTGCTCACAAATCAAGCCACACAGCACAGACAGTTAAAAAAAGAAAATGGACCTAAATTTAGAAGCAGGAATGCAAACAAAAAAGTACACACACACACAATGTAATAAATCACTGATAGTCTGTTGAGGAAAAGAGACAGATTTACTTTAGGTGTATTTATCTTTAAAAAAAAATTTTTAAATTATAATTTTAAATTTAAATAAATTATTTATTTTTGGTATATTTATTGGGCAAGGCCAGAATTTTCAGCCATTGTCATTTGTACTGAGCTACACTTCACAAGCCACTGCAGTCTTCTGGTGAAGTTGTTCCCACAATCTTCTATTGGGAAGATTTAGAAGCAATAGATTTAGAAGCAATGAAAAAAAAGTGATAAAGAGTCAGTCTAGGTGAGAAACCTGCAGTTGGTGGAATTTCCATGCACCTTGCTGCCCCTGTTCTCTTGATGTCGTGGCCTTAGGTTGGGAATGCTGTTAGCGCATTCTGGGCATTTTTGTAGATGGAATGCACTGCAGCCAATGTATACCAGTAACCAGCTCTGACCTGCTTTTGTAGCCATACATTAACATGGAGCATCCAGCGAGTTTCCAGTCAGATGTTGATGGTGAGGGACCTGGTGATGGCCATGTTATTGATTAGCAGGCCTAGGTGATTTAGGAGGTTGGAGTCGCTCTTGAGCAAATATTACTTACCATTTATTAATTCATGCCTGATTTGTCTCAGTCTTGCTACCTTTTGGCATGGACAACTTCAATTGCTGAATAATTGTAAATGGAATTAAACACTATGCAACCATCAATGAGCATGCCCACTTCTAACCTTATGATGGAAATAAAGTCATTGATGAAGCAGTTGAAGAGAGTCAGGTGTAGAACACTGCTCTAAGGAACTCCTTCAGTGATGCCCTAAAGTTGGAATGATTTAACCTGCAACAACCACAACGTAGTATAAGAAAATAACTGCAGATGCTGGTACAAATCGATTTATTCACAAAATGCTGGAGTAACTCAGCAGGTCAGGCAGCATCTCGGGAGAGAAGGAATGGGTGACGTTTCGGGTCGAGACCCTTCTTCACAACTCTCTTCCTTTGCATGAGGTTGGCTCCAAACTTGAGCGTTTTCCCTCTGATGCCTATTGCTCTCAAGTGTATCAGAACCTCTTGCTGTCATACTCAGTCAAAGGTTGCCTTGATGTTAAGGACAATCACTCAACTCTTGTCTAGAATTCAGCCTTGGACCACGGCTGTGATGAGATCTAGAGTAAAATGGCTCAGATGAATTCAAAAATGGACATTCATATCCACGCTACTTTTGAATAAGTGCTGCTTGACAGCAGTGGTGATGAATCCCTTCCATTGCCGATGAATGAGCAGAATATTTGCATTTACCTAGATTGAATTTGTTCTGGTTTTTGTGAGCCGGACATTCCTGGACAATTGCACATTTCCGGATGGATGCCAAGTGTCGTTACTGTGCTGGAATGGCTTGGTAAAGATGACAAGATTGACATATTATCAACTGGTAGAATGATGGGCATGCTAGGTCATGTGGTTCTATTGAAAGGGCATCAATCTGAAATATTAACTGTGCTCTTCCCTCCACAGATATTGCCAAAATTGCAGAGTAGCTCCAGATTTTCCAGTTTTATTTCAGAATTCCAGTGTCTGTGACATTTATTTTGATTTTGGAATGAAGAATGTGCCAGACCATAAAGCTTATACACTGTACATTTGTGTTGGTGACTGTGGCCCACAGTGCACTATGATTAAGCAGTAATGAGACACTAGATCTGTTCTGAGTCTGTCCCATTTAACACATTTGTATTGTCATTTAATATAATGGAGGCTGTCACTATAAAAGACAGGATATTTCCTCTATAAAGACTGTCCTTTCTAATAATTCTGTCATGGGCAGATTGTATTTGCCACAATATGATGTCAAATAGGTTTGTCCCTTGTGTTGGTTTGCTCACTGCAAACCACAAAACTAGACTGGCTGTTAACTTGTACATGCTTTGGCCAGCTCAGACAATGCCACTCTTGGTGCTGTCACTTGAGTCCCCAATCTAGGGTGCACTCTGTGCCTTACTACTTTCTGCAGTTTTACAAACTTCGGGAAAATGGCAGGTGACAATTAGAAGGTATCTTTGTGCACATTTGACTTGATTTCATAAACATTATGACAGCAATTTTTTTATTTGTTATTGTTCAGTCAAAGTGGCTTAATCATGTCAAATTAAATCGCCTTGCCATAAATAATAGCATACTTAATATTAATTTTATCATACATCTAAAAGCAAGATCTGTCCACAACTACTGGTAGGGGTAGCCTATTCCTGTGTGACTTCTGAATGTAGGTGCAGAGCAGTTTTTCCCTCTTGACAGAAGGTAAATGCTAGGACACCTATGTTGCCTGTGGAGTCCACCAGCGGAGTATCAACTGCTATAGATTTTCCACAGGTGGAGCTGGGAAATCTGGTCACTGTTGCCTGCTCAAATACAGCATTCCCATTAAAATGAATGGGAGAAATCAGCTGCCGGTGGAAAGGTAAACAGAGCGCTTTATTTGAATTAAGTTAGTTTAAATGTTTTTAATAATTTATAATTATATGACTTCTAAAAACACTTTGTCAAGGGGATAGGTTTTAAGAAATTTCCTAAAAGAAAGCTGAAAAGATTTAGGGAAGGAATTTCCAGATATGGATCTTTTTACATGAAAGGATCTGGACTGATAAAACAACTTACAATGGAAGGCTTAAGTGGACAAGGACAAAATCACAGTCCAGAATTCCAAGGCTTAAGTCTTCACCTGTGATGAGTTACCTGATCTCAGCAGAGTACTAAGTATATTATCAGGCCACAGCCTGCTGGATTAGTGTGGATGTTAGACCAGAGAACTAACGGTATCTGTAGGAGCCACTTTGCAGTTATTAGTTATTTTCGCTTATTAATATCACTACCTTGTATTCTGCTGTAGTTTGGACACTATAGAGTTAATGCAATGCTTACGTAGGGGCTGGGCGGAGCCAGAGTACGGGCAGTTGGGTATGTGCGGGATAGTGGGTGAGCTGGGAGGTGCTGACAGAGGGTCAGCTAGAAGCTCCGCCAAAAGATTTATCAGCCATGATGTAATCGCCTGTAAGTTTTATTAACTAGAAGATTAATACAAACTGTGTCGAAGTTATATCTGGCAATTCGTAACGATCGCATAGACTGTGGTAAGATATGGAATTTTACCTAGCAATTAATAACCAGTCGATGACAAGAGATATGCCAATATGTTTATTGTACCTTCAAATAAAGACGACTAACTATTAAACGTCTGGGAGGATCTCTGTTATTAGTTGTTCGAGTTATTACGCTTATCGCTGGCCCGGTCTATGCAAGTGGCAGCTTGGGAGCTAATTGAGATAGACGAGAAGCTGGCCGCTACAGTGTCCATGAAAAGATACCCTGGTTGAAGGTCAGTGGCTTCAGGAAAAACAGGATAAATATGAAGTGGAGAAAATGTATGCAGGATTAATCTTTGGATAACTTGCTAGTTCGCCCCATGCCATCAGTGGCCAATAACTAAATCTCCAAAATTCTTTTTTTATATAAGATAAGTTGATGCTTCTTCACTTTGTTATCCTTCCATTGTAGTAAAATAAATGCCAACATTAACCAAGCAGATTAAACACAGGATTTATAAACATGTAAATGAAATTACAGCATCTCTCCCAATGCACAGCAGTAGTCTACTCAGCCTCTCAAACTTGTTCCACTAATCAATCAGATCATAATTGGCCTGCATCATGTGATACTGCAGCAAATAATTATTGCATCTTCAACACAGCAATAATAAATCAACTTTAAATGTGTGGTTTCGCATCACTGGAATTTATATGAACAAAAGTATCGCTGTCATCAAAGCAATGTAGCATTCTAACGAAACCAGAGGAAAAGTCCTCATCCAAAGAACGGGAATACTTCCATTTCAGCCGAAGATGCTGGCGAGCATACAGGATTAGAAACTAGTTTGCCACTATTATCCCTCCTATAATCACCCTGCAATCCATAACAAACTTGTTTCCTCACCTTCCCATATCGACCTGAGATGTTAACTCTGTTTCCATTTCCAAAGACGCTGCCTGACCTGTTGAATGTTTCCAGTATACGATACAAACCACCAGCAAGCATCATTTCCAGTAAGGAAAATTAGATGCAAACTAGTTTGGAGTGAATAATTATTCAGTGAAGATATTTCCTGGTCGATCTTCTGCGAGTTTAATATAGAGTATGTATGTCACCTGGGGAACAAATTGATTTCAGTGGCGGGGAAATTTCTATTGATTTCATCTTTCACTTTCTTTCTTTTCCTTTCTAAATCAATATAATAAAAATAACTCCTTAAATTAGTTTCCTCAAGTAATGTATATATGGATTAATAGGTATGAACACAGGACTACGAGTCGTCTGTTTAGCATATTCAATCATTCAGTAAGTCAGTCAACTGGAGAACAACTTACCAAAGTCTTCTGACAGTGGCTTTATATAACATTACTTCCACCCACAAACTACTCTGCCGTCATTTACAGAACCATAAAGTATATTGATCATTGTCCTCTGAAATTCATTGTACTTTTTCCTGCAGCCTTCATCCCAATTATTTTTTGCAGTCGAACTTGCTGTAAGTGATAATGGTGCAATAATGTCTTAATGAATAATAGCTATAACTGTTTATCTCCTTCACATGAATTGAGGACTGCAAAATAAAAAGGAGGATATTAAGAGGGAATTAGGATAAATCAGAAGTAAATCAGGAGAAAAAATATATATATTTTAAGGAGGAAAGCAGATATAATTTAGGGGGAAGTGGGAGAAAGGCATAAAAGGGGCAATGAAAAAATAGGGAAAGCTAAATATTGCACATCTTAAAAGATCTCTAGTGGCTAGTTACCATCTGCAGGAATGCTGCTGTATAGATTGATCCCTTGTTGGGTTAAAGGTTAACTGGCATCTCAAAGAGTTATCTTATTGTCAAAAGGGTACTTATGCTTTTTGCTACCAAATTTAACTTACTGTAACAAATGGGTATGTGCAAATCCAGTAAATTCTAAAAAATAGCTGGAAGGCCAATGGTAGGTTGTGTAAATTAGTCAGTAGGTTGTGTAAAAAAGTTCCAGAGACTTACAACTCATGTTGGAAGGACCAGTCTCACCCTGGGTACTCCCTTTTCTCTCCCATCGGGCAAGAGGTAGCGGAGTTTGAAAAAGCATACCCCCACATTCTGAGACAATTTCTTCCCAACTGTTATCAGGCAAATGAACTGTGCTCTCATCAGCTAAGAGAACGGTCTTGACCTCCCATCTAGACCTTCAAACTATCTTTCATCAGACTTTACAGGACTTTATCTTGCACTAAATGTTATACCCTTTATCCTGTAGCTGTACACTGTGGACGGCTTGACTGTAATCCTGTATAGTTTTTTCACTGACTGGATACCACACAATATAGCTTTTGCACATGACAATAATAAACTAAACAATTAAAACTAAGCAATGTCGTAGCCCTGTACTTCTGAAGTTGCTGTGCAATTTGTTCATTTACAACATTGTACATTTTTAACCTGATGTTATTTTATCATTAAAAGTTGTTCCAATTTCACTGCCTGATGCGGTATGCACTTTGCATTGGGGATCCACTGAAGGAAAACCTTATACTCAGTCAGCAATATGATTTAAAATTAATCATTCTGACTGATGTGACAAAATCTGTTTAACAGCTGAGAAATTTCAATTCCCACAAATGTTATTGGTCAATGATGGGTCAGCACCTACTCTGCACACACATGTACTGCTTTGGATGAACAATTCCCGATAAGTAAGCATAAGTGGATCAAGAGCAATTGGCACGAAAGCATCTCATTAAGGCTATGCGTTGCATTAAGCTTTAAGACAATGGAGCAAACTGACATATCATGCAATTGAATATCAGAATGATTTTTCCTATTCATTTTTCAAAATTCCTGCATATTAACTCACTCATTTATTGTTCGGATATAAAAAACAAGGCCTTAAGATAGAATTCATTCAGTTGTCATTTGACATATCGTTTTTGCTATTCATGTGAGGATTTGTAATTTCTCTGCTTCACTAACTCTGTATTTTGGCAGATCCATACTGAGACTACTTTCTAGTTCTAGACCACAGCAAGGGGGATGATCATCACTGATAAGTCTCATAATATTTTTGTCGGTTTCAATTAGATTATCCTCATCTAAAATCTCAAGAGCATACGTTCAATCTGTGTAACATCTCTGAGAGTCAATCTGGTGAAGCTTTGCTGCGCTCCCTCTCTTGCAAGTATATCCTTCCTTAGTATGGTCTTTGGATCTATATCCAATGTTTCAGAACAGTCTCATCAAGGCCATATATATTTCCAGTAAGAAATTATAACTTTTTTATATAACAGAATAAGAGAAGCAATGAAATTGAATGCTTGTGAAAATATTTTAAAAGGTGTTTGCCCGTGATTATGATTTTTGATATGTATGCTCTATTTGTGATTTGCTCTCTTTCACTGTGCCCTCACCTCACTCTCCTCAAAATCTTCCTCAACTCTTGCTGGGACATTTTTAAAGTCAGTGCAAGACTTGCGGCAAACAGCATAAGGTTATTAAACTGTGCTGATCTGTTGTTTGCATTAAGATCAAATCGAATCTCTCCCATCTAAATGCTCATGCAAACATTTTGAAGTTAAGGTCATTGGACAGCTTTGAAGAGTGTGGAACTTTGCTGATTTTTGATCTCTGTGTACGAGGGCTGCATCATAAATAAACTGCGCAAGGAACGAATTAGTGATTTGAGATCAAGGTATGATGCATATATACCCTCAATCAGGAAGACTTTGCTGGAAAACAAACACTAAGAAGGACTATGACATTATCTTTGGTGGTTCTGCACAGGACAATCACATTTAAAAAATTAGGATGTTTAAAAGGTGCTCACAGATGTTTTACAAATTACTTCCTTTTAGCCAAAAAGAATGGTACAATTTTTAACAGGCTGGCTCAACTCGGACTTAAGTAACAGCCATCTCTGGCATTAACATAGCTGCTCCTGGTGCTAATTTTAACTGAAAGGGTTTAGGCAATTTTATGCGAGTGGGAAATCAAAATTCAAAACAAATTTGCAGTATAAGTGATGAAGTACTGACAAGATTAGATTTATGGGAACAAAGGAAGTGGAAGACTGCAAAGGCATGGTCATTTCAAGAGATGGTTTAAATTTGGTGACAATTTTGAGCAGTATATAGAAGAGTGGCTCCAAAGAATTGAAATGTCAGGGCTCCAACTTTGGTCAGCTATAAGGCTTTGGTATTTGAAGCAATGAACCTTTGAATAAATAGTGCAGATTGGAGGCAGATTAAAGATTCAGTCAAAAGGGCAAAATCTAGGTTGACATTCCACTACAGCGTTGAATAACAAAAGCTCCAGATGTTATTTGAAACTTAGGCAATGCCTGCTCTGTAAGGTTTAACTAAAAAATCTCAAAATACAATTTAAGAGATCTACTGGATGCTTTTCCTCCCTGGTCAATATTTGTTCCTCAATAAAACAGATTACCTAGCTATTAACATGCTAATTGCAAGAGTCACCATAGGAAAAATAAAAACACAAACCTTGATGTGACAAAAGAAAATAACAAAAATCTTTCCTAAATGACAGCAACATATTCACACAGACAAGAGTGCGGTTTTGACTAAACAGACAACAAAGAGCTGGTCAGTGCTTCAGTGTCCCCCTTTGCTCCTCAAGACTGTGCACATAGCTCCCTGTTCTACTCTCTTTGCACCCATGACTGCGTTTCTATGCACAGGACCAATGCCATCTATAAATCTGCAGCTGAAACTAGGGTTGTTGGCCAAATCACCAATGGTGATGAATCAGCGTGCAGGAGAGATAGAAAACCTGACTGAGTGGTGCCGCAACAACAAACTCTCACTCAACAAAACCAAGGAACGAATCGTTGACTTCAGGAAGAGGAAGTCAGAAGATCACATGCCAGTTTTCATTGGTGCGTCATCAGTAAAGAGAGTTAGCAGCTTCAAATTCCTGGGCGTTGACATCTCATATGGCCTGTCCTGGGCCCAGCAGATAGATGTAATAATATCTACCCAGAAGTGCTGGGCGATGAAGTGTACCAACACTTCTATTTCCTTAAAAGTTTAACGAGGTTTGGCCTTTCATTAATATTCTAACAAACGTCTACAATGTAGAAGTATCAATGCGGATGTATTTTAAGAAGTATCCAGACGTGTGGCATCATGGTCCGATACGACAATTCCAATGGACAGGACACAACTGCAGAGGGTTGAGGACTCAGCCTGGTCCATTAAGGATAGAGCCTTCCCCATCATCAAAAGCACCTAGATATGGCGCTGTCTCAAGAAGGCGGCATCTAACATCTCTGATTCCCACCATCTGGGCCACGCCCTCTTATCACTGTTACCATCAGCAGGAGACAGAAGCCTGAAGTCCCACAACACCAAGCCAAGAGCAGCTATATTCCTACAATCATTAGACTCTTGAACTGACCCACACAACCCTAATCCTACTTCAACAATGAAACACTATTGACCACCATTTGCACAACCATGAACTTGTTTTTTTTCCCCATTGTATTTGTCACTAATGTCTCATTTTTGCAGTCTTTTTTTTCACTGACTTGCATAATTTATGTTTTTGGTGTTATTTGAGTCTCTGTGCCTGTGATGCTGCTGCAAGCAAAATTTTCATTATCCCTGCACCATCTCGTACTTGTGCATATGACAATAATCCCGACTCGACTTAATGCAATGGGGCACAACTTCGATTGTCGAAATAGCAGTGTCTAGCCAGACCCTTAATTGCTGGTTATAGTTGTTGTTTCAGCAAAGCATTTACAAAAGGAATGAAAGATCATTCAGTTGTCAGTCCACATTTTGTTGTTTTTCTCTTCATTCAGGCATTTTCTCCATCCTTCCCTCCATAGATCTCATTATCATTCAGAGCAGGTTTTGGAAGCTGTTATCACCGCAAGGAAGCAATTACAACTCAATCACTGCCGGCTTATTCTCATGCCCCTGCACACTACTAGTATCTGAAAAAAACCTAGGCAACGGTATTGTACACCGGCATGCTGTTCCATTTATTATACAAAACTCAAAGTCATTTCATTCTAACCCCAGGCACTTCACAGCAACACAGGCTACGTCAATGATAATTTTCATTGCTTGTCAAATCAACTAAATAACAATGTATGCTTTCTGCACCAGCGGCTATAATGCACTAGCAGAGATCTTTAAAGCACCTAAATTACATTTTTTATCATAAATCACATGTTAAATTATAATGAAAATTGTATTTCAGACAAAAAAAAAGGTTTGCTCTGATTATTTCTACTTTACATTAAGTAAATTCCATAAACAGTCCAGGGTATTCTTAATATAAGAAGATAACTGCAGATGCTGGTACAAATCGAAGGTATTTATTCACAAAATGCTGGAGTAACTCAGCAGGCCAGGCAGCATCTCGGGAGAGAAGGAATGGGTGACGTTTCGGGTCGAGACCCTTCTTCAGACTGAAATTCTTAAAATTGGTTGGAATAATTTATAGCTGTACGTGAAAATAAGTGGGTTTTTGATGAGCTGATGTGGAATTCAAGCATTTGAAGATGACCCAGAATGATTATCTTGCATGTTTAGTGGTATTTACATAAAAATTAAAGGACCAGTACTTAACACACATTTCACAAATGTCCAGGAAGCATGAACTACACATCTATAGTGAATTGCGAGGGGGTGAAATGTGATCACTAAATTACACATTGTATCATGTCCCATAAACAGAAATGAGGTGAATGTGCTTATTGTATTATTCATAAAACAGGAAAAGATGCAAATCTAAATTAAAAGCAAAATATGTCAAAAAACACAGGCATCATTCTGTTTGCCAATCAAGTAAATGATCTTCTCCCTAGGAGCCAAGGGTGCGTGAGCAGAATCATTCAAATTAAAATGCCCCAAATACTTTTGGCTTCTTACAAAGAGATAATGATTTGCTTCGTTTCCTACTCAGAATGAAACAGTGTGATCTAGTTTTTGAAATGGAGACAACAAACAATGAATAGCTTTCTGCCATTAGAGAACAATTCTATTTCTTTAGAGTTTAGACTTTAGAGTCCGCGACGGCCAGTGATCACTGTTACTTTTTAAAAACAATGAACTGAATAAACTTTATTAAATGCGCTCCCTCCCCCGCCCCCAGGAGGACCGGCTCCCGTCCCGGAGTGCCCCGCGCCCGACCTTCCTCCCGTGGTGCAGCGCAGTAGCAGAGGGTCAAACAAGATGACCGTCGCCACCGAGCTGCCGTTGCAGGAGATGTTTCCACCCAACAGGTCCACTGCTCGCTCTGGCCGACGCGATGGATGCCCGGGGCCGACGTGAGTGGCTCCCTCTATCCGCCCTCGCCCGCCCACGGCCCCGGGGGACACTTCCCAGCTGCCAACGGGTCCATGGATCGTCAGTTGGAGGAGGATTGCCGCGCCCGCAGGAGAGGTTTGCACCCAATGGGGGTTGCCACGCCCGCAGGAGTGCCCACAGGAGACATTTGGATCCACGCCTGTCTAGTATTTTGTTAAAAAAAGCTTCACTTCAGTTAGTTATAACAAGCATCCTGTCAAATTAAGTAACTGGAACTGTAGAGAGAGCTAGGGAAGAGGTGAGATGGAGGAACAGGTAGAAGCAGGGAAGGGTATTTGAATGCATACAGCATCTGCAACCAGAACTGATGACAATGCCAGAAATAAATGGGTATGATGTGATCACAATTAGATAGAGGTGGTGGCAGGAGGACCAAGGCCACAAACGAATTATTTCAGGTTATTTGACATTTTGGCAGAATAGGTCAAAAGGAAAAGGTGGTGGTGCAGCTTTGCTAATAAAGGATGAGATCAGTAATTAGTAAGAAGTTATCTTGGTTCAGAAGAAATGTGAATATGTAAAATTAGTTTGGTTAAAACTAAAAAGAGCAAGGGAAAGAAGTTAACAGTAGGAATGGGTCACAGGGCCCTTAATAATGTCTGCATGACAGAGTATGAATCAATAAATAATGGGGGCTTGTGAGGAAGTTACAAAGGTGACTTTAGGCTTCATGTAGATAGAATAAATGAAATACTCAAGAGTAGTCTTGATGATGAGGGCATCTGCATGTAAAAGACTGTTTCTGTGAACAAAACATCATGAAATCATTCAAGGAACAAGCATTTTGAGATCTGCTCATATGTAATGAGACAGGATTAAGTAAGGATCTCCTTGTAATGGATCCACAGGGAAAATATGAACTAATGTGATAACAAGGAACCAAAGATGGACACAAAACCTGGAGTAACTCAGCGGGTCAGACAGCATCTCTGTAGACAAGGAATAGTTGACGTTTTGGGTCAAGACCCTTCTTCAGACCTATATTCCTCAGGTCTCAACCCAAAACGTCACCTCTTCCTTTCTCCAGGGATGCTGCCTGGCCCGTTGAGTTACTCTGGCTATTTGTGTCCATCTTCGGTTTAAACCAGCATCTGCAGTTCCTTCCTACTATTAACAAGGAAGTGCAGATGTTGGTTTGTACCAAAGATAGGTACAAAATTCTGGAGTAACTCGTGGGTTTAGTCTAGTTTAATTTAGTTTAGTATTATGTATACCGAGGTACAGTGAAAAGCTTTTGTTGCATGCTATCCAGTCAGCAGAAAGACTACACATGATTAAAATTGAGCCATCCACGGTGTACAGATAAATGATCAAGAGAACAACATTTAATCCAAGATAAAGTCCAGTAAAGTCCGATTAAAGATGGAAAAAATGGATAGGTGACGTTTCGATTTGGGACCCATTTTCAGACTGAATGCAGGGGGCAGCGGGAGAGAAAAAAAAAACTGGAAGCGAAGAGGGGGCTGGACAAATCACAACTGACAATAGATCACCCCAAGCAAGGGGCTTCCCTGATAGGCAGATTGTTAGATAGAAACAGGTGTGAGCTCAAAGGGGAAATACATAGTTGTGAACTGTAAAGCTTTCTGAATGATTTTTGGTGGAAGGGCTGGGGGTTGAAGGGGAAAGAAACCAGAGAAAGGTCAGCCAGGGTTTAGGGAAAGGGAATGAATGAACTTCCCTCGGCAATCAGTCTGAAGAAGGATCCCAACCCGAAAAGTCTCATCCATTTTCTCCAGAGATGCTCTCTGACCAACTGCGTTTGTCCAGCATTTTGTATTTATCTTTGAAATGTGAACCTAGCACGACAGAATTTCACTTCAGTTTGATAGTGAGAATCTCCAGTAATCTTCAGTAATTATAAAGAGACAAACAGCATGGAAACAGGCCCTTCAGCCCAACTCATCCACGATGACCAAGATGCCCCATCTAAACTAGTCCCATTTGCTCGTGTATATTGTTGTGTATATTATATATACATGGATAGGATGGGTTTAGAGGGATATGGGCCAAATGCAGGCAGGTGGGACTAGTGTAGATGGAACATGTTGGTCAGTGTGGGCAAGTTGGGCCAAGGACCTGCTTCCACACTGTATGAATCTATGACTTGGTAGTTTGAATTCAGAACTGGCTTTGGCATGAGACAGAGGCTAGTGGTGGAAGGACGTTATTCTGGCCCTCCCTCCCTCTCCTTCCCCTCCCCCCCAACCCCCATTATCCCCTCCTCCCTCCCACCCTCCCTCCCTCCCCACCCCTCCATCCCTCCCTCCCTAGGAGATCGATTTAAACATTAAAATGTGAATAACTTTAAAAATATAACACCAATTTCAATTAAACTTCTTCCTTTAGCACCAAAGGGACAACGGTGGGTAAGGTGGGCCTAAAATTGTCCGCTATCGTGTACTGTTCCGGCTGTAGTTCAGGAACAAACAAACGAACAAGAGTTTTAGTATATAGATATGCAGGGTTTTTTTCCCCACAGAGTGTGGTAAGTGTCTGGAACGTGGCGGTGGAAACAGATAAGCATTTAAGTGGCTTTTAGATAGGTACATTAATATGCAGGAATGGAGGGATAGGGATCACTGTAGACAAAAGGGATGCTTAATTTGGCAGTGTATTTGACACAAACACCGTGGACCAAAGGGGGTTGTTCTTGTGCTGCAGTATATTATGTTCTATCTAACATTGACTGATATAGCAATAGCTTAAAGAACTAAAAGGGAATGTCTTAAGCAAGTACAGATAACTTTGCTGATAAGTATGTTTCAGGACCAACAAGGAAGGAGACATGTCTGCACTGTTCTGGGAGTTGATCCAGGCCAAGTGCAGTAAGTATCAGCAGTGGGATATCTAGGAATAGTGACTGTGACATGATAAACTTTAAAATAGCACTCTGAGGTAAAAACAGTACATTGGAGAAGTGCCAGTGTCAACAAGTGAAAACAGTGAATCAAATCTTGGCAGGGAAAACTGTAATTGAGCAATGGATGACTTTTAAAGGTAGAGAAGTTTAGGTTAAATTACAATCCTATGGGGAATGAATTATAGCCAAAATTCTCTTGATGACCAAAAAGCTAGAGGAAAAAGCAGAACAGATGACTTGTTGTTAACGCAAATGAGAATCAGACTGATTACAGATAGTTCAGATGTGAAGTAAAAAGGAAATGAGTCAAGAAGATAGGATGAGAAAAATTGGCAGCAAATGGAAAAGTGAATCTAATAATAATCATCTGATAACATGAATAGGAAAAAGGGTTGCAAGAGGTGTTTTGTTGATCAAAAACTATAAAGTAAACTTACTAATTGAAGCAGTGTAATAAATAAATATTTTCACATCAGTTTTTACCAAGGAAGATGATGTTGCTGGATTCTGAACAAAAGAAAATGTAACTGAGATTCTGGATGAGCTAAAAATTAATAAAGAGGAGGTATGAGAAAGGCTAGTTACATAAAAAATGGATAGGCCATCTGCTTTAGTTGGATTCAGATTTTTAGTTAGAAGGTCTGAAGATGAATCCTGAACCGAAACATCACCCATCCTTTTTCTCCAGAGATGCTGCTTGACCCGCTGTGTTACTCCAGCACTTTGTGTCTACTTTTACTTAAATTAGTAATGGTTAAGAAATCCAAAATGGAGAAATGCAGACTTAAATCTATCTCAGGTTAAAGATTGTAGAGGTGGTGAGATGCAAGACTATTAAATGATTAGAGTTGAATTTGAGGATTTTAATACTGAGCGATTAACAGACCAATGGCCAGTAAAGTTCAATAAATACAAGGGAGAAAGATGAATGAGACAGTACAAGTTAAGATATAATCAGCAGAATTTTATATATATATTATATGAGGCATTTGACACAAAGCTGTGTCATTGTTGAAGGTCTTGTACAGTGCAATCTTTCTTATAAGGGGGTACTGTGGAGATGAAATCATATTATAATGGATGAAAACAGTATTGAACAAAGAACAATTAACAACATAAAAAAGAGTTGAAGTAGGGAATGCACATTCCACAATTATTCATTAATAAATTATCAACTTAAAAAAAAGCAACAGTGCTCATAGTTCATGTGCTTTGGATCAAGGGCTGTATTCTCAACTCTGGAAATAGGGATCTTTGACCCAAAATGTTAATGCTGTTTCTCTTCAAACAGATGAGGCCTGACCTGTTGAGTATTTCAAACATTTTGTGATTATCCTGAAATAAGGCACGTGATTTTGCATTCAATGGTCCATCATTCATTTTCTTACTTTTAACTCGAGCAGAATTTTTCCTGCGGTTTTATTTGTGGGGAGCACCACAACTGTGATCAATCATGACTTCATGATACATGCTTCCCAGAAAGAACAACCGAGTTGGAATCCAAAGCTTTCTTTCCCATTAACTTCAGAAACTTCGCTTGTGGCTTGTATGGAAAACAGGCACTCTAGAAATCAGGATGAAACCAAAAGCTTTCTGTATGTTAAATAAATCATCTTTCGCCTTTTGTTCATTTTAGGCTCTGCATTTCAGATCAATTTTTGATACAATAATGATCACTAGACGTACATACTGGATCATTCTTTCTTATCTATTGATAGTTTGTTGTACTGATCAAAACAAGGAATGGAATAGCTTGTATTTCTAATGCTAAATTCCAGAAGTTTCTCAACATACATTTAAAAATGCAAAATAGACAGCAACCTCTCCCTCAATGTCAGCAAGACAAAGGAGATTGTGAATGACTTCAGGATGCGAAACAGTACACACACCCCAATATACATTGAAGGAGTTGAAGTAGGTGAAAGCTTCCAGTTCCTAGGAAAAAATATCACCAGCAATTTGTCCTGGACCAGCCATATCAAAGCTATGGCAAAAAAAAAGCACACCAATGCCTCTACTTCCTTATAAGATTTAGGAAGTTCAGGAGTTCCCCAACAACGTTCACCAACTTCTACAGATATGCTGCCAAAAACAATTTTTCGGGATGCATCACACCCTGGTTTGGGAACAACTCCAACCAAGACCTTAAGAAATTGTAGAGTTGTGAACATAGCCCAGATCATCACGCAAACCAACTTTCCTTCCATCTGTACTTCACGCTGACTCGGCAAGGTTGCAGCATAACAATGACCAGTCATACCAAGGTCACTCTCTCTTCTCCCCTCTCCCATCAGGCAAGAGGTACAGAAGTTTGAAAATGCACACCTCCAGATCTAGTGCCAGTTTCTTCACAGCTGTTATCAGCCACTGAATGGTCCTATCATCAGTTAGAGTGTGGTCCTGACTTCCTATCTACCTCATTGAAGACCTATGAATTAACTTTAATTGGAGTTTATGTTGCATAAAATACTGTACTCTTTATTCTTTATCTGTGCACTGTGGGTGGTTTGATTGAATTCATGTATAGTCCTTCATGCAAAGCTTTTCACTGTACCTCAGTACATGTGAGTACAAGAAACTAAACTGGCATAGAGTTCCAGCATCTGCAGTTCTTTCCTAACCCATTCCTTCCTTCCTTCTCTCCAGAGATGCTGCCTGTCCCACTGAGTTACTCCAGCATTTTGTATCTACCTTCAATTTAAACCGGCATCTGCAGTTCTTTCCTACAGTTCCTGTTCTCCATGCCAATAAATCTGGGTGCCCTTTTAGACCAATGTACATTTTTCTATCACACACTCCTAAAATCCATCTGGGCTGACTTATTTATTTTTGGTGAAACACAGACAATATTTTTATTATAGAATATGCCCATTGAAATTTGGGTTCAGACAACTCCATGTTATTGCGCATAACCGTACAGACAAGAGACTTGGACATAATTTGTAAAGCCACTGGTTTGTGCTATAAAAAAATAATCCCTGCCTGCCCAATGTTCCCACAAAACACTAACCCCTATATATTCTTGTGAAATGAAAATGGAATTTTACTTAGGTAACAATTGTTATTTTTTTGCTATTGTTATTTGGATTTTTGGAAGAAAGTTACAAATACAATTTGCCATGAATTACACCCCAGTTCTTTGTATTATTGGTTTTAAATCACAATTATCAACATAAAGCATTTTTCTTTGCTTGGACATCGACATCTAACAACTTATTGTTTTTCAAAGCTACAAAAATTGGAACAAGCAAATCTTCTGCCAAATTTACTTAAAAGTGATGATGTAAAATCTTGTTTGATCATGTCGTGGAATAGAAATCCTGAAAATATGAACCCTTCTAAAGCTTGATGAACCATTATAGATGAATATAGATATCTTTTAAAATTGAACATAGTGCGATAGCATTATATGAAGCAATTAAATGCTATTAGCCACATTTACGAGATGTGCAGGTTCAGGTCTACAGCAAATAAAGGTCACTCATGGAGAACTGAGTGACAGCTTTTTGATTTCGACAAATGGGAATGATGTAATGCATGAGCAACAAAGCAAACGGCAATTTCAGATAAAGCATGCATGCTGTGGTTAGGTTCAAATTGAGTTTGCTGCTCATCTTTGTTTCGTTCTCCTTTAAACTTCTTTCACCCTGAAACCAACAAATCATAGGTTTGTAAAAACTAAAATGGAAAAGGGGGCCATTCAGCCCATCACCCTAACCTGCTAATCTTACCATTTTTTTTCGAAGCATTAAAAGCAACCTAATGAAGCATTTCCTATTTCAGCTTTAAAGTTGAATATGGAGGTGGGCATTGAACATGATGATTTTTTCAGGCAGCTCTTTGTAGCTAGTTATTATTTTTTTAAGTATATAGTGATAGGTGATGTTTCTGACAAGAACTCCACGAGATGCTGGTATAGACATAGAACAGAATATTGAACAGTACAGCACAGGACCAGACACTTCGGCCCACGATGTCAGTGTCAACCAAGAAACCGGATTCAATTAACCCCATTTGCCTGCACATGATCCATATCCCTGCATGTGCACGTGTATGTCTAAATGTTAACCATCATAACTGTGTCTGCGGCCACCACCCCACTGGCTGCACGTTACAAGCACTGACCACTTTTTATGTAAAGTCTTTGCCTTGCACATTAACTTTAAACTTCCCTCCTCTCAACTTAAAGCTATGCCCTTTAGTATTTGACATTGAACCTATTATCTACCTTATCTATGGTTCCCATAATTTGACATACTTCTATCAGGTCTCCCTTCAGCCTCCAAAGCTCCAGAGAAAACAAGTTTGTTCTACCTTTCCTAAAAGTGATTACTCTCTAATTGAGGCAACATCTTGGTGCACCCTCTCCAAAGGCTTCACATCCTTCTTGCATTGGGGCAATCAGAACGCCACACAATACTCCTGATGCGCCCAACCTACGTGTTATACAGCTGCAACATGACTTCCTGACGCTGAGAACATAGGGCAGCACACAAAACTCAATACATGATGATAAATTAAACTAATCTCTTCTGCCTGAACATGATCCATATCCCTGATTTACCTGCATATTAATGTGCCTATGTAAAAGCTACTTCGATACCATTAGTGTATCTGCTTCCACCACCATGCCAGGCAGTGAGTTTTAAATGTCTACCACGCCGCGTTAGAAAAACTTGCCCTGCATATCTCTTTTAAACTTTCCTCATCTCATCTCAAAGCTATACCCTTTAATATTTGACATTTCCAACTTGGGATAAAAATGGTTATTTTTACAATCAATGCCCCAACCGATGAAGGAAACCATCGGTATGCCTCCTTTAAAATCCAATCTACTTGTATTGCCACTTTCAGGGAGCTATGGGCTTACACCACAAGATCCCTCTGAACATCAAGGTTCCTAAATGTCCTGTCAGTTACTGCATGTAAATTTAGCATTAACCTTCTAACCCAGAAGTACAGAAAAGCACCAAAGAACTGAAAGCTGATAAATGTAACACAATTATACCTAAAGGAATGCAAGGACATACCAAGAAATCTCCTGGGTGTGGGGAAAAAAATTATAAACAATAAAAGGTGAAAAAATTTAAAAGGCACTTGCAGAAATTTGGTTTAATAATGAGAGTTAGCATTATTTATGACAAATTATGTTTGACTAACGGTTACATTTTTTAATTAAATAATAGTGACAAAAGGAAAGCAGTAGTTGTCTGTGGATTTTCAAAAGCATTTGATAAATTTTCACACAAAAGGCTGGTGAGCTAAATTGACCCCTTGAAATGAAAACACAGATAGGAAATTGGCTTACAGCAGAAAGGAAATAATAATGGTAAACCACAGATTTTTCAGACAGGAGGATGGTAGGCAGGAGATGTTCCCCACTATCAGTGCTGAGGCACAGTTTTATTTTAATCTATATTAATGATTTAGAAGTGAATATGAAAAGTAACATTTCTAAATGTTTTAATTTAAATTTAATTAAACAGGTCTGTAAGATGGTATATTGGCTGAATGGGGAGACAAAGGCCAGGTAAAATTGAATACAGGAAAAGTATGAAGGGATACGTTTGTGAGAAAGGAAAGACAATGCAGAATAAATCTCAGAGCTCTAAAGGAGATATGTTGCAGGTTAGGCAATGGAAAGAAACAAAGAACTGGAAAAAGTATGATTTTGCAGAGATTAACAAGCTTGCAATGTACTGTCGCTGTCGCTACAATAACAGGATATTCTTATTAGCTAGTGCCTTCTGGCGTTTTATGATACATTTACACAACCCTCATATTCTGATCTCAGGGGATAAACCATGAAGGAAACCTATACATATCCCATCTGCCCTCAGGCACCAAATTAAAGGCTTTTCTTCACATTGAAAGTAGATTTAACAGTGGGAGGTTGCTGAATGAGAGAAGGGGGGGGGGGGGGGAGATAGCAAATTTGAAATGGAGTCTCTTTATATTGCTGAAAAAGATGTATCATTTCAGTAATCGTTTTCCTGTGAAACATTTTGATCCTTACTATCACAAATTACATTTTTAAATCAATATCTTCAGTTTAGTTTCAAGCTATTTATTCATCAATATAGTGGATGGTGGAAATAATTTCTTAGCAGCTTACCTTTGTGTGTACTGTACAGAGCAGCAAAGGTCACTACAAAGAATGTTGTAGAATACTTTCCGGCATTGACCAGATGAGGAAACGCTCGCTTGGTGTCACGGTAGCGCCGAAGGCACTGGATGAAGCGCAACCATGCAGGCAGACACTGGATGAGGGCTCTTACTCCATAGGAGTAGCTGTGGCATGTATAATCGCCTGGAATAAGCAGAAGGGAATGAGAGTAACTGCAATAGTTGGCAAAAGACCATTTACAAATCATCCAGTTTCACCATTTGTACTTTGACCAGGATACCAATAAAACACAATCTATGCCCAGATTAAACAAAAAAGATTTAAAATCCTCAAGGACAAGCTCTTCCCATAAAGGTCACAACTGCTTAACCAAATTATAATGTGTTATCCCTAATCAGTCTGAAGAAGGGTCTCAACCCGAAACATCACCTATTCCTTCTCTCCAGAGATGCTGCCTGTCCCCCTGAGTTACTCCAGCTTTTTGTATCCATCTTAACCAAATTATAATAACTGAAATAAATCTGAAAGTGAGGTATGGACAATGGGTTTATTTAGTTCTTGAAAGACAGCATAGAAATAATAGTTAATTCATCTTAATGTTTTTTGCATCAGATATGCAGGTCTTCATGTCATAAATATTCACTCATGACAGTTGAAGGCAGCACTTTTTTATATTTTTATCCAGCATTACCTTTACTGAGGCATTGGACAATTCTAATCATGTTGCCCTTCGATGATTCCCTAAAACTGATGTTAATAAAGTTTAAAGGGGTAACGATAGATTTTCATCCGCAAGCACTTGACTCATAGCAGAAGCAAAAATGAGGGAGATTCGCTTCAACATGCCTTTCCTAGCACAAAGGATAGTCTGAATACTGCCGAAGGCAGACAAATAGTAACCCCCCCTGAACCAACTGACAGATTGACAGAGGTAGAACACTATAACCACTTCAAGATGCTGTTTCAACCAGGAAAATCTTCACAGACAATCAATCACAGCCCTCTAGCACCTTGAGCAAGTGCACATTCTCTCTCTGAGCTCAGGCTCAATGGATGTCACAACAGTAATATTCCCTACCATCAGGAAGAAGGTATACGAGTCTGAAACCGTGACCATCAGGTTCAAGAATAATTTCTTCCCAGTAACTATCAGCTATCAGTAACTATGAACTATGAACTATCTTTGGTTGCATGAAGAACTTTGGAATATTTTGCACTCATATTGGGGTGAATAATTTATTGCATTTTTTTGTTTATTATATGTTATCTATGAGAATTGTGTGTACATGCCTGTTATGCAGCTGCAAATAAGAATGTCCTTGTTCCATTGTCAGTACATATAACAATTAAACACTCTTGACTACAACTATCAGGTTCTTGAACTGATCCACAACCATAATCCTACCTTGACAACAGGTAACGGTGGACGACATCTTGCACTACCAAGGACTTTTTTTCTAATTGTGTTTTGCAGATATATCTTGATTTTTTCACAGTCTTTTATTTTTACCATCTCTCAGAGTGCATACATAATTTCTATAAACGTTATGTTTTTGCGTGCTATCCGAGTCTCTGTGCATGTGGTGCGGTTGCAACATTTTCACTGAAGTACCTCACTGTACTTGTGCGTGTGACAATAAACTCAACGACTTAAGATCTTTTATTTCAGGACCTGGAGAAGACCGAGGATGAACATGTCCATGTGGGAATAGGAAAGGGAATTGAAATGGCATGCAATTGGAAGCTTGGAATATTCATTGCTGATGTGTCATTGCTGAAAAACACATGTATCTGCAACTTTTTTCCACACACAAAAAGAACTGAAAAACATATGGCAGCATCCCACCCCAATCTTTTTTGTTCCCCTCTTCCTCCTGTTTCCATCTACTTATTCAATACACATTCCACCTGTGTCATACACATTTCACCCACTGGCTCATCTGGTTCTGCCAGTCACCTCCCCCCTAATGGCTCACATTAACACCGTCCTTACTTATTAGATTCCAGCAATGGCAGCCTTTGCTTATCACCTTCCAGCAGCCATACCCACTTTCACCCTCACTCCATATGCCTGTAATCCCTCACCCCTCCCCTGTCCCAAATTGCTTCTCCCTTTTGTCTCATTATTTCTCAATTGATTAATATTTTCTTCTGAACTGAGGCAATCTTTTTCACTGCTAACTACAGCATCAATTCTGGTGTTATTTTGTTATCTACAAACATACTTATCATGTAACCTACATTCAAATCATTAATATATACAGGTTTTCTCCAGGTTACAAATGCCTGACCTACGGCAGCCTGTACATATGCGTTACAAATGCCTGACCTATGGCAGCCTGTCCATATGTACGAGCGCTTTGGAGACAGGCGGGATGGCTGGGAATGATAATGCCAGCTGTCGTGGGTTGCAGGCATCTTCTGCCAAATGGGCCTTCTCTCCCCAAATCCCCCCCAGGGATTTACTGTCTGATGAACACAGAGGCATCAGTTCCAATCCTTGTGACACACCATTGGTCACAAGTTTTCAATCTGAACAACAACCCTCCATTACGACCTTCTGACTCCTACCATTCTTTTATCCAATTGACTAGTTCACTGTAAATCTCATGTGATCTAACTTTCCGGACAAGCCTACCAAGTGGGACCTTGTCATCAGCCATGCAATAATCCATGTACATAATACTTACTGCTGTGCCCTCATTAACCTGCTTCGTCACCTCTTCAAAATACTCAATCAAATTTGTGAGATACAATTTCCCATGCACAAAGCCTTAACACAATTCCTTATACATGCCTTTCCAAATGCAAATAAATCCTGTGCACATGCTGCCTTTGCCCTTCTTAGGTTTTAAGGTGTAGATAGTATAGGCAGAAATTTGTCTAATGTAGAGTCCTACTGTGGTTAATGTCTGTAGTTGATTACCTGAAGATTTAATGAGGGCATCTTCTGTGCTCCAATCCAGTTCAAAGCTGTAAAAGCAGATCATGTACTCCAGATCCATCAGGATTGTGGCCAGGCTGTTCAACTGGTCAGCCAGCCAGAAATCAGCAAACTCTACTTTGTGGAATGGAGCTGTGAAGACTCTGAACTGCAGATAAAGGAGAACAAAATATACCCATCAGCAATAGTTTAAAACTACAGCTTTCATCTTGCCCTACCCTCCCACACCTGTCCACAACCTTCTGGTCTTCACCAGTATGTTAAATAAGACGCAATGAATCATTTAATCAAAACAAGCAAGGACAAGCAATTAAGTAGAGGAGATTAGCAAATTAACCTCAGTAAGAGGTGAGATACTCTCCTCCAAAATTAAGAGAAATCACTTTCTGACAATGTCTGGACAATAAAAGATTATTTCATCACTCATCAATTTTCTTACAAGTTAGCAAATGGCAAGTTTTTATTTCTTAAATTGCAAAACCTCAACCACAGTCCTTCCACAGCAAGTAATTTTTAGCTCATTGTTATATTTAAAGGTTCAGTGATTCACTGGATGTGCTCACTTGGCTATTAATGGGTCGAAGAACGCAGTTTCTTAAATGTTTATTTCCGGTTATTGTAGGTGGTTTGTGATTCAGCTGAAAAATGAACCATTTAAGTAAAATGTTTCAGAATTCTAACAATAGGCAACTTAACATTTCCCACAAAATGTATACTGGTTTAATTAACCAAAATTCAGAATTCCATATTTCCCAGACCAGATGCCTCTCTACAGCTGTATTCAGAACAGGGTTTGACTGTGCACTCCAAGGGAACTCAGTTGTTTTTACGAGTCAACAGAGACTGTTATATGAATGGTGTCAGATTAGAAGGGGAGGTGCAACGAGACCTGGGTGTGCTTGTACATCAGTCACTGAAAGTAAGCATAGAACAGGCAATGAAGAAAGCTAATAGCATGTCGGCCTTCATTGCAAGAGGATTTGAGTTTAGGAGCAAGGAGGTCCTTCTGCAGTTGCACAGGGCCCTGGTGAGACCATACATGGAGTATGGTGTGCAATTTTGGTCTCCTAATTTGAGGAAGGACATTATTGCTATTGAGGGAGTGCAGCGTAGGTTCACCAGGTTAATTCCCGGGATGGCGGGACTGACATATGATGAAAGAATGGGTCGACTGGGCTTGTATTCGCTATAACTTAGAAGGATGAGAAGGGATCTAATAGAAACATATAAAATTCTTAGAGGATTGGACAGAGTAGATGCAGGAATTTTTTTCCCGATGTTGGGAGAGTCTAAAACCAGGGGTCACAGTTTAAGAATAAGGGATAGGCCATTTGCGACTGAGATGGGGAAAAACTTTTTCACCCAGAGTTGTGAATCTGTGGAATTCTCTGCCACAGAAAGCAGTGGGGGAAAGTTCACTGGATGTTTTCAAGAGAGTTGGATTTAGCTCTTACGCCTAAGGGAATCAAGGGATATGAGGAAAAAGCCGGAGCGGGATACTGATTTTTGATGATCAGCCATGATCATATTGCGTGGCGGTGCTGGTTCTGAAGGGCCGAATAGCCTACTCCTGCACTTATTTTCTATGTTTCTTTGAGACACGGCTTCTGTCAAAACTCTAACCGTACTTCAACAGAAAGATGGTTTGACGCAATTTGTAGCTTTACACAAGATTTACCATTTATTCTTTCATATTATTTCTACAGGTGACTTTCCTGCGAACAACGCTAATCTTTATATAAAATATTTCAATAATTAGATATTATGAACACGAAGACAAAGGATAATAGTGCAAAAAGTAAACAGTGAGTCATATGGTGGATCAGAGATAAGGGGCCAATTGGCCAAATCTTGATTTGAATACTAAAAAAATGTTTGTGAAACAATACTGTCACAACATCTTAAAGCACTTCAGGTTTAGGTTTATTATTTTCATGTGTACCGAGGTAAAGTGTAAAGCTTTGGTTTACATGCTCTTCAATTAAATCAGATAATACTATACATAAATCCAATCAAGCCAAACTGAAGTACAATAGATGGTGCAAAGGTAAATATATAGAATGCAGACTGTAGTTCTCAGCATTATACTGCAGTAGATCCAGAGACAAAGTCCAATTTCAGACAGAGGGGAAGCTGTTCTTGCTCACATGGTTGAGAATTGTGAGAATATTTTTCTGCAACTTTATTGGCTCTTTATTAATACTGAGCTTTAAGTGATATTTTAGTATAAAATGATTAGGCCTGTCTGATTTTGTATGTAAACAAGGGAGGAACATCATGTCAAAGCTGGGCAATTACTTCCTGATATTTTGTCTGTTCCAATTAAGATATAAGTTGCTTAGATTCATTTGGCTACACAGCATTATGCATCATTAACATTTCACAACACATGATTTTTAAATTCTGGTACTTCACTGAAAGTGAGCACCATAAAATTCGACCTGAATAGGAAGAACTTGGATTGGTGTAGATCTTAAATTACTTAGAAATTTCCATGACAAAGTGCCTTAGCATTAATGAATACTTTGACAAACAATTATTTTTGCAAAGCAAATTCGTCCTCTTCAAATTACGTTGTTAACGTCAACTGAACATGGTAGACTCCTCTCTCCATTCAACCCTGGTGACAATTTGGGGTTCAAATCTAAAATACTGCCTATCCATGTCCTCCAGAGATGCTGCCTGATCCAGTGAGTTACTCTAGCACTTCGTTTTACTCAAGATTCCAGCATCTACAGCTTCTAACGTCTTCATTGAACCTCTCTGATGTTCACCATAATCAGCACCTGTGAAGAGACTCCTGGCTTCTTTAGCAGAAAACTGCAAGACTAGTTTGATAAGAATAATCAGAAGATCCAAGAACTAATGAATCACAAATGCAATGCATTCTTGGATTGGAAAAGATACATCCGCACAAGGCTTGTAGACAGATGTTGAATGGACAGCCTGTGACGTCAAGAGCAGATAATGGTTAGAAAGTGGATAGGAGGTCCAGTAATCATGACGTGTATAGTTGTGTGGTGTAATGGTGTAAGCTGAACTTAAAGTGAATCAGTCAGTGCTGAAAAGAACACCTTAAAATAACTTGTGTGTGAATATATTCTTGACAGGAGTATTCTTGATTTCATTGCACCTTATGACTAACAAGACATATGCCAACACTGACAGGAAATGGATATATGCCCAACATGGGTACTGACCTCCCCACCATTGAAGGAATCTATAGGAGCCTCAAAAAGGCAGCCAGAATCATCAAAAACCCACACCTCCCTGGCCATGCCCTCATTTTGCTCCTACCATCGGGAAGAAGGTTATAGATGTCTGAAACTGTGACTACCAGGTACAAGAATAGCTTCTTCCCAACAACAACCAGGCTTTTGAAAACTACACAGCCATAACCTCAACTTATAAATTATGTCTTTCGTTTCATGAAGGACTTCGGGTTTTTATTTTGCACTAGTATTGGGGTTATTAATTTACTGAATTATTTTGTTTATTATATATTGTCTATGAGTATTGTGTTCACAGGGCTGTTATGTTGCTGCAAGTAAGAATTTTATTTTTCTGTTGTTAGTACTTCTGACAATTAAACACTCTTGACTTTACTCTCGACTGTTCAACCAATGCCATGTTACCCCAGAAGCAAGGTCACCTCAACTTCAGTCATTGATCTTATCATTCAGCACATTCAGATGCTGAATTCCAAGACATTTATGACCCTTGAAGAACATCAGAGATCACGACATACATTTAACATTTGCAAACTGTGCTTCTGTTGTACACCAGCTAATAAAGGTCAACTTTACTACCCAGGAAAGTCTCTGAAAATGTGGAATTGGTAAAGAATAGACTGGGGTCAGCTATGATTTCTGGCATTCAATGTCAAGATGCTCCAGCGATCAATAACCTTCTGGGGTTGGTACAGGATAATAAAAAATAAATCCCAGTGATAAGTCAATGCTTCACAGAGGAGCTGACAAAAACTGGGAAAGAAAGAAAAACAATAAAAATGACAGCTCTTCAGTAATTCTATTCAACAACTGTCCATTTCAGTGAAAAAAACAGCACTATTTGAACACATTTGTTCCTCTATGTGATTCATCACTGGCTAAATGCAGCAGTGAGTTTCATCAGCTTTTGTACTAGTTGTGCTGTTTTAGCAAGAGAAAGTGCATTAAATTCATGCAATTACTGTCCCAGCAATTATCTGCAAATGTGCACTGTGACCTACTTCAACTTTTGCTCTCAACCAGACGCCACAGTGGCTCTTTGGAAAAATAATTATAAAAAGTAATTACTCAGTTGGTTTTGTATCACTTCAGTATATCTCTTTTCCCCAAAGCACCTGCAAGAATGTTCCTTTCTAAATGTTTTACAGATTATTGACACTTCCAATTACTACTCAAAATGTGCAGGCCCTCAACTGTTGGCCAGAAGCAATGCAATATCTCAGGTTTACACACTCTTCTATGGCCAGGATTAATATTGGAGATACCAATCGTACCAGAGTGTTTCCAGAAATTAAAGATTAATTGCCAGTACATTGCTTTGAGCACATGAAAGGAAGAAAACTCAAAGGCGCTACGTAAAAAAGAAAATTTAGTTGGTTCTTAAAATAGTTATAAATAAATAAAAGAGAGAAAGAATGGCTGTTTGACTAAGATAGGCTGTTTCCCCATCAAGAAACCTCCAGCAACAGGCAAGCTTATTTAAAGGAGGCAAAGATTATTTAAAGCTTTGTTAGAACTGTGATGCTTAAAAGAGGTGCAAGAAATTATTAATTAATTGAACAATGAACGAAAACCCACTGCTTTTATGAGCTGGCAATAGATAAGTGACTGAAAGATAAGTTGACAGAGACAGGATAACAGGGCAGACATGTGGATGTAGGATTATAACTCAGAGGGAATGAACATCAACATCACAACCAAGTGCAGCGTTTCTCAGCCATTTTACCCTTGCAGAACCCTTGAAATAATTTTCAGGTCTCAGGGAACACCTACATAAAAATTATTATAAATCTTTATTAATTTCTTTCTTAATTAATTAATATCATTATATAATCTTGCACTTAAATTTAATATTTACTGGTTACAGTTCCAACACTGATTTTCTGGCACTCTTGGTTCCAGAACTTTGCTGGTTTATTCATTTTAAGGAGGTCACGACCTCAGAGAGGGGTAAAACGGTACCGGGACGGTCCACCCAGGCTGATGGGGGGGGGGCCGAGATACCGGCCTACAAAGCCAGCCAAGGAAATTGGCTATGGGGATAGATTTGCTGGCTCCAGCTGGGCTGGAGTTCCAGAGCCTCGGCCGCAGGTTGCAAATTCAACCCACCGATCGGCCATGGAAGTCCCGATGAGGTCGAGATTGGCTGCCTTGCACAGCCTAGGTGCTACATTTTCGGGGAGACTTCCAGGGTGGGGGGATTTCAAGTGGGCTCTCGTAATTTTGTCCGTATTTAAGAAGGCGCTGGACCACCAGTTGCTGGCAAATCGGTGGCGGGCCTGTACTGAACTGAGAATTTTCACCAAATCTTTTCAGATTTGCATGCAATACTCAACTTTTAAAAAGTGCATTGGATCTGGTTTGAAATGATTAGCGGCTATTCCTCTCGGAACCTCTAGCGGAACCTTAGTGTTCCGGGGAACCCTGGTCGAGAAACGCTAACCTAGTGTAAGCCATCAGGCACAATTATTATACTACTGGGACAGACAATTAATGTCAGCAACACAGGCAATTGCTACAAGTGGACAAGTGGTATCATTTATCTTTACAACATATAATCCTCTGAAATTTCCGCCGCCTCCAACAGGATCCTACCACAAGCCACATTTTCCCATCTCCACCCCTTTCCGCCTTCCACAGAGACGGTTTCCCTCTGCAACTCTCTGGTTAACTCATCCCTTCCCATCCAAACCACCCCCTCCCCAGGTACCTTCCCCCGCAACGGCAGAATGTCGCTATACCTCCTCCCTCGACTCTGTCCAGGGACCCCGACAGTCCTTTCAGGTTGGCAGAGATTCACTTGTACCTCCTCCCACCGCATCTACTGTATCAGTTGTTCAAGTTGTTGACTCTTATAAATCGGCAAGACCTAACGCAGACTGATCTCCCGGTTGCTGGACACTTTAATTCTCCTTCCCATTCCTACAAAAACCTTTCTGTCCTCTGTCTCCTCCATTGTCAGAGTAAGGCTAAACGCAAATTGGAGGAACAGCATCTCATATTTCGCTTGGGCAGCTTACAGCCCAGTGGTATGACTATTAGTTTCTCTCACTTCAGGTAACCCTGGCATTCCTTCTCTCCCTATCCCTCCCCTGCCTCAGTCGCAATCGCTTCTCATTTTCACCCTACAAACAGCTAACAATGGCCCGTTTCCTTTATCATCGTTACTTTTTGCATCGTTCATTCATTGTTCTTTATCTCTCATTTCCCTTATCCCGAACCAGTCTGAAGAAGGGTCTCGACCGAAAAGTCACACATTCCTTCTTTCCAGAGATGTTGCCTGTCCCGCTGAGTTACTCCAGGTTTTTGTATCTACATTTATCTTTAAATCTTGATTGCAAGTGTCGTTAACTTAATTAATAATGGACAGTATCACAACTGAATCTTGGCTTCTTTTAAGTATACCTGTTTGGTTAATAAATTGAAATCCTGGCTGGTTCTTCTCAAGAGTGAGCAATAATAACAGTTGTCGCTTAGAACTGCATATGATGAGGGTCAATGTATCACAACCGTACATATTCAGAGCTGAAATGCTTCGTATAATAACAGGTGATATATTTTAGGGCTAAATCATATCCATTTGCATTACGGAATTTACTGTACACATGAAAATTAATACTTTATCCACTTACGTTTATGTTTTACTAAACACATATACAAAATAATTACTGAAACTATCTGTTTCAAAAGACGATTGTCAGATAAGCACTGCAGAGTTCTTCACAGCAATCTATTTGACTCATGCATGCTAAATATAATTATTTTAGGACATTGATTCTATTTTCTATTCTAGAAGAATGGTGAAATGAGGCTTGAACATTGGCTGCGAGAAAATGGGCAGAGTGACAGTGTGAAAGAAGGGCAGAAAGGAGAGGATTACATTGGAGGAACAAAGGGATGGAATGAGGGAGTAAAAAGAAATGAGGAGGGCAATAGCAAAAGGAGAGCAGAGATAATTTGGCACACATAGGTACACTGACAAATAACAAGATGAAAAAACAGTGAAAGAAGGGGTTGCATACAGGGATAGGTACAGCATGGGGTAGGGGAGAGGCAGTATGGAGCAGAAGAGGTGAGACACACAGGAATTGGGCAGGAGGTATAAATGGAAGGAGGTGGCACGAAAGCGGGAATGTAAAATAGGAAAGTGACAAAAACAGGTAGAATGGTCTAATGTGGGGAAAGAAATGAAAGGAACAGGGAGGTTGTGCAAAAGAGTGGGCTGCTTATGAAGGAGGAGGGTCAGAAATAGAGAGCTTTCAGAAAAAAAAGAATTGGTGAAAACAAGATAGAAAGGAAAGAAATAGAACATGGACAATTTTAGGGGACATAGCGAAAGGGGCATGCACATAATAAGATGTGAACAATAGAGAGTTTTGGATGAGAAAGTCAGAGGGAAAGAAAAAAAATGAGAGAAACAGAGAGCAGAACAAGAGGGAATGAGTGAGAACTAGAAGGGAAAAAGATGAAAAGCAAACAATTTGTGTGGTGTGTGGGAGAAACAGGATGAACTGTGCTAAAGGCTGGCTAATGAATCAATTTAAATCCCCCACTGATTCCTTCAGAATGAACAAAAGAAGAAAATCACCCATATCTTTGGCATTTATTGAAGCATCAAATGCAGCTTTTGAAGTATTTCTTTAAAATACAGTATGCCCTGTGGAAAACCCACCTGCATTAAAATTAGATGTGCATCAATTTAGGAAATCTAACTCCATCAAATTTCAAATATTTCTAATGAGATACAAAAAAAAAAATTATGATTCCAAAGAATATTTTTTAAACTGCATTAGACAGAACACCTTTGCATAAGCAATGTGAAGATTTCCTGAGGGCTGAATAAATACATTGTTTTGCTTTAGTATATGTTAAAAATATCTCCGCTGAATAAAGCCCCGCACAACCATTAAAATAATCACTGAGTGGATAAAATGCATCAGTGAGGTAAGGTTTTATTTGTGTATTGTTATATAGCTGGCCCCATAGCAGAAGCGCCCATGTCGCGGGGCTGGAAACTGGAAGTGTCCTGAGCAAATTCTGTTACCACCATCATCTATTGCAACAAGTGATGGCTCCCACTGATTGTCGCCTTTTGCTTCCTTTTCAGGTCGGACGATAACAGCGATGTCAACATTTGAAACATGGATGATGGACACGAAAGAAGATTATATAGCTTAATTAGATTGGTATATTGTAAAATTGTATCAAATGCATGTTGTTGTAAAACAGTAAAGAATAATTTTATGGCATGTTGCATTTTATATAAGAAAATTATATCTCTGTTTTAATTTATTGTCCATTGCAATCATTATCCTTGAAAAAATTGTTGATAACTATACCATTAATGCTGCAAGGAAATTAAATGCAACATTACAATTTCTCAATGCATTAGAAGAGCGACATTTTGCAATTTGTAGCAACTAAGAGTTTTTAAATCTTCTTATCTTTGTGAATGGCCTTATTGATCAATTTCCCTCCTGGGATAAATAAAGTTCTATTGTATTTTATCGTATTTAAATTAAGGATATTGATTTTGGACCCAAGGTGTTCTCGCTCAAACACTACCTGGAATTCCACATACGGTGATCACGACTCCCTCAAAGATCTCAAACACAAGCTCGCTTATCCATCTTAACTCATTGCACGTGACAAAATCTATAACAGCTGGGTAGACACTGAAACATATTGCTCAAAGGACCAACCATCAATACACTACATGAATTCCTCTTCCATGGTAACTGTGCCAATTTAATGTCTAATCAATGAACAGATTAAAATCACCCATGATAATTACATTTACCTTCTTACATACCTTTGATATTTCCCCATTCATGGTTTGTCCCATTGAGAGGCAACACTCTGGTGCCTGACAGACTACTCCCACCTGTGACTTTATTCTCTTACTATTCACTATTTCCATCCAAACAAATTGATTCACTGCATCATACGATTACTCATCATCACCCTTGATTGACAATGTTACCCGATCACATTGTCCTTTTCGATTATCCTTTTGCAATGCTGGATAACGGGGAAGGCGGCTCAACTGTGGCTAACGAAGGAAATCAAGGATAGTGTTAAAGCCAAGGAAGAGGCATATAAATTGGCCAGAGGAAGCAGCAAACCGGAGGACTGGGAGAAATTTCGAACTCAACTGAGGAGGACAAAGGGATTAATTAAGAGGGGGAAAAAAGAGCATGAAAGCAAGCTTGTTGGGAATATAAAAACTGACAGTAAAAGCTTCTTTTGATATGTAAAAAAGAAAAGATTAGTGAAGACAAATGTTGGTCCCTTACAATCAGAGACAGGTGAATTCATAATGGGAAACAAGGAAATAGCAGAACAGTTAAATGAGTACTTTGGATCTGTCTTCACTAAGGAAGACACAAACAATCTCCCAGAAATACTAGGGGACTGAGGATCTAGTGGGAGTGAGGAACTGAAGGGAACCCACATTAGTCAGGAAATTGTGTTAGGTAAATTGCATCCCAGGGTACTCAAGGATGTGGCCCTAGAAATCGTGGATGCATTGGATCATTTTCCAATGTTTTCTCGACTCTGGATCAGTTCATGTGGACTGGAAGATAGCCAATGTATCTCCACTTTTTAAGAAAGGAGAGAGAAAACGGGGAATAAAAGACCAGTTAGCCATATCAGTAGTGGGGAAGATGCTTGAGTTATTAAAGATGTCATAGCAGTGCATTTGGAAAGCAGTGACAGGATCGGTCAACGTCAGCATGGATTTATGAAGAGGAAATCATGCTGGATTAATCTTCTGGAATTTGTAGAGGACGTAACAAGTAGAATGGATAAGCGAGAGCCAGTGGATGTGGTGTATCTGGACTTTCAAAAAGCTTTTGACAAGGTCTCACACAAGCATTAGTGTGCAAAATTAAAGCACGTGGTATTGGGGGTAGGGTATTGACATGGATAGAGAACTGGTTGGCAGACATGAAGCAAAAAGTAGGAATTAACAGGTCCTTTCCAGAATGGCAGGCAGTGACTAGTGGGGTGCCACAAGGCTAGGTGCTGGGACCCCAGTTATTTACAATATATATATTAACGAATTAGTCGAGAGAATTAAATGTACCATCTCCAAATTTGAGGCTGACACAATTGTGGGTGGCAGTGTGAGATGCGAGGAGGATGCTTTGAGGCTGCAGGGTGACTTGGATAGGTTGGGTGAGTTGGCAGATGCATGGCAGATGCAATATAATGTGGATAAATGTGAGGTTATCCACTTTGGTGGCAAGAACAGGAAGGCAGATTATTATCTGAATGGTGTCAGATTAGGAAAAGGGGAGGTGCAACGAGACTCGGGTGTGCTTGTACATTAGTCACTGAAAGTAAGCATGCAGGCCGGGAAGAAAGTTAATGGCTTTCTAGTACTTGGCTTTCTATTAAATCAAACTCATTTGTTTCTATTTGTGCCGTAAACTCTTGAATCTTGTTAATTTGTCATGGTTGATTTCTGCATTTCACACTGCCAACATTGTTTTCTCACTCCACTGCATTCATTGGCGGCGCCTAACGGCAGCGGCTGACTAGCAGTCTGTCCGTCTTTTTTTTGTTGAGTGTCGGTGTTGGGATGATTTTTATATATATTTTTTTGGTTGTGTATGTGTGGGAGGGGGTGGTGGTGTGTGGGGGGTGGGTGTGGGTGGGTGGGTGTGGGGAACTTTTCTCTTCCTCACGGCGCGGGGTGCGGCTCGGCTGCGGGGCCTAACATCCCCCGGTGCGGCTCGGCTGCGGGGCCTAACATCCCCCGGTGCGGCTCGGCCGCTGGACTTTACATCCCGGTGCGGCTTGGCCGCTAGACTTACATCGCCCGGTGCAGCTCGGCTGCGGGGCTTAACATCGCCCGGTGCAGCTCGGCTGCGGGGCTTAACACCGCCCGGTGCAGCTCGGCTGCGGGGCTTAACACCGCCCGGTGCAACTCGGCTGCGGGGCTTAACACCGCCCGGTGCAACTCGGCTGCGGGGCTTAACACCGCCCGGTGCAGCTCGGCTGCGGGGCTTAACACCGCCCGGTGCAACTCGGCTGCGGGGCTTAACACCGCCCGGTGCAGCTCGGCTGCGGGACTTAACACCGCCCGGTGCAACTCGGCTGCGGGACTTTACATCGCCCGGTGCAGCTCGGCTGCGGGGCTTAACACCGCCCGGTGCAGCTCGGCTGCGGGGCTTAACACCGCCCGGTGCAGCTCGGCTGCGGGGCCTAACACCGCCCGGTGCAACTCGGCTGCGGGACTTAACACCGCACGGTGCGGCTCGGCTGCGGGACTTTTCACCGCTGGTGCGGCTCGGCTGTGGGACTTAGCTGCGCAAGGCTTGGTCGCGGGCCTTTCATCGCCCGGTTCGGCCGCGAGACGTTTCAGCGCCCGGTGCGGGGACTGTGCGGGTCGGTCGGGGACGAGCTGTCTGTCCGTGGGCGTGGGGAAGAGAGGGGAAGTTTTGTTGCCTCCATCACAGTGAGGGGGTGTTTGGAGTCACTGTGATGGACGTTTGTGTTGGGGTTATGTGTCTTGTGTTCTTTTTTTTTTCTATGACTGCTATGTAGTTTCGTTCGGTACTTCGGTACCGAACGACAAATAAAGCTCTGTTATACCTGTTATTCATTTCCATCACTTTGCACTCTTCTAAAAACAGCTGTGAATAACAGGCATTCATCATCCTTTCTCAGATGGCGTTAAAATGTTTGTTTCACTCTACCCGAAGCATTCCCTTTGTTCTTTCCACCAATCCCTCTCTGCAACAGTCATTAACTCAAAACACGGACTTTGTTTCTCTCTCCACAGATGCTGCCCTACCTACTGAATATCTCTAACATTTATTTATTTTTCCTGATTTTCAGCATCAATCAATTTATACTCCATAACTTACAAAACACATTGTTTAGAATGAAATAATTTTATTTCTGGGGGTTTCAATATAATCATTGTTAAACATAAACATTCTTCCCACTATAGAAAGATAAAGCACAAGTTGAGAAGAAAACTTACCAAGAGTTTTAAGAGCCAGAACCTAGATTTGTAGTAGCAGGTTTTTGTAGGATTGATCAGAAACAGGAACATGAAGCCATAAAGTACGAGAGGGTTGAATGGCATTGGAATTAAACTGTATGGCACATACAAACTGATGAATAAACTCAAGCCCCAAAGAACTCCAAGGAATCCAGCAATCTGCAAAAAGACAGAGTTTATAACTATATAATATTTACTTTACACTTTAAACTGTGTAAAATACTTACACAACAGTAGAATGATTCTCCTCCAGTAAATATACTTCAATATAATCCAATTAACATGGCAATATAATTCAATATAACCCCAAGGTGTCGATGGACTTGAGTTACTGGGACTGTGTATGGCAAGAGTTAGATAATCTTCAAAAGGTAAGCAGCCAGAAAGAAGGCTTTATCAATACAATTATTATGCAGATTCGAGGATGATTTGACAAAGTTTAAATATAAACTAGCGAATTTGCATGATTTGTCACCTGCTCCAGTTTTGCTTCTCCCAGACAATTTTTGTAGCATTAGCAGGTATGTCAGGGATCAATGAACAAAAAGTGCAATATCAATAATCTCCAACTTGCGTGCATTAAATAAGGTTATTGTAAACTCTATGATTACGGGCTTGAAGCGCTGCACAACAGAAGAAACGTTGAAAATGGAGAGATTTGCAATTTGTTTTAAATTGTCCCCAACCAGTTACCAGATAATGCTCACTGCAATCCTTCCAATCACAGCTGGAGTATCTAACCTCAAAGAGATGCTGGTGAGAGAGATTGCTTCTAGGATTGAGCTCAAAGATCAGCACGTGATTCACTCCAGCTTGCCGCCAGCCATATGTGTTGATGCCAAGAAGAAAGAGAAACTCGATGAGAAGGAATCCACCACGATAAATACGCACCAAAGGCCAAATGTTTCCCTCTTTTGATCTGGCTGAAAGATTGAGAAAATGGTTGTTAAGGCAGAACCAATGAGATGCCATCACTTGCTCTTTTCACATTAAGCTATACGAATCAATATATAACACATCTCTTCGTTATCAGGAATGAATGCTTGACAGCTATGACTTAGAATACATTAAATGAAATAGAACATAAAAGTATTTAGAAATAACAGAAAAGCAAGTTTATAGATGTTACAGTGACAATCAAAGATAAAAGAGACTTTATAAACTCCCTTTGATTAAGGTACCCATCAAGTTTATGGAGAAGAATACAGAGAAACAGTGTACATCAAGCCACAAATGACTTGCTTCTCAGTCAATATTGTCCCTTACTTGTTGCTAGCTGGCCTTCTTGGAAAGGACTAGTATTTTTCATGGAAAATACATCACAGCCCCTATTGCGCTAGGAACAATCCTGTCTTTATTTGGCCGTATTTATTGCCAACAGATACAAGATTGTAATTAAGATCACCTTTTCTAACCTTTTAAGACTTCTGTCTTTGACTTCCCTGAAGTTGCACATTTCCAACATTTTCTTCGCTTTGTTATTTTCCCAGACTCTTCAGATTCTTTCCTTCCCATACAAAGTACTTGGATCAACATTATCCCTTAGCAAGGTGGCACTAAATACATTGCTAACTGACCAGATGTCTCTTATATCACTTTGGAAAGTTTATTTTGGTTAATGACTACCACAATGTTTAAGTGGCTTGCTACACCATTGATGGTCCTTTTGTCTATTTTGGAATATTTCAGCCCTCTATTTTTGAACTCTGATTTGTCATTGGCAAAATGTAAAACCTTTTATGAAGTCTGACAGTATGAATTCCAAAATCAATGCATCATTTTCGTCCAAAAGCCATTTTTATTATGAATCACATCCCACTCTTTAACCCAGCCGTGATTGATGTGAATCCCTCTGATTCAATTTAAATACTACCATGTCAGTTCATTCTCCATTTTAATGACATCAACATCCACTCCAGTCACTGTTTGGTGCCCAGTCTGTCCAAATGTGGAAATTTCACCCTTGGTTCAGCTGCACCACGGTTTCTAGATTAACTATCAAAACATTTTCTTAATCCCCTCTTTTTGAGAGGAGTTAGTTATATTCGCTCTTTATTCTTCATTTAATTCCAATTGAAAGCATTACTTTCTTGTTGCATTTATTTGCAATGTCTTCTAGGGTTAATTAAATTCTGTATCATTAGCTGGATTATGAACTCTACTCTCCTTACTATCATCCAACAATAACTCTTTATAACTGTCTACATGATCAAGAGATAACAAATGACAGGGTGCAGCGCACCCAGAACAGAATATGTGCAATTTTAATTTCAGAGACCATATCATTTTTCTTCATGTTACAATCTTTTGATGACTTTTTATTCAGAAACCTCATATATAATGCATAAACAACAAAATTTAGACCAGATTCAGTCATTTTTTATTGAGATTAAATGAAGATAGCAGGGAAAGATGATGATCCTCACCTATTAAATCTTGGCAGCCTGTTTGGCTTGCTCAGCACAAACTCAAGCCTGAACTTGTTTCAACTTTAAGTCCACACAACTGCCAAGTCACAGCTGACTGGTTAGCAGTGTCAAATAAGAATCTTGATCAACATTCCTCTCTCTGGTATTGCTGTTTTGAGGGCAACCATTCCCTCACCACCACCAGTTTAACCCACCATACACTACTTCCACAATTGTTTTAATATTGACAAGGGAATTGGGCTCAGCATATTTAGTTTAATCTGAGCTTTGCAGTCACGGATGAGCACTCCTGGCTCACCTTACACTTCTGATGTATATTCAGAGTTATCTTACTCAGCTTCCCAGCAGAAATCTCCAGAAACTGCTGGAAAAAATACTGGATAAGGAAGTGCTGTGTTGCTGTGGCCTCCCTCACAGCAATGTGATTATGTGGGGCAGACACAAAAAGGGAAATAATAACTTTGATAGTTAACACAATCATGTCCCCGGACTGTTTTAGAGAAATGCAGAAAAAGAATTCAAAATTGTTTCTCAATAAAAAAAACTTGAAAAATAGAAAACCAGCATCATTGAAAGACTTTAAACACACAAAAAATCCTTACAAGAATTTTTTTTAAACCCTTTCCATGATTCCAGAAAAGTTAAATTGACATTAAATTTGGCATTAGATACTTTAAGGAAGAAAAAATAAATGAGTAGTTTTACACCAAGGCTTTATTTACACCAAAGGCTTTATTATATTATCAACACCCTTAGGGGTTCATGCAGTTAATCTTTTCCATTGAAATCAAGGGGAGATAACTCTATTTCCTTTGACAAAGCAGGATTCTTTACCAAATGTAAATAGCAATTAGAGAACACATTTACCCAAAGTGCTCATCAGCTGAACTTCATAAAGAGACCTGAAATTGAGGGTGTAGTCTGGTGCCCAGTGGTGAACTGCCTACAAAAGACTCCATATTTCTGCATTCACACGCAGATATGGAGCCAGTAGATATGGAGTTGTTATCACATGGGATAATATCAGTGGCAATTTATCTGACATATCCATGCACATTCTGAATTATTATTTAACTCTTGCATTTAATATGTGAGACAATGAAATGAACATCATAGATTAGTCTTTTGATACACAAAGCTTCCTTTGTATAAGGGTGGAGAAAAACAGCCACATTATAATCACAGAACTGACTCACTGCATTGTATCAGAGCCTAGGCATCACCGTAACCAAGGATAAATCATGACAAAGCACAGGGAATTACTGAACCTTCCCTTGCTTATTACTCTATTTCTGCTCGAGAAACTATCATGCAAATATAAATAAGATCAGGGCAACGATCTACAATTTAAAAATACTAAACTGTTATCCATTTCTTGAAAATCTTTAGGGCTTGCAACGTGTGGAATAGCAGTTTGTGGCATTGGCACTTCAGTACGGAGAAGCACAAAATCTTAATACAGAATAAGAGTGGCACGGTGGCGCAGAGGTGGAGTTGCTGCCCTACAGTGTCAGTAGAACCGGGTTCAATCCTGACCACGGGTGCTGTCTGCACGGGGTTTGTACATTCTCCCCGTGACTGAGTGGGTTTTCTGCGAGATCTTCGGTTTCCTCCCACACTCCAAAGACGTACAAGTTTGTAGGTTAATTGGCTTGGTGTAAGTGTAAATTGTCCTGAGTGTGTGTAGAATAGTGCTAATGAGCGGGGTCACTAATGAGTGGACTGGGCGGGCCGAGGGGGCCTGTTTCCACGCTGTATCTCTAAACTAAACTAAGAATACATTTCAATACAGAAAATTAGTGCAGAGATGTTCCTGATATTTACCTATGAGCACCAAAGCAGCAAGCAGCACAACAAAAATTCCGAAGTACATTCCCACCCTGAATATGGTCCAGGCAGGGGCTGGCTGTAAAATAAAAGAAACAACGAGGGTTGAGAAATCAGGAAAAAAACTACTTCGGAATAATACTTTATTAAACTGGCAAATAATTCCAGATGTTCTAAACTAATAATTCACGTCTTTGCACCATTTAGCAGGCAGATGGTTGTTGCACCTGGCATAAGAATTTACATAATAGAATGCATTACTTAGACCATCGCTGTACTTTTGACATCCATGAGTTATTTCTGACGACTAATTAAATTTATTCTTTGGAAGAATAGGTTTAAATTGGCCATGAATTATATTACAAGTGGAAGCCCAACATCACTCTACAGTATACTCTGCAAGTATCACAGAATTTTTTCAAAGACGCCCACATCATCATGAGAGACAAAAAAAGATAAGAATGTGTGGATCTTCAACCAGTGTTTCACCTTCTGCAGAGTATCCATGCAGCATTGGCGAATAGAATGCAGCTATCGGAGTGGGGTGGAGAATTGAAGTTGAAGGGTTGTTCCTGCCGACTGAGTGCAGATGTTCCTCAAAGTGGTCATACAATTTGCATTTCTCTTCTCCAATGCAGAATATAGAATGCAGACACCATATTGTAAACATCAGATACACAGCCAGTCTTGCTGGGCATATTCTACTGCTCTGTATTTAATTATTTAATGAACTCTCTAATTGCCCCAATTTCATAGCTTTGATGTTCCTTTGTTCAGATTCTCTCCCATTAACCCATCAACCACAACCTCGTTTCCAGTTTATCCTGATGGAAACCCTTGCCTTACCTAATCAAAGATATTTCCTTTGTTTTATCTATCCCTCTCCCATCCTCTCTGCAACTTGAAACCAAATTGTTTTCTCTTTTTCTCAGTTCTGATGAAGATGCTACCTCACAACTAATCGATTCACAAGGTGTTTCTAGCATTTTCTGTTTTTTCTTCTGATTACATTACCTCTAGTTACTTGAATTTCTGTGTACTTGTTTATTGGTTAAAAAAACAAAATGTGAATACATTTAGAGCATTGTCAATCCACTTGCAAATGAAACAAGGACTCAACACCAAATTACCACCAAAATTGTGACCGTTGATGCTAAATGGAAAAATATTTATTTTATTCAGTGTATACCATCCACAAGTTGAATGGCTTAGTAGTAGAGTTAAAGGAAAAAGTATCCATCATTGATCTGCACTGGCTCATAGTCTGCCAACAATTCATTTTTTAAATGTATTAATCAAATGTGGTCATTATCAGCAAAGCCATCATTTATCATCCCATTCCTAATACTACAAGCTGGGTGGTTACCTGTTTGTTTTTAAGTGGGGGGGAAACTGTTTTGAAGTTAACTTTGGCTAAGCCTAGTAAGAATGGCAGATTTTGTCTCTCCTGGGCACAAATCAGCCAGGTGGAGTTTTCCAACAATCTGGTAGGTTTATTCCAGATTAATGTTTAAAAAAACCTTAAATTAAAATTATGTAATTTAAATTCATATCGCCTGATCAGTAGTCTAAATTTCTGGTTATTGGTTCCATAATCTAAACACTGTTCTGAGAAGCGACAGAATTAACATTTCATGACAATGACCCTTCATTAGAACTGTTAATGAAGAGACTTTGACCTGAAAAGTTTATTGTAGTTTTCTCTCTCTACAGATGCTGCCTGATCTGCTAAATATTTACTAAACTTCATTTTTATTTCATATTTCCAGCATCTGCAGTTTTTTGCTTTCCACTTTCAATACAATGTACAAGGCTACCTTACATTCTCATTCAAGAAGTCATATTATTGTGTCCTGATCTTATCTGTTCTTTTTCTGCAACTCAGTCCAGCCCGAGAAATCTCAGAGATCTCTGTTTCTCTATTTCTGCCATGTTATGCGGTTATGATTTCTGATGTTCCACAGCTGGCAGCTTTGTTTTCAGCTGGTGAGTTTCCAAGCTCTAGAATTGCTTTCTTAAATTCTCTCACAAAACCATCACCTGAAACATTTGCTTTACAAGCTGCCACCTTCAACAAGTTTAGTTACTTATGGTAAATACTATCTGATAACTGTTGTGAATTGCCTTGCCCCAATTTATTGGTGAGATACATATTTGAACAATGGGATTTTCTTTGCACCTGAAATGGCCGACAAAAGACCTGGAGTATGTGTGCTGGTAAGAGCCATTATTATGCTGAGCACGTACCAATAGACAATAGCTGCAGGAGTAGGCCATTTAGCCCTTTATTCACTGTGATCATGGCTGATCATCTACAATCAGTACCTCGTTCCTGCCTTCTCCCCATATCCTTTGACTCCGCTTTCTTTAAGAACTCTATCTAACTCTCTCTTGAAAGCATCCAGAGAATTGGCCTCCACTGCCTTCTGAGGCAGAGAATTCCACAGATTCACAACTGAGTGAAAAAGCTTTTCCTCATGTCTGTTCTAAATGACCTACACCTTAAACTGTGGCCCCTGGTTCTGGACTCCCCTAACATTGGCAACATGTTTCCTACCTCAAGCGTGTCCAATCCCTTAATAATCTTATATGTTTCAATAAGATCCCCTCTCATCCTAAATTCCAGTGTATACAAGTCCAGTCGCTCCAGTCTTTCAACATACGACAGTCCCGCCATCCCAGGAATTAACCTCGTGAACCTACGCTTCACTCCCTCAATAGCAAGAATGTCCTTCCTTAAATTTGGAGACCAAAACTGCACACAATACTCCAGGTGTGGTCTCACTAGGGCCCTGTAGAACTGTAGAAGGACCTCTTTGCTCCTATACTCAACTCCTCTTGTTATGAAGGCCAACATGCCATTAGCTTTCTTCACTGCCTGCTGTAACTGCATGCTTACTTTCAGTGACTGAAAATGCTGAAGATGCACACACACAATCAACTATATCACAAAGAACCAGCTTTCACAACAAGAATCAATACAACAAATGAAAGGTGACATACTTCTGATTCAACCACAACTAACCTGAGCAGCTCCCAGGGGTGGCACTCGCAATCTCTTCATGGCTTTCTGCCTGTCACCTCCTTCCAATTCTGCTGTAACAAGGGCCTAAAAAGGAATAAAATAGAGATTTAAATAGCCTTACTGGTACATATCAAATAAAATTGGTAAGAATAGGTCTTCTGAGCCACCTCATTCAAAGTTACTTTTCTGTTGAATTTTTTTGTTATTTTGTGATAATGGAGACATGTCTATTGCCTGGCCCTGGTTGCTTTATAAATAATCAGCTGCTAATCCAAGAAATGAACAGTTACATGATAGTTAGCTACAGTGCCCTCCATAATGTTTGGGACAAAGACCCATCATTTATTTATTTGCCTCTATACTTCACAATTTGAGATTTATAATAGAAAAAAAATAACATGCGGTTAAAGTGCACATTGTCAGGTTTTGTTAAAGGCCATTTTGGTTTCACCATCAACTGTTTGGAACATCAATAAGAAGAGAGCACTGGTGAGCTTACTAATTGCAAAGAGACTGGCAGGCCAAGGAAGACCTCCACAGCTGATGACAGAAGAATTCTCTCTATAATAAAGAAAAATCCCCAAACACCTGTCCGACAGATCAGAAACACTCTTCAGGAGTCAGGTGTGGATTTGTCAATGACCACTGTCCACAGAAGACTTCATAAACAGAAATAGAGGCTACACTGCAAGATGCAAACCACTGGTTAGCCGCAAAAATAAGATGGCCAGGTTACAGTTTGCTAAGAAGTACTTAAAAGAGCACCACAGTTCTGGAAAAAGGTCTTGTGGATAGATGAGATGAAGATTAAGTTATATCAGAGTGATGGCAAGAGCAAAGTATGGAGGAGAGAAGGAACTGCCCAAGATCCAAAGCATACCACCTCATCTGTGAAACACGGTGGTGGGGTGTTATGGCCTGGGCATGTTTGGCTGTTGAAGGTACTGGCTCACTTATCTTCGTTGATGATACAACTGCTGATGGTAGTAGCACAATGAATTCTGAAGTGTATAGACACATCTGATCTGCTCAAATTCAAACAAATGCCTCAAAATTCATTGGGCGGCGGTTCATTCTGCAGCAAGACAATGATCCCAAACATACTGCTAAAGCAACAAAAGAGTTTTTTAAAGCTTAAAAAATGGTAAATTCTTGAGTGGCCAAGTCAATCACCCGATCTGAACCCAATTGAGCATGCCTTTTATATGCTGAAGGGAAAACTGAAGGGGACTAGCCTCCAAAACAAGCATAAGCTAAAGATGGCTGCAATACAGGCCTGGCAGAGCATCGCCAGAGAAGACACCCAGCAACCGGTGATGTGCGTGAATCGCAGACTTCAAGCAGTCATTGCATGCAAAGGATATGCAACAAAATACTAACATGACCACTTTCATTTACATGATATTGCTGTGCCCCAAACATTATGGTGCCCTGAAATGGGGGACTATGCATAAACACTGCTGTAATTTCTACATGGTGAAACCAAAATGTATAAAAATGGTCTTTATTAAAATCTGACAATGTGCACTTTAACCACGTGTGATTTTTTTCTATTACAAATCTCAAATTGTGGAGTACAGAGGAAAATAAATAAATGATGGGTCTTTGTCCCAAACATTATGGAGGGCACTGTACATGAGGCAGAACTGAAATTAGACTTTTTTTTGTTCAATACATTTATGGGATGTGAGAGTCAATGCAAAAGCCAGCATTTGATTCTCATCTTAATTCCCTTTGGGATGATGGTAATGAGCCAGTATCCCAAAATGTCACAGTCCTGGTGAAAATACTGTGTCAGTGTTGCTTGGGATGAATTGCCAGGATTTTGATCCAGCAGCAACTAAAGAACAGACAGATATCTTCATTAGGATGGTATGCGACCTGCTGGGGAACCTGAAGTAGTGGCTTTCTTATAAACTTACTGCTCTTGATCTCTTTTGCAGTTTAATATGCTGACTTGTTAATATCTACTGGAGTATCCCAGGGAAGCAAATACCGTACATTTTGTAAATGGTACACAATACAACCACAGTGCTCAAGTGGTGGAAATAATAAATATTCAGGGCAGTGGGTTGGGTGCTAATCAAGTGGATTGTTTTCTTCACATTGGTTTTGTGTTGAGAGTTCCAGGCTGGTGGCCCATAAATGTAATAACACAAAGGTAAGTATATAATAACCAAAAAAACAACTGTCATAATACACAATAGGTAACCACAATAGTACAAAAAACAAAGCCTGTTGTGCAACCAAAGACAGAGACCATAGTAGATCATATTGTTGAGGTTAGTGTTGCGTAGTGTTCAAGAGCTGGATGGGTGCTGGGTAGATGCAGTTCTTGAACTTGGTGGTGATGGTTTTCAAACTCCAGTACCTTCTTCCTGATTATAATCCCGAAATAAGAGTGTGATGATATTGGCTGCTTTTATGAAGCAGCACTTCCTATCGATCCGTTCAAAGGTTGGGAGATCAGTATCTGATGTATCGGGCATCATCCTCTATTGTCTCCTTTGTTCCTGGCCGTTCGAGCTGCCAAACCAGGCAGTGATGAAACCAGTCAGTCTGCTTGCACACCTAAAGAGGTTGGATAGAGTATTTGGGGGCATACTGAATTTCCTCAATCTTCTAAGGAGGTGGAGGCTTTGATGAGCATTATTTGAGATTGCATCAATGTGCTGGCCTCTGGACAGATCTTCAGCTTTAGCAGCTGGAGGAAAAAGTTAATTCCTTGCTTGTGTTTGACCATGCATTATGAGCCGTCAGATATCTGGAGTCATTCATTTCAGGGTACTCTCAACCATCTGTATACCACTGTTCTACGACCTCCTGTGGGTCTGCCCTGCTGATATGACAAGACATATCCAGAGATTGTCAAAGATTGATTTGGCACGTTGGCTTTCAGGGATAATTCGGTGAGTACAACTATCTAGCACTATTATGAGAGTGTGGGACAGGTGTCATAATTGATACACAAATCCCCAGATGCACATGAAACTAGAATCCAATAAGTACAGATTAGTGGACTGTTATACTGTTTCATTCTTTTTGTGATATTATTATGCAATGAATGGCTTGCTGGCTGGAGATTTCTACTTCATGCCCTTATCCTTAACTTGCAGTGAAGTGACAAAGCCCAACAAAATGGCTTGTTAAGGAGATTCAGCAGAATAAGTCACCGGCTATGGAACATAATGGGAAATTATTTGCGAGGGTAGAGACATAAACATGAATGCTACAAACCGTGAGCAGACCATTTTCAGATAGATTCCTTGTTTTTTTCTATTGTGTGGAATGCTCTGTGTTTCTTACCTCTGTTTCACTGATCAGCTGAGTGATTTTCTTGCAGGTGTAGAACGGAGCCACCTCTACATGCACTACTCGCCAGTCAGCCCCACGACCTGTCTCCAGCATCTTGTCATGCTTCTTCAGAATCTTTCGGAAACCAGTGAAATTCAGATTCTGAGAGATAAGAGGAGGTAATTTTTAGTATGTGGTGTAGTAATGCACACTGTTTTTTTTGTCACACATTTCACTGCCTTGTTGAGATTTCTTGGACAGTATGCTGAAAAGTAATGCTAGGTCCTTTTGCATGGAACCTTACTATACTGCTCGTATTCACTTAGCGGTTCATACTCTGCAGTGTGCCCAAAGAGTTACATTTTCTTAGACATTCATTTAAGATATGTTTAAACTGTGAGTCAATAATCAGTTCACTTGATTTTATTCAATAAGAACAGAATAAGGAGTGAAAGTAATTAAATTACATTGAGGTACAGGTATCTCTCATGGTCTAACTGAATGACAGAATAGATGGATGGGACTGAAGGTCTGCGCACATTCCTAATGCTTTATATGATCAGTGGTATTATCAATGACATTCCTAACTATATTGCTCAAATTATTCACCAATCACTCGCACACCATTGCTCAATTTAATTTCCATGAGTAACACTCAGCTTTTGATCTTATTGCCACCATCATCCAAACATTACATGAATAAAAAAGAATCTGCCTCTGCTCAATGCAGCTGCACGAGTTCACAGAACAGACTGCCATTTCAAAAGAAAGCCTACATTTTATTTGATTTTGCACCAGTCGGGCTTTTAAACTGAGAATCTTTGTGCAATCGTTGGACCTGATAATGCTCAAAAATCTGTATTACGATTTATAGCAAATGGGATTAAATATGATCTGCAACAGAAGGATTCTTTTTTTAAAAACTGAACAAACTCAGGGAAGAACACCAGTCTTTTGCAAAAATAAATTAGGTCACTATTTTCAACGGCATATAAAACATTAATAAATAAATAGCTAAATGGGGAAGAAATTATTCAAAATATTTACAAAATATGCAAATACATAATTATTGAGAAAAATATAACATCACAGTACGAAAAGGTTATTCCATCCAAGTCACACCATCATCCAATTGGATAGAGCCAATTGGATTTAAAATTACTCCATGATTTGTGGCTCCATTAAATATCCATTAATCTGTTGTTTGTGATATTACACTAGTAAAAACAACTTCCTGATTTGTCTTAAATCTCCCATTGACCTAATTTAACCTGTGACCATTTGCCCAACAATTGCAAACTCTTATGAAATAATGGCTCAGACTTACCTTTTCCCCACTATTTAGAATCTACTGACCTGTCTTCAACATGGCCTCACATTAATTTTAAAAATATATTTGCTTCTTAATTCAGACCCATGACATGGGTTTAGCCTCGTGATTCTTCTCTGCACATCTTGTTTGAATGTGACTCTTGTATCTCAGTGATCAAAATTAGACATAGTACAAAGCACAATGTGAATAGTGTGCATTATAACATCCTCCTTTGACTATTACACTCGTATTTAGTGATTTACTAGGATCATGCAGTAAACCCAGGCCATTTGGCCTTTCAATCTTTGAAAGAGCTACTGAGCAGTCGAATTCCACAATATTTCTCTATAGTGTTGGAAATTCTTTCCTTTGCATACAAAATCTACATCTAATTTTGCTTCCAGTGCCTTTTCAAGTAGCATATTTGATTCAGATCCGACAAATGTCCAGGTTTGTCGGTTAATTTGCTTCGGTAAAGATTGTAATTTGTCCCTAGTGTGCAGGATAGTGTTAATGTATGAGCACCGCTGGTTGGCACGGACTCAATGGGCTGAAGGGCTTGTTTCCACGCTGTATTTCTAAACTAAACTAAATTAAATACCCCTGGATATTGAAAAATGTTTAATCAAATCACCTCTTAATCTACTAAATGATAAGGAATACAAAGATGTACAGGTTTGTAGGTTAATTGGCTTGGTATAAGTGTAAAATGTAAAAGTGTGTGCAGGATAGTTTTAATATGCGGACTCGATGAGCCGAAAGGCCTGTTTCCGAGCTGTATCTCTAAACTAAATAAACTAAACAGTAGATTTCTAATGTTTCTTTACGTTCTTGTATAGAAGATCATAGCTTTTCAAGATAAGACATGAGTAGCATTAGGCCATTCAGCCCATCGAGTCTGCCCTGCCATTCGATCATGGCTGAACTACTTTTCTTCTCAACCCTATTTTCCTGCCTTCTCCCTGCACCCTTTGACACCCTTACTAATTAAGAACCTATCAATCTAATTTTTAAAAATACTCCATGACCTGGCCTCAACCAGATTCCACAGATTCACCACCGTCTGACTAAAGAAATTCCTCCTCATCTCCATTCTAAAGATACATCTTTTTATTCTGAGGCTGTGTCCTATGGTCTTACGCTCTGCCACTAGAGTCATAGTATCCTGTGCCACTACTGGAAACATCCTCTCCACATCCACATGATCTTGTTTTTTTACGATTCAATGAGCCCCCCCTCATCTTGTTAAACTCCGGTGAGTACAGGCACAGAGCTGTCAAATGTCCCTTGTGCGGTAACCCAATCATCCCCAGAACCTTTCTTGTAAATCTCCTCTAGTCCCTCTCCAATGCCAGTAGATGCTTCTTCAGATATGGGGCCCTAAACTGCTTACAATATTCCAAATGTGGTCTGATCAGCACCTTATAAACCCTCAGCATTATATGCTTGCTTTCGTATTCTAGTCCTTTTAAAATGAATGCTAACATTACATTTACCTTCTTTACTACCAACTCAATTTGCAAATTAACCCTTTGAAAATCCTGCAGCAGCACTCCCAAGTCCTTTAGCATCTCCAATTACTGAATGTCTTTCCCTTTTCGAAAATAATCCAGGCCTTTATTCCTCATACCAAAGTGCATGACCGTACACTTTGCTATGCAGAATTCCATTTGCCACTTCTTTGCCCACTCTCCCAACCTGTCCAATTCCTTCTGCAGAATCCCTGCTCCCTCAACATTACCTGTCCCTCCACCTATCTTCATATCATCCGCAAACTTGGCCACAAAGTTATCAATTCCATCATCCAGATCATTAACATATAATGTGAAAAGTAACGGACTCAACGTCAACCCCTATGCAACACCACTAGTCACTGGCAGCCAACCAGAAAAGGCCCCCTTTATTCCCACTCTTTGTCTTCTGCCAGTCAGCCAATCTACTATCCATGCTAGTGCCTTGCCTCTAATCTCATGGGCTCCTCTCTTGTTACCCTCCTAAATTGTTATCCTCCAATGACTGTTAAGCTATCCCCATGATCCTTGAGTGGTCTTATATTGTCACTAGTACCTGCATTTTTTAATGTACCTATAAAAAGTACTTTTGTCCTCAAAGATTCTTGCAATAAAATCCCACGTTCCGTTTGCCTTTCTACTTACTTGCTATGGCTGCACATTATCTTGCACCAGAACATATATTCTATTCTCTCAAGAGAAATTACATGTTAGATTCTAAAAGCTTTCTGGAATATGTAAATTTTTGAAATAATATGTGTACACAACATGGAACAAAAGCACATGCTACTGCTGAAGGGCATAATATCTGGCTTTTGTCACAGCACACCATTATAATAAGTGCTTATATTTCCCTTGGTTTTATTCAGCAAGTCATGGGCCAATTTGAAATATTAAAACCTTTCAATTACTGCTAAACCCATCATTTTATGTTAACACTACCTTCTTGCATCCTAATCAAATGTGTGGAGTGAGGTAATGAAGAATAAGATAACCATGCTAGCATGCACATGAGTCAGAAAACTAAACAAATGATTAATTACAATTCGAGATTAACACATCCATGCTTTTGGAAAACATGTAGATTGCTTGCTCAGAGCCTGTTCTGAGGAAGATAAAACTTAAATCCTCCAGATAACTGGTACATTATCAACTGAAACAAATCAAATCAAAGTGAACTTGGATTGATTAAATAAGATGCAAACATGCACTGTAATTGTAAAACACACCTATATCATATCCGTTAACAACTAACTGAGCATTCAATTCATCCACCTTATTACGAATGCTCCTCGCATTAAGGCACAAAGCATTCAGGTTTGTTTATCTTTTCTCCCTTCTACCTTTTGCTTCAGCCCTCATTTTACAGCCCTCTGTCTCCCTGCCATATTATAAAGTTCTCATCCACCTGCCATATTAGTTTAAACGCGACCTTTCCTGCACTCTCTTTCCCATTAACTGCACACATACGCTACCACAATGTTGACCCCCCCACCCACTATTTAGTTTAAATCCACCTGTGCAGCACTAGCATGCAACCAAAGCCAAGGGTCAAATCAAAATCTACAAACTGAGTGATAGAATTTTCTTGGCAAAGATAGGATAGAATTTTCTTGGCAAGGATAGGAGGAGAAATGAATTAAGGCATGCACGTGGAATTACGATAGAGATCATCCATCATTTAACAGGCTTGAAGAACTGATTGCCTACAAGTGTTCCTTCATTTTGCCTTCTTGGAAACACAGGAAATTTATGGCATGTAGAAATTTTCATGCCCCTGAAGTCATTTTCCACTGACATACCGATCAACCAGGATTATAAAGGACTCTACTAAATACAGCAAGTTATTTTGCAACTTGAAAAGCTGACATAAGATGATCTTATATACAGTCATCCATTACCCTATCGTTATTATCAGAAGCCGTAAACGGCCAAGAAAAAACATTACCTAAGCAGGTTTAAAATTACAGTTCAGATTACAAACGTTGATTTACTTTACAGCCTGAAGATATTTTATTGTCCACAAGGTTGGCAACCCTCCCTTACCTGGTAGTTTTGAAGTAGGATCAGGCTGAGGTAGAACTCACTGAAGGCTAACTTCAGGTCACGAATGTTCCTATGATGCACACGATCCTTATGGGAGAGAGGGACCACAATCCTCCGTTGCCGCAAATTGGAGAACGTGGTGCGGTCCATCTGCACTTCAAGTGTTGACTGCAGCTCATTCTGGAGTGTAGCGAACCTACGCTGAGCTTCGGCAAGCTTTTCTGTAAGTCAGATGCATTATTGCATTAGCATATCATTTCTGAACATAGGCTCCTTCATTTAGATACTGCCTTTTATTTGTGTAAACTGCAATCCCTTTGTAACCCCTCGCTCGAGTGGTGAAAAGTCTCCAGACACTATGAATCTTCATCCCAGCATCTCAAAAGCAATGGTGTATCAATGGTTGCTGTGTTAGTTTTAAGTTTCCAAAATCCTCCAAGTTCCATTAGACAGGAGAAGGGAATCGGGGAAAGCTTTTTTTCCAAGTTTATGTCTGAAGAAGGAAGGGTCCCAACCGAAAACATCACCTATCCATGTCCTCCAGACCCACCAAGTTACTTCAGCACTTTCTGTACCATACAAGATTCCAGCATCTGCAGTTCATTGTGTCTACAAGTTTATGTATATTGTAAAAAGATAAGGTCCCAGCACCAATCCCTCTTTGTTGCATCTTGCCAATTATAGGACGAGCTGCTCTCCATGTCCTATTAACTATTCAATTTACTATTCACACCAACATTATGACCTCCTACATCATGGTATTTTCTTTATTCAATAACCCTATCAAATGCTTTATGGAAATCCATCTGATTCTCCATTGTTCACAGTACATGCTGTTTAGTTTAGATACAGCATGGAAACAGGCACTTCACCCAGCGAGTCAATGATGACCATCGATCATCTGTTCACACGAGTTCTATGTTATACCATTTTCTCATCCACTCGGGGCAATTTACAGAGGCCTATTCACCTGCAAACCCATGCGTGCTTGGGATGTCGGAGGGAACCAAAGCACCCAGAGCAAACCCACGTGGGCACAGGGTGAACGTGGCAACTCCACAGAGACAGCACCCGAGATCAGGATCGAACCCAAGTCTCTAGCTCTGTGAGGCAGCAGCTCTACCAGCAGTCTATTAGTTTTTCAAAGTAATTTTTTACAGTTCTTCAAAGAAATGTTTTTCTCACAGGGGTGTTAATCTTTGAAACTTACTTTTTCAAAAGGCAATAGAAGCAGAGTCTCTGCCAGAATTGGATAAATCCTTGATAAGTAAGGAGGTAAAAGACTACCACAGACAGATGGTGATGCTGCATTAAGGCTGTACAATCAATTAGCTGTGAAATTGCAGAGAAGGCTCTAGGAGCTGAGTGGCTCACTCCTGTTTCTAATATTCAGTAGTGCACCCATAAGATGCTGGATGAGGACAGGATCAATGTTATCGTCTGCAATCATAGGCAGGCAACACTACACTCCGCATTTGATGACTTTTACCTATGGAACCAAGGGGAAGAAAAAAAACATGAAAGGAAACTACAATGAGAAAGTGTTAGCAGCAACGTATTGATCCGGCAACTTGCACTCAATAGACAAAAAAAGGCAACGTGATTGAGGCAACAGTGCCATTGATCCCCTGCAATAGTCATTCATATAAAGAGAGAAAAAGAAAGTGAGAGTTACAAATTGTGAATCCAGAGGAAGGAATAGGGCAGAAATGGATGGGAGTCCAGGTGGGGCACAGGAAAGAATGGGGGGGGTTGGTTAGTTACCCATAATTGGAGAATTCAATTCTAATCTTGTTGGATTGTAGGTTACCCAAGCATAATGAGGTGCCGTTCCTCTACTTTGCATGTGGGCTCATTGATGATGGAGGCCGCCCAGAACGGAAATGTCAGTATGAGAATGTGAAGAGGAGTTAAAATGGTTACCAACGAGGTCATCCAAAAGACCTTGATGGACTGAGTGAAACGATTGCTCTCTGCTTGGTCTTGCTGATGTAAAGGAGACTACATCGGGAACACCGAATATCAGTAGATGAGATTAGAGGAGGTGCATGTGAACCTCTGTCTCATCTGGATGGATGTGAGGGAGGAGGTATCGGGGTAAAAGAAGGGTCCCAACCCTAAATGTCACCTATCCAGGTTCTTAGACATGCTGCCTGACCCGCTGAGTTACTCCAGCACTTTGTCTGTTTTTGTAAACCAGCATCTGCATTTCCTTGTTTCTCCAACTTTATTAGGTTTGTTGGTCTCTCTTCTCTCCAAGCTTTGTGTTATTTTAAAAAGTCAAATTCCAGCATTAGCTATTTTCACAAACTTAAAAAAGTCAGAATAATAATTGCTTCTCTGAATCTAATTTCTAAACAATTTTCTCTCAATAATTTATTTTCTAAAAAGCTAAGTCAATGTGCCTTAAACATTCTTTAATCCTTTGCTGCATACTATGCCCGCTCACTTTCTTTTGTTCAGCTAAACGGATCAGCATAAGATCTGAATTACACGGAAAAATCACAAATAAATAATTGGTTTTGATGTCGTTCCAATACTGCAGATTTGGATACCCAGTTTTGGAAAAGTAAAGGAGTTGGAGAAGATACAATTAGGTTTAAAGAGGATGGTGTCAGGGAAAATAGTCTATGGATACAAGAGACTAGGACTCGTTCTGGCACAGAAACTGAAGAACATATCGAGTTAAACTAAAAAAATTATCATGTTTTTCAAGAAAATAATCCAGCAGATTTTTGAATGAAGAAATAAAATGCCCTGTATAAAATACGATGGGGAGCAAAATCTAATTAGAGTTTTGTAAAGGGTGATTTGCTGTTGAAGAGAAAATCAGATGAAAAGGTCTAGGAATCGCACTCTCATTTATTTTGCTGACTGGCGTGGTAAGTATTGCAAACTTCTGCTTTGTTGTTTATACAAGGCCTAACATCCGCATCCTAAAACACCTCTCTCCAGTGAATCTTATAGTATTTTTTGCACTGCAGAAGAAAGGCACATGCATCCACCAGACCTGGAACAATGAAAACACTTATTTTCAAAGATAAAAAAATGATATTCTCCTTCAGTACATTTGTATAGACAAAATAAAGAGTGCATACCATGCATGAGGAAAATGATCACAGATGCCAAGAATCAGCCTCACGTGGCAAGAGTAGGAAGTGCATGTATTCCTCAGTAAATATATATATTTACATCACTGCATCAACTGCACAGTGTTTAAAACTTGGAAGAACGCTTCTGGTATGAAGGTAGACACAAAAAGCTGGAGTAACTCAGCGGATCAAACAGCATCTCGGGAGAAAAGGAATAGGTGACGTTTCGGTTCTGAAGAAGGGTCCCAACCCAAAATGTCACCCATCCTTTTTCTCCAGAGATGCTGCCTGACCCGCTGAGTTACTCCAGCACTTTGTATCTATCTCTAGTATATCAATATTAGTTAATGATTTTGCAAAATTTTCATTTATTCTAATGTGCACTGATATGTGAACAAGACTGCAAGAGGTCAGATGGGTTAAGCTTAATAAGCACTTTTTGCACACATCACACACATTATTTATTTATTTTTTGTGGTGGGGCAAAAGGCAAAAAATAATGAACAGTAATGGGAGGATCTAATGGGAGGAATCAATTAGCCATTATTGGAATTAGTGGAATTATGGTTTAAACAAAACTATAGGTTTAAAAAAAAGCCGGTGAAAAAGCTTTGAACCAAAGCAAACTTCAAACCTACATTAAATATTGTCTAGGCAGCATTATTTTGAGAGAAAGAGGAAATGCAGGTTTTCTCACACAAATGCTGTACCACATGGGTGTGAAGAGAAAGGCTACAATATTTGAACAATGATCTGAAAAAAAGGGAAATTAGATAATAAACATACAGTTCACTCCGGTTAAAGAGCCACCATCTGAATAAAATGCATACAATTGTTTTTAAAGCAGAGTATTAGTTCTTACTTTTCAAAGAAATCTACTTTTCAACTCTTTTCAATATATTATCAATTCATAGATTGCAAACACAAAATATTACTTTATAATATAAATCCCTGAATGAAATTTAATTATTAATGCACTATAACTTGTTGCTTAATTTGATTTGATAATTCTCCTTAGATGCTCAATTATTTAAACAAAAGTAATTTAGTTTTTAGGTTAACTAGATTTCTGGAAGCTAGGAAATTGAGAAAGGCAAAAATATGTTTGGTACGAGTATGAACAAATAATGGCTAATTGGTTTTGTAAACTGTTTTGGAATAGAGTACAGAGGGCTCTTGAATTGCAGTCAGGAGGGGTGGGTGGGGAAGAATGAGTGGACCAGGGCAGGGGAGGGGAAGATGTAATGCATGATGAGATCCTGCTGTTGGAAATAATGAAGGATATTTTGCTAGATACGAATTAAATAGGATGATAGGTGAGGACTAATGGAATTCTGTTCTGTCTGGAGAGAGGGAGGACCGATACAAGAAGAGACAGAGCCGTCTGTACTTTTTGAGAAGGCTCTGCTCCCTCAATGTCTGCAGCAAGATGCTGCAGATGTTCTACCAATCGGTGGTAGCCACGCCATCTTCGCTGTCGTATACTGGGACAGCAGGGCGAAGGCCGTGGACACCAATAGGATTAACAAACTCATCAGGAAGGCTGGCTCCGTCCTGGGGGTGGAGTTGGATTCATGGGAGAGGTCTTGGAGGGGAGGATGTCCCTCAAACTGCGGATCATCTTAGACAATACAGCTCACCCCCTCAGTGACACACTAGTCAACCTGAGAAATACCTTCAGCAACAGACTGGTTCCACCAAGATGCAGCCCAGAACAATCCAGGAGATCGTTCTTCCATGAGGCTATCAAACGGCACAACTCCCTCCCTTCTGTTGTGGGGTAGACTGATGTTCATGAAGTTAAATCAAAGCTTCATGCTGTGTTATCTCAATAGAATGGGATGTATAGATGAAAGTAAAATTTAGGATAGACACCAGAAAGACATTATGGTTTAAAGTGTGACTTGGAATGAGTGGCCGAATACTTGCCAGTAACAATCTAAGATTTTTTTAAAACAGTAAATGACAAAATGTTGGAAATTTCGTTCTTTCACTCCTGACAGACAAGCTAAGAGGCAGAAAAATATTCTGTCATTTATAGCTATCTTGTAATAAAGAGAATGGCAGTAGCCAGGTTATTGGGAACATGTAAAGTCATATAATTTGGAATGAAGAACAAAAGAACAATATTATTTAAATAGAGAAAAATTTGCAGAAAACTATTGCACAAAGGAATGTTAGGGGTCCTTATGCATGAAACACAGAAAATTGCGATTGCAGGATGCAAAGTGATATTGACCTTTATTTCAAGGAAACCTGGAGTGAAAAAGAAGGGAATTCTGACTACAATTGCACAAGGTACCAGTGAGACCATGTCTTGAGTACTCTAAACAATTTGGATTGTCCCCATTGTCCCTCCAGTAAAGCTATTATTTTACTGATGGCACTTCAGAAAGGGTCCACTAGGATGATCCCAGGTATGGAGGGATTATCCTAAGAGGAAAGCTTGAACAGGATGTGAGTGTATTCGATGGAGTTTAGAAAAATAAGAGGAAAACTTTCTGAAATGTGTATCCTCGGGGAGCTAAACAGGTTAAATGCTGAGAGGGTGTTTCCAGAAACAGAGTCCATGGTTTCAAAACCATGGGATGGAGATCGCCATTGAAAATTGAGGAGCATCAGAGGATAGTGACTCTTGGGAACCCTTTGCCAGAGAGAGTTGTGGATGGAGAGTGCTTTTGTACATTTGAGGCAGATAGATTTATAATTAGTAAAGGAATACATGGTCATAGGGAAAGAACAGGGAAGTGGACAAGAGATTAACTGTGATATGATTTATTGACGGAGCAGGATTGAGGAGCTGAATGAAATACATCTGTTGTCAATTCTTATGGTCTTAAAATTTCCTCTTCCATTTAACAGATAAGGATGACATTTCTAATTCCAAAACAGAATTAGACATTGATGAGTGTGCCATAAAGCTGATGTAAAGAGCGATTCAATTACATCACATGCCACAAGGGGTAAGCCTGTATGACAAATGCCATTTGATCTTGATTATATTTCATTCCCACTGATCCATCATAAATTTTCTTGTCTATAGTGTCAATTAAAACCTCTTTCCTGGAAGTGTCCTCAGGAACACAAACACAAACTTTATTTGAGACATTTGAAAGTAAGGCTGCATCTGTGGAGGGAATGAATTCATTATGTTCATTAACTTCCACAAATACTGATTAACTTTTCCAGCAGTTTGTTTTTTTTTGCTCAAATGTTTGGGAGTAATATGCCTCAAATGAGCTCCATAAACCAAATAGTATTTGCTCTTATCTATCTATCTATCTATCTATCTATCTATCTATCTATCTATCTATCTATCTATCTATCTATCTATCTATCTATCTATCTATCTATCTATCTATCTATCTATCTATCTATCTATCTATCTATCTATCTATCTATCTATCTATCTATCTATCTATCTATCTATCTATCTATCTATCTATCTATCTATCTATCTATCTATCTATATGACTAAAACTCTCATATTGTATATATACATACATGGAATACACATGTATACACACACACACATATATATATATATATTAGATTTAGTATGTTCCCGAACTGCAGCCAAAACGGTACACGATAGCGCAACAATTTTAGTACCATCTTAATCACCATTGTCTTGTGGTTCAAATGGTTGCTATATTTTTTAAGTTTTTCACTTTTTAAAGTTTAAAAAACACGTTTTCAAAGTTTAAAAAATCACTTTTCTATTTCCGCTGGCTGTCATCCGCGTTCGACATCACAATGGGACCTGCCCGTGTGACGGGAGTGGCGGCCAATGAGGGGGGGGCCTCCTTTTTCCACCTGCTCTGCCCATCAGCCATGTTCGACGTCGCAATGGGATCCGCCCGCGATGGCCGTCGGGGATGGGACTTGCCAGAGTGACGGGAATGGCGGCCAATGAGGGGGGTGGGGGGGGGGCTGCTGAACCGACGAGCTGAAACTTTAATAAATGCGCTCCCCCTCCCACCCCGCCGGAAGGACCGACGCCCGTGACCTTCCTCCCGTGGTTCAGAGCAGGGGCCGAGGGGGTCCATCAGTTGGGGGAGAGTTGCACACTCAGATGCGGCGGCCATCTTACACAATTCTTACGTAATATGGCTGCCGCATTCGCGTGTGCTCAGTTGGGGGAGGGTTGCCGCTCGGAGGGGGGCGGGACCCACACTAGTGACGGTCAATGAGGGGGGGGGGGGGGGTGAGGAGAGTTCTCCTGCTGCTGGCCACAGGAGAGGTTTTCACAGAGAGTTGCCGGGCCTGCAGGAGCGATTTGGACCCACGGGTCCACGCCAGTCTAGTAATTTATAATATTGAGATATTTAATTTAAAAATTAATGAATAATTTGTATGTTTACAGAATGAACTGCCAAACAACGTGGTTAAGGTGTACATTAACAACATTCCAAAATACATTTTGGAGAGATACGTGTATAGGAATGTTTTAGAACAGGGGTCTCCAAACTATGGCCCCCTGGGCCACATCCGACCCGCCAAGAGATCTTATCTGGCCCGCCAAGAGATCTTATCTGGCCCGCCAAGAGATCTTATCTGGCCCGCCAAGAGATTTTAACACGCTCCGTGCTGCAGCTCAGCTTTCCCCCATCTTCTCCCATCAGCACCTTCCTGACGCTTCAAGTGTCCCGACACCTATCCCCGTTCATGCACTCCTCGCTCATCGAAGCTCGGCGCCCCTGCTCCGCGCCTTGGTTCCTGCGGCTCTTCGGCTCCTCGTCGCCAATGCTGGCCCTCCAGCCCTTCTCCCCGCTTGCCATCTCCGTTTCCACTTCGACGGCGCTCAATACCTCGAGGCTGGGGCCGCCGAGCAGAGTCGTGCTCCTCCTCTTCCTCCTCCTCCAAGGCCGTCGAGCACGGCTCCCTGGGCCCTTCGCCCTCAGGCCCCGGCAGGTCACTGAACTCCAGCGCTCACTGCTTCTGCCCCTGCAGACCCTCCAGGACCCTCGGCTCCTTCCCGTTGCTCCTCTCCCAGCTCTCTCAACCCTGTCCTTTCCTCCTCCACCTCCTCTTCTTCTTCTTCTTCTCCCCCCAGTCGGCGGCCCTCTCCTTCTCGGCTTTGCTCTCCTGCCTCCCTTCCCGGCCGCGTTTCCCCTTCTCCCACCGGCTGGCCAGATGTCTTCCCAGCTGCTTCTTGCTTTGTAGCCCTTCTCCCGGTTCCTCTTCCTTCGCTTGAACCTCCAGCTTCTTCCCCATTTTTTTACAGCACAAACATTGACCATTTTGGCATTTTTTTCAAGGTAAGAACGTATGTGTTGCATGTGTTACTAGTGTATGCTGGAAGCTGCCATGTACTCCAGATGATTTGAATTTCTTCCATTTGTTGTACTCAAGTTCTTTTTTGAGTTCATTAAATTTATAAAACTGACATTTCTTTATTTTTTCCTACGGCCTGCAAAAATGTGTCAAATATATAATGTGGCCTTCATGCTGAAAGTTTGGAGGCCCCTGTTTTAGAGGGTGTTGGTCAAAGGCAGGAAATAGGAGTAGCTTAGATGGGCACTTGGTTGACAGAGTCAAGTTAGGTTAAAAATGGCCTGTTTCCGTGCTTTATGACTATGATACTAATTATTCATTTTGTATTTAGATCTTAATATTTTTGTATATATTATTCTGTATACAATTTACCTCAATATGCTAAGATTACAAATGGTCTAGGTGAGCTATGTAAATAGGATGCAATTGATTTGATAATTATGGATCTTGTGATGGAACCTGCACTTTTGATCTCTTCAATGTACATCCGGACGATTTTTCAAGTCACCTGGGAGCACAGAAGAATAGATGTGAAGAAGTGGTGATGGACAGCATTAACACATATGACAGCTGACCTATTATCTAATGGCTGTGTCAAAGGCCAGTATACAAAAAGGGGGAAAGGAAGAGAATAAGGAAAGACAATGAAGAGGCAATGATTTATGGTTGGAATAGAAACCATTTCAGGAGATGATCTGCCTGTGATTGATATAGCAAAAGTGAAACCAAAGGCTGTTCCACAGAGATAAACATAGAGGAGGTTGGTAGTAAGATCAACACATAAGAAGCAATATGTGTTGTTCCTTGCTTCTGCTTAAACTTTAAGTTGCAAAGGTGACAATGAGGGAGAACGTACCATAGAGTGTCAAATCAAAATAATTTTGTGAATTTGAATAGGGCTGTTTTTGTGCTGCTGTTGCGAGAAGGGTAGCCAGAGAAATTTAAATAAAGAATTATAGCAAAAACTGGCACAGAGTTGCGAGGCAACAACATATTTAAAGATACTGAAGAGAAAATACCTGGAAATTGAGAGGCAGTTTACATCAAAGTAGTAGTCAATTATATTCTTACAGTGATGGTGTAATGACAGTAGGACTAGAAGTTTAAATTCAGACAAGAAACAGCCTCTTTAATCTGCATCTCTTTGAATTAAGCAGCCAGTTACTGAAAAGTGTTGTTCATTTAGAAGCCAACATCACGCTATAGACAGTTAATAATGCAAAATGGTGCAGAGGGGTCACTATTATATTTCTCAGTTGAGCTGATTTTGAAGGAGATGGTGTCAAAGATATGCCAGGATGGCTTTCATAAGGCTTCTTTCTAATATGTTCATAAATGTTTAATAAATTGCCTGGCTTTAAAATAAAGTCACCATTTTTGGAAAAAATGAAAACTCAATTTAGCAATGCAAATTGATAAGCCAAGGAACACTTATGAAGTGTTTGAAAATTTACATCAAGAGAAAATTTGCTCTTTGATTTGTATTTTCCAGCTTCGTAAAGATTGCTCCAGTAGATTTGAGCTTATCATGCCCAACCACAGTTACTTTAATGTTGTGAAAGTTAATAACTAAACTGATATTTACATTTATAAAAGATCCCAGTAGTAAAACAGTTTTATTCCTTTGTTGCAGAGTCCCTGAACAGTGTTTCTTATAATCCAAGATATTTCCTCTGCATCTGCTGCCAAATACAAAACTGATTCCATAATCCTTTGGGTAGAAAGGAAAGGGGATCAAGAGTACATTCCAGCACTGATTTTCACTCCGTAGGGATTTTATTTTCTGACACTGGAAGAATAGAAACTCCAGCTTTCAAGGTGAAATATTGTTGCTCTTTCATGTGAATGTAAAAAATAATTAAAGAAAGGAAAGGGGGTGGTTTCTGTGTCCTGGCCAAAATCTCTCCTTCAACCAAAACAAATGGAAAAGTTTCAAAGGTCAATGAGAGGAAACCCAGTTGAAGTATGGAACATGAATTATATCAGGTTCTGTCTGGCCTTAGTTTATGATATAAAACGTAAACAATACTTCCAAGTAACAGATGACACATCTTGGTCCTTAAAATATCTGTTAGGTAAAAGGAAATTCAGCGTAAATTCAGTAATGTACAGCACTTGATGGTACGAAGAAAGCTCTTGGCACAGAGAACTCTTGAACACTGATATATAGCTCACATATTTTATGTTACCAAATAGCAGTGGAGTACTAATTCTGGAAACTTAGTTCTCTAGCAGTTTAACACTTGTTAACTGGAACCATTCAGGAAGAACAGCCACTGCAAGAGCCATCAAACCACTGGGGACACAGAATATACTTGATGAGAACATAAGCAGACATATTCGCTTTCTAAGGAGGAAATTAATAGGATTAAATGTAAGACAACTATCAGGTTCCTACAACTATCAGGTTCTTGAACCGAGCAGTACAACCCTATTGCTACCTCAACAATGGAACACAACAGATCATCTCTTGCACTCTTATGGACTTGATTTTTAATTGCGTATTTTTGCAAAAATGTTTTGTTTTTTGCAATCTTTTCCTTTTCACTGTCTTGTAGAAAGTATGTGTAATTTATGCATAATGTATGTTGTGCGTTGTATGAGTCTATGTGCCTGTGATTCTGCTACAAGCAAGTTTTCCATCGTACCCACATATTACCATCCGTGCATATGACAATAAATTCAACTTGACTCTACTTGAACAGCACACAATCTGAAGCAGCGATGAGTTAATTTGAAAAGCATCCAATTTCACGGCATCATATTCTTAAGTTACAATTTTCAGGCCCACCTGATTTACATAATAGGTGAGCTAGATAAACTCGCACTTACATAGACAATTCACAATAGGAGGTACCATTTTCTGATTAACCTGCTTATTGCAACAGGAGAATGGCAAAGACTTCCCACACACTTCATAGATATAAAAGCATCCCCTGGGCTCGCTGCTCTTCTAGTTTCGGCCATTGTTAGTGTGACACTGGGAAGGCGAGTGAGAGCAATGGAGACGGTGGAGAGCAAGTGCCGGCCGAGTCACTGGCATCTTCCACAAGGTTGACGCTGCTGTTGTTGCAGCTCACATTGTAGCCCCTGGCCGACAGCGCTTTCCTCAGGCCACCACCACGAACAGGACGCGGTCAGCCATCGTGGGGCACCCTCTACTCTCACGATTTACTGCTTCTTCCTGTTGGCTGTCGCTTTGTCCGCCTCCCCTTCATTCCCGCCTCCTCCTCCTCTCCCAGAGTAGCTGACATCTTCCACCTTGACTCTGGGGGTGGGAAGGAGGCCTGCCAGTTCTTGGCCCGCATCCGTATTTCAGTGCCATGACATTTCATATGCTACTCTAAATACTTCTTGAACATTCTGAGAGTTCAGGGATACACCATCTCCCAGACAATGTGTTCCAGATTTCAATCACCTTTTGGGTGAAAAGATTCTCCCTTAAATCCCTCCCAATCTCCTATTTTTTACCTTAAACCTGTAAAGGTTACTGACAATTTATTCACAAAATGCTGGAGTAACTCAGCAGGTCAGGCAGCATCTCGGGAGAGAAGGAATGGGTGACGTTTCGGGTCGAGACCCTTCTTCTTACTGACAACACTGCTGAGAGGAAAAGGTTCACAGTATGTACTCTATTAATGCTCCTCATAATTTTGCATATTTCAATCAGTCTCCAGTGCTCTAAAGGTAACAGACCCAGTTTATAGTCTCTGTGATCTAATTAATGTTTTTTATGATTGCACCATAATCGCTTTGCTCTTATATTCTCCCTCCTGCCTAATAAAGGCAAGTATATGATTATATATAGGATGCTATCTTAACCACCTTACCTACATCCAGGGATCCTAAAAACATTACCATCAAGGTCCACCTACTCCTCAGTACTTTCCACGGTTCTTTCTGTATATTCTAGCCTTTTTAGTCTTACTAAAAAACACCATCAAATACTCTTGAGGACTAAACTCCACCTGTTTCACCAACTCATTATACTCATTCCAGAACTGAAGATTATCTTCCTCATTATCACCGGTATCACCAATCCTACTAATTATTTTCATACATTTGAATCCAGATCATTAACTTATATAATAAGCAGCAAAGGTCCTAGCACTGATACCTATAGTGTACCACTGGTCACAGTCTTCCAATTCCAAAAATAGCCTTTCACCATCAATCTCTGCGTCTTATCATCTCACCTATTTTTGGATCCAATCTGCCAAACTTTCCTGGATTCCATGGGCTTTCATCCTTTTGGATGAGAATCCCATGTGGTCCTTTGTCAAAGATCTCCATGTAGACAACATCAACTGCACTATCCTCAGAAACATTTATCGTTTTGAAAAATGTAATGACATTTGTCACAATCTGATACTATTTTCCCTAGCTATCTCATCAAAACGTGACTCAAGCAACATTTGAGTAAAAAAAGAGATATGTACAGAGCAGCACCCAGAACTCTTACTCTACCTTCTATAATAGTTTTCCCTGACAGGAGCATGTAGATTGACAATTCACCTTATACAGATACTTCAAAAGACTTTCTTCAAAATTCTGGGATGGAATTAGATGTTGAATTACTAAATTTCCGGCGAGTCTGTACCTCATTTAAAATTAGATTCCTTGGAATGTCCAGCCTCTATCATCTTACAAACTCCGTATCCCAATGGGAGCGTCACAGGTCCTCTATTCCTCAATCGTACAGACAGTCTAGTACCACATATACATCATCTATCTTTGTCACTGTTAATAGGCCCCTTAAGCTGAAAAGCGAGTAGGGAAGGGAATTAAAGTCAAAATAGTTACGCTGATTTTAACACATTGCTACTGCCTTCAGCTGAGATCAGTTTAATATATCAAAGTGGAATCAGTTTACCAGCAGATGGAGCACTACTCTTCTAGTTTTACTAATGTATTTCTCTTTTCAGTGCCGCTTCCACCATACCAAGTTTTGACCAAGAAACAATCTACTTTTCAAAGATTCTTATTAATCAATATGTATTAAATAAATACTCAAACGTATATTTATTGAAGCTGCTTTTTTTCTTCCATTTATTATGCCCATTGACATAGTGTTTGTGCAGAACATTAAGAAAACGCTTGAGTGAAATTTAAGAGTTTATAGTTTGGGACAATGACTTTGGAGTGATAGATGTTACAATGGCAGAAGAAAGCAAACAGTAAGAGGCAGCCTATATCCAAAGTCTTTACTATCTATATTAGTGATCTAAATGTGGATGTTGAGGACATAGTCTCTGAAATAAAAACAGAAAATCCTGAAAATATTTAGCTAGTCAGGCAGCTTATGTAGAAAGAGTTGATGTTTCAGGTTGAAGATTATCAGAATGTGAAAGGTGAAAACATGAAGATTTTGGCAAGGCACAGAATGACAGGTTAGGGAGTTCTAAAAACACCCATAATTTAACATGTATCATGCCAGGTCTATGTTTAGAATTCCATGGAATTTGCATGAACTGGAAGCTTTTTCTACAGATTCACTACTGTTTGTTATAGAAGAAATGGGCCTGGTTTAGACTGGGGCAGAGATTACTTTGTAAAGAAACCCACTCACAACCTGAATAATCTTGGAGTCAGTTATTTCCTGAATATTCCTCTTAAATTTGGCCAAGGAAAATTATTTTCATACTTCTCCCAAAAGATCAAATAGCTTTAGGCGAAATAGAAAATATAATGATACATATGCACCATACTTTCTTGATGCAGGCTGGATGATCTTTACTTAACTATGCTAGCTCATACTCCATGATTTGTCATGATTCTAATATCAAAAATGCATCAACAAGGTAGATAAAGAGAGGCATAAAATAGTATGTTTTAGACTTTATAGACTTTACAGGTACAATGTGGAAACAGGCTCTGTGGCCCACTGAGTCTGCACCAACCAGCGATCACCCAGTATACTGGCAGTGCCCTACATAAAAGGAACAATTTTGCAACTTACCAAAGCCAATTAACCTACAAACCTGTACATCTTTGGAATGTGGGAGGAAACCGGAACACTGGGAGAAAACACACGCGGTCACAGGGAGAACGTACAAACTCTGTAGTCAGGATTGAACCTGGGTCTCTGGCGCCGTGTGGCAGCAACTCTACCGCTGCCACCATTGTGCCGTTTTAGTGAGATAACATAACGAAAAGTATTTTCTTACAGTTAAGTAATTTGTAATTGTTCCTAATTATTGAAAAGATACAAACGTGAACAACACATTACTGACTTTTCTTTAGCATTTAACATTACCTGAATAGAATGTATTGATTTTGGCAAGTTCCTTTTCGCAACACTGGAAGAATTTCTCTTCAAATCTGGCGTAATATCTCTTAACAGTATCTTCATCTGTAACTGGAAACAAAGAGAAGAATATTACTGATAATCCAGGTTTATTTACACATATTTCAAATTCAGGCTTTTATGATAATTTCCTAGATTCAGCAAAAGCAAAATTTTATTGTTATGTAAATTGGGTGACATTGCATTTTCTTTACAGATGAAAATGTGTGGCATGGAACTGTAATGATATAGCCCTTTGATATCTGAATCAGCTATCATTATTATCGTGTTTCTCTTATTCATTATTCTCTTATTTCATTATTATAGCTTTTCTCTGTACCTCGGTACACGTGACAATAAACTAAACAAAATTCTTCTCATCTTCCAGTGGGAAACAATGAATATTTGGAAATGGCATAGCTGGGAGAAACTGTTTTATTTTTTATCAAATAAGTAAAGTATTATTTAGGTTAGTGACTAAGTTATATGCCTCAGGCATTTGTTGTGAATCTAAGCTTTGTGGTCTAACCATAATTACATGAAGAAATTGCTCATTTTCCCATTGGGAGTTTTGCCCCTACATTTACTGTTGACTTTAGGTTCTCATACAAGTATTTTAGCCACATCCAACCCATTTAGTATTTTGTAGACTTCAAGCAGATCACCTCCAATTTTCTTTTCTAAAGTAAAAAGCTTCAAACTATTAACTCTTTCCAGGTAACTGCAATCGTCTGGAAAAGCGTATAAAATTTTGTACACTTTCTCCAGTATTTTAATGTCCCTTTTAAGGCCATAGAAACAAAAGTGCTCCCATTTATTCAGGGATCCAGAACATTGTTAGCTGCTGCTCATGATTTGCTCACTTCCATCCCTAGATTTTTTCACTCTCCTACTCCATTTTTCCTTCATTGGAGTTGGCGATGATTTTAAACCCCCAGTAAATAACGTAAACTGATATTTATTGATGCTGTAGTGTGTGTGCTATTCGATTACACTGTCTACAACTTTTCTATTGCCTATTTTTATGCTGAAACTTCTTAAAAGGCAAGGCAATTAACTGGTCCAGCCAATACGTAAAATTTTAATTTATATCCTCTAAGATAGGCACAAAATGCTGGAGTATCTCAGTGGGACAGGCAGCATCTCTGTAGAGTAGGAATGGGTGACGCTTTCGGTCAAGACCCTTCTACAGACCTCCATTTAAAGCAATTAACTGGAAAATGTTAATATGCACAAATAAAGAGTGTCAATGCAACTGCTAATGTAATGGAACAAAGTCATTTATATGTTAATCCAAGCCAGCTAACTACTGATTAGAATATATTAATCCAATCAGAATGAGCAAATGTAAACACGTAAATTTCTTTTTACAAATTAATGGGATTTTGCTTTCATAAATTGTCACACTTGTCAGGCTACTTCCAATCTCCAATGGCAGTCTAGACACTCAAAGGCCAAAGCAGCCTACTTGATTGGTGCACTATCCACCAACCTAAATATTAATTCCCTCCATTACTGGTGAAATTCGGTTGCAGTGTGTACCACCTACAAAATGAACTACAGCAAGTGTCTGACCATGTGCCGCTATTTAAAACTTTCTTATCCTGACAAGAGTGGTAAGGTAAGCAAACAATGGACAGTTCTCTCTTCGGCCAACATCGCCCAGCATTGGGGCTTTATTTGTACTCAGTTGACTCCAATAGATGCCATGACCTACATCAGAATGTCCAAAAGCCTCTCAACAACTGCCAGCAATATCAAAAGCCTGCTAATGATCTCTTAATTTGATTCGACAATTACAAGAAACAACAGATAGGAAAGACACAAAATGCTGGAGTAACTCAGAGTCTCAGATGATACATTCCTGGTCTGATGCAAAAGGAAAGGACATTTTAACTTGGCTTCATAGAATTTTAGAGAAAGGAGGGTGAATTGTCTGATGAAAGGTATCTTTAACCTAAAGCTTTAATTCTGTTTCTCTCTGCAGATGCTTCTCTTCCTTGACCTACTGAGTATTTACCACATTTTCTGTTTCATTGTAAATTGAGCATTTGCAATTTTTTTGGATTTTCAATAAATAACAATTGCTTTTCTTTTTTCTTATGGCAATTACAATGCCCAGGAATATAAGAGGATGACAGAGTGGTGGACTGGGCCCCGTCCATCATGGGTACAGCTCAGCCCACCACACCATAATAAGCAGTACACGAGGTGCTGCATCAAGAAGGTGGCATCTATCATTGAGGATCCCTACCGCCTGGGCCATGCACTCTGCAGATGTTCAGGAGAAGTGATGTGGTGGATAGTGAGAAACTATATCTATTGGTTTTGGAGTATTGGATTTAGGGAAACTATTGAAAAATAAGAGCCACATCTTTCAAGATTTAAATTTGGAATCTTGCAGACAAAAGAAGCTGAACGTTTGGAATACCACTCCCACAAAGGGAATTGACTCTAGATTTGTTTTATACCTGAAACGGGATTTTTATTAACCAAAGCTATTAAGGGAAATCCAGCATAAGCAGATACAGAGAATTAGGTCACAGATCAGCCACAAGCTCATTGAAAGGTAAAGCACATTTGAAGAACAAAATGGCCAAATCTTGTTCTATGTTTTCACATTTTTATATTTTAGAAACTAATGTTCAATTTTTATTTTGAAATCCTGACTAAAATGTAAGGACCAGCATTGACTATGGAAGGGTGTTCTTCCTAACTTGAACCTCATATAATAATTCAATATCATCTCTGCAAGACTCCGAAATTAGTAATTAAATAAAAACAATACTACATTCCTTCTCTATTTGACTTTATCCACAGTGGTAAACTTCTCTGGGTGATCTGTGCTTCAAGGCTTTTTAATGTTTAAATATAACTCAATACTAACAGATAAAATGTTCTTTTCAAATCCATAAGTACAGAAATCTGACTGACAAAACATCCTGCATTTCCTTTCCCTGAATTAAAGTAATTCACATCCAAAAGATACACATTGTTCAAATAAAACCAGAATACATGCATTGCAAGTTCTGAATATTCAAGTATGTTTATGCCCAAGGCTGACTTTACAACAAAAATGAATGCATAGGAATCATATCTTCAAGGTCAGCATCTGCCAATTTACAAGTGAAAGGTCTAAATTTGCAATCAGTATTCATTTGCCACTCTTCAGAAGACATTTATTAACCCTCTTTGAAAGATTGCACATTTATTAAAATGATTAATGTATCCTGACTGGTTGGATCATGGCAATGGTATAGCAATGACAATGCCCAGGAATATAGGAGGATGCAGAGAGTGGTGGGCCCAGCCCGGTTCATCACAGGAATAGCACGCCCCACAATCGAGAGATCTACGTGAGGTTCTGAATCAAGGAGGCTGGGCCTACCATCTGGGCCGTGCTCTTTTCTCGAGGTTAACATTGGGCAGGAGGTTCAGAGGCCTGAATTCTCACACCACCAGCTTCAGAAACACCTGTTTCCCTACAACCACCAGGTCTTGAACTAACCTGCACAAACCTCCATCGCTAACACAACAGTGGAGTACCATAGACTTGTTCGGAATTGTGTTTGGCATTAATGGATTGTTTTTTGCAATCTTTTTCCCCCCACTGTCTCTAAGTGTAATTTATGTGTAACTTATGCATGACTTATGTTTTTTTGTTTGTTGTCTGTCTCTGTGAAGCATGATAATTGGTGTACCTATACCCTCCCTGTACTCATGCCTTTGACAATGAATTCAACTTCACTTGAAATCAATTCTAATCTCAAACATAAACATAAACTCCTTTGCATGCAAACATGCTGCAAACCGATTAACTGTGGAAAATAGATTTGCAAGCTACAAAAATAAATCAACCCAAATGTTGTTGCCAAAACAATGGTAAGCTTCATGTACATGCCAGTATAGGCACCTCATATTGTACGAGGGGGGGGGGGGGGTGTTACACGCTTGAGAAATAACGCGTAAATCAAAAAGCGCATAAATCAAACTTATGTCAGCCACCGCATGCCATGCATAAATTTGAGTGGATTACTCCGAAAATAGTAGTGCGTGAATTAAACCAGTAATAATTAGACAATCACATTATTCTAAAAATGCATAAATCAAGCATGCATAAAATACAAGGTGTCTGCATTTTGTTTATTCATCCTCTACTTGTTTACAGGAAGAGCTAACAAATGAACTGTGAATTGCTACAGAAAGTTAAGTGTTATTATTTAACAAGGTATATGTTTCTTATTCACAAGGATAATATTTCAGAAACATCACAGTCTCTCACCAATCAACACAGACAAGAAAAGGAAACTATGGAAGGTTTTGTTCCTTTAAAATAGCGTTCAAAAGTTTAAATTCTTTCTCTTACATTTTTTTTCCTCGGCAATAATGCTGATTCTCATTGCTTTTTATCCCCTTAATAATTATTCTCATTTCTTTGTCATTGTTTAATATTCTACGGTTAAAAATTCAAGGACCCAGAAACTGTCTTGGCCTCATAACATTCTTAGCTAATATTTATCGGAATTAGTAGGGCAAAAATAGAGCCACAAGTTGACAGAGTCTTGATGGATGGTCTCAATATGAAATGTTGACTATCCCTTTGCCTCCACCGATGTTGCTTGACTCATTGAATTCTTCTGGTAATTTGTTTTGTGCTCCGGATCCCAGCATCAGCAGTCTCTTGTTTATTCAGAATACAGAAGAAATTCAACACATCATGTATGTTCAAGATACCCTCTTCTCAATGTAATTGGGCCAATACATAAAGACCCAAGAGCCTATTAAAATTCACTGTCCAAAAACACAAATGTTGAATGGGCTCCGTAATGAGTTGTCAACAAGAAATCTTAATTAATCAATCAAGAAGAGGCATATGATTATCCATTCAAACAAATGGGTCAAATAATAATTGTAATAATTAGATTATTGTCACCGAGATTTGAAATAATGTTTTATGAATGGTCTTGCTTTGCAGCCATCATTTAGTTTAGTTTTATTGCCACGTGTACAGAGGTACAGTGAAAAGCTTTTATATTGCTGCTATCCAGTCAGCGGAAATAATATATATGATTACAATCAATCTGTCCACAGTGTGCAGTTGCAGGATAAAGGGAATAATGTTTAGTGCAAGATAAAGTCCAGCGATTAAAGATAGTCCGAGGGTCTCCAATGAGGTAGATGGTAGGTCAGGACTGCTCTCTTGTTGGTGATAGGATGGTTAATTTGCTTGATAACAGCTGGGAAGAAACTAAATCTGGAGGTATACGTTTTCACATAGCTGTGCCTCTTGCCTGATGGGAGAGTGGGAGGAAGAGGGAGTGACCTGGGTGAGACTCATCCTATATTATGCTGGTGGCCTCGTCGAGGCAGCATCAAGTGTACATGAAGTCAACGGAAGGGAGGTTGGTTGGCATGATGATTTGGACTGCATCCATAAGTCTCAGCAATTTCTTCCAGTCTTGGATGGAGCTGTTCCCAAATCATGCTGTGATGCATCCCGATAAAATGCTTACTACGGCGCATCTGTCGAAGTTGGTGAGAGGTATTGGGGACATGCCAAACCTCCTGACTTTGGTACTTTTACAATAGATCCAGTACTGTGAAATGGTAAATTTCAATTATATAGTCTGCAAGCATTTTTTATCTGAAGTTGGTAAACTCTTTCAATCTATTTTAACCCCGGAGCAGATCTCGTAAGAATTTACATTAAGGGCTGCAGACCAGTTGCATTTCCTAGTGCTCGCTAATGCCGCTAATATCAAGCAGAATGAAAAACAGATCTCTGGGGCAGTCAGAACTCCAGGACAGTATCTGGTATATTAGATACTTGCTGAGATAATATATCTCACTATGGCCACTATATATATATACCTCAGTTTGTAATCAAATTTGAACCAATTTGATGCAGTTATCTGAAAGAAGGATTCTTGCCAAAACATATAAACGGCACATTATTTTCAATTGCTTTACCATTCACAGTTCCTGAGAACAAAGCCACTGCCAATCTATTTCAGATTGTTATGGGAGCTCCCAGCAATTTTAATAACTCAAAACAGACAGAAAAATAACTTGGTTTTATGAATCAGTCTGAAGAAGAGTCTCGACCCAAAACATCACCCATTCCTTCTCTCCAGAGATGCTGCCTGACCCGCTGAGTTACTCCAGCATTTTGTGTCTACCTTCGATTTAAACCAGCATCTGCAATTTCTTTCCTACAAATTGTTTGAAGGCACTTCATAAAACCAAAGTTAAAACAATATCCAAAGATATACAAGCCTTAAGTCCCACAGCACTAGGTCTAAGAATGACTACTTTCCTACATCAGGTTCTTGAACCGACCTGTACTCAACCCCAATCTTACCTCAGCAACCTAACACTATGGACCATCTCTTGTACTACCACAGACCTGCTTCTCACTGTGTTTGTTCTGATGTTTTCTTTTGCTGTCTTTCTCTTTTCACTGTCGTGTACAACATGTGTACAGTGTGCACTGTCTGAGTCTACCTGCCTGTGACATTGCTGAAAGCAAGCTTTTCAATGTACCTGTACTTGTGCATATGACAATAAACTTGATTTGTTGACTAGACGATTGTAAGGTGGGACACAATTGCGACCATTTCCTGATCACATCATGCTGCTTGAAAATTCAGCTGGGTAATACTCTAAAGCAATGCCACTGAAATGGTCATTCACATGTAAATAACAAATGGCAGTTGGTAAGTGCGGGACTCTCTGGAGCCTGTTTGCACAGATTGAAATATATAGAGTAGGGAACTGCTGATGCTAGTTTAAACCAAAGATAGACAAAAAAAGCTTTTTTGTGTCTATCTTTGAGATATATAGAGCTCTATTTAACTGCTTAACAGAGTAGTGATTTATGTATTTTAAATGTTCTAGGTGGCCAAGGCAAATTTGTGATTCAACGTTTGTATCAAAAGATTCTGTCCCCACAGAGTTCACAGGGACACATGTTCCTATCTCAATGCCTCTGAAGGGCAATTCCTCAGGGTATACATTACCAATATAGTTATCACTGAGACACGTGACACACTCAATTAATTCCTACATGTTACCACAACACTATCAGGATTTCAATGCAGAATGCCGCTGAGCATCTCAATCGGAGATTTTTCTGTCTGCACTAGTCTGGGGTACACATCAGTAAGTGTGCAGAGGCATGCATGCTAAAGAAGTCAATTTGAGTGTTCCCCAACTGAACAATAATGACTGGGAATGCAGGCAAAGAAACAGAATGCACTTAGCATGTTGTCAAGAGAACAACCTGTCTGTTAATGTCATCAAAATGGAGGAGCTGGTCATGGACTTCAGGAAGTAGGATGGATTGCATGCTTCAATCTGCATCTATGTTGTTGATGTGGCAGATGATCAAGGGGATCAAATTAAGAGGTGTAAACATCACCAGTAATTTGACCTGGTTCAAACACATTGATGCTCAGGCCAAGAAACCGGACCAGATTCTCTAATTCCTGAGAAACCTAGGGAAATTAGGCATTACTCCAATGACTCTTATAATTTCTGCAAATGCACCATCAAAAGCATCTTATCGGGATGCATCATAGCTGGGTACGGCAACTGCTCTCCCACGACTGCAAAAAGAATTGTCAGAGAATTATGGACGCAGCCATCACACAAACCAGCCTCCCATCCATTAACTCTCTGCAATAGGAAACATCACCATTCTTTTCAACTTTCCTCAAAGTTTGCGTATGTGAAATGGTAGGTTGAACTGCTGTATACGTTTCCATGAGGTTCCCCCTCATCGTTCAAAATGATCCTGGTGATCACGTGTGTCTTTTCACCCCTTTTGTTCCAAATTCCTTCTGCCATCCCCAAAAGGTTACTTGGCTGGGTAAAGTGTACCTCATGTAGGTTGGAGGCAACGAGAATTGGGGAGATTGATGGTTGGCATAAACGTGCTGGATAAAAGGGGCTGCTTCCATGATGGACAACTGAAGAAGCAAACCGAAACGTCACCCATTCCTTCGCTCCTGAGATGCTGCTCCAGCATTTTGGGTCTATTTGCTGTATAAGCTCATCTTTCAACTTCTTTAGGAATCATGTGGTAGAAAAAAATTATATATATTAAATAAATACACCATGTGATTTCTCCATATGGTAGGATGAAGGTAAGAATTTGCCTTATACTGCACAAAATGCATATATATATATATATATAAAATTTTAATTCTGTTCTGTAGGTATACATCAATCATATAATCACTGCTCTCTCTCAGAAATTGTGTTGGGATTCTTGAGACAGCTTTTGTTTGATTCTGACGAGATCTATCGACAGCTGGCAGAGACCCAAGAGGTCAACTGGCCTCCTCCTTTGAAAAAGTCTAAGAGGAGACTTCAAGATATGGGGAAATATGAAAAAAAATTGGCAGTTTTCATGAGATATCACAAAAATTATGAGGTATTGTATGTCCAAATGTTCAGGTGTAAGAATCTTGGGGTAAATGATTTATTTTAAATATATACAATTAACATGCTCATGATATTCAAAAAACCTCCAAAACCAGATTAAGTTAGCCACTGGGTATTTTCCCCATCCAAATTATTTGTAGATTACATAAAAGGGGCTCACCAAATTATGAACAATCTGATTTAAGGAAATTCAGCTTTACACAAATTGCCCCACATATTTATAAAGCATTTTTTGATTTCATAATAAAATGTTTGTGCAATTCATTGAATGGATACATACATATTCCAGTAGTTTAATTATGGGTAATGTTAGGGTGCACTTTCAATGAACTGGAAACATTATAGCAAGTATATGTAGAGCAATTTGATATGCATATATTTAGAGAAATTGATATATCTGATTTAAGGAGAAATAGGGTTCCAGACAGTTCTTGGAAAGAAACCCTTATTCAATCTGCGGATTGCCTGACTATCCTATTAATAAAAAAATTAAATCCTTTAGGGTTAGAAGGAGCAGCAAAACCTTATAAATGCCCATAGATATCACACTTTCAATGCATAGAAGCAACTTAATGTATTTACTAGTAACTACAGTTAATATTAATCAAAGCATATCAGATCAGCATTTTCAGTCTATTTATACATGCAAGAGCTGTAAGAACATAGGAATTGAGAGCAGGAGTAGGTCTTCTGACCCTTTGAGCGCACCACAGCATCAACACCATGGCAGGTCTCACTCAGCTTCATTTTCCTACACTATCTCAAAATCCATTGATTCCTTAATATCTTTCAATGAATCTCTCCGTTTTGAATAAACTCAACAACTTAGCATCCAAAATCCTCCAGAGTTAGGGTTAGGGTAATTTAGCTGAGTCCAAACATGAGTCTCTAAAGTCAATGACATTAAAGGGTCTCGACCCAAAATGTCACCCATTCCTTCTGTACAACACTTTGGTCAACGTGGGTTGTTTTTAAATGTGCTATACAAATAAAATTGACTTGACTTGACCTCTCTCCAGAGATGCTGCCTGGCCCGCTGAGTTACTCCAGCATTTTTGTCTACCTTCGATTTATACCAGCATCTGCAGTTTTTTTCCTACCCGTGCATGTCATGATCTTCTCCCAATATTTCAACCTAAATGAGAAAGTCATGTAAACAATTCCAACAGAGAGCAATTCCAATGTATAACACAGTACAGTCTGGCACTCAAAAAAAACCCTAACATTTTCATCTTTAACATAAGACGATTCTTGGTGTACACATTTGCATCAGCAACCTTTGGGTTCTAGGACATATGAAGACCTTTAAAAGTCTTCCAGTTTAAAAGTTGCTTTTTGACATTTTGAATCACGCTGAGACTTCTCTGGTGACAGTATAAAAGAAAAACTCAATCCCACTGTTGTGACTTTTGAATTAAACAACTTGGAGACTGAACCTGGTTGATATAAATGTATTCATTCATCTTTTGGGTTTTGTCTTTTGTTTTTTTTTTAACACAAAGATAATAAAGATAAACAATTGCTCACAAAAATACCCTAATGATTAAATACATTTTAACGATTTATCAATTAAACATTTCATTTTGTGAGTAGACAAGTAACTTTGCAGAAGTACATATTTATGTTTGGGCCATATTGCTTCAAGGTCAGTTTATTGTCACATGTACCAATTAAAGTGAAATTCGAATTACCGTACAGCCATACTAAAAAAAGACACACAATTACATGAAAGTTGACATAAACATCCACCACAGCGGATTCCTCACGTTCCTCACTGTGATGGAAGGCAATAAAGTCCAATCTTCTTCCTCTTTTATTCTCCCATGGTCGGGGCAGTCGAACCATCTGCAGATCGAAGCTCCCGCAGCCGGCGGTCGAAGCCCCCGCGTCGGGGCGGTCGAAGCTCCAGCGTCGGGGCAGTTGAAGTTCCTGCGGCTTGGAGTTCCCGGTCGGTCTCTAACCAGAGACCGTGAGCTCCGCGATGTTAAAGTCCGCAGGCTCCCACGGTTGGAGCCCCAAAGTCAACCCCTAACAGGGATCACGAGCTCCGTGATGTTAAGTCCACAGGCTCCCACGTTCTCGACGTCGGTCTCCAGCAAAGGCCGCCAACTCCTCGATGTTAGGCCACAGTGCGGACGGAGACACGATACGGAAAAAAAAATTGCATCTCCGTCTAGGTAAGAGATTAGAAAAAGTTTCCCCAAATCCACACACCCTGCCACATAAAACAAGCTAAAGAACACTAAAAACATACATTTAACACATACAAACAAACAAAGAAGGAAGGGAGACAGACTGTCAGCGAGGCAGCCATTGCTGCAAAGGCACCTCTGATTATTCAAAAACCCTTGTTTGGACATAGTAATTCAGGGGTGTCAAACTCATTTTAGGTCACGGGCTGGAATGAGCAAAATGCGACTTCATGCGGGCCGGATCAGTTGTGCATGTGCGTGCTCCCACAGCTTTCATTGCCTTCGTTTTACCAACCTGCTCTCATGTGTCTCAGTCTCTGCTATAACTACAAAGTGTTTCAGTTTACGAGTCATTTCTTATGAAAAAGATTACCTAGCAAGCATTATTTTGATGATTGGTATCTAGGCCCTAGATAGAGTGGATTTGGAAATAATGTTTCCAGTAATAGGAGAGTCTAGGACCAGAAGTCACAGCATCAGAATAAAAGGTCATACATTCAAAATGGAGATGAGGAGGAATAGGTGGTGAATCTGTGGAATTCTTTGCTGCAGGTGGAGGCCAAGACAATGGGTATTTTTGAGGCAGAGATTGATAGGTCTTGATTATTTTACAGGGAGAAAGAAGACAATAGAATGTGGTTGAGGGGGAAAATAGATCAGCCATGGTTGAATGGCAAAGTAGACTTGATGGGCTAAATGGCCTAATTCTGCTCAGCTGTCTTATAGTCTTCCTACAGTGTTTATGTTTTGCCCACAATGGGCTGGCTGGGTGGTGAACAACCAAACAGCAGCTACCTGGTGAAAGATGGTCTGTTCATCGCTCCCCATCCTTCTCCTTATGTCTTTCTTTCTTCCCTTCACATCCTCTCCCCTCACCTCTCATGTCCTTCTCTACCCTCACCTGCCCTCTCCCATTCCTCAGCCTATCCCTTCTCTCATCCCCACTTCCTTCCTTCCAACTTTTCCCTCACTGCCCTCCCTTACTTTATCCTCTCTCTTTCCTTACCTCGTCTCTAAATCCCCTCCCTTCCATCGTCCCTAAACACCATTCATTCTCTCATCTGCTCCCTTCCTCTCCCCCTTTACTTCCTTTTTTTACTACATACTCCCCCACTCCCCTCCCTCGACACCCTCTCTTCCCTTTTTCATCCCTAAAACCCCCCCTTCCCTCATCTGCTTCCCCTCCCCTTCCTTTACCACCACCTTCCCCCTTCTCTTCCCTATTCCCGTATAACTACCAGCACGTCTTCACATCCCACCTAACCTTAACCCAAACCCAGAGCCCCCACCCTGGAGAGCAGCTCAGATTTTGGATCGCTGGCTGCGGCCCCATTCACAGTGCGGCGACCTCCCACCAGCATCTATCCACGCATTCAACTGGGTCTCAGGTACATGGTGGCGGTCTCTGTGGCAGCAGCCCAGGCACTTCCTGCCTGTGTCACCGCATGGCCACATATGGGCGTAGCTTCCACTCACCCCAGGAGATGGGGAGTGGGGAGGTGACAAATCATCCTGCGGGCCGGATTGGACCACTTCGCAGGCCGGATGTGGCCCGCGGGCCGGTAGTTTGACACCCCTGATATAGATGGTCTAGAAGTTTCTACGGATGAAGACCCCGGATGCCAAAAAGTGGTGCTGTGAGGGCTGACTCTCTTGAGTAGACAAGTACCCCATTTATTGATAAACAGGCAAATTTGCCAGTGGTCATGTTTGATGTGCCAAGTGATAAATCTGCCTGGACACCCACAAATCAGTACATTTAATTTAACAAATATCCATGGGGACGTATGCAGAGATGAGCAAATTGCTCCCTTCATGCGAGTAGGATTAGGAGATCCCACTGGCAATAGACAATAGACAATAGGTGCAGGAGTAGGCCATTCAGCCCTTCGAGCCAGCACCGCCATTCAATGCGATCATGGCTGATCACTCTTAATCAGTACCCCGTTCCTGCCTTCTCCCCATACCCCCTCACTCCGCTATCCTTAAGAGCTCTATCCAGCTCTCTCTTGAAAGCATCCAACGAACTGGCCTCCACTGCCTTCTGAGGCAGAGAATTCCACACCTTCACCACTCTCTGACTGAAAAAGTTCTTCCTCATCTCCGTTCTAAATGGCCTACCCCTTATTCTTAAACTGTGGCCCCTTGTTCTGGACTCCCCCAACATTGGGAACATGTTTCCTGCCTCTACTGTGTCCAATCCCCTAATTATTTTATATGCTTCAATAAGATCCCCCCTCATCCTTCTAAATTCCAGTGTATACAAGCCTATAGACATAAGTGGCTATACACATTTGTACGTCACATTCAAAGTTAATGTATTGCTGTCTCGAAAACATATTTCATTGTGATTATGGTGTTCCAAATCAGTCTATGAGATTTACCAGCACCAAAACTGCCAGATCAGGAAAGGTCTTGCTTAAATTCGAAATATATGAAACAGCTGAAATGTATTTTATCTCAACATATAATCTTAGAAGGAAAGTACTTTATGATTCCCCAAACAATTGCAGTTACTTGTAGTTGACTTGATCTGAATATCGCAGCAGCTCAGCCTATTGGAAGGATTTGCACTGTGTTCTAATGATAATAACACTTAAGGCATTCATGCTTCCATATCCCAAAGTAAAGGTAACAAATATACCAGTCTGTGTTTATCATTGCACTACCACTTTACTGGGGCAACTGCAATCCATTTATTTACAGAGGTAAATAACTTTATAGTTATAAAAAACGTTTCACCATATCCAGAATGTTCTTAATTGTGCAGTTCTTCATTGTTACACATATCAACCTAGTTATACATTTAAAGGAATTAATATAATATAGCTCAGGGAAGAACTAAAATGAAAATTTGGGGGTTTCTTGTATTTTACATATGCATTCATAGAAAATAATGTAAACATAAAATTTGAAAAAGTGAGTTTGGTAACCATTTTCTGATTTACTCTACCAACATGTTCCGGAATTTAATAACAATAAAACTTACACTAGATGACATCTCTGTCTCTCAGGTGAAAGATAAAGATCCAGTACCCTGCAACATTATTTTAAGGCACAACAGAGAAGTTTTTCATTTTACTGGCTGGTATTCACACAAGCAATATCACTAATTTGTTATTATTTTAAAATTATTAAAATTATTTGGTATAGTGTTTCCGAAATTACAACTGTGACTCCACTTCATAAGCACTTTACTAGTTGTAAAACGTTCTGTTATTCTTCAAGGTCATAAATGGAAGAATTCAGATCCAAGTCATCTTTCTTTTCATTATTCATTGAAGCCAGGCAACAGGGTGGTTTCCAAACAAATATTCAGCTCTTGCCTCCAAAAATAATTTCCCTTTGCTCATCTTTCCTCCTGCTCACTCATGAAACGTAACCAAGTCTTTAATTTGGGTGCTAAATTAGCGCCCGGTGCGGCTCGGCCGCAGGACACCATTCTGCTTTAGTTAAACATTTTGTTCAAGATGGCCGCGCCGTTGTGTTTGGCTGCCTGCCACTGTATGTTTCTTTTTTTTTTTTCCTAATCAGATGTGCAGCACTTTGGTCAACGTGGGTTGTTTTTAAATGTGCTATACAAATAAAATTGACTTGACTTGACTTGACTTGTTTTAACAATTCAGGAAGGTTGCATGATCTGTTGTTATTGTTCAAAGATATATTTGTGGAAATTGTTGGTACAGAATAACTCCCCTAGTTCATTGATGCACTATTTGAATTGGAATAAATGTGTGAAGACCATGGAGAATTTGCAATGTGATAAATTATTCATCACTAAAATGCATGTATTGCAACATCATGTCTTAATAACCTAAGTGACTAATAACCTGCAGCAACATGTTGGTAATCTTTCCTAGAATTCATAAAGATGTGGTTTAGCTGTAGTTTAAATTACTACGTAAAATAACATGACATAGACATACAAAGACTGAAAGACATGAATTTGAATGTTGAGTTAGGTCTCCGTCAGGATGGCAGTTATGAATTTTTAATTGATTGAGGGAAAATTAATCATGCTTCTCAATCATTACCCAATGACCTTTGTTAGAAGGATGATATGTGGGATGACAATAAACCGATGAGCAAGGTATTGGAGTTATATTCTCGTCAACTGGTTTGGAATGTACAGAATTTTTAAAAACTGTACTAAAACACATTAATATTAAACTGCAACTTTGTGATTTAAATTCCAATAATTGCCCTATGTGTTTAAATCATCCCCTTTACTTAATAACAAAATCTAGTTATGTTTAGTTTTAATTAGTCGCTACCACAAACTACATTTCTTACACAAAATGGGTTTATTTTTCGAAGAACAGAAGACATTGAGGGACAGGTTTGATTTCTCCATCTCCATGTCCTTTTTATTTTTAGTGCATCTTCTTGGAGGTATTTTTTCCTCAGCCAGCTGCCCAGAATAGCTGCCATTGACCATGCCCTCCTATGGGAAGACACTACCCAATCAGTGATTAAGAAGTAAACAAGTTTCAATCAAATTGTAGTGGCAACTTCGGTCTTTACCACTGAAGTTCTCTCCGCTTGCCACCATTTCACGGAGGAGTGGAGTGAACGTTCTTGATGCAAAAAACAACAGAGATCTTCACAACGTTTAGTTTAATTAGTCGTTTATTGAAGTAGTGATACAAACAGATTTGTATTTCTCCCGTCATAGGTCTAGTAAGAACTGTATCTAGCCATAGTTCCTTCGTGACTGACCCCTCCCATCTCTACATTCCCAGATATACTCATAATTCTGGCTCCTTCTAGTCCATATATGCCCATATATATGTATTCATCTCACAACAACCCCCAAGTGTCCAAAAATAATACAGCAGGATATAAAATAATATAATATGCTAAGACAGCTAATAAACACAAATGGCTCCTACACAAATATTATGTAACATTACCGCACAGAAAGAAACCATTCATTCAATACAATTTATCTTCACAACTGCTTTGCACGTATCCTTGCAATACTTTTGTTTTCAAAGATGCATTAAAAAAGGAGCAAAGAGGTCCTTCTACAGTTGTACCGGGCCCTGGTGAGACCGCACCTGGAGTACTGTGTGCAGTTTTGGTCTCCAAATTTGAGGAAGGATATTCTTGCTATGGAGGGCGTGCAGCGTAGGTTCACTAGGTTAATTCCCGGAATGGCGGGACTGTCGTATGTTGAAAGGCTGGAGCGATTGGGCTTGTATACACTGGAATTTAGAAGGATGAGGGGGGATCTTATTGAAACATATAAGATAATTAGGGGATTGGACACATTAGAGGCAGGAAACATGTTCCCAATGTTGGGGGAATCCAGAACAAGGGGCCACAGTTTAAGAATAAGGGGTAGGCCATTTAGAACGGAGATGAGGAAGAACTTTTTCAGTCAGAGAGTGGTGAAGGTGTGGAATTCTCTGCCTCAGAAGGCAGTGGAGGCCAGTTCGTTGGATGCTTTCAAGAGAGAGCTGGATAGAGCTCTAAAGGATAGCGGAGTGAGGGGGTATGGGGAGAAGGCAGGAACAGGGTACTGATTGAGAGTGATCAGCCATGATCGCATTGAATGGCGGTGCTGGCTCGAAGGGCTGAATGGCCTACTCCTGCACCTATTGTCTATTGTCTATTGTCTATTATGCATTTTAGAAATTAGACAGAATTACATATATAAAGGGGACTGAACTACTATAATTAGTAGATCCATTTGTCTGGGTCTGTTAGAACTCTACACTGATTCTGAAGGTCATGGGTTCAAGTCCTACACCATAGCCTAGTGTGCGTGACAGTAAGGAAATTGCAGTCACAAGGCAAAACAAAGGACAAACGCTTCCGATCAAGGATCTGAATTCAAGACATTTAAAATACTTTTCATGCTTGCATTAGCTACGGAAGAAATAACCAATTGTTTTCTTAAATGAAATTACATGCCATAACAATTTAAAATATTCACATTAATAAGTGGTAATGTACACATTATTATACAGTAACATGAAAAAGTCAATTTACAATGAAAAAAATTGTGTTAATAACAATGAGATCAAGTAATAACAGCATCAAGTATGTCATACTAGTAGCATTTTACTGAACGTGAAGATCATGGGTACACACACCACCAAAGGTTTTACTATGTAATTTTGGTTGACACTTCAAAGACGGGCAGACAGACTTAGATTCATGCAACAAAAAAAGCAAACTGTAGAAGGAACTCAGCAGGTTGAGCAGCAACCAGTCAGAGGAAAGCAATTAGTCCTGATGCAAGGCCTCAATCTGAAATGTCCACAATTGGGCCATTCTTAGTCACGTGTGTGACCAAAAATATGAAAAACGGTGTAATATATCTCTTCTAATTCTGAAAGCATTACAGGAATATTGTTTTGTACTGTATATATGACTTATATATGTCGAAGTTTATCAAGTGAAATTTTTATATGTTATGTTGGCAATGTTTGTTTAGGGTCAGAGGTCAAATATGACTGGTCACTGGTCAAATGCAGATGAAAAAGTGCTGCAAGGAGGTAGATTGGAGATTCTTCCTTTGCCTAGGAGAGGTCCGTTCAAGAGTATGAGAAGAGCGGGAAAGAGGGCGGTTCTTGAGTCTGGTGGTGTATGCGTTATACCTTCTGCCCGTTGGGGGAGGGGAGAAGAGAGAATGACCAGGGCATGAGTGGTCCTTGTTTATGTTGACTACTATCCCAAGCATTAGGTGTAGATGGAGTCGATGGGAAAGGAGGTCCGTTTGTGTGATGAACTGGGCTGCATCCACAACTCCCTGCAGGGTCTGTGGTCATGGGCAGTGCAGTTACTATACCTAATGAAAGAGGTAGTCGGTAGTGTTCCATTGCTGAGAGAAGATCAGGGCTGTGAGGTCAGTCTAAAAACCTGATTAATGTAGTAAAGTAACTGTTCTGGAACCTGGTGGTGTGCAACCTCATGGCAGGAGCAAGAAGTAGGCGTGGCTTGGATGGTGAGGATCTTTGATGATCGTTACTGCTTTTTTGAGGCAGCATCTCATGCAAATGCTTTTGATGGTGAGAAGGACTGCAGCCTGATATATTCATTTGTTATCCAGTTGGTCCAGAGCAGAATGAGGACAGTGAAAAAACACCTGCTCTTGACCTGTTATAGCAATAGACAAATTGAAACAAATCTAGGTCCTCTCTGAGGCAGGAGGTGATTTGTGCCTTAACCAACCTCTCAAAGCATTTCATTTGTGGCAAAATAACTTGCAAGTAACTGACTCTTGAATTCAGCAGCTCTTGGTCACATTGCAACATTTTAATATTTCTATCTTACTTCTATCCTATTTTCAGGAGGCAAGGAAACAAAGATAATATGATTTTATTTGTGGTGGGAATGTGGTCAAAACAGCATATTTTATGCCTTTTAATTACTGGAAATAGATCACACAAATGATGTGAAACAATTCCTGGGTTAGTGTTAGGTATAAAATATTTCCCTTAGGATATAAACAGTTGAAAAATGCTAAACAAGTCACACACTCATTAAAGTTTATCACTTCAGTCAGTTTACATTAATTTGATGTCACCAGATGTTTCCAGTTGAGATCATTAATAAAGGATAACAAGCATTTTTATAACGCAGAACACACACGTTATTTTATAGTTTTAACAACAAATAAGGCCATCCGCTTCATTACATGCATGCTGGTTCCCAGGGGAGCAATCCATGTCAATAGACTATATAGACAATAGAAAATAGGTGCAGGAGTAGGTCATTCGGTCCTTCGAGCCAGCACCACCATTCACCGTGATCATGGCTGATCATCCACAATCAGTACCCCGTTCCTGCCTTCTCCCCATATCCCTTGACTCCGCTATCATTAAGAGCTCTATTTAACTCACTCTTGAAAGCATCCAGAGAATTGGCCTCCACTGCCTTCTGAGGCAAAGAATTCCACAGCTTCACAACTCTCTGAGTGAAAACGTTTTTCCTCATCTCCGTTCTAAATGGCCTAGCCCTTATTGTTAAACTGTGGCCCCTGGTTCGGGACTTCCCCAACATCGGGAACATGTTTCCTGCCTCTAGCGTGTCCAATCCCTTAATAATCTTATATGTTTCAATAAGATCCCCTCTCATCCTTCTAAATTCCAGAGCATACAAGCCCAGTCGCTCCAGTCTTTCAACGTACGACAGTCTGGGAATTAACCTCGTGAGCCTACGCTGCACTCCCTCCATAGCAAGAATGTCCTTCAAGTTTGGAGACCAAAACTGCACACAATACTCCAGGTGTGGTCTCACTAGGGCCCTGTACAACTGCAGAAGGACCTCTTTGCCCCTATACTCAACTCCTCGTTATGAAGGCCAACATTCCATTGGCTTTCTTCACTGCCTGCTGTACCTGCATGCTTCCTTTCAGTGACTGATGAACTAGGACACCCAGATCTCGTTGTACGTCCCCTTTTCCTAACTTGACACCATTCAGATAATAATCTGCCTTCCTGTTCTTACCACCAAAGTGGATAACCTCACATTTATCCACATTAAACTGCATCTGCCATACATCTGCCCACTCACACAACCTGTCCAAGTCACCCTGCAACCTCATAGCATCTTCCTCACAGTTTACACTGCCACCCAAATTTGAGTCACCTGCAAATTTGCTAATGTTATTTTTAATCCCTTCATCTAAGTCATTGATGTATATTGTAAATAGCTGCGGTCCCAGCACTGAGCCTTGCGGTACCCCACTAGTCATTGCCTGCCATTCTGAAAGGGTGCTATTTATCCCTACTCTTTGTTTCCTGTCTGTCAACCAATTTTCTATCCATGTCAGTACCCTACCATGTGCTCTAACTTTGCCCACTAATCTCCTATGTGGGACCTTGTCGAAGGCTTTCTGAAAGTCCAGGTACACTACATCCACTGGCACTCCCCTGTCCATTTTCCTAATTACACTACATCCTCAAAAAATTCCAGAAGCATGATTTTCCCTTCGTAAATCCATGCTGACTCGGAACGATCCTGTTACTGCTATCCAAATGCTCCGCAATTTCTTCTTTTATAATTGACTCTAGCACCTTCCCCTGATTTTCCCAGTCTATCTGCATGTCGAAATCTCCCATAACCACCGTAGCATTACATTTGCGACATGCCAATTTTAACTCTTGATTCAACTTGCACCCTATGTCCAGGCTACTGTTTGGGGGCCTGTAGATAATCCCATTAGGGTCTTTTTACCCTTACAACTCCTCAGTTCTATCCATACTAACTCTACATCTCCCGATTCTATGTCACCCCTTGCAAGGGACTGAATATCATCCCTTACCAACAGAGCGACCCCACCCCCTCTGCCAACCTGTCTGTCTTTTCGATCAGACGTCTACCCCTGAATATTCATCTCCCAGCCCTGGTCCTCTTGAAGCCATGTCTTGTAATTGCCACAACATCATACTTGCCAATGTCCTTTTGCTTTTCTTATTTGCCAACATCCGAGCAACTCATTCTCCCTCATACATCAATCAAAGTCCTTTTTATAATTATTTTTGCCATTTGCCAGAGGTAACCTAACCAAAGGTAATTTGAAATAGCCAAGCAACCTACCAGCACTGTTTGTGGAGGTAGGAGGAAACCTGAGCATGAGTAGTAGTATATCCACAGAGTTACGGAGAGAGCATGCAAACTCTGCACGGAAGGCGGCCAAGGTCAGATCGATTCAGGGAATTTGAAGCTGAGAGGAGAACTAACTTCTGTGCCACAATGCCACTCAAGAATAAAGCCTCAGAATTGATTGTGTAGTGATTGCTCAGCTGATGTAAATTAATTCTGAGCAGCACAATGGTGACTCTCAGCTCCAGCCACCCAGGTTCAATCTCTGATGCTACTGTGGGAAGAGCAAGGGGATGGGATTGATTGAATGTAGCCTCCCATGGTACAATGATTGTATGATTTCATGGTCAAGCTAAAAAACCCACATGCCAATCAACCTTGTTAATCTTGTTAGAGCTCATTTGGACTACGCAGTCGCTGCATGGGATCCATACACAAATAGAAACATTTCTTCCATCGAACATGTCCAAAGACAGGCAGCTCGATTTGTTACAAATACCTATGAGAGAGAGAAGCGAGTGTTACCAAACTTCTCAATTCATTGGGGTGGAACCCGCTCCAAGATAGAGGTAAAGCCCACCGTTTGACCTGTTTTTACAAAATGTTAAATCGTCAGCTCGACATAGATGACCAAATCTACACCAAACCCAAACCTATCAGGAGCAGATGAGGGCACACGATTCAATTCGAGATACCAGTTACCAAAACAGATGTGTATAGCAATTCATTCTTCCCTCGCACAATTAAAGCATGGAATAGTCTTCACCCTACTATAGTTACTCAACCAAACGCAACTAAATTTAAGGTAGCTCTCTTCTCAAAGTAGCCCTTCTTGCTTAAGTCCATACTCCGCCACCTCCAGTTTAAATTCCATTTGGAATATTTTGGAGGAGCAAGAACCAAGAACCTATCAATGGAGTTGAAAGTACTGGAAACAATCAGTGATAAAATAACTTTCATTGGAAATTCATGAATAAAATAAGGAGTGCCAGCTTGCACTTGTTATTGGCAAAGCAAAACCTGGTTAGGTTTATGGAATTCTTTAATGAGGCAACAGAAAAAATGGCCACGATACCCACCTCATAGGGCTGCATGCAGAATGCTATAGGCACAGTTAAGTAATGGCTCAACTTTGGGATCAGTTTTAAGTTCTACAGCCTTTCTACATCCAGTTATAAATGCTAGCAGACAATTTCACTAATAACAGGAAGGGAATGTTCAACCATAACCTCATTTTCAGTGATAGGAGTCCAGCAAATAAATGTGAAAGACATTCACAACCATCTTCAGTCAGGAATGAAATTCAGAAGTTCTTTCCGCAGTTCTATTTTAACATCCACTGTTTAGTTTAGTTTATTTTAGTTTAGAGATACAGCGCGGAAACAGGCCCCTTTCGGCCCACCGAGTCTGCGCCGACCAGAGATCCCTGCACATTAACACTATCCTATACCCACTAGGGACAATTTTTACATTTACCAAGTCAATTAACCTACGTACCTGTACATCTTTGGAGTTCACCGATTGATTAATGAACTCGGAGTATATATATTCACTACAATACTAAAGTAAACTCAGTGCAGACCAAGCCTGCAAGAAATGTAACTGAGAAGCCATAAGATACTTTAGGAAAAATTTTCATGGTAATGAATCAACAAAGCCTAGAAGTACAATGATACTGCTGTAGATTTCATTGGGGATTTGAGGATTTCATTAAAGATGACAGTCAGCACGAGCATGCTAATTATTAATGTTATTCCTGCTTGATTATATCCTTATTTATGAAATTGTACAACTGAGGAATTGAGCAATGTAATCTATCCAATAACACTGAGAGACATTCAACAGGCATTAAGGTAAATTGTGTCTGGGAACTCTGATGACACACAATTGCTTTGAAACTATGAAAATTACAACTTGTTTCCGGTGGTTAGCTTTTCCCAATAGATACATTGGGAAAGTGCATCAAAAGTATGTATAGGCAAGTGAGATGCAGATTTCTATTCCATTCCATTTATTATTAACAAGACCCTGCCTAACATGTACAATGAGCCTCAAAAAAATGCAACTGACTGTGGACTAGACAAATTTAAGTTAAGTAATATTGATTACTTATTCGTGCAATTAAGGGCCAGTTTCCATGCTGTATAACTCTACAACTCTTAAAAAATAGCGTGAGCCTTATGCACTGATCCCCAGGTAGGCTATCCTATTATTCAGTCTAAAGAAGGGTCTCGACCCGAAACGTCACCCATCCCTTCTCTCCAGAGATGCTGCCTGTCCCGCTGAGTTACTCCAGCATTTTGTGTCTGTCCCATTAGGCTGTTACCCTGATCTCTCCATTGTCTCCATGCTTCTTGGATGCCTGAATAGAGAATGTGTGTGTGTAACGGAAAATAACAGCGAACAAAAAAAATGTGAGTGAAAAAGAATTTGAATGACTGAAAAGGTAGAAAATTGACACTCATGGTTTGGGTGCAAAAGATTATGGCAGAGACCTATTATTGTGAACACTACGATTTACACAACATTACAGTTCTGCAGCTGCGGCTCACCGGCAGTCTCTCTGTCTTTTTTTTGTTTTTTGTCTATTGTCATCGTTTAATGTACGTTTTGTTCTATTTTTAACTCTGTGTATGTGGGGGGGTGGTGGGGGGGTTGGGGGAAACCTTTTTTCTAATCTCTTCCTCAACGGAGATGCGACCTTTACCGTGTCGTATCTCCGTTCGCGCTACGGCCTAACATCGTGGAGTCGGCGGCCTCCAGCTGGGATCGACCTTGAAGACTCCGGTCGCAGGGCCTGGACTTACCATCTCGGAGGCTTCGGCCGTGGGCCCTGCAGACCGCAACATCGGGAGTTCGCAGGTCCCTGGCTGGCGGCCGGTTTTTGGGAGCTCCAGCCGTAGCAGCTTCGACCGCCCCGAAGCGCGAGGTATGATCGACCCGCTCGCAGGCCCTTCATCACCCTGCGTGGCTCGGCCGCAGCACTTTCCATCGCCCGGTGGGGGCTCAGGACTTTCATCGGCCTGCTCGGCTCGGCCCTGGGACTTTCCATCGCCCAGTGGGGGCTCAGGACTTTCATCGGCCTGCTCGGCTCGGCCCTGGGACTTTCCATCGCCCGGTGGGGGCTTCAAAAAGTTGGGAACCTCGATCACCTCGTGGCACCACGGGAGAAGAATGAGGAGGAGATAAGACTTTGCCTTCCATCACAGTGAGGGTGTGCCTAGAGCAATCACTGTGATGGCTGTTTGTGTAAAAATTGTATCTGTGTGTCCTGTGCTTTTTGTTGTCTACTGCCGGACCCTGACGTGAGAGGACGCTGGCGTTGTTTATTCGCCGCTTTTCCGTTAGGATAGTTTGTCTGTTTGTTTTTATGTTGATTGTTTTTGTAAAGCGCTTTGAGCACCTGATAAGGCGCTATATAAAATAAATGCTTATTATTATTATTATTATTACTCGAGGGATGAGCATACTCACCTGTGCTTTAGCTATCATTATCAATGTGTGTAAACTTGCATATTAGATAGTGAAACAGATTAAAGTAAAATAAGAAATGAAATGGCCATTGGGGAGTGGTACATGCAGTCTGCTGACCCCAGTAAAACTACACTACAAATCAACATTTCCAATTAAAAAATGGACTTGGATGTTTAAAAAAAAAGGACAGAAAATTCAGAAATTGCAGCTTTTGAACAGAAACAGAATTGTGTATCATTGTGTATCTTGGCAGTTTAACAAAATTTTATGTAAAATCTGCAGAAGGATAGGAACTTGTAGCCTATCTATTAGCGGTTAGTGCAAGCCCTTCCATTATTATTTCTGGGCACTTTTCCATCCTTTATCCTATTAAAAAAAAATCAACATCTCTGAGACGACATATTCAAATGACTTGAAAAAAAATCAATGATCCACTAGCTAGCTTGAAAACATGTTTTTCTCCTGTTAAATTTCTTTGTTCTCCAGACCACAATTCTTCTATTAATATGAGGCATCATTTGATTTTTTTTTTTTAAAGACAGAATGGGGTAATACCTTTACATATGCCCTTCAGAAATGTTGGACAACAATATTTCCACTTTGGAAAACACTGAGATTAACTGAATATTTCAGAAGTTAAGATGTCAAAGCAACAGCTCAATGTTATCGCATAAAGATCCCGATGCAATAAAGCAAACGAAAGAGAAAGCAAATTCTGAATGCAGATGCATACAGAGACCCCGCGCTCACTGCCCACAGTTCGACAAAGAATACAGTTAATGGAATCTGGGAAGAAAAATAAATCCGCCAAGAATGACAATTCGCAGCTGTATTTAACTTAATTATTTCACTCAGTGCTGCTGCCATTCGCAATAAGAATAAGAGCACAGATATTATGAATTTTACAAAATGGTCTCGAGCAGCATTTAATACACATTATTGTAACACAAGTTAAATTAAATGGTTCACATCCTCTGCCAAATAATATCAACTGAAAAATTCTCACAGAGAAAAATCAGTTCAATCTGGCACGATATCTGATAAATACATAGGATGGTGTTACATTTGCATTAAATAGATATTGCAGTTTCAAATCACACTATTTTTTGTGTGCATTTATTAGCAGACAGGTAACAAAATCAAGCCTTATCTGTCTTTTAAACCTTAAACTACTTTCCAGCCTTTGACAAATATCATAGCCTTTGTCTGATGACCGGTTATTTAACAGCCAGCACGACTTCTTGTTTCCACAAGAGATTAAAACTTGAATGGAAAAAAATAGCTCCTTTCTTTCTTAGTGAACCAAATAAACAATTAAAGCACACTGTACAATCTCTGGTTTATGAAATTAGATGGATGGTATAGGGCTCGGTGTCCTTAACTTACTGAACAGAATGGGGAGGATGAAAAAAGCCATTGTTTTTTTTGGTGATACAGTATTTTGTCTGCTTGAAGTGATGCCAACTGTGCAAAAAATAGTCTGCTGTGAAAGTCTAATGCATTCCATTCTATCAAAAATAATGGTCAAAACCACATACAAAATAATGATCAAGGATTAGACGCAAAATGCTGGTCGAGACACGAAACATCAACCCATTCCTTGTCTCCAGAGATAATGCCTGTCATGCTGAGTTACTCCAGCATTTTGTGTCTATCTTCGGTTTATACCAGCATCTGCAGTTCCTTTCTACACAATGCCATATTTGAAATTGGTATTCACTGAGAATGATTCTGTCTTAAAACACAAAATGCTGGAGTAACTCAGCAGGTCAGGCAGCATCTCAGGAGAGAAGGAATGGGTGACGTTTCAGGTCGAGACCCTTCTTCAGACTGATGTCAGGGGGGCGGGACAAAGGAAGGATATAGGTGGAGACAGGAAGTTAGAGGGAGAACTGGGAAGGGGGAGGGAGGAGGGGGGGGAAGAGAGGGACAGAGGAACTATCTAAAGTTGGAGAAGTCAATGTTCATACCGCTGGGCTGCAAGCTGCCCAAGCGAAATATGAGGTGCTGTTCCTCCAATTTCCGGTGGGCCTCACTATGGCACTAAAGGAGGCCCATGACAGAAAGGACAGACTGGGAGTGGGAGGGGGGGTTGAAGTGCTCAGCCACCGGGAGATCAGGTTGGTTAAGACGGACTGAGCGAAGGTGTTGAGCGTAACGATCGCCGAGCCTGCGTTTGGTTTCGCTGATGTAAAGAAGTTGACATCTAGAGCAGCGGATACAATAGATGTGGTTGGAGGAGGTGCAGGTGAACCTTTGTCTCACCTGGAAAGACTGTTTGGGTCCTTGGATGGAGTTGAGGGGGGAGGTAAAGGGACAGGTGTTGCATCTCCTGCGGTTGCAGGGGAACGTGCCCGGGGATGGGGTGGTGAGAAAAAATACCCCTCTAGTTCCTATTAAATATTTTGCCTCTTACTTTAAACCTATGTCCTCTTGCTCTTGATTCGTATACCTTGGGTAAAAGACTCTGTGCAATCACCCTATCAATTCGCCTCATCATTTTATACACCTCTATAAGATTACTCCTTAGCCTCCTGCACTCCAAGCTGGCTCAATCTCTCCCTGCAGCTCAAGCGGTCGAGTAATGAGTAACAAAGATTACTGATGCCAAATGAAATTGCACCTGATTACTGCGCAACTTGTTATAATAGAGGGACTGCGGAAATAGTCCAGGATACAGTGCAGACAAATGTCTGTAAATGTAAATATAATTGTGATGGATGAAACATAATGCAACTGTTATAAAACACCATGAAATTAAGTTTGCAGATACAATTTGATTTCCACCTCCTTTTCTGTAATGCCCTAATATTGAATTACTTTCTTTTTATAGAGATCATTGATAAACAAGAATATGCAACTCAATACAACCAGAGCTTCCAAATAAGATTTCCAAAATGACGTTTCATAGTCTCTGCTGAGTTAATTACTTCACTTGCGACAACAAGCAATATACAGCCTCTCCCGTGGTAAGGGAACAGAGACCTGGAGTAGCGTTGGAGGTAGGTGAAAATATTAGCCATACATCAAAAGGGGGAATTAAAAGCAAAACGTATTTTAAACCTCCAACTTTAAACTTTAGAGATACAGTGCGGAAACAGGCCCTTCGGCCCACCACCAAGTCCGTGCCGACCAGCGATCACCTTTACATTAACCTACACACTTGAGGGACAATTTTACAACTTACCGAAGCCAATTATCCTAAAAACCTGCACGTCCTTCGAGTGTGGGAGAAAACTGGAGTATCCGGAGAAAACCCACATAGTCACAGGGATAATATATTTTGTTACAAAGAAAAACAACCTCAGTAGAACACAAAGTGCTGGAGTAACTTAGCTGGTCAAGCAGCATCTCTGGAGGACATGGATACATGATTTTTCAGGTTGGGACCCTTCTTCACACTGATTGTAGTGAGGGAGAGAAAGCTGGAAAAAAAGGTGGGGTTGGGACAAAGTATGGCAAGTGATAGGTGAATACAGGCAAGGGTTTTTCTTTAATTTGACAGACTGGGAGGATCCAGCAGGGGGGGGGGGGGGGGGGGAGGGGGGGAAGAGGCCCTGCTGCCACAAGCAACAGCGGGTAGTAGATAGGGCTGTTCGGTGAACAGTTGTAACTTTGTCGGCACCAAATGTGGTGACATTTGTGTACTGCCTTTGTGAAGTTTGCTATATGATTTTACCGGGTTGCATGCAAAACAAAGCATTTCTGTACCTAGCTAGGTATATGTCACAATAAAGTATCATTGAATCATTAAAAGGAAATAAGGAGACAACGCCATTCCTTCAAAGTTTTATTAAACTGTTCTTCCATTTAAGACATTGTAGATTATGAAGAAAGGCTGTTATGGGATGCAATAGAAAAGGAAAATTAAAATGACATAGGATGCAAAATGATTTGGCAAATGGAATGGAAACACAAGAAAGGTATAAAGAAATTGAAAATATGTTATGAATTGCAGAACTGCTATGAACAGCTGCAGCCCAAAAATGGGGACAGTGCTCATGATTTGGAACTAGAATTCCTTGTTGGCCTATGGAAGGTTGTAAAATATATAACTGAAAGACGAAATGCTATTCATTGAGCTTAAATTGGAGCAGGAGGTCAGAGAAGGATGAAAAAACAATAAACCACTGGAAGTTCATTTTTGCAAAGTGATTGGAAAGTGGTCAGTCAACCGAGGTTTGGTCTCCCCAATGTATAGGGCAATTAATCTCAAACACTAAATAGAGTGTTAGTGTATGGGGTGGTCGTTGGTTGGCACAGACTCAGTGGGCTGAAGGGCCTCTTTCCGTGCTGCATCTCTAAAGTCTAAAGCAACAAGTCATCATGAGAAGGCACCATATAAGTGAACATAACATCAAGAAATCCTGGTACAACTTAGGATCAAGGATCACACCTAGCACAAAAGATAGCAGCAGTATGGAATCATAGAAAATGCAAGAGGCCATTTGGCCTATAATGTCCTTGTTAAACTGAAAGACATTAAACCTGAAAGGAATCCATCATAGATGAGACCCTCACTGGTGTCTCCTTGATATCCCGCAACTCCTCTCTTGCTCCCCTCGTCCCAGTCACAACAGGGACAGAGTCCCCCGAATCCTCACCTTTCACCCCATCAGCCGTCGCGTACAGCACATAATCCTCTGACATTTTTGCCACCTCCAACGCGATCCCACCACTAGCCATATCTTCCCATCTCCACACCTTTCCTCTTTCCGTAGAGATCGTTCCCTCTGCAACTCCCTGGTTAACTCGCCCCTTCCCACCCAAACTATATCCTCCCCAGGTACTTTCCCCTGCAACCGCAGAAGATGCAACACCTGTCCCTTTACCTCCCCCCTCAACTCCGTCCAAGGACCTCAAGAGTCTTTTCAGGTGAGGCGGAAGTTCACTTGCACCTCCTCCAACCTCATCTACTGCATCCGCTGTTCCAGGTGTAGACTCCTATATAACGATGAGACCAAGTGCAGGCTCAGCGGTCGTTTCGCTTAACACCTCCGCTCAGTCCGCCTAAACCTACCTGATCTCCCAATTCCTCAACACTTAACCCTCCCTCCTGTTCTCACACTGACCTTTCTGTCCTGGGCCTCCTCCGTTGTCAGAGTGAGGCCCAGTGCAAATTGGAAGAACAGCACCTCATATTTCGCTTGGGCAGCTTACACCCCAGCGGTATGAATATTGACTTCTCTAACTTCAAGTAGCCCTTGGTTTCCCTCTCTCTCCATCCCTCCCCTTCCCAGTTCCCCGACTAGTCTGACTGTTCCCGATTACATTATTTTATCTCTGTTTGCTTTGTTGTTACCTTCTTCTAGCTAACAGTGATCTATTCTACATTTTCCTTGATCTCCACCCCCCCTTTGATGTCTCGTTCTCACACCTTATACTTCCTTATCTCTGTATCTTCCCCTCCCCTGACTCTCAGTCTGAAGAAGGGTCTCGAGCCGAAACGTCACCTATTCCTTCGCTCCAGAGATGCTGCCTGTCCCACTGAGTTACCCCAGCACTTTGTGTCTGCCTTAGGAATACTTGAGGCTTGGACATTGGAAGAGCAGAAGCTAAAAGTTACCGGAACTCCTGTATTTGCATAGAAAAAGCTGCGATAGGTTAAGAAGACTTGGGCAAATGGGACGTTAATTACTCTAACTTATTTACTCGGTTGATGTCAGCTGTCATAATGCTTTCAACAAAGATAAACATCAATCTTGGTGATCACCAAACCTGATTAACAAAGAAAATACCAAATATTACCATTGCAGCTGGCTATGGCATTTCACTACATGCAGTCTTTTAATGTACCCCATGCGCTAATACGTTACAAGTAATTGTAGATGCTTAACTTACATTCACTGTGAAACTGCATGGGGTGAAGGTGCCCTTAAAGTGTTACTTTCCAATGTGGATCTGACAGCAAGCACATTAGCAGTCTTTTCCCCCCTTCTAAAAGCAAAAACATTTGAACCCTTGCAAGAATGTAAACAGAGATAGAAATAAACACCATTTAATAATGCAAATTGGATTCAGGATTAGCACACTGTCAGTGACTAGGGATTTTGCACTTTAGTCCATTTTAGCACAAGGGAAACACAGAGACTGCAGATACTGGAATCCGGAAGCAACAAACAACCTGCTGAAGGAACTCAGTGCATTGAGAAGCATTTGTGGGTGGAAAGGAATGGTCAATGTTTTGGGTAGAAACTCTGAATCAGTCTTTCCCACCCAAACATGCTGCCCCTCCAGCAGATCTTCTGCTGCTCCATTTTACCACACAAAGTCAGGGGCACCATTTTTTAAGTAATACCTTAAAACAAATCCAGACTGCCTGTTCAGGTAGACATTGCATCCAATAGGTGCCTTAAATCCTCCCATTCGTAATTCAGATATAAAGATTTTAAACACAGAAATACAAATAATAGCTTCATACTGTCTGCAACTACAGATTTGTTGCGCTAAAAATGGTCTTTCCATCAATACTTGCAACTTGCAGCAGTACTATTATTTGATATAATTCCAAAAACAACATGGAAATACTCTCAAGAATTGCAAGGGAATCTTGTTGCACATGTAACGTGAAAGTTGATGGCTCCATCTGGAATTGCTAAGCTGCAGTCCGAATGAAGACATGATACTTGGGAGTTGTACAGCTTAGGTTCACTAGATTGATTCCTGAGATGATCGGACTGTCCAATAAAGGCAGACTGAGTAAGATTGGCTTATGGCCGCTGGGTTATTTAGAAAATTTAAAGATAAATGAATCAAAGTTTAGAAGATTCTCAGAGAAACCGGCAAGGATGTGATTAAGCAAGAGGGCACAGAAAAGATTCACAGGAATGTTGGTGGGGCAGGAGTGCTTAGGTTATAAGGAGAGACCGGATAGGTTGGGACTCATTTCATGGGAGTGATCGGCTGAGGGTCAATCTTCTTGAGGTTTACACAATTACTAGACCAAGTGGACCCGTTGGGCCCAAACCTCTCCTGCATTGGTACAGCACCCTCTCCCCCCCTTCTCCCCCCTTCTCCCCCTCTCTCTTCCCTCCTCCACCCCTCCCCCTTCCCCTCCCCCCCACAACCCCCTTATCCTCTCCCCCTCCCTCTGAGATAGATTTAAACTTTAAAATGTGAATAACTTAAAAAATATAACACCGATTTCACTGAAACTTCTTCCATTACCACCAAAGGGGTGATGGTGAGTAGGGTGGGCCTAGAATTGTCACACTATCGTGTATCGTTTTGGCTGTAGTTCAGGAACAAACAAACAAACAAACGAGAGTTTTAGTATATAGATGAGGGTCATAGATAGAATAAATAAATTTTCCCCAGGGAATCCAAAAGGTCACTAGAATTAGAATTATTACATAATAATATAATTATTTCATTCCAAATGAAAGTTTGGAATTAATCTATGTTCACTTCCAATTAAAGTGTAATTATTAATAGACACCTGGCTATTGTTAGTTAAATAAATAATTACTTTCTGGGTTGCACAATATAATTGCTCTATTATGGAAGTAGAGCTGATTGATTCTGTTTTGGTTATTCAGTGCAGTATTTTTTCGGGTTAGAGGAGATTTGATTACCTATATTTTTGAAAAACGAATTGGTTTGGGAGGATTTCTCAGTTATTTGTGATCTGATTTCAAATGATTGGTTAGATACAGACTGAAAGCATATGGTTTCGACATAAGATAACGTGAATGAGTACTGTTCTCAGTTCAGTGCTCCACATTCACTTATGCTGCAAGGTTATTTCTAAAGCCATAATCCATGTGTAAACAACTACGTGGCCAAAGATGCTTCACTAGCCTATTGTAGATTAATTATAATCAGTTCAGTGCTGCAGAAGTAAACCACGCTATCTCTGCTGGCATATATTTGTTGCTGTTAAGTACAGCAATGCCATTTGTGTCAATCTAATACAATCACTTCTTGTGCAGTCTTCTCTGCTTTGTCAATTTAATGAAGGCCATATATAGTGACTTTGCTATCGTCAGGCAAAAAGAAAATGATTGGGTAATTTTCCTGCCTATCCAACGTAGGAACAAGATTGGAAGTGACTGCGATTGCAAAGAAATGGCTCTTAATGCAATGATCTTCACTTGAAACTTTATTGTCGACTGCCTTCAAGAGGATGATAAAGGATAAATTAATATTCAATTGGCCTGTTTACTCCCAATCAACAAATTACTGAAGACCGTATGGAAGAGGTTGTAGACTGTTGCAGTCTCCGCCATTCAATAAGATTACGACTGATCTATCTCATCTCTACTTCCCCTTATTCCCACAGCACAATATCAGAATGCAATTAATACCCTTTTCCGTTTGGTACATTAGGAATCACAGATAAGTATAAAAATACTTGCATTTGCTTTATACTTCATCATTTGCATTAGTCCAAATATTAAAACTTGGGAGGGAAAGATGCTCAGGTGGGGGAATTTTATACGTTCAAAACCCCGTGCAGGTAAATATTTGTGTAATGATAAGTAAAGTGTGACAGTGTAACTGGGACTGTATCAATATTAAAGACAAATCATAAAATCATAAAGATTCAAATTAATGGTGTACAATGTGGGTGCATGAAGGATTTATACAAGACACACAGTAATGGAGATAAAAATGTTTGCAATAATATTGAACAAACAAATGTGGTTGAAAAGTGACGGATTGAAAACCAAATATGCTAGATTACTTTTCAAAATAACAAACAAAATAAGTACGAGTAAAGATTTTTTTTTTAAAGTGACAGAAAACATGAGTGGAAATTATTTGTAGGTATACCCTCCCTCCCTAGATACAGGTCAGGACTAACCAGAACAGTAGTTGGGAATTAACAAAATTCTTGTACAAAACGTAATTCAGTAATAATGGGAGATTTGAATCTCTTCACAAAAACTAGTGTCCTTCTTCCAATCTCCCTTTCCTCTCCAGTGTCCTAGAATTAGATAGACACAAAATCTCTGGCGAGAAGGAATCGGTTACTTTTTGGGTCAAGACCCTTCTTCAGACTAAGAGTCAGGGAAAAAAGAGATATAGACGGTGAAAAAGAGAAATATAGAACAAATGAAAGAAAGATATGCAAAAATGTAATGATGATAAAAGGAACAGGCCGTTGTTAGCTATGGCCTAGGTGAAAATGAGTTACAATGAGACTCAACCAGATGACTGAAGCTAGAGCAACAACTTGGGTGGGAGAGGGACGGATAGAGGGTGGATGCACGGCTTACTTGAAGTTAAAGAAATCAATATTCATACCATTGTAAGCAGCCCAAGCGTAATATGATGCTGAAGAATTAGATGTTGATTCCCAAAATTATGCCGACCATTCCTATAATTACTCACCAAAATGTTATCGGTTGGGTATCCACACTTTCCATGGTACCAAAATACAGAATTACTTGGGTAAATGGCACAGAAATAGGGCATTCAGCCCAATCAGTCAATGATCCACTCAAGTTTCCGCCTGTCTTTCTCCACAAAAAAAAGCCTTTCAATCCAGGGATCAATGTTAGACAAAAATACTCAAATGTCTTTCCAATACTCGGTCTGCTTTAGTTGCAGTGATTGCTGAAAATCCACTTTTGCAAAGGTGAGAAGAATGGAATGGCAGTAGGGCTCTGAATGTATGTTCACTGAGCTTTGGATATTCAATATGGATATTCAATATTGATCTTCTTCTCTGCATACAAAGCAATGTATTGTTTTGAGCATCTGGTGCAACTTCTATCTATCTTGTCATTATGCCTGGATATCTGCCTGTCATTTTGGCTGCCCCATCAATACACATTATATAACATATAACATATAACAACTACAGCATGGAAACAGGCCTGTCCGGCCCTACCAGTCCACGCCGACCATTCTCCCTGACCTAGTCTCATCTACCTGCACTCAGACCATAACCCTCCAATCCCCTCCTATCCATATACCTATCCAATTTACTCTTAAATAATAAAATCGAGCCAGCCTCCACCACTTCCACCGGAAGCCCATTCCATACAGCCACAACCCTCTGAGTAAAGAAGTTCCCCCTCATGTTACCCCTAAACCTTTGTCCCTCAATTCTGAAGCTATGTCCCCTTGTTGGAATCTTCCCCACTCTCAAAGGGAAAAGCCTACCCACGTCAACTCTGTCCGTCCCTCTCAACATTTTAAAAACCTCTATCAAGTCCCCCCTCAACCTTCTACGCTCCAAAGAATAAAGACCCAACCTGTTCAACCTCTCTCTGTAGCCTAAGTGCTGAAACCCAGGCAACATTCTAGTAAATCTCCTCTGTACCCTCTCCATTTTGTCGACATCCTTCCTATAATTTGGCGACCAGAACTGCACACCATACTCCAGATTCGGCCTCACCAATGCCCTGTACAATTTCAACATTACATCCCAACTTCTATACTCGATGCTCTGATTTATAAAGGCATGCATACCAAACGCCTTCTTCACCACCCTATCCACATGAGATTCCACCTTCAGGGAACAATGCACAGTTATTCCCAGATCCCTCTGTTCCACTGCATTCCTCAATTCCCTACCATTTACCCTGTACGTCCTATTTTGATTTGTTCTAATGTAGTGATCCCAATGGAGCCCATTCCCTATCACGTACTTAAGCAAGACTTAATAAAATTCACCACAAGTTTTACTCTGAGTTATTCACAGCAAGGGAATTGGCATAAAAGGCACCTTTTTTGGCATGGAGTAAATAAACAATAAAAACTACAACATTCCAAATGTCATAGAGTCATACAGCCTTGAAACAGGCCCTTCAGCCCAACTCATGCATACTGATCAAGACGGCCCATTTTCCTGCATTTGTCACGTATCCCCCCTAAACCTTTCCTATCCATATACCCATCTAAATGCCTTTTAAATGTTGTTATTGTACCTCCCTCAACAACTTCCTCTGGCAGCTCGTTCAATATACCCACCACCCTTTGTGTGGAAAACATTGACCCTCAGATTCCTATTAAATCTTTTCCCTCCCATTTTAAAACTATGCCCTCTAGTTCTTGATTCCTCTATGCTGGGCAAAAGACTGCTTGCATTCACCCTATCTATTCTCCTCATTATTTTATACACCTCTATAACATCACCCTTCAGCCTCCTGCATTCCAAGGAATAAAGTTCTAACCTGCCTAACTTCTTTCTACAGCCATTGCCCTTGAGACCCAGCAACCTTCCAATAAATCTTCTCTGCACCCATTCCGGCTTAATGGCATCTTTCCTAAAGCAAGGTGATCAAAACTGAACACAATACTCCAAGTGCGGCATCACCAACATCTTGTACAACTGCAATATAACATCCTAATACCCTGTCTGAGGAAGGCCAGCATGCCAAAAGCCTTCTTCACCACCCTATCGAGCAGCAATGCCATTTTCAGGAAACAATGTACTTGTACCCCTAGATTCCTCTGCTCCACAACACCCCACAGGGCCCGACAGTTTGTAAAGTAATTTGCAAAGATTTTTGATTTGTGGTTAAAACATGGTAGAAAAATTATTTGGAAGTCTGAAGAGAAGTCACTCATTCCAGGATACCTAGTTTCTGATCTGCTAATGTAGGCTACAGAATATATGCAGAATGATTTTGGTGAAAATTGACATCCAGAAAATATGTGCAGGACATTTAATAGTGGCATTACCATTAAATTCAAAAGTATATGATGAGAATCTCTCATTTTCAAAATCAGCATTAATCTGCATGTATGGGACAAATGTTATTTGCCAACTATAAGCCATGATAGAGCATTGACTAAAGATTGCGGCTTGCAGCCAAGGACAGCCTTGTTTTATCAGGAATGGTCAATAAATTGAACATTATACAATCAACAATTCACACTTCCTACATTTGAATGAAAGGAAGGTCATTAATGAAGCAAGTGTAGATGGTTGATTCTCAGGCTTTACCTTCAGTAATTTCCAGGGCTCAATTGACTGTCCTCCATTAATCACAACTATTGTCTTCTGTAACACGGAATGACGCTCACCATAGGAAGTTATGTTTTCTCTCTTCTTTGACATCGATTTCAATTTTACCAAGCTCATTTATACCGCTCTTAGTCAAATGACTGTTATGTTCAGTCATATTCACCTTGATTTTATTTGTTCTATTGGTGGAAGTTCTGAATAGAAAAAGCTGTGGGTTTACCATCCTGAAATTCTACTTTTATATTTCAACATATATTAGCGGTTTGATCAAAAATGGCTCTGTGACAGGAAAGGAAGACTAATGGTTGTTGTGTTTTTGAGACTGGAATGCTGCTCTAGTAAGATTCCATAGCATTTATTTTAAACGTTACTAACATAAACTTAAATTAAATATCTACATTATAATAAATTTGGCTGTACAATTCATCGTGAAAAGAAAACTTTAGATTGCAGTAGAATATCGATGGACTGAGCATGGAATACAGCATGGAAACAGGTCCTTCAGCCCACCGACTCCATGCTCAGTCCATCAGCCATTCACATTATTTCTATGTTATCCTACTTTCTCACCCACTCGGTCCACACCAGGAGCAATTTGCAGAGGTCAATTAAACCGTGCATCTTTGGGATGTGGGAGGAAATCTGAGCACCTGGGGGAAACCCAAGCAATCACAAAGAGAACATGCAAACTCCACACAGATTTATCTGAGGTCAAGGTCAAACCCAGGTCTCTGGGTTTGAGAGGCAGCAGCTCTACCAGCTCCGTCACTGTATTTGCAGAGGTGCAAGAGGTAAGCGAATACACAATAAACAGGAGGACTAATAGATCTATGGTGGAGCAATGATTTCTTGGAACTTATATCAAAAACATTTTAAAGGTAGAAGCACAAATAGGTGTTTTGCGCTACAAGACTATTTAGGCCACAGCTTAAGGCCAATATAAAATGTTACATATATCACATAATATAAATGATTGATGGCTTGAAAACTGTGTAACTGTGGGGAAATATTAGGTTACATTTGTTTTCTTTGGAATAGAAGCTAAGTGGAGAATAATAACAAGTATGAGGGGCCTTGTTCTAAGTAGAAGAACATTTTATTCCCAGAGCAAAGGGGGCAAAAACCAGTGGACAGAGATTTAAAGTAATTGATAGAAAGAACAGAGCAGAGATGAGGAAAAATATTTTCAAATAGGAAGTGGTTGGGGTCTGAAAGGTGGAAGAGTCACAAATCCCTTCACATTTAAAAACTATGTGGGTTTGAAACTGAAGAGCTATGACCTGCAGGGCAACAGATCTAGTGCTTGAAGGTAGGGTTAATCTGGTTAGTTATTTTCAAAATGGATGAATGGCCACTTCTCTGTCATAAATAATCATATCATTCTATAATTTATAAATTGCTACAATAGACACAACATAGTGGCATAGCTGATAGAGTTGCTACCTCTCAGTGCGAGACCAGGTTCAATCCTGACCTCAGCTGCTGACTGTGTGGAGTTTCCACATTCTCCCTGTGACCATATGTGGTTTCTTCTGGGTGCTCCGGTTTCCCTCTACATGCCAAAGATGCATGGGTTTGTAGGTTAATAGGCCTCTGTAAATTTCCCCTGGTGTATAGGGAGTGGATGAGAAAGTGGGATAACAGAACTAGTGTGAATAGTCGATGTGGACTCAGTGGGCCGAAGGGCCTGTTTCCATGCTGAATTACTAACTAAAACTGATTTTAATTAACAAAAAACTAAATATTGGTGTCTAGGCAGTATCTGAAATGTTGGCTGTTTTCCAATTGTCTGAGGCGATTTCTAATTGGAAAGCTGCAAAATAACTGTAAACCTGCCTACAAATTTCAATAATAGTACCAACGAATACATAAACCATTCATGTTGTTACCAAGGATTCAATTGTATTCATGGAGTAAATTTCTTCTTAAACCTAATCCTCGGCAGCAAAATCAGGCTGACTGAAGTCAAAAAGTTTAAAACTGACATCTGATTATCAATGAAACACTGCACCACAGGCAACACAATACTGAAGGATTAAATGCAATGGTACATATCAATAAACCAGCTGTTCAGATTTGGAGCCATGGTAAGAAATCAGAAAATTAATTAAACAAAATGCATAACAGGACCCACAGAATACTAACTATTATTGGACTAATTACATTCATCAGATTGTATAGAATGGCAAGCCTAATAACCAATTACATAATTTGGACATCAATTTAAAAAGGGAAAAAAACTGTTGAAATTCCAATTAAGTAGCACAATGCTGCCAAGAATATATTACATTCTTTGGTGCTGAATTTACCCAACTTTATACTTTGAGATTTTTTGGCAATAATGAATTAGCTGAAAAAAGTTGTCTAAAATCATAATGTCAATAATAACAGAGTAATAAGTGAGTAAATTGTTGAAAAGTACAGATTTACCTAAAGGAAATTTATGTGGTTTTTTTCCAGATGCATGCTTCTAATGTTCACAATTTTATAAATGTCCACAATTGCATCTGTCAGGAGTATAAAAATGTCACTACTAACCTCTTGGACAAACGGCTTAATATTTGATAGATAAATCCATGGCAAAGCAAATGCTCTTTGTCAAGGTTTATTATTGTCATGTGTACCAAGGTACAGTGAAAAGCTTTATTTTGCATGCTTTCTAATCAGATCAAATAATACGATACATACATACAATCAAGTCAAGCTCGTACAACAGGTGTAGGAGTTAACAACTAAGAAAGTATGTCTGACTCCACCAGTTCCTTTATCCAACAAGAGTGTCTTGGGCACAGTATGTGTGTCACCTCAAGAAATAGAATATAGATTACTGAGATCCAAATAAATCCAACTGGTGGCATGCTGCGAGCACATGACAGCTGACCATAGCTTAATCAGTATTATTTTTTAACACTTGCACCAGGTGCACAATCTACTTAGGAAAAGTGAAACTAATTTGTTAGGACAAACCATCTGCGTTGCAGTGTTTTGGCACCTACCGTAAATCGTCTTATATAATATGCATTTTGATTTTCCCATAAATTCCCTAAAGATATTTGTACATTTTTTTAATCCTAAAAGTTATTGCAAATATATTTTTCTCCGAAGTGGGGAGAGGCATGTTAAACAAAGATGATGCACAGTGTTAAGGTACAGAATCACATACAGTGCCCTCCATAATGTCTGGGGTAAAGACCCTTCATTTATTTATTTGCCTCTGTGCTCCACAATTTGAGATTTGTAATAGAAAAAAAAAATCACATGTGGTTAAAGTGCACATTGTCAGTTTTTAATAAAGGCCATTTTTATACATTTTGGTTTCACCATGTAGAAATTACAGCTGTGTTTATACATAGTCCCCCCATTTCAGGGCACCATAATGTTTGGGACACAGCAATGTCATGTAAAAGAAAGTAATCATGTTTAGTATTTTGTTGCATATCCTTTGCATGCAATGACTGCTTGAAGTCTGCGATTCATGGACATCACCAGTTGCTGGGTGTCTTCTCTGGTGATGCTCTGCCAGGCCTGTATTGCAGCCATCTTCAGCTTATGCTTGTTTTGGGGGCTAGTCCCCTTCAGTTTTCTCCAGCATATAAAAGGCATGCTCAATTGGGTTCAGATCGGGTGATTGACTTGGCCACTCAAGAATTTTTTTACTTTGAAAAACTCCTTTGTTGCTTTATATTTGGAATCATTGTCTTGCTGTAGAATGAACCGCTGGCCAATGGGTTTTGAGGCATTTGTTTGAACTTAAGCCGATAGGATGTGTTTATACACTTCAGAATTCATTATGCTACTACCATCAGCAGTTGTACCATCAATGAAGATAAGTGAGCCAGTACCTTCACCAGCCATACATGCCCAGGCCATAACATCCCCACCACCGTGTTTCACAGATGAGGCGATATGCTTTGGATCTTGGGCAGTTCCTTCTCTCCTCCATACTTTGCTCTTGCCATCACTCTGATATGTTAATCTTCGACTCATCTATCCTCGACCTTTTTCCAGAACTGTGGTTGCTCTTTTAAGCACTTCTTGGTAAACTGTAACCCGGCCATCCTATTTTTGCAGCTAACCAGTGGTTTGCATCTTGCAGTGTAGCCTCTGTATTTCTGTTCATGAAGTCTTCTGCGGTCAGTGGTCATTGACAAATCCAAAATTGACTCCTGAAGAGTGTTTCTGATCTGTCGGACAGGTGTTTGGGGATTATTCTTTATTAAGAGAGAATTCTTCTGTCATCAGCTGTGGAGGTCTTCCTTGGCCTGCCAGTCCCTTTGCGATTAGTGAGCTCACCAGTGCTCTGTTTCTTCTTAATGATGTTCCAAACAGTTGATTTTGGTAAGCCTAAGGTTTGGCTGATGTCTCGAACAGTTTTATTCTTGTTTCTCAGTCTCATAATGGCTTCTTTGACTTTCATCGGCACAACTTTGGTCCTCATTTTGATAAACAGCAATAAAAGTTTCCAAAGGTGATAGAAAGACTGGAGGAAAGACTGGGTGCTGGGAGCTCTCTTGAACCTGCATTAAGGAGGCAATTAAACACACCTGAACAATTACAAGCGCCTGTAAAGCCATGTGTCCCAAACATTATGGTGCCCTGAAATGGGGGGGACTATGTATAAACACAGCTGTAATTTCTACATGGTGAAACCAAAATGTATAGAAATGCCCTTTAATAAAATCTGACAATGTGCACTTTTACCACATGTGCTTTTTTTCTATTACCAATCTCAAATTGTGGAGTACAGAGGCAAATAAATAAATGATGGGTCTTTGTCCCAAACATTGAGGGCACTGTATGAATAACTCTGTATTCCATCACTTTTGGTTTCACCATCTCATCTTGCTGCCTTTTTAAATTTATTTTGTACATGCACTTGGTGTCCTTATCAAATTTTGTGCCATGATCTTATAGCATGTTTTTGGCTAAACACAGAAGTTTAATGATTCCTCTGGAGCAAAGTGTTTTTACATTTGACCCTTGGTTCTGCTGAGTGAGATGATGTGAGCTGAAGCAATGCGAGAATACTAATTTAAGGTTAGTGGCCCCAGGGAAATTAATCAGTATTCCAGCGTCTGATCATTATATCTTGGGTCATGACAGGATCAGGTGCGATCCAACCTTCCCCAATCTACCCCTTGACAGTTCAATACTCTGCCAAATCTCGCTTTCTAGCTTCGTACACAAAGAGGGTCAGCTTACATGAGGCCATCTAAATATCTGGAATGGCATCTTCCCATGTCCATAATTTCAAAAGTAGAAAATTAAACAAAAGCAAAATAAAGGGTATTTTGGGCTATTACATCATTAATTCCCCAGGAATAATGGCCCGGTTGTAATGTCGGGCTCCTGCTTTACTTTTAATCAAGGCTGTGTCCATTGGTTGTACTAAATGTGATTAGTAAAACACTGTTGAAGTGACACACTCGAATGTGCCAGGATTTCAATTATTGATCTATTTTGTGAAGCAGTAGAAATCTTTTACATAAAATGAGTCTCAGTGACCTCTTAGAGGAAAACATTATCACAAAATGGTGTCTTATACACGCTTTATTAGCAATAAATGACTACCAGACAACTAGAGTATTAAACTAAATTTGACTATTCAAATATGAAACATTAAGGAACCACAACATAGCCCATTGATGGACAATTTATAATCTTGCAGCTGTCTGAACTAGCATGATACATAAGGAATTACTTTCCTTTTCTATTACTGCACCATTAAATGGTAAAAAATAAATCCCAGAATAAAAATCTAACTGTATTTCCTTTTTAAGAAAAGGAAAGGGTAATGATTTAATATGTGCTAAGCCACTGATATGAAAAATACACTACGTAGTCAATTACAACCATATAATTCAAACCTGAAATCAAAAACACCCATGAAGAAATTCTATACACAAATTGAATATTATAGTACTTCAAACTCAGAGAGATGGACATATTATGTAGCTTGAATTATGTTGTTTGGGGAAAAAGAAGCATGCAGACAGTACAATTTAACTTCCAGAGAAATATTGAGTAAATAAATCAAGCTAATTAATGTCATCACCAAGACACAGCGTTGCAAAGACACTGGATCGCAACAAGCATAACCTCAAACTTATAACGCCACACATTGAGTTTTGTTATAATCAAAAATGAAAAGTTAGTGCAGAAATAAATGAAAAACAAGAACAGCAGATGTTGAAAATCTGAAATATGAAAAAATATGCTCGGAAGTAAGGAGCATAACCATGCTGACCTATCTGTGCCGTCCTGCACTGTCATAACAGTCCCCAATGTAAGCTTGAGGAATAATACATGATCTTCTTTTGCAAGTTACATCCTTCCAGACTTGATTTCAAACTCAACAATTTCAGGTAACTCACATTGCTTGTTTAGGAATTCTGTTGTAAGTTATCCATCCATAAAATTAAACTCAGTTTTACTATCCCCATCAACACTACCTAATCTGCTGGGCATTTTCCACTGTTTTTAAACTGCAATTCATTGCTGTTATACATTCTTTTGATTGTGTTCCCCTGTAATGATTCTCATTAACTATCAGCCAGATGGTTTCATCAACAGCTTATCACCATGGCAACATTTGCCTTGCCTGATCAGAAATTTTCCCATTGTCCTATCCATCCCTCCCCCAACCTCTCTGCAACCTAAAGATGACTTGATTTTTTTTCTTTCTTAGTTTCAGCAAAATATATTCAACCAGAAACATCATTCTGTTTAATTTTCAATCTGACCTGCTGAGTGTTTTCTGTTTTTATTTCCTCATGTTTTCCTCATGTCACAAAACTATCCAGCGCATCAAATCTATACCAGCTCTCTGATCATTCCATCAATCCCCACTTATTTCCCTGCAACTAATTTCCTCTTTCATGTCCATTAACAACCAGCCCCCTCCCCCCATTCTCTTATCAACCACCTAATACATTTACACGTAGCCAATTGACTAACAATCAGCATTATTTTGGGGAGATGGGAGGAAATTGGAACACCCAAGGATATTCACATGGTTAGACGAAGAATTTGTAAACTCCAAAGAGAGCACCACAGATCAGTTATTAAGCATTGAAGCTAGAGGCAGCATCTCTAACTGCCGTATGACTATGTCATATTCAAATAATATTTTTTGTAACAGGGTAAACTTGACCTTAAACAATTTAGTGATTCTATCAAGCTAAGGAATTGATATTGTGCTTTTAATTTTAAGGTGGTGGGAAATGTAATGGCATGTTATGAGATGCTACAGGATACTAATTCATGTTGTAGCATCTGTTATTGAACAATTACTTTGTTACTGTATTTACCCAGTAGAGTTGACCAGTGAGATTATACAAGTTAAAATTCACAGGGAACATTCACAGGGAATGAACCAATCTAATACCTCCACAATTCTCCATTTAAAGATTTCTATGTTCTCTACCATCCTTCATAAAATAATGAAGCAAACGGATCGACTGATGCCAGTTATCTCTCTGTACTATCAGTGGCCACTATTTATCGGAAAATACAATAGTGATTATTAAAGTGCAGACAACATTTGAGCCAGATCTGCCAGACATTTGATGTCCATTTGATCTCCAAAACTTTATGTCTTTTTGTCAGGAATGAGAACTCCAGTTGGTATTTTTCTAGCTCTAGTTTAGGGGAAGTATAGCTAACAAAAGGATTTCTAATGAAAAGGAATAGGTGACATTTCAGGTCGAGACCCTTCAGGTCTTGACCTGAAACGTCACCTATTCCTTTTCTCTAGAGATGCTGTCTGACCTGCCGAGTCTGTCTATCTTTGGTGTAAACCAGCATCGGCAGATCCTTCTTACAGATTTTTAATGAAACCTTTGCTGAGATAAGATACACCAAGAAGTTAACATGTCTAACATTCAGACAGACATTCTGAATGTCTATCTAAACAGAAGGGTCTTGGGGTGTATGAGCACAGTTTGATGAAAGTTTCAGGATAGCTAGGGAAAGTGGTATCAGTCCAGAAGAAGGGTCTAAACTAAAAATGTTGACTGTCCATTCCCTCCACAGATGTTACCCGAGCCATTAACTGAGTCCAGCAGCATGACGTGTACATCAGATTCCAGCATTTTCACACTCTCGTGCCTCTTGATTTATATGAGATCTGAGTTTTATAAACACAGATATACATTTCAGATCCAAGAAAGTCTTAATGAACCAAAAATTAAAAATGCTGGAAAAACTCAGCCAATCAAACAGCATCTGTAGAAAGAGAAAGTAGTTCTGTTTTCAAGAGAGCATTAGATTTAGCTCTTAGGGCTAAAGGAATCAAGGGATATGGGGAAAAAGGAGGAACGGGGTACAGATTTTAGATGAACAGACATGATCATATTGAATTTGCGGTGCTGGCTCGAAGGGCTGAATGGCCTGCTCCTGCACCTATTTTTCTATGTTTCTACATTTTGTGTTACTGATCCTACCTCAGAACCGGGAGAAGAGTGGATAGTTTACAGTTTGCAAAACAAAACTGAGGGGAGGAATGGGATGCAAGACAAAATGGAAACTTGTGTAAACCAGTTGGTCAGGAGCATGAGGACTGGAGATATAAGAGACTGCAGATGCGGAATTTGGAGCAAATAATTAAGATGAAGAGTCAGGTGAAGGGTCTTGATTCAAAACATCGACTAGCTTTTTCCCTCCATAGATGTTACCTGATCCACTAAATTCTTACAGCCATTTTTTTTTTTTGCAGGAGTAAGAGTACTGATCATTAGGAAGGGGTTTTGGAGAAATGAGGTGAGAAAGGGATATAAACCGCAATAATGAGAAACAATCAGAGAGCAGCTTACACGAAGTTGGGACTCGCTATGGCAGTGGAGGACGCAGACAAGTAAGGTGGGAATTGGAGTGAGATTGACAGTTAAAGTGACTACCAAGATGAATATGGATAGGACAGGTTTGGAGGGATATGAACCAAATGTTGGCAGGTGGGACTAGTGTAGCTGGGACATGTTGGTCGATATGGGCAAGTTGGGCCGAAGGGTCTGTTTCCACACTGTATCACTCTAATGCTCAAGATTACTCTTGCAGACTGAATGCAGGTATTCTACAACGTGATCATTTTGTTCTTCTGTGTACAGAAGTCTATACTGTGAACATGAATGCAGCACATTTGACTGAAAGTGCAAGTAAATCACAATTTCACCTGTAATGACCAAGTTTGGGTTCCTGGATGATAGAAAGGTAAGAGTTGGCTGGACACTTGTAGTATCTGATCCAGTTGCAATGGGAAGGTGTTGTGGGATGGGGAGTGGGAGGTAAGTGTGGAACAGCAGATTAGGAATCACAAAATGAGACATCTTGGCCAAATACAGAAAGGGGAGGAGAGGGGACGATGAGTGATGACAGGATCATAATGGAGGAGAAAGAAATTATGAAGTATAATCAATTGAATGCGTAGGCTGGTTCAATGGGAGTACCAGGGGAACGCTTTCATAACGAACCCTCAAAAAACGCACAAGTTCAACACAGATGGAGGACTGTGTCCAGTTCTGAACACCGCACTCCAACAAAGATGTAGAAGCTTTGGATAGAATACAGAGGGGTTTAAAAAATTGATTTGAGAGACAAGATACTTTGATAATGCAGACAGGCAAGAGCAACTGAGCTTGTTCTCTCTGGCGAGGAAGTTGTGAGAAATTGCACAAGGGACGAAAGACAGAAACTTTTGACAAAGCACAATAGACTCATGTGGCTCTGAGCTATATAGGAAAGAAAAGATAAATATCTTTAGGTGGTTCCCATTATTGGAAATAGATAGATGTACCAGGGTTAGCTTGTTCAAAGAGGAAGAGAAACAAAAGCTAATGTAGCATAATACTAGAAGCAACAGAAAGCAATTGATTATACATGAAGATTGGTAGACTGGAAAGTGAGAACAAGGATGTTGTTTTCATTGTTCCTGGAGGGAGGATAGTTTTACCAGAACTTTGGATGGATGTATCCAAGGGTCTTTTTAAAGAATCCATAAAGGAATAAAGAAAGTTATTATATAGAGGGTGATTTCAGCAGAATTCACTCAGTTTCACTGCACGTGTCATTATGCCCATCACTCATTGTTTATTTAGCATACAATTAACTTATGCCACTTATTCCATTCTCTGTTAAATGTTTAATTAAATCTTGTGCCTTATTAATCAAACAGATTTAATGCACAATGGTTTAAAAGTGCACAGATATAAAACAGGGACTGTATAAATACTCAAATAAGTTCTATATCTGAATAGCGATGTTTCAACCACATTCATGCAATAGTATCAAATCAACCACAGCATCAGCAAAGTCCTCAGTCCAGATCAGTAATTCTAAGAAACACAAGCATGTGAAGGTCAAGGTTTGTAATCATTATCCCAATTAATGATCATAATTATAAACTAGTTGACAAAACATTTACAGCAGGCCAACAAATCACTTTAGCAAGATAGACACAAAAAGTTGGAGTAACTCAGCAGAACAGGCAGCATCTCTGGAGAAAAGGAATGGGTGACAATAGACAATAGGTGCAGGAGGAGGCCATTCGGCCCTTCGAGCCAGCACCGCCATTCAATGTGATCATGGCTGATCATTCTCAATCAGTACCCCGTTCCTGCCTTCTCCCCATACCCCCTGACTCCGCTATCCTTAAGAGTTCTATCTAGCTCTCTCTTGAATGCATTCAGAGAATTGGCCTCCACTGCCAATAGAGAATTCCACAGATTCACAACTCTCTGACTGAAAACGTTTTTTCCTCATCTACGTTCTAAATGGCCTACCCCTTATTCTTAAACTGTGGCCCCTGGTTCTGGTCTCCCCCAATATTGGGAACATGTTTCCTGCCTCTAACGTGTCCAACCCCTTAATAATCTTATACGTTTCGATAAGATCTCCTCCCATCCTAAATTCCAGTGTATACAAGCCTAGTCGCTCCAGTCTTTCAACATATGATAGTCCCGCTATTCCCGGAATTAACCTAGTAAACCTACGCTGCGCGCCCTCAATAGCAAGAATATCCTTCCTCAAATTTGGAGACCAAAACTGCACACAGTACTCCAGGTGAGGTCTCACTAGGGCCCTGTACAACTGCAGAAGGACCTCTTTGCTCCTATACTCAACTCCTCTTGTTATGAAGGGCAACATTCCATTGGCTTTCTTCACTGCCTGCTGTACCTGCATGCTTCCTTTCAGTGACGTTTTGGGTTGAGACCCTTCTTCAGACTGCTGACACGTTAGCAAGATAGTCTGGCAATAAACATTGCTTTATCAATAATGGAATTTATTACAGAATTTTTTTTATGTAGTGCATTTGTAAAAATGGTTAGCTTTTGTCAAGATATCATTTACATTTTCATTTGACTGTTGGAATGAAAATAGACAGCCTCCCTTTTTATGCTCACTAAGCAGTAATAAATCCCATTATTGCTTTATTCATTCATCTGATGCAGTTGTCAATTACTATCCATCCTTAACTGCCTTTGAGAGATGAGCCCATATCTTGAACTTCTGCAGAATAACGTTATAGACAGGGCTGTGGAGTCGGAGTCGTGGTCGGAGCAATTTTGGTGCTGCTGGAGTCGGAGTCGGATACACAAGAAATCAAGGAGCCGGAGTCGGGTGTTTTGGGTATCGGCTCCACAGCCCTGGTCTCAGAATGCTTACAGCAATATGTAGAAATGGCAATATATTCCCGAGTCAGTTACAAATAGCACAAAAACCTGCACGAAATAGCCCAGCTGTTGGCGGTTGTGCAGCAGAAAATAGAAAACAGAAGAAGCAGCCTTGCAAGTTGCTGTAAAGCATTTTATAGATGGTACATACTGTAGCCATGATGCACTGATGATAGAGGGAGCAAATAAATTGAACTACTTTTTCTGGATTGTGTAAAGCCCCTTAATGGAATTGCATTCAGCGAGGCATTTGGAGCATTTTCATCACTGTCCTGATTCTAACCTTGTAACTACTGAACCATCCTATCATTAACTAGAGAGCAGTCCTGAACTATCATCTGCCTCAAAGGAGATCCTCGGGCTATCTTTAAATCAGACTTTACTGGACAAACTTGAACGAAACATTATTCCCTTTAGAGACACAAAAAGCTGGAGTAACTCAGCGGGTCAGACAGCATCTATGGTGAAAAGGAATAGGTGACCGAAGATAGACACAAAAAGAATAGGAAGTTACTCCAGCTTTTTGTGTCTATCTTCAGTTTATACCAGCATTAGCAGTTCATTCCTACATATTATTCCCTTTATCCTGTATATGTACACTGTAGTCGATTTGATTGTAACCCAATCTCGTCTTTCCACTGACTAGCTTTTCACTGTGCAAGTGACAATAAACTAAACCAAAACTAAAACTAAACCAACTGGTGGAATGGCTTTGAGGTCTTAGAGCATTGTGCTACCGTATACGCAGTTCCCAATTGCTGTTTACCATTGTATCAATAGCCTGCTTCAATAAAGTTCTGATCAATAATGAGCCTCAAGATGTCAGTGGTGGGAGACTTGGCAAAGATAATGCCTGGCATCTGTGGTAAATGGCTGCATTGTCTTGTTGGAAGTGGCGGCGCCTAACGGCAGCGGCTCACTAGCAGTCTGTTCGTCTTTTTTCCTTTTTTTTTTGTTGTGTGTCGGTGTTGGGATGGTTTTTATATATTTTTTTGGTTGTGTATGTGTGGGTGGGGGGGGTGGCGGGGGTGGCGGAACTTTTCTCTTCCCCACGGCGCGGGGTGCGGCTCGGCTGCGGGGCCTAACATCGCCCGGTGCGGCTTGGCCGCTGGACTTTACATCGCCCGGTGCGGCTTGGCCGCTGGACTTAACAGTGCCCGGTGCAGCTCGGCCGCGGGACTTAACATCGCCCGGTGCGGCTCGGCCGCGTGACTTTACATCGCTGGTGCGGCTCGACTGCGGGACTTAACATCGCCCGGTGCAGCTCGGCTGCGGGACTTAACATCGCCCGGTGCGGCTCGGCTGCGGGTCTTTTCATCGCTGGTGCGGCTCGACTGCGGGACTTAACATCGCCCGGTGCGGCTCGACCACGGGACTTAACATCGCCCGGTGCGGCTCGACCACGGGACTTAACATCGCCCGGTGCGGCTCGGCCACGGGACTTAACATCGCTGGTGCGGCTCGACCACGGGACTTTACATCGCCCGGTGCGGCTCGGCCACTGGACTTAGCTGCACAAGGCTTGGTCGCGGGCCTTTCATCGCCCGGTTCGGCCGCGGGACGTTTCAGCGCCCGGTGCGGGGACTGTGCGGGTCGGTCGGGGACGAGCTGTCTGTCCGTGGGCGTGGGGAAGAGAGTGGAAGTTTTGTTGCCTCCATCACAGTGAGGGGGTGTTTGGAGTCACTGTGATGGACGTTTGTGTTGGGGTTATGTGTCTTGTGTTCTTTTTTTCTATGACTGCTATGTAGTTTCGTTCGGTACTTCGGTGCCGAATGACAAATAAAGCTCTGTTATACCTGTTATACCTGTTATACACATCAAGAATATTATGTCATGTAGTCATGTATAACTCGTGCTGATATTCTCTCGAGTTTTGCTGCACATATGCACAGACTGATTCAATATCTTGGAAATTACAAATAGAACTGAATGTTATGTAATTATTAATAAACATCCTCACCTTTAACTTTAACTAGGGAAGGTCATCGATGGAGCAGCTGAAAATAGTTGTGAGGAACAAATTAGTTGATGTCCTTGGGTTGAAATTATCAACTTTCAGCAACTTTGACTGCTGTGCAAGGCAAGATCGCAATTATTAGGAATGTTTTCTGCATATGATATGTTTGCCTTCATCGGTTGATGGGGCATTGAGTCAGGAAGTTATTTTGTAGCTTCAAACAACTGTGGTTAAGCTGCATTCTGAGCATTGTGTGCAGTTCTCGCTGTCCCATTACAAGAAGGATGTGGAAGCTTAGAACATGTAGGAGAGGTTTACCAGGATGCTGCCCCGATTAGAGGGTATTAGCTATAAGGAGAGATTGGACAAACTTGAATTGTTTTCTCTGGAGCATTGGAGGTGTCATTGTTGCATCTCTGTCGCGTTGTTGTTAGTCAAGTAAAGGGTAAAATTAGTCCGAATAAAGGAGGGAGATTCTAAATCTGACTGAATGGAACGATAATCTTGCTCTCGATGTCAGTAAGACCAAGGGTTGACTGCAAGAGTTTATAAAATCTGTATATTGCGTTTAAGAGCCTGTTAAATTGTGCAAATAACAATTTCAATGTCCGCTGATCTAATACAGATGCTCCCCGATTTATGATGCTTCGACTTAAGACATTTCGACTTTGCGATGGTGCAAACGGCATCTTGCGTCACAATAGGAACCCAACGGGTCCACGTTGCGCAGTTGGGGCCCTTTGATCTAATACTCAGGAGAAGTTTGGATCCAACGGGTCCACGCCCGTCTACTACATGTTAAATTTGTACCTTGTTGTCACTGTTGCTTCACTTTTGGGTTCACCTCTATTATTTGACTGTCACTGTGAGGCCTGGAGATGAATAGTTCTGGTGAAATCCCAATGATATACCGCTGTGATCTTTCATTAACTGACCTCCAGGTTCATGAATAGCTTCTTCTCAGTAACCAAAAGGCTCTTGAACACTGCACAACACTAACCCACTGTCTGAAAAAGGGTCTCGACCCGAAACATCACCCATTCCTTCTCTCCAGAGATGCTGCTTGTCCTGCTGAGTTACTCCAGCATTTTGTGTCTATATTCAATTTAAACCAGCATCTGCAGTTCCTTCATACACATCTCAGCAATATGATCTACTGTGGACAATCTTTTCTTTGTGCTATGGACTTCGGTATTGCACTATTATGGTCTGGTTACCTAGTATTACTGATTATTAATTTATTGTGTTATAGATTATTGTATATTTGTATGTTGTTGTATTAATGGCCCTGTTAAGCTGAAGCAAGTAAGAATTTCATTGTTCCATTGCCAGTACATAGGAAAATTCTTAATTTGACTTAATGAATGTATGACAATGTTGTGGCTGAATTGAAACAGCTTGATAAGAATGTTCTATAGTTTTGAGGTATTTTCCAGTCTATGTACTACACTTCATTTATAGAATGAATTATAGAATTATAGGCTAGCAACATCTAGATTTGGAGTCTACCATCCAAACTAAACAAGATAGTCTGGACAAGTACCACAGCCATTTACATTTGCTGTTAAAGTTAATGCAACCAGTGGCTGAAAATAAAAGTCCCTTGTTATTGATGGTCCATTCTACCAGAAGCAAATGTATTGCCTTTGATATCATAATGTAAATTTATATCATAGTGTATTATATTTACATATTCGGTTGTGCTGCTGCAAGTAAGAATTTCATTGTTCTAACTGGGACATATGACAATAAAACACCCTTGATGCTCTTGACTCTTAAAATTGGTTCCAAAGTTACCATTGTAATATAAATATAGTATTACATTCTCATACCTTTTGCTAATATTTGCATTCCATCATATCAAAATTCCTGGAACTGTTCCACAATTTAAGATTTTCAAGGGCTCCTGCTATTGGAGCATGCATAGGAAGGATATTGGAAAATTCAAGCTTAGGGCACCAAAAATAAGTGAAACTATTTGTGCAGTCCAGACGAGTGGTATTATCCAAATACTTTATTGGTATAAAACCCGTGACAAACGCAACAGACTTCTTTCTGGACGAACACTAACTTCACTCACTAATCTAATCTCTAAACTAACATTTGGCGCCAAGCATTTAAATACCCCGCGCTCCTTCACCCCGTGACCGTAACCCAATCCGAGGGTTCTATTACCTGGCCAATCCCTATGTCCCTACAACCCATTCCTTCTCTCCAGAGATGCTGTCCCGCTGAGTTACTCCAGCATTATGTGTCTATCTAGGGTAGTGGACATAGTCTACATGGATTTCCATAATGCCTCTCATAATTTTTGGCATTGTGGGCTATTCTCGAGGGTAGATCGTATGGGATCTAGAGAGGGCTAGCTAATTGGACACAGAATTGGTTGGTGGGAGGAATCAGAGGAACATTGTTTCAAAAACTGGCAGACAGTAACTAGTGGTGTGCTTCCGGGGTCGATGCTGGACCGACCCATGGCTGTTTTTCAGAGATTTGGATGAGAATGTGAAAGTAAGGCATTCTTGATAACCTTCTTCACTCTACAATACCATCTATTTTAGTGTCATCTCAACACTAAAATAGATGGTATTGTAGAGAGTTAAGAAGTTTATCAAGAATCACAACAGGATCTTGTTCACTTGGGTAAGTGGCCCAAGGAATGGCAAATTATATTTAAGTGAGACGAGTGTGAGATGTTACATTCTGGGAAGTCAAATCTGGGCAGGAGCTTCCCAGCTCTGATAGGCGGATGAGAGTGTTAGTAGACGGAAATTGACTGGTTCTGGAGTCGAGGAAGAAATGGAGGGCTTCAAGACCTTCGAAGAAACGGAGGGCTTTAAAACCTAGATGAGCTGGTCCTTACCCTTAACAACTTCTCCTTCGACTTCTCCCACTTCCTCCAAATCCAAGGCGTAGCTATGGGCACTCGCATGGGCCCCAGCTACGCCTGCCTCTTTGTAAGGTGTGTCAAACAATCACTGTTCCAGGCGCACACTGGCCCTATCCCCGAACTCTACCTCTGCTACATTGACGACTGCATCGGTGTTACCATGCAAACTCACTGACTTCATCAACTTCACGACTAATTTCCATCCTGCACTCAAATTCACTTGGTCCATCTCCGACATCTCCCTACCGTTTCTAGATCTCACCGTCTCCATCACAGGAGACAGACTGTCAACCGACATCTATTACAAACCCACTGACTCCCATAGCTATCTAGACTACACTTATTGCCACCCTGCTTCCTGTAAAGACTCTATCCCCTACTCCAAATTCTTCCGTTTATCCCTGTGGCCAGGATGAGGTGTTCCATACCAGGTCATCGGAGATGTCCTCATTCTTTAGGGAACGGGGGTTCTCCTCTTCCATTATAGATGAGGCTCTCATTAGAGTCTCCTCGATATCCCGCAGTTCCGCTCTTGCTCCCCCTCCCCCCCCATTCGTAATAAGGACAGAGTCCCCCTTGTCCTCACCTTCCACCCCATCAGCCGTCGCATACAGCACATAATCCTCCGACATTTTTGCCACCTCCAACGCAATCCCATTACTAGCCACATCTTCCCATCTTCACCCCTTTCTGCTTTCCGGAGAGATCGTTCCCTCCGCATCTCTATGGTCAACTCGTCCCTTCTCACCCAAACAACCCCCCTCCCCAGGTACTTTCCCCTGCAACTGCAGGAGATGCAACACCTGTCCCTTTACCTCCCCCCTCAACTCCATCCAAGGACCCCGGAAGTCTTTTCAGGTGAAGCAGAGGTTCACTTGCACCTCCTCCAACCTCATCTACTGTGTCCGCTGTTCCAGGTGTGGAGTCCTGTATATCGGCAAGACCAAGCGCAGGCTTGGCAATTGTTTCGCTGAACACCTCCGCTCAGCCCGCCTAAACCTACCTGATCTCCCGGTTGCTAAGCACTAACTCCCCCTCCCATTCCCACACTGACCTTTCTGTCCTGGACCTCCTCCATTGTCAGAGTGAGGCCCAGCACAAATTGGAGGAACAGCACCTAATATTTTGCTTGGGTAACTAAAACCCCAGCGGTATGAACATTGACCTCTAACTTTAAATAGTCCCTGCTTTCCCTCTCTCTCCATCCCCTCCCCTTCTCAGTTCTCCTACCAGTCTTACTGTCTCCGACTACATTTTATCTCTGTACCGCCCTCTGCCCTGACATCAGTCTGAAGAAGGGTCTTGGCCCAATAAGTCACCCATTCCTTCTCTCCAGAGATGCTGCCTGTCCCGCTGTTACTCCAGCATTTTGTGTCTACCTTCGATTTAAACCAGCATCTGTAGTTCTTTCCTACACGAATAAAATCTAAACTGGATACTCACAGTGGTAGTAAGAGGATTAAAAACACGCATTCCACAATAAAAGAATGATGAGTGTTTTCAGTGAACCAATTTTTGAAAGTTGCACAAAAAGAAATGGTTAATGGTCTATGAAGATCTCTGAGAATATTAAGAAATTATAAGCAAGGAGATAGATAATGGTGTAGCTGAAGGAGAGAATCTCCAGAATTGATTAAATGCAGAATTAACTAGTCAGGTATATAAATGTGGATCAAAACTGCTTTTTAGTTTCAATAAGCAGTAGCTATAAACTGGGAAATGAGCTTGCTTAAGAACGCTCAAGGTTTCAACAGTCTGATTACAAAGTAGCCAACGTATCTGGTTGTATTAAGATACAAAACAATGGATCCAGTCTAAGATATTTCCAATGGCATCCAAAGCTGCAACAACAAGCAGAAGAGCTGGCTGTTATAACAGTAATAAGAGATAACACGAGACTTAAATAAAGACTGAAATATTTATGTGGTGAGACTTGGTTGTGAGACCCATGCATAGCAACGACGAGTACCCAGCTGCACCAGGACAAAAATGCATGAAGTGGGTCAGACCTCTACGGGATTACTTATGTGCTACTATATGATTAGAGGATTTCAGATGGAATAGGAAGGAAATGGCAATGGAAATAGGATTTAACTCCTTCATGAACCTTGGAACAGTGTGATAATTTGAGATTGCAGAGAAACCACAGAGCTAAGGGTTTCAGAGCATAGAATCCAAAAATCAAAGATAAGCCACAAATCTGACTAAAACTGACCACCTCGCATCTTGACAGGTAGTCTACTGTGCAAGGTACGAATGCTTGTTTGTTGCCATTGCAGTTACAATGTCAGTATAACGTTCACAAATTGTCAGTGATGTTCCTCTAATATAAGTGTAAATTGGACACTTGATTCAACACAAGACTGTCAGCAGAAACAGAATTTTATAACAGAATTATAAGAACTGTGTCTTCAAGGAACCCTGATAAAACAAAAGTTAATGTACAATAAATTATAAAGATTTTTTGGAGTCATCTCTTAATCAAAAGAAGATGGTTCAGTTGTTGGAGATCAATAATCCAGCCCCAGGCATCATTGCAAGAGAGGACTTCAGAGCAATATTCAACAAACTTGAGCTGCTCCATCAATGGCCTTTCTTCCATCAAAAAGTCATGTGGGCATGTTCACTGGTAATTGCACCATGTCAATTGCATTTGCAACTCCTCAGAAAATGAAACATTCACAGCAAGAGCTGATAAAGGAGCAAATAATGTTTGTGCTCGACAAAATCCAGGTAATGACCATGCCCAATAAAGGATAATCAAAAAACTTGCCATTGACATTCAATGGCATTATCACTACCTATCCACATCATCAAGATCCTGGAAATCATGACTGACCAGAACGAGTTAGCCACATAAAACTTTGGCTACAAAGGCAGGTCAGAGACCGGGGTGTCTTGCAGTGAGTGACACTACTCTTGACAAAGATTATCTATGTCACAATTCAGAAGCAGAATGGATTATTCTCTACTTGCCTGGAGAGAACACTCAAGTAGCCACCCATCACAAGGCAATGCGCTCGAGATTTAAAAATGACCGTATCATGAAGGCAACTTAATTTAATATTTAATTTGAGGAAGAGAGGAATGAGGCTAGTACATGTACTTTAAACTGAAGAAAGATAAATTGTGTGAACATGAAAACAGATCTAGCCAAAGTGGCAAATTAGTTTAAGCATTCAGTCAATCGAGATACAGTGGTGATCATTCAGAATAAATACATTCCAAAAAGAAAAATATTCAGATGAGAGGACCATAATTAACTATTGTAATTTGATTAACACAAGTCATTTTCAATATAGTTAGTTAACTATAATATCCGGCTTAAGGAAGAACTGGATAACTGCACATTGATAGATGGCATGGAAGATGATTGGACAGAGAATAAAAAAACAGTAAAGACTGAGTGTAAGATTAATAAAAGAAAATTAAGTGTAAAAAACAAAGCTTATAGAAAGTAAGCCTGAGAAATTAATACTGGAAAACATACAGAAGATAAATGGAGTGAACAGATATTCTGCAACAGTTTTCATTTGGAGGATACACCTATAGACTGGGATACAGGAAATGGTTTGGGAGAGGACCTCAGGAAAATTACCATTCCCTAGAGAAATGGTAATGAACAAATTTATTCTAGGGTCTTAAAAGAACTGGCTAATGAGATAGTGATGCATTGATTTTAATTTTCCAAAAATTATCTCAATTTAGGAAAGATTTAATTTGGTCTGAAAACAGCAATTTTTTACTCCTTGATTCAAAGGGGATGATAGAAGACTACAAGTTACTTAACAACATCTGACAAAGAGAACTTGTGAACAGTACCTATTAAAGGCATTATGGGCGAGCACTCAGAGAAGTTCAAGGTAACTAGACAAAGTTAATATGGCTTTGTGAAAGTAAAACCATGGTTGACTATCTTTTGAAGTCTTTGAAGAAGTAATGTGCTGTGAATAAAAGAGAAGTCGTGAATTAAAATTTCCAAAAGGCATGTGAAAAGGTGCTGTGTTGGAGATTATTCAAGAAGCAAAAATCTTATGCTGTAGGAGGTGATGTGGATAGACGATTGGTTTGCTAACTGGAAATAGATTATACACATAAATGGGTCTTTTTCTGTTGGTGAGGTGTAATGAGTAATGTACAACAGAAATAGGAGTCTTAACTCTTTACAATTTATGTAATTGTCTTGAATGAAGGTACTGAAGAAGTAGTTGAAAAATTTCTTGATAACATGAAGACAGATGGAAAAGTAAGCATGGACATCAGGAGTGCTTCCATGGCTTGTAGAATAATTCTGAATGGGCAAACATATGACAAATGAAGTATAAGTGTGAAAAAAGTGAAATTATTCATTTTAATTAATCCAGGAATAATTAATGCATATTTTCTAAATTGTGAGAGATTGCTTTAAGTTGGAGGGGGATTTGGTTAATTAGTGTGTGATTTACAAAAAGCTAACATGCTGGTACAGAACATAATTATGAAAGTTTATTGAATGTTTTAATTGTTATGGGAATTGAACATAGAAATAATATAAGTAGGGAAACAATGCTTCAATGATTAAGGGCACTGGTGAGATCACATGTGCATTAAAACAGTGCAGTAAAGTTTTATTGGACCCATAGATGGGTCATTGTTATATGAGGAAAAAATCAGATAATTAGGCTACAGTGGACGAAAGATTGGATGTTTTTTCTTGTGGGAAAAATCAGGGGGTTACCCATTTAAAACAAATTAGGTGTTCTCCACCTAATTCATGACTCCAGCTTTTTGTGTGCGGGGGTTTCCCATCTCCCATCATAGATGAGGCTCTCACTCGTGTCTCCTCGTTAACCCACAGCTCTGCCCTTGCTCCCCCTCCCCCTAGTTGCAACAGAGACAGAGTCCCTCTAGTCCTTACCTTCCACCCCATCAGCTGTCGCATACAACACATAATCCTCCAAAATTTCCGCCACCTCCAACGGGATCCCACCACTAGCCACATTTTCCCATCTCTACCCCTTTCTGCCTTCCGCAGAGACCGTTCCCTCCTGAACTCCCTGGTTAACTCATCCCTTCCCACTCAAACCATCCCCTCCCCAGGTAACTTCCCCTGCAACCGCAGAAGATGCAACACATGTCGCTATAACTCCTCCATCGACTTTGTCCAGCGATCCCGACAGTCCTTTCAGGTTCGGCAGAGGTTCACTTGCACCTCCTCCAACCTCATCTACTGTATCCGTTGTTCAAGATGTGGACTCTTATACATCGTCGAGACCAATCGCAGAATGGCCGATCGTTTCGCAGAACACCTTCGCTCAGCCCGCGTGAACCAACCTGTTCTCCCGGTTGCTGGACACTTTAATTCTCCTTCCCATTCCCACACAGACCTTTCTGTCCTCGGTCTTGTCCATTGTCAGAGCGAGGCTAAATGCAAATTGGAGGAACAGCATCTCATATTTCACTTGGGCAGCTTACCAGTGGTATGAATATTGTTTTCTCTCACTTCAGGTAGCTCCAGCATTCCCTCTTTCTCTCTATCCCTCCCCAACCCAAATCACACTAGCTTCTCATTTTCACCCTACAAACAGCTTACAATTACCTGTTTCCTTTATCATTGTTACTTTTTTTGCATATCTTTCATTCATTGTTCTTTATCTCTCCACATCACCGTCTATATCTCTCGTTTCCCTTATCCCTAACCAGTCTAAAGAAAGGTCCTCGACCCAAAAAGTCACCCATTCCTTCTCTCCAGAGATGCTGCCCAAAGCGTCACAATTATATGAGTACCTTCCCCAGAAGGACAGTAGTAGCTGTTAAAAGCAACTCACTACATCTTAAGAACAATTAGGGATAGACAAGAAATGTTGGCCAATAGACTGTAAACCATCTCATACAAAATGATTTTTTTTTAAACCCTCAATGTCCTTTAAAACTATTGAATACACAATTTTGGAAATTTAAATGTATCAAAATCTGCCGATGGAATCATCCCAATACATGTATCAATTGAAAACTATGCATAATATCATAATATAAAACATGATCATAGTTGAGCATTTTAATTAGCACACCCAGAGTAGGTAGAAAGACCACTAAAAAGGCAAATGATGCAGTCATAGTCAAGAATTATTGCAGCAATAGGTTCTTCTTGCTAAGACAAACCCTCCGGATTAAGATGATGCTGTAGTCGTCTGCAGCTCTACATGTTTTAACCTCTCTCTCAATGTCAGCACAACTAAAGAGATGATCGTGGACTACAGGAGACAGCGGGGGAGTGGACACCTCCCCATCCACATCGGTGATGCTGAGGTTGAAAGGGTCAGCAGCTTTAAGTTCCTCGGTGTGCACATCATTGAGGACCTTTCCTGGACACTGCACACAAACACAATAACAAAGAAGGCCCGCCAGCGGCTCTTTTTCCTGAGAAGACTGAGGAAGTTTGGCATGAACGCCAGCATCCTCACAAACTTCTACAGATGCACCATCGAGAGCCTGCTGACAGGCTGCATTACAGTCTGGTACAGGAACTGTTCTGCCCGCAGCCACAAATCACTACAGAGTGGTGAAGACGGCACAGCACATCACTGGCAACTGTCTCCCGGCCATTCAGGACATTTTCTACCGGCGGTGCCTGCGGAAGGCACGCAGCATCATCAAGGACCACAGCCACCCAGCGCGCAGGCTGTTCTCCTTGTTACCGTCAGGCAGACGATACAGGAGTATGGCTACGCGTACCACCAGACTTAAGAAGTTTCTACCATCAGGCCATCAGGCTTCTGAACTCAAACACATTTCACATCGTATATGTTGATTATTTTAACATTGTCTTTTTACCTTACTAATGTAATTTTTATCTTATTTATCCTTGGAATATTACTGCTGAGGTGACCCGTTGTCTTGTCAAATACATTTCATTGTATCGTTGACCCTGTGCCAACCTACGTATGACAAATAAAATTATTATTATTATTATTATGTTTTAATGTGGCTGCTGTGGCCATTTTGATATCTGCAATGGCTACAGATAAAGCACAAAGCTGCTTGATAAGGTAGTTTGGGAAAAGTAATGTACTTTTCCATCGTTTACACTGGGTTACTGCATGCTCATCATAACTCAATGTTCTCAATGCTATCCTAAAACATCCCTCTTCATTTTGAAAACTATAGACCAAATATTCCCACAAATTGCTTGGGATGTTGCATGTTTTTAAGGTGGCTTCAAGACATCTTTGAATTGTTTCCTCTATCCACCTGGTATAGGAGTTATAGGTACAATATAGGAATTTGGAATAGAGTCCCTGCTTCAACAGCCTTGTACTGGGCATACCAATAATGTATACTATCCGCCTGAGCAAACAAAGTAAAATTTGAGCCTCATTGCTGGGAATGGTGGCCTGGAAAACACCAATGTTGGTTTGCTTACCCAGTTAGTGATTTAAGGATTTTGCAGTGACAGCATTGATAGCACCTCACAAATGTTTTATGCCTGCTGCAGATAGTCTATGTGTCAAAAGCACACAGGAAGGTAGGAATCACTGCTGCACAACAGATTATGAGCTTTGTGCCTGGTTTCACACTTTGCACTTTAACTCTCAGCTTCATATAACCAAGGCTGTACTGGAACATATATCCAGAGATCCACCTTATAACAACTCACACTAATTCTAATATTTACTTTTCAATATTATATAATTACTGTACTTTCACTGCAAATGTACATTTATTTTGCATATTTATAATACTCACTGTAGAATTGATCTTCAATAATATGCATTTGGGTTTGAAATAGCTACTTTTCATATCATCCATACAAAATGGCTGCACAAATGCTTGCCATTTTATCTGAATATGCACTCAGATCATTGCATCAGATTACAAATAAGAGAAATTCTGCTGACAATTTCTCCTTTAGGACTTCTAAATAGTTCAGCCCCAATGAGGAATTATCCCATGTATACAATGTTTTAAGTATAGCATTTACTAAAATAATAGTCCAAAAAAGAAATAAATGCTGCAAAACTGACATCAACAGACATCTTTTGATTAGATTAAAACCATCTGCTTTATTTCTAAATGTATATCAAAATATTCCTATGATATTCATATTTATCTTTATGTGACTCCAACATTCAGCGCTAGATCTTTGAATTGAATTCAAACAAAGAAATAACAATGCAGTGTCAGAAATTGATTATTTCTCCCAGTGAACCTTGAGGTGTGAATGGACTTCATGGGGGAAGGGAATGAAGGTAGATGAAAAGAAAACAAATTATAAAGAGCCTCCAGGCTGGAGACGTCTATACATGCTGAAAGCTAATCAAAATTCCTGGATCTTGTATCACAAATCGTTCCAATGTTTTTGAAGCTGGTACTATACTTTTTATTGTAAGCATTGTTGTTGGACAGTAAAAACATCTAAAATGTAAATACCAAATCATGTCCTTCAAACCAGTGCACACAATTATCAAGGTTCTTTTCCAACCATTATCTATAATTGTAGAAAATTGCTCATTGGAGAAAAGGTGAGATCTCATTTCATTTCTGAATTCAGACAGTGGACATTTTTAGATCAGCTACAGAAATATAACATATCTTCAGGCCATTCTAACAAAGCCAGATTGAAATGTTGAATTATTTATAAATGAAGGACGCACACTGTGCAAAAAGATATGTGACATACTATAAAATGTTTATTTTACAAATAATATAAATTGTTCTGTGCTGACAGTTTGAGGAGTCCTTAGTTTCAAGAGAAAAAAAAAGGAAATACACAGCACATTTTTTCAAAATTGAAATAGGAAAGACATGCTTTATTTTAAAATGTTTTTCAAACAACACCCAAAAACCCACGTTTCCATTCATACATAGTTGCACCCACTCATATCATTTTCTGTTTCAATTTTAAATGTTTATTTTATTCCTTTATTTCATAATCAAGAAATAAACAACTTGTATTTAATATGTTGTAGCCTTTTGGTCTTTAATCATTTTCATTCCATTAAACATCAAAACCTTATGTTATTGCGAAACAGAATTTCTGCACCTTTGCATAAATACAAAACCTTTCGATTTCCAATCCATGTGGATCTCAAGTGGTCTCCTCGGCAACATTTCCATCCCCACAGATTCAATCTAAATTTGCCTGTAGTTTCTTTCTGCTCATCTAGTCATCATCACAGCACCCACTGAAATAAACCTCTCGTCAAAAGTGATTTCTACCTTAGGCTGGTCAAACAAGAAAGGTGGAATATCAATACAACAATAACTCTGTTAAATCTCATAATCCCAAATGTTCAATCATATGGTTTGGTCACAGCAAAAGAGCACATTCAGGGTCACTATATTTTTCAGTGAAGTTCAAAGATTGTATGATATTCTCTCATTCCATACGTTTATATATTTTATTACTATATGCAAAATGTAATTTTAATTACATGTATTGATCTTTCATCATAATTTAATTTAATTACTATGTAAAGAATAATATTGGAAGATTTCACAAAATATTTATCTGCTCTCATATAATCCCAAACAGTTCTTGCCATCTTATAGAGAATTAATTATTTTTGGGCAAACATAAAGTTAATTTCTTAATATATGAATCACAACAATGAGGAATTCTCTGCCTCAGAAGGCAGTGGAGGCCAATTCTCTAAATGCATTCAAGAGAGAGCTAGATAGAGCGGAGTCAGGGGGTATGGGGAGAAGGCAGGAACGGGGTACTGATTGAGAATGATCAGCCATGATCACATTGAATGGCGGTGCTGGCTCGAAGGGCCGAATGGCCTCCTCCTGCACCTATTGCCTATTGTCTATAATAAGCAGTGCAATGACTGCAGCCTTCTTTGAATCGTGGAAACCAGGAAAACTGCTTTTAATCCACAAACAACGGCAAATTGAATAATAATGGCATTAACAGTTACTATACCAGTGCATTATTGAAGGGTTAATCAGCCAAAGATCCAACTCCAGATGACAATGAAATTACAGCCACAGTGTAGTACAAGCTCTCACTGATTTTGCAAAATCTATATACGAAAATTCTCGTTTGTTTGTTTGTTCCTGAACTACAGCCAAAACGGTACACGATAGCGCGACAATTTTAGGCCCACCTTACTCACCGTGATCCCTTTGGTGCTAATGGAAGAAGTTTCATTGAAATCGGTGTTATATTTTTTAAGTTATTCACATTTTAAAGTTTAAATCTATCTGCTAGGGAAGGAGGGAGGTGGGGGAGCGAGGGAGGGGGGTTGAGGGGGATGGAGTGGGGGGGAGGGGAGGGAAGTGTGTTGTGTGCTGAAAGACAGACAGCAATAGAACTCCACCTTGCTAACAATGCTGGACTGGCTAAAATCAAGAATTTAAATAGTCAAATTCACTGAGGTTAATGTTATCCATGCACAAGAAGTTAGCATGTTCATCATATTACCATGTTTTAAAAAAATCTCTTTAATCAATTTAAAGTAACAGAAAATGTCAAAACGAGCAGTAAATTAAAGTGACACACAGAGAAATTTTATCCACACCAATGTGTTTCATTTTTTGAAATGTGAATCTTCAGTGCTTCAACTTGGAATCAAACAGCCAATACCAAATAATACCCGACAAAACAACTGAAAATGGTGGAAAATTGAAATAAGACAGAGAAATCTGACAGCACTCAGCAGACAGCAGGTCCTGAGAAGGAATGGGCGACGTTTCGGGTCGAGACCATCAGTCTGAAGAAGGGTCCCGACCCGAACTGTCGCCCATTCCTTCTCTCCTGAGATGCTGCCTGACATGCTGAGTTACTCCAGCATTTTGTGAATAAATACCTTCGATTTGTACCAGCATCTGCAGTTATTTTCTTACACAAGGTACTGATCAACTAGATGGTCTTCAAATTTGATAATTTCAGGTAACCACCCACTGAATCTGTCCATCATCCCCATACACCTCCCATTGGATCACCCCCCTCCCACCGTCCCCAAGCCCCCCCTTCCACCCACCCCATCAACTCCCTCACCCCCCCACCGTCAACCCCCACACCAACCCCCCAACCCCAGCCCATGTTTGTATCTTCCACTCCAGCTCCCTTATGTGGTTCCATACTCCACCTTCCTTTCCTATCTCCTGCAGGCCTTTGTTTTGCCTCCACCTGTCACTTCCCAGCCTCTGTCGCTCCATCCACCTTTCTCTACCCCCAGCTGACTCCATCTACCAATCAATCTCCCCTCACCCGGATTCATCTATCGCTTGCCTGCTCTTGTCCCATCCCTCCCCTTTATCTCTTTATACTTTCTCCCCATTTCCCTCCATTGATCCCGCTCATTCAAATTTCTCCAGCAGATTGGAGAATTACTATAGTGCTATGGGCAATTACTATAGTAATTACTATAGTGCTATGGGACCTTAAAGTCAACGTTCAATCTAAGCAACAAAGATGATGGTGAAGAATTTAAAGTGTTCTTTTGCAAAATACAATTTATGCTTGAGCCTTATAAGAGTCATCTGACACCCAAATATCTGGATTGCATTGACAACGTTCTTTCACACATTGTTTTTATTTTTCTTTATAGCAGCCACTGGTGAACTTTGTTTAAAAACTTAACAGAACATCATAGAGAGCACAACCAGAATACTTTGACTGAGATTGTCCTTGTATAGACAGTGGCAGCAATACTGCTATGGCTCATGATCATAGATTCACTATTCAAATATCACAACGGTGCATTTAAATGCCACCATGTACTGTTCCAGAGACACGGAGGTCCACTCCAACAGGATGACTATATAAAAACTAGGCAAACCACTCACCAATCACAAATGGCAAGCTCATATTCACCGTGACTCCAAAGTCCTCTGTGTGACAGAAAATATCTGACCAGCTGGCAGTTAGAGGCTGAAAGGTTACAGGAGGTCCATGGCAGCTGACGTTACAATCGGATCAGCTATTCAAATAATGGCAGAGCAGCTTTAAGGGCCCACGTGGCCCACTCATGCACTTCTCTACCTCTACCACCAATGGGGACAAGGGCAGCAGGTCCATGGGAACCCTACCACTAACATTCTTTCTGACAAGATGCTAGGAAACATATCTCCATTTCTTCATCATCATTAGGATTAAATCATAGGTCGTAAGATCATAAGTGATAGGAGTAGAATTAGGTCATTAGCCCCATCATGTCTACTCCGCCACTCAATCATGGCTGATCTATCTCTCCCTTCTAACCCCATTCCCCTGCCTTCTCCCCATACCTTCTGACCTCCGTACTAATCAACGGGTGGAAAATCCTGGAATATCCTTCTTAACAACATTGTGGGAGTATCTTCACTAGAAGAATGAATGAATGAATTAATACGTTTATTGGCCAAGTATGCATATACAAGGAATGTGCCTTGGTGCTCCGCTCACAAATGACAACACAAACATACAGTTAACAATTAAGAATAAAGCATAACCACATCAAAACAATAAGGATACAACATTATGGTCTAAACATGTTGGTGAAAATAAACCAGAGCAAAAAAGAGACTACAAACTTTGGTTATTGAGTAGAACTATCACTCGTGGAAAAAAGCTGTTTTTATGTCTGGCTGTGGCTGCTTTGAAAGTCCGGAGTCGCCTTCCAGAGGGAAGTGCTTCAAAGATTTTGTGGCCAGGGTGAGAGGGGTCAGAGATGATCTTGCCCGCTCGCTTCCTGGCCCTTGCAGTGTACAGTTCGTCAACGCGGGGAAGGTTGCAGCCAACAACCTTCTCAGCTGTGCAAACGATCCGTTGCAGCCTCCGGATGTCATGCTTGGTGGCTGAGCCAAACCAGACCAAGTCAATTAAGTTTATTTGTCATATAAACATACATGATGTGCAGGGAAATGAAAGTGGCAATGCCTGCGGATTGTGCAAAAAAAATTACAATTACAACATATAAATTAAAATTAATACAGAAAATAAAATTTAGTCCCTGGAGTTATAATAGTTAACAGTCCTGATGGCCTGTGGGAAGAAACTCCGTCTCATCCTCTCCGTTTTCACAGCATGACAGCGGAGGCGTTTGCCTGACCGTAGCAGCTGGAACAGTCCGTTGCTAGGGTGGTAGGGGTCCCTCATAATCTTGCTTGCTCTCGATCTGCACCTCCTGATGTATAGGTCCTGCAGGGGGGCGAATGTAGTTCCCATGGTGCGTTCTGCCGAACGCACTACTCTCTGCAGGGCCTTCCTGTCCTGGGCAGAGCTGTTCCCAAACCAGACTGTGATGTTGCCGGACAGGATGCTCTCTACAGCCCCAGAGTAGAAGCATTGAAGGATCCTCAGAGACACTCTAAATTTCCTCAGCTGTCTGAGGTGGTAAAGGCGCTGCTTTGCCTTACCCACCAGTGCAGCAATGTGTGTCGTCCATGTCAGATCCTCTTTGATGTGGACTCCCACGTATTTAAAGCTGCTCACCCTATCCACAGTAGACCCATTTATTTCCAGTGGTGTGTACGTTCTTGGATGTTGAGCCATGATGGAGAAGGTGAGGACGGACTCAATGATAGCAGAATAGAATTGGACCATCATTGCCTGTGGCAGATTGCTTCAGTTGCCGCAGGAAGTACATCCTCTGTTGGGCCTTTTTGACTGTGGAGCCGATGGTGGCCTCCCATTTAAGGTCCCTGGAGATGATGGTTCCGAGGAACTTAAATGACTCCACAGATGTGACTATGGTGTTGTTGATGGTGAGTGGGGGGAGGGGAGGACGATCTCTTCAAAAGTTCCACTATCTTGAGAGCATTGAGCTCCAGGTTGTTGCGATGGCACCAGGATGCCAGCTGTGTCACTTCCCCTCTGTAGGCAGATTCCTCCCCATCCTGGATCAGTCCAATCAGGGTAATGTCATCCACAAACTTGAGGAGCTTGACAGAGGAGTCTGTGGAGGTGCAGTCGTTGGTGTAGAGAGAGTAAAGGAGAGGGGAGAGTGCGCAGCCTTGCGGAGCTCCTATGCTGAGGGTCTGCGGGTACGAGATGTGCTTTCCCAACCTCACATGCTGCTTCCTGTCCGTCAGGAAGTTGATGATCCACTGACAGAGGGGTTCAGGCACAGTCAGCTGGGAGAGTTTGTAGTGTAGTAGCTCTGGCACAATGGTGTTAAACGCAGAGCTAAAGTCCACAAACAGAATCCTAGCATAGGTCTAGGTGCTGGAGGATGAAGTGCAGGCCTAGATTGACTGCGTCGTCCACCGATCTATTGGCTCTATATGCAAACTGCAGGGGGTCCAGCAGGGGGTTTGTGATGTTTTTCAGGTGGGGCAGCACGTCTTTCAAAGGTCTTCATGACTACAGAGGTAAATGCGACAGTCCTGTAGTCATTAATACCAGTGATCCTTGTCTTTTTGGGTACAGTGACAATAGTGCAGACCTTGAAGCAGGCAGAGACAGTGCAGGTTTGCAGGGACTGGTTGAAAATGTCTGTGTAGATCAGTGCCAGTTGTTCGGCTCAGAGCTTGAGGGTGGAGTGGGAAACATTGTCCGGTCCTGGAGATTTCCGGCTTTTCTGTTTTCTGAATAGCCTCTCCACCTCCGCAATTTCTATTGTTAAACTGGAGTCATTCTGTGAGGATGTGCAAATTGGTGATTGCAGAGGGGTGGGGGTGGGGGAAGGGCCAGTCTTGGCAAACTCCAGCCAGTCTCTGAGTAGGGGTGAATTGCTGCTTGGGGAGGAGTGGGTGGGGACAGATCCAGTCTTTGCAAACTGGAGTCAGTTTCCTCTTGTACCTGGTGATTTCTTGCAAGCCCTTCCAAACTGAAGAAACACAGTGCATTAAGACAACTGCTCTCCACTACCTCCTCAAGGCCAATACTTGTTGGTCTTACCCCTGCCCCCCTAAAAAATAAATGGAAAAAAAATGGTCCAGAACATTTTGGGGAATCAACCAATTTTTTTAAGGACGTAGGCATAACTATGGTGAACGCAGCTATTATTAAGGGAATAGCACTTTCAAAAACATCATCTCTTATGAGCCATTCAAATAGATACGTTTCATGAATAATTTATACGCATGCTTTCATCTGCACCAAACCAGCATCTAATTGAAGGGGAAAGATGCCTTGGGGAATACCTGCACATTTGGCATTCAAATGTCACTATCAGCAGGGTTTCTTTTGAACACACAATCTACCAACCCCTTCAGGGGCCATAAATAATTTCCACAAATTACAGCGCACTCTGCAAAAGCATACATATACATGGGGGTAAATCTTTTCATTTCAGGAGAAAATGAAACTTTTTTTTTTCAAAAACAGCAACCACGCCCATGGGCCACACGAGTGGCAAGGGTGGGGGGAAATTTTATGTAATTGGTGTATTGAATGTATATTGAATGTATGTATAGCCTCTGAGAATGTCAGATGAAGATTTTGGAAGGAACATGTTTTGTATATATTTATTTCTTGAATAAAGTATTTTTTGATTTTAAAAAACTGCAATTAAGATTACATTCTCCTATCAAGACTTTTGGATATTATTATTAAACGTACTCCGTTGCACCAGTATTTAACATCTCAAAAACAGGTTACATATCCCATAGCAGACATCTTGAAAACCTGCAAAGAAGATATGATTTCTATATTACTTTCAACCTTAAATTAAAGACGTACCAGAGGAAAGTTATAGACTGATACCATTCCATTAAAAAGTCAGATAATATTATTTAGTGCAAAGCTAAAACCTAGAAAGATTACTGCAATTGTAATTACGTGTAATTGAATCCCACCAAAGAAATCAACTTTGCAATTTGCACATCTAACATAAATCAAACTTCTGATATATTACAGTCCAAGAAGATCAATGAAGTGCTGTAACTTTCACACAGGTTAGTCATAGAAGTAGCTAGGTTTCCTCTCTCTAATTGTCAAGCTCCCAGAGGTACTAGATGTAGAAAAAACATTACAAGCATAAATCTGATGCAAATTGTCAACATTTCATCAGATTTTCTTCAGGGAAACAGTCAACATTTCAGGTCCGCGAACTTCGTTGATTGTTTCTCTTTTATTCATGCTATCTCACCCCCTGAGTTTTCCCAAAATTTTGTGTTTTTGTTTCAGATTTCCAGTATCTGCAATTTCTTTAACGATTAACAACTCAGCGGGACAGGCAACATCTCTGAAGAGAAGAAATGGGCGACGTTTCGGGTCGAGACACTTCTTCAGACTGAAGACCCGAAACGTCACCCATTCCTTCTCTCCAGAGATGCTGCCTGAGTTACTCCAGCATTTTGTGTCTACCTTCGATTTAAACCAGCATCTGCAGGTCTTTCCTGAACAATGAACCTGGTACTGTTGAATCAGATTAAGATGAATAATGGAAGCCTGAATATTTGGGTCTAGGTAGAATCTCTGCAGATTACATTCTCACCATGCATTCTCAATAGCAAGTGCAACTAAAGTCAGTAAATGATTTTCATATATCAAAGTAAAACTAAAGGTGATTTGATTCCTCGGACCTGGAGTTGACTAAAACGCTAATGCAATAAGTCATGTCATTCATCAAATATTGATATGATGCAGACTAATTCATTGCATAATAAATATCGTTCATACCATTGAAATTCTCTTTTTGTTGCTGCCATTGGAATTCAAGTTTAATGCAGAGTATGTAAAACTTGTTTTGCTTTGTCCACTCATAGTGTGAGGAATAGTCAATATAGAATTATAGTTTGGATGTACTACTCGTGGTAAGTAGTTAGGGCCAAGGACAATTTGAAATCATCACATTAGAATCACATTTTCACAAGTTCAAAGCGGGTTAAAGTGTGTTGTTTTTTCATTGTGCTATTTATATGCTCTTTAACTATTTGTAGAAATTTACGATAACGATATTTCAATTACATCAAATAGCTTACTTGCATCCAGCCGGAAGTATGAAGCCACAGTACATCATGATTCTATCAACGGTATGTCAAAAGTGGAATGCCAAGGAGTGCAGCACTCGATGGATGGTATTTATAGCTCTTTGATTACATTCTTAACCACTTTAGAACAAGTAGGTGACCTTCCAATGCCATGTTTGCAACAGAACAGTAAACATCCAGTGGCACAGAAAATATAAAAGAACAAAGATCATGTTTATATAATATGTGTACGTTTGCAGGATTTTCCACACACTTGATAATTTTAATAGATAACTTTGAAGTTATTCACAAATATGCAGGCAAATAAGGTATTAATTTGTGTTCTGGGATTCAAACAACAAAACAGATCATTGAGCTGGTGATTTATTTTGAGGACTGAATCGGGAGAATACAATGCCATGTGATCTTTGGCATTCATCTGAGAAAATTTGGTTTCCGACCTCACAGATTGAACAGGAAGTGTAGGAAAATAACTGCAGATGCTGGTACAAATCGAAGGTATCGCAAAGTGCTGGAGCAACTCAGTAGGTCAGCCAGCATCTTGGAGAGAAGGAATGGGTGACGTTTTGGGTCGAGACCCTTCTTCAGACGGATTGAACAACACTACTAACGATAGCTTTCCTTTGGTTTGCCAATAAAGCTGACACCCTAAATTACATTCAAATCCTGATTTAATGCTTAATGCTACTGTTTAATGCTTTTATTGTCCCATATTGGGTTCTCAGTCTGAATGTCGCACAATAGCATTCTCAACAGATTGCGAGTTCAAATGTCACCTCAGTACCTGAACATAATTTAGGACATCTGATTTAGTGGAGTGATAGGGAAAGCTCAGACTTTCCTCAGCAAAATGCAAGTATTGCACCAAAGGCAATTGTTGCATTGAAATTCATAAAGTTATCCATAAAATGTTTGTATTCAATGGAATGCATGCTAATTATAAAACTCCAAATGCACTCTTGACATTGGAGAAATACACTGTCACCCCAATATTTTAATTGTTCTCTCTCGAGGCCAAATGAATATTCCAGTTATTTTAAAGATGCCTTTGACGGCAAATGAAAGTAACAATGAATTGCTAACAACTTGGAACTCAAAGTTCCTTAATACTGTTACTCTCAGATCCTTTATGAAGCACGTATGCAAGAAAGCATACTCCCTTGCCATAAGATTATCATTCATATTTGCTGTTTGTCATTTTGAATATTGTTCCTAATCTTCTCTCAACTGATTTTATTCAGAACAATATAATTTCCTAGCGGGACAGGCAGCATCTCTGGAGAGAAGATATGGGTGATGTTTCGGATCGAGATCAGTCTGAAGGGTCTTGACCCAAAACATCACCCATTCCTTCTCTCCAGAGATGCTGCCTGTCCCGCTGAGTTACTCCACCTTTTTGTGTCAATCTTCGGTTTAAACCAGCATCTGCAGTTCCTTCCTACACATCATAGTTTCCTTGTTCAATTTCACATTGTTGTTCATGTTTCCAGCATTGAATTATCTTGATCTTTCGATGAGAAGCAATGTTCCAACTTAATGTGACAGGCTCCGTTGACATGTTTACCCCCTCATGCTCCAAGCTCACTGGTTTTTAGATAAATTGTTCATTCAAGTTGCTGCTGCCACATCATGAAACTCCCCAGAAGGAAATGAAATGCAGGATGGCTCAGCTGATTGTCCCAAGCTTGATTAAGATTTTTCCCAGTCTAGTATCAAGATCAGGCAGGGTATTCCTTTCCTATTAGCTTCAAATCAAACTAAGCTTCTCCTCACTCCGATGAGAGTTCTGCAACATTCTCTCTCGCTGCACGCCCTCTGTGATTTCTCCTGCTCTCCAGTTATCAACTCGATATCACCCATCCCAGAGCCAATTATGGACCACGTTTCCTTGATTATCGTTGCTTTCTGCAAATCTTCCATTCATTTTTCCTAAGTACCCCTATATCACTCATTCCCTTTTCCATTACTCTCAGTCTGAAGAAGGGTCTCGACCCGAAACATCACCTATTCTTTTTATTCCAGAGATGCTGCCTGATCTGCTGAGTTACTCCAGCTTTCTGTGTCTGTCTTCAGTTTAAACCAGCATCTGCAGTTTCTCCCTACACATAAAATATTTTAGTTATCTTTTTGGTAGCATGGAGGCAATCAGATTCTTACTGGGAGTAACCTGTCTATATGTGCATTGGCAATCTCTGGCATTACAAATATAAAAGACAGATTTATTCGGGCATCTGCCAACTCATAAAAACTGAAAATATTGTAAATACTGAAAATGTTGCAAATCAGAGTGAATTTATGGAAAGAGAATCAGAGATAATGTTTCAGGTCGAAGACCCTTTATCAAAGTTCTGTTTCTTTTCCAACAAAAGGTGCATTTTCTTTTTTTATTTTAGATTTCCAGAATCTGCAGTTTTAGAAAATAATAATTTTATCCAACTCACATGATTGACTTGTACTGCTGAGAGTAAGTTGATGATAATTTTGCTAAGAATTTCACTGCTGTAACATAATGGCCGAGAATGTTTTACTTCATTTGCAAGCATCCCCATCACACTTGTTTCAAATTTGGAGTTTGTTAAACAAAGGATTCATCCCAAAATCCCATGAGATTCTAGGCAACATGGCAAACTCAATTTTGGAGCGGAGGACCCGTCTTGACTAAAGAGAGGCAGATTGGAAGATAAGGGAATAAGTGCCAAAACTCCTTTGCCTATCTTCCCAAAGGTAAAACCGGTAAGTGCCAATATTTTCAGGAACAATGCTGGTAAGCTTTGAGAGTGTGCTTCATAATTTTTTTTCATTCTCTTTTCTTGATTGATTGAAAGATACAGCATAGAACCAAGTCCTTCAGCCCATGGTAACCATCTTAGTAACCATCGATCACGCACACACTTGTTCTCTGTTATCCCCCTTTCGCATTCAGTCCTTACATACTAGGGGCAATTTATAGAGGTCAATTAACTAACAAACCCACACACCTTTGGGATGTGGGAGGAAACTAGAGCATCCAGAGGAAACCCACACAGGGGGTTTGTTAGTTACCTAGTTAGTTTGTTAGTGACCCTAGTCACAGGGAGAACGTGCAAACTCCACACAGACAATCAATTGCATTTATTACCTTCTTTCATCTGGTTTAATCATGCCTTTTATCATTTAATCTCTTCTGTTCTCCACCCAAAATTATTCTCTGTGGTTTTTGTGTAGTTCTTTGACACTAAAATGTTACCTCTCTTCCTCTCCTCAGATGCAGGCTGACTGCTGAATATTTCTTTTTTTATTTAAAAAGCAAAGAAACCCATAGAAGTATACTGGTTAGGAAATTGAGAATAAATAATTTAGACTTAAAGGAAAAAATTGGGGACAATGAGACTAACTAGATTACTCTATAAAGAGATGGCAAAATTTGGTGAACAATGCCCTCCCCATGTTCAATTCTATGAATACCAACCAATGATTATTGAAACATGTTAAATATTTGTACATCTGCAGATACAAATTAAACCATATTAAACTATTGGAACTGCCATTATAACATTTAAGGGAACCTTAATTCATCAATACCTTCTTACAACACAGATGTAATTTACTGTACACATATTATCTGACCTATAGATTATTTCAAACGTCTATGTCTTATTTTTGTTTTTCAGTTTCCTTTTCTAATAGCTGAAAACAGATGCAGACAAACTTGTGTGATACGAGTGTTCTGGTATAATTTAAGATGATATTAACCTACAACCTAGCCATGTCACACGTGCAAAGATTCCTGCAATCTAAGCTAAAGGTTTAAAGTAATGGTTTAAAATTAGATTATTTGGAACTAAGAAAACATGTTGGGGTGAGCTACACAAAGTGTAATTAACTTATAAAATATTGATCAGGAAAGGTTCTTAAGAAAAGAATGAATGATTCTGCAGGGCACTTAAGACATATTTCTGGGAAGAGATCAAAGAGCTCAGACTTTTCAGCTTTGACCAGAGTGGAATAAAGAGCTGATTAGTGCAGTGACGCACAGAAGCAGTCCAGCAAAAGTGTTTTGTGTTGACTGCATGGTCAAAGGTGGGTTCAATCATCTGATATTATCTTGTGAAAATGCATTTCTTTCTTTCCTCTTCATGAATGCTAATGTTTCTACAATTTTAGAGCAAAATTCTGTCATTTCATGTTTTGACTATTACTAAGTTCTTCCTTTTACAGTGAAAGATTTTTTTTTTTGCTAAAATATGTTTTATGTAAAACAGGAATGATATAGACACTTGATCATTTAAAAAAAATAGACATCCCACCACAACTCAAGGGGAAAAAAAACAGCTCTCCAGAAGGTCCAAAAGACAGCTGGTGAAGGAATGAACACACAATGGATATAGAGTACTGGAGGTGCATCCATTCACTGATATCAATGACAAATGTGCAGTCATGACTGTTATAACTTAAGAGTCACAAATGAAGAATACCTTGTTAAGGATAGAGCACTAATCAACATCCATAGAAAAAGTATTTTGTAGAATTCATCCATAAGGATTCTGTCCTTGACCTTATCCCACAATAAGCACACCGAAGTAGAGTGTAAGCAAGTCTTCTTCAATCTGAGAATTGCCACTGTAGCAGCCAGCAGAAACATTGGGCCAGGTCACCCTAGATCCAGTCTGCTGTCCTTGTTCACTGCCTATGATCTCCACTACTTTGGACTTATAAAGTCATAAAGCATGGAAGTAGACCATCGGCCCAACCTTTCATGCCAATCAAGATGCCCATCTATGCAAGTTCATTTGCCTACATTTGACCCATATCTCTCTAACCCTTTCCTAGCCGTCCCTGTCCAAATGCATTTTAAGTTTTATTATACCTGCCTCAACCATTTCCTCTAGCCACTCGTTCCATACACATATCACCTTGTGTGTGAAAAGTTGCTCCTCGGGTTCCTAATCACCTCAAATCTTTTGTTCTTCATTCTCCAACCAATGGGAAATACACTCTGTGCAATCTCCCATGCTCCACTAATAAAATCCCAGCTTGCCCAACTTCTCCCTTTAATTCAGTCCCTCAAGTCCTGGCAACATCCTCATGTATCGTTTCTGCATTATTTTCCACTCAATGGCATCTTTACTATAACTGACTGATCTAAACTAAACATTATACTCCAAGAGTATGGTTTTACTTCACAAAATGCAACACCCCACACTAAATTCCATGTAACATTTCTTGCCCTTCTTCACTGTCCATGATTCTGCCTATTTTTGTGCCATCTGCACACTTACTAACAATGCCTTGTACATTCACATCCAAATAATTGACATGGATGATGAATTATGGGCCCAGGCACACCATGACTCAAGGGCCTCCAGTCCAAAAAAACCCTTCCATTATCACCCTCTGCATTGTATCATCAAGCCAATTATCTAGCTCTCCCTGAATGTCATAGAAACATAGAAAATAGGTGTAGGAGTAGGCCATTCGGCCCTTCGAGCCTGCACCGCCATTCATTATGATCATGGCTGTTCATCCAACTCAGTATCCCGTACCTGCCTTCTCTCCATACCCCCTGATCCCTTTAGCCACAAGGGCCACATCTAACTCCCTCTTAAATATAGCCAATGAACTGGCCTCAACTACCTTCTGTGGCAGAGAATTCCACAGTTTCACCACTCTCTGTGTGAAAAAAAACGTTCTCATCTCGGTCCTAAAAGACTTCCTCCTTATCCTTAAACTGTGACCCCTTGTTCTGGTCTTCCCCAACATCGGGAACAATCTTCCTGCATCTAGCCTGTCCAACCCCTTAAGAATTTTCTAAGTTTCTATAAGATCCCCCCTCAATCTTCTAAATTCCAGCGAGTACAAACCGTCTATCCAGTCTTTCTTCATATGAAAGTCCTGCCATCCCAGGAATCAATCAGGTGAACCTTCTCTGTACTCCCTCTATGGCAAGAATGTATTTCCTCAGATTAGGAGACCAAAACTGTACGCAATACTCCAGGTGTGGTCTCACCAATGCCCTGTACAATTGCAGCAGATTGTCAGATTGTTGAACAAAGGCCGGAGAGGAAAACAAAAGTGTGAGATAAGGATAAGTGAACCCAGAGAAAGGAATATAGGTGGATATTAATCATTTTGCAACCTCTCCAAAATATTTAGCATTTGCTGCTTCTCTAGAGTTTAAAATCTTTCTTCTTAACTACTAATTTGATATCAAGTGCATTTTTGACATTCTGGTTATTTCCTTCAGCTACAAAACATAAATATATAGTGTAAAAAGACAATTCTCTCATAATTGATTTATTGGGCACCCCATTCAAAGCCAACATTTGCATTATCTACATCAACGTCCTTCTTACCAACCACAGAAATTTGTTTGCTATGAATTTATTTCTACCTGATGGAATAATTGTGCGTGAACATATTAATACAGTACAAATCACAATTATTTTGTTATGAATAGAAAAAAACTTAAATTATGTAAGATAAATTCTGTTCAACTCTGACACATTCCTCATCCCTATTTGATGTGTTCACTCAATTCCATATTTTTTGATGGAATGGCATCACCATCACACATCTATCTATCTATATATATATGTATAAAACTATGTAGTCAATAGTAATGAAATCCATCGTTGCTCATTGTTAAAATTATATGAAAATCATTACCTTCTAAAGACGGTGCTTGGTCTTGGGCTGCATACAGCATCTCTTTGAAAGCCTGCAAAGTGAAACTAAAATAAATTATCTGCTATAAATGTAAACAAACATTATTGAAAATCTAACTCCAATAAATGTTACAATATATATCATACCAATGACATCTAAACTAGGACAGTTTAACATCTTTTAAATTTCTCTGAAGTGAATTATGGCTGGAAATTCTTAATTAAACCCACTTTTAAAATTCAAATTTTATCCAAATCTTAGTCTATAATGTACAGGCAGAAAAAGGCCAAATTGCATACACTCATTACTTAGCCAGCAGGCGATGCCATTTGCATCATTATTACTGTGCTTCAACATCACATGAAGAGCATTGGCCTCAAATACTGGAAAAGGTTTTCACCCTGGGATGGTCTGTCTTTGTCTGAGCCTACTGATAGGTTCAAAGGTATTTTATTGTCACGTGTACCAATGAAGGTACAATGACATTCGATTTAGGAAGTCTGGCAGTGGAAATTTTGTGCTACAATTATATTCCTTGTTAATATATTATCCCCACATCTGGTCCCTTCCTCACTCATAATGTATCACCAGTCTCTGCTGACATCCCCCATTCCTGCGCAGATCTTTCCTTATCCAATGGCCTGCTATGCCAGCTCTTGCATCTAACACCACAACTCCCACTTGAATTTCCCCCTATAAGCCCTCTAATGAACTCACAACTCAGTTATTTCCCCAATCATTCTCTGCCCTCCCCCCCCACAATCTGCTTCAGTCTAGGTTTAAGCTCAGGCATGACCGCGCTTTTGCGGTTGCAGCTCCTAGACTGTGGAACAGCATCCCTCTCCCCATCAGAACTGCCCCCTCCATCGACTCCTTTAAGTCCAGGCTGAAAACCTATTTCTACTCCCTAGCGTTTGAGGCCCTCTGAGGGGGCGCTGTGAACCGTTTATGTGTGTGCTGTTATGTTTGTGTGCCATTATATTTTCGTTCTTAGTACCTGAACTGATGTACAGCACTTTGGTCAACGTGGGTTGTTTTAAATGTGCTATACAAATAAAATTGACTTGATTACCAACAACATCTTGGCCCTTCCTAGCTGAAAATCTATTTTTATCTCATCAGAGTTGATCTCATCCTCCCACTTCCACAATCTGCATCATTCTTGCCACCTTAAATGGTAGGTGATTATGAGTATGAAATGGCAAGAGTAGGTTTTATACGTGAAAACACTGGTCAGTATGTGGGGTAGAATAGGGCCATCTCAAGAGCTTCCAACAATATAGCAGATGTCTTTATTCCTCTTGCCTTTCTATGTAACTAAATGTCAGAAATGTCCATATTTCATTGCTAATCTATAGTGACATTGCTGATCTCAACTAACTGGTAAAAATGATGTAAGCAATGATCAAAAATCAACCAGAGTTCAAACTGCTATTCTATGTCCTCCATAGGAAAGTACATTTAGGTCACTGGGTATGGGTGACAATGCATGCGCGTGTCATTTTCTGTGGTCTAAGAACCTGCTGACATTGCCAAGTCTGCATGTGATGTTGGTAGCAGCCCATAAAACCACGTACATCAAGATTCATAGCCTTTTGAATTTAATGGAAAGAAATACAAAATATTGTCTAAATCAGGAATGTGATAACATCATTTTGAAAGCAAGGGAATATGATATCAATGCTTTGGTGTATATAATCATAATCAAATGAATGATGTTCATCAAAAGCATGCAAGAATGAAACAATATTTCATGGTTTAATGGAACAACTCCTGACAAGTGTCATTACATATCTCTCAAAAAAAAGTTTATTAATATATTTTCTCAAAACTTCAGCAAAATAACGGAACAAGGATTTGTTGAAAACATCAGTTTCATTATGCTTTGCACTGTCATGGAGTTTTTGACTTAGAAGGGATTTTTGATGAGGCCCTACACCAAGGCACTGTCCTGATGTATGCATATGTTCATTGACACCTTAGGATAGAGGAACAAACTTGATGACAGAATAGGCAGATAGTAAATAATAACGTAGCTTTGCAGTACCTACAAACAAAGTAAGTTTGCAAAATATCCATTAAGTCTATTGAGTTAATTTTTGAACTTTCAGGTGAATAAATTCAATCTTTATCAGAATGAGAATTTCATTTGGAGATGGCTTCAAGAATGAACATACTGCCTTCTATATAACTTCATTTTCATCCACATCATTTCCTTTGAGATCCTATCATCACAGAAGTCAGTCTCCAAACAATTAAATTTACTCCACGTGATACAGAAAAATGGCGGAGACCAAAGGCCAGGGACGAGGCCACATTACTGCTGTAGTATTGAAGACAATAGCTCCTGAACTAGCTGCACCTCTGGTCAAGCTCTTCCAGAACAGTTACAGCTCAGGCACATACCAGAAAATGTGGAGAAATTCACCAAGTACGTTCAGTTCATAAAACAAGGATAAATCTTATTTAGTTAATTACTGCTCAATCAATCTATTATCAATCATTGTCAATGTTATTAAGAGGCACTTAGTCATCTATATCCTCTTGGATTTTGCCAGAGCTATTGTATTCCTCTAGATCTCATCATAGCCCGAGCATACAAGGGTGCAAAGCAGCAATATTTTAGCAGTGAAATAGGAGTGACTACCCTTAATCAAGTCACCATTGATAGAATATGACATCATGTATGAATCGTCATTAGACAAGGGCGATGTTCCGGAAGACTGGACCGTGGTTAACATTATGCCTTTATTTAAGGGCAGCAATGAAAAATTTTGGGAACTATAGATCAGTAAGTCTAACATCTATGCGAGGAAAGTTACTGGTGGAGATTATGGAGTAACTCAGCAGGTCAGGATCGCTTTCTGTTGAGAGATAACATGGACAGGCAACATTTCTGGTCAGGACCCTTTTTCAGACCAGGGTCCCGACCCAAAACATCACCGATCCATGTTCCCCAGGGATGCTGTCTGACCTGCTGAGTTACTCCATCATTTTGTGTCTTTCCATGGTCAAGAGGTTGTATGGTTTATTCTTCCCCAAATTTCTTTTTTAACTCTAACTATATTATTCAAGGTTATTTTGAAATTCAGGTGCTGCAAATCTAAAATAGAAAACAGCAATACTGGAAATACTCAGCAGGTCAGAGAGCATCTGTAGTAGGAGAAACAAACTTAACAGACTTCAAACTAAAATGTTAACTTTGTTTCTCTTTATACAAATGTAGCCCATCCTGCTGAATATTTCTAGAATTTACTTTAAGGTTGATGAGATTAAGTATTTGATGTAATCTACATGACACAGACCCATAAGGCCAGTTGATTGAAAAAGTAAAAGTCCAAAGGATCCAAGCGGGAGTGGCAAATTGGATATAAAATTGGCTCAGTAATAGCAAGCAAATTGATAGGCGATTGTGTGTCCAGAAGGTTATTATCAGTGGGGTTCCACAGGGCTCATAATTCAGTCCTTTGCTTTTGGCATTTTGTGTTGATGGTTTAGATTTAAATGTAACTAGACCAAGTGGACCCGTTGGGGCCAAACCTCTCCTGCATTGGTGCAGCACCCTCTCCTCCCCTCCCCCCACTCAAAATTGCAGCTATGACCAAAGATTGGACGTTGTTTGCATTAGAACAAAGGAAGATGAGGGGAGATTTAATTGAGGTATATTAATATTTGAATTAATAAACTTTATTCAGAATAAAGAATATAAACATAGCACAAAAAGTAAGGAAATTTGTGTTTGGTAGATTATTTCTTTGTTGTAACAATGCTTCTTGGCAATAAATCTTATACCGTTGGAAAGCCTGTTTATTTCCCTTTTAAATGGTGGCACATTTGTAAGGAACATGCATTTGTAGGATGAGCAGCAGAGCTGAGTACATGGGTTGCGCCCATGAAAAATTTGCCAAATCTTCTCTGCCAATGCCAAACAGCTTATTCTGTTGTTGCTATTGACTCTTGTTTTGAGCTTCTGGTACCCCCAGGTGCTGACAATCAGGTGCCTGATTGGCACCTGATTGGCAGCATCTGTGAGCATGGGCCCTGCTACAGTGGTCAGTAGGTGTCTGCTCCAAGAATCGGCATGCCACGTTTGACTGATCTGGATAGGGCCCGTGCGATAGGGCAACTTCAAGCTGGTGTTCCGCAAAACCAAGTTGCGGCATTATTTGGAGTGAGCCCTAGTACCATCTCCAAAGTGAAGGCCAAGTTCCATATAACGGGGGATGTCAGAGACAGGCCGCGAAGTGGGCGTCCCAAAAAGACGACACCTGAAGAAGACCGTTTCCTCACCCTGTCAGCACTTAGGAACCGTAGGCTGTCTTCTACAGATTTGCAGTCAAGGTTTGCAGGACGATATGGCCGACGGCTCTCTGCCCAGACAATTCGGAACAGACTGCACGCAGCCGATCTCCGGTCTCATAGGGCTGCCAGGAGGCCTGCCATGACTGCCCTTCACCGTCAGGCCCGTTTGCGCTGGTGTCGGCAACACGTGCACTGGAACCTGAACATGTGGAGGAACGTTATGTTCAGCGATGAGTCCAGATTTTGCCTACGGCAGTTGTATCATAGGGTCAAAGTGTGGAGAAGACGCGGAGAACGCTATGCTGATTGCTGCACCGATAGAGTAACTTCTTTTGGTGGAGGCAGTGTGATGGTGTGGGGCGGCATTTCCCTCACTGGAAAAACGAGGCTTGTCATCATTGGAGGCAATCTCAATGCAGAGAGATATCGAGATGAGATTCTGCAACCAGTGGCAATCCCATATCTCCACAGTCTGGGACCGAACTCTCTCCTCCAAGATGACAATGCTCGCCCCCACAGAGCAGGGTTTCTCAGAGACTACCTCCAGAATTTGGGAGTGGGGAGGATGGAATGGCCTGCCAGCAGTCCTGACCTCAACCCCATTGAACACTTGTGGGATCAGCTTGGGCGTGCTGTTCGTGCCAGAGTGACCAACACAACCACGTTGGCTGACTTGCGACAAATGCTGGTTGAAGAATGGGATGCCATCCCACAACAGTGTGTGACCAGGCTGATGACCAGCATGAGGAGGAGGTGCCAGGCTGTTGTGGCTGTGTATGGTTCTTCCACACGCTACTGAAGCTCCTGTTTATTAAATGAATAAATTGTTAAATTGCCAATATGTCTTGTTTCTTCAGACTTCAATCATCCAATCCACCAAACAACACCGAACAAGAGTCAATGGCAGAATAAGCTGTTTGGCATTGGCAGAGAAGATTTGGCAGATTTTTCATGGGCGCAACCCACATACTCAGCTCTGCTGCTCATCCCACAAATGCATGTTCCTTACAAATGTGGCACCATTTAAAAGGGAAATAAACAGGCTTTCCAACGGTATAAGATTTATTGCCAAGAAGCATTGTTACAACAAAGAAATAATCTACCAAACACAAATTTCCTTACTTTTTGTGCTATGTTTATATCAAACAAAAACTGTGCAAAAACTCTTCAGGCATTCCCGTTGTGTATATGATTAATAGCGTCATACTCAGTAATGTTCACACTTATCTTTAAACAAATCACCCTTGCCACTTGAGACCTCCTAAGGTGATATCTGTTCCCTTGTTTGAGAGGTGTTCCCACCCGGATGTTCAGCAGCACAAACATCCTAGACTGTAGTCTTCCTGCTCAGAGCCTTGGCGTTGGCAGCATCAAGCTTTTGTGAACCCCTCAGCACATACGCCTGCATTATGGAATGAGCCAAGTCGGCAACATTTCCTGACAAACAATTAAAATTAGAAATGCTTAAACAAAGTAAATAGAAGAGAGTCTTTCCCTTGGCAAAGGAGACAAAAATCAGGAGGCACAGATTTGTAGTAATTGGTAAAGGGAAGGTGATGAATGTTTAATTTCATCAAGAGCATGGTATATATATTTTTTTTTTCTTGTTTATTGTATAGTTTATAGAGTACTATGTTTATATATTCTGTTGTGCTGCTACAAGTAAGAATCTCATTGTGCTGTCTGGGAGATACATACATAAATATATATATGTATAATATATATATATATATATATATAGATATATATATTTATATTATATCTATATATGTGTATATATATCTATATTTATACTACTAAAACTCAGATCTTGTTTGTTTGTTTGTCACTTTGTTAGTTTGATTGTACGTACCCGAAATACAGCCAAAACGGTACACGACAGCGCAACAATTTTAGGCCCACCTTATTTACCATTCGCCTGCGGTTCAAATGGCTGTTAAATTTTTCACTTTTTAAACTTTAAAAATCACTTTCTAAACTTTAAAAAAATCCCTTTTCCACTTCTCCACTTCTCCTGCCCGTCAGCCGTGTTCGACGTCACAATGGGAACCCAACAGGTCCGCACGCCCGATTGGTCGCTGTTCCAGGACCCACGTGGTGGAAGCGCCACCGTTCTGATTGGTCGCCGGCTCTTCCCGCTCAAAACACGCTGGCTGTCCGCCGGGGGTTCTTCCCGCTCAAAGCAATGGCTGTCGCCCCGCCGCTGCCGCTGAATGAGGGGACAGTCGCCGTCGAGCTGCCGCTGAATGAGGGGACAGTCACCGTCGAGCTGCCGCCACCTCAAGGGTGTTTGACAGGGGATGCAGTGGGTGAGTGGGGGGGAGGGGAAGGGGGGAGTGGGGGAGGGGAGGGTGCTAGACCAATGCAGGAGAGGTTTTGGGGGAGTTTTAAGGGAGGTTAAGAGAGGATGGAGTGGGTGAGGGATGGGACGGAGGGATAAGGGGGGTTGAGGGGGGATGCAGTGGGTGAGTGAGGGGAAGGGAGGAGGGGTGGATACGGGGGGTTGAGGGGGAATGGAGTGGGTGAGTGGGGGGGGAAGGGAGTGGGGGAGGGGAGGGTGCTAGACCAATGCAGGAGTGGGTGAGTGGGGAGGGGAGGAGGGGGGATAAGTGGGGTTGAGGTGGGATGGAGTGGGTGAATGGGGGGAGGGGGAAGGGTGGAAGGGGGGAGGGGGTGAGTGGGATAAGGGGGGTTGAGGGGGAATGGAGTGGGTGAGTGGGGGAGGAGAGGGTGCTAGGCCAATGAAGGAGAGGTTTGGGCCCAACAGGTCTACTCGGGCTAGTGTGATAATAAAACTCTCCTGGAATTCACCTCCTGAGAGAATCGAAAGCCAAAAACCCACAAAATATTGAAACAGTGCATTAATATGTACTTGAAGGGCTACTGCAAGATGGAATTAGATTTGGTTTTTCCTCCATATGGTACAGACACAATTGGCCAATTAGAGATTTGTTCGGTAAATTCTCAATGCAAGGATGTTTCATCGCAATGAATGTCACTAGCCACAGGTAAGTATGTTTCAATCCAATATTTTTTACTGCAGTTTTACCTCTTCATTTGTCAATATTACTGTCTATTTCATTCTCCTAACTTTCCAATTACTGCAAGATCCACTTCAAAAGCCACTGCCAACAATAGACAATAGGTGCAGGAGTAAGCCATTCTGCCAGCACCGCCATTCAATGAGATCATGGCTGGTCATTCACAATCAGTACCCCGTTCCTGCCCTCTCCCCATACCCCCCGACTCCGCTATCATTAAGAGCTCTATCTAACTCTCTCTTGAAAGCATCCAGAGAATTGGCCTCCACTGCCTTCTGAGACAGAGAATTCCAGATTTACAACTCCGAGTGAAAAAGTTTTTCCTCGTCTCCATTCTAAATGGCCTACCCCTTATTCTTAAACTGTGTCCCCTGGTTCTGGACTCCTCCAACATTGGGAACATGTTTCCTGCCTCTAGCATATCCAATCCCTTAATAATTTTATTTGTTTCAATAAGATCCCCTCTCATGTTTCAAAATTCCAGCCTAGTCGCTCCAGTCTTTCAACATATGACAGTCCCGCCATTCCGGGAATTAACCTAGTGAACCTACGCTGCACTCCCTCAATAGCAAGAATGTCCTTCCACAAATTTGGAAACCAAAACAGCACACAGTACTCCAGGTGCAGTCTCACTGGGGCCCTGTACAACTGCAGAAGGACCTCTTTGCTCCTATACTCAACTCCTCTTGTCATGAAGGCCAACATGCCATTAGCTTTCTTCACTGCCTGCTGTACCTGCATGCTTACTTTCAGTAACTGATGAAGAAGGACAACCAGATGTCTTTGTACTTCCCCATTTCCTAATTTGACACCATTCAGATAATAATCTATCTTTCTGTTCTTACCACCAAAGTGGATAACCTCACATTTATCCACATTAAATTGCATCTGCCATGCATCTGCCCACTTACACAACCTGTCCAAGTCACCCTGCATCCTCATAGCATCCTCCTCACAGCTCACACTGCCACCTAGCTTTGTGTCATCTGCAAATTTGTTAATGTTACTTTTAATCCCTTCATCTATGTCATTAATGTATATTGTAAATAGCTGCAGTCCCAGCACCGAGCCTTGCGGTACCCCACTAGTCACTGCCTGCCATTTTGAAAGGGACCAGTTAATCCCTACTCTTTGTTTCCTGTCTGCCAACCAATTTTCTATCCATGTCAGTTCCCTACCCCCAATACCATATGCTCTAATTTTGCCCACTAATCTCCTATGTGGGACCTTATCAAAGGCTTTCTGAAAGTCCAGGTACACTATATCCACTGGCTCTCCCTTGTCCATTTTCCTAGTTACATCCTCAAAAAATTCCAGAGGATTAGTCAAGCATGACTTCCCCTTCGTAAATCCATGCTGACTCAGAACGATCCTGTTACTGCTATCCAAATGTTCTGCAATTTCTTCTTTTATAATTGACCCCAGCATCTTCCCCACCACTGGTGTCAGGCTAACTGGTCTATAATTTCCCGTTTTCTCTCTCCCTCCTTTCTTAAGTGGGATATCATTAGCTACCCTCCAATCCACGGGAACTGATCCTGAATCTATAGAACATTGGAAAATGATCACCAATGCGTCCACGATTTCTAGGGCCACTTCCTTAAGTACCCTGGGATGCAGACCATCAGGCCCTGGGGATTTATCCGCCTTCAGTCCCATCAGTCTACCAAAACACCATTTCCTGCCTAATGTGAATTTCCTTCAGTTCCTACGTCCCACTAGAATCTCTGTCTACTTGTACATCTGGGAGATTGTTTGTGTCTTCCTTAGTGAAGACAGATCCAAAGTACCTGTTCAACTCGTCTGCCATTTTCGTGTTCCCCATAATAAATTCACCTGCTTCTGTCTTCAAGGGATCCACATTTGTCCTAACTATTTTTTGTCTCTTCACATACCTAAAGAAGCTTTTACTATCCTCCTTTATATTCTTGGCTAGCTTACCTTCCTACCTCATCTTTTCTCCCCGTATCGCCTTTTTAGTCATCTTCTGTTGCTCTTTAAGAGTCCCAATCCTCTGGCTTCCCGCTCATCTTTGCTATGTTATACTTCTCTTTTATTTTTATACTGTCCTTGACTTCCCTTGTCAGCCACGGTCACCTCTTACTCTCCTTAGAATCTTTCTTCCTCTTTGGAATGAACTGATCCTGCATCTTCTGTATTATTCCCAGAAATACCTGCCATTGATTTTCCACTGTCTTCCCTGCTAGGGTCTCTTTCCAGTCAACTCTGGCCAGCTCCTCCCTCATGCCTTCATGGTCCCCCTTGCTCAACTACTATACTGACACTTCCGATTTTCCCTTCTCCCTCTCAAATTGTAGATTAAAACTTATCATATTATGATCACTACCTCCTAATGGCTCTTTAACCTTGAGTTCCCTTATCAAATCCGGTTCATTACACAACACTAAATCCAGAACTGCCTTCTCCCTGGTAGGCTCCAGTACAAGCTGCTCCAAGAATCCATCTCGGAGGCACTCCACAACCTTTCTTGGGGTCCATTACCAAATGGATTTTCCCAGTCTGTTGAAATCTTGTTGGCATGTTGAAATCTCCCCTAACCACTGTAGCATTACCTTTGTGACATGCCAATTTTAACTCTTGATTCAACTTGCACCCTATATCCAGGCTACTGTTTGGGGGCCTGTAGATAACTCCCATTAGGGTCTTTTTAACCCTTACAATTCCTCAGTTCTGTCCATACTGATTCTACATCTTCTGATTCTATGTCACCCCTTGCAAGGGACTGAATATCATTCCTTACCAACAGAGCGATCCCACCCCCTCTGCCCACCTGTCTGTCTTTTCAATAGGTCGTATACCCCTGAATATTCAGCTCCCAGTCCTGGTCCTCTTGCAGCCATGTCTCTGTAATTCCCACAACATCATACTTTCTAATATCTAACTGAATCTCAAGCTCATCCACTTTATTGTTTATACTTCGCACATTCAAATACAACAAATGTGCACAAAGTACAAACACAATGTGGCAACTGCCAAGTGTGTGGGCAACTGCCAAGACTCGCTTTGTTCATTCAATGTCTACCACACAATACAGCCCATTAAAAACCTAAAACAAGTGGAAATATTTAACTCCATTATTAGCCACAGATAAGTTGGTGGGTGCCTGGAATACACACATCCATTTGTATTTTACAATGCTTGGAGAATTGATTCCAATTTATTCCAAATTCTCCAATGAATCTCATATTTCTTCCATTTAAATATCGAGATACGTACAGACAGACAATTAGAAGTTCAACTTTTAAAGCACATGGGAAATGTGTTTTCCAACTAATCATTTCAGAGCAAAAGGTTAATATGAGCAACATTAATTTACAATGAAGAATATATATTGACATAATTTGTGCTTAATTAACTGGTCTACTTAAAAAAACATGAGGGGCAGAGGTCTTTTTTGGATGGTGCAATATGATATACAATGTCCTGGCAAGAAGCTTCATGCACACTATTCATGCACATGGTAAACTATAACTCAGTCATGCTATCAAACAGAGATGAGTTCTGTCTCACAAAGTAACACATGAAGTGGGAAGTTTGATGGGAAGGAAGTGAAGTCACAGTCTTCGTTAGTCAAATTGTTCTTCAATTTATATCATTGCCGTTTACAGTGGCTGAGACTTTCACAGTGACGATGAGATAAAGAACACAATCCATCTCTTGGATGTGATATTAATTCAAGGCACATATACAAGGCACATTCCTTGTATATGCACATACCTGGCCAATAAACCTATTCATTCATTCATTCATGGCCCTGCTTGCTCTCTAAGGTGAATGCAAAAGATCCTATCATTCTGCCACAGCATCACGTGAGAAAATATTTGTTCACTACCTCAGTGCTGTTTTCTGAGTGTTTATTGGCTGCAGCATCTCCTATATTATAAAAGTTACAACTTCACAAAATGTAATTGCCTGTAGAGTGCTTCGGAATAATCTAAGTTTCTAAAACATGTTATATAAATGCAAGTACGTTCTTTTAATCCAATGGTGTTCCTGCTGCAATGAGGTCTTTTGAAAGGTATATTTTGCCAACACCTCTGCAGGTTCAGGTTAGTACTGGCTTGCAAAATGGTTAGTTGATGTGGACAGACCATTGTGTTAAGTCAATGCTTGATCTATTAGGACCTTGCCCTGAAAATTCTCAGAACCAAGACTTAACAGGTTCCAAATTGTTTCTCAGAATAACTCAGGAAAAAATGTCAGAGTTGCAAGATCTTTGGCTCAAAAGCAGAAAAACAACGTTGCTTAATTCTGAACAATGCAGCATAAAACAGAAAAAAAAAAAAAAAAAGTAGTGAGATCATTCATCAAAATTTACTTTGTGAGCAATTTCCCTACATATCTGGCACCTAACCATTACAGAAGGCTGTTAATGTAATTTATAGTAACTGAAACAGTCTGACTCATGCATTTTGCAGGCACGAGTATTATTGTGAAACAGTGCAAAAAGATGGTTATATACAAAATATAATGTCCCATTTCATACACGTGAGCACATCAGCAGCATATTTTTAAAAGTCCCTTGGAAAATTTGTTTTCTTCGATTATTTTGTTTTAATATATTATTTTCTCACCATTCAAGTGGATGACTCTTTCCAACTTTTAAAATTCATTTAACATAATAAAAGGGCAATAACAGTTTTACAACATATAATAAGAGGTCTAAAATGCTTATGTCATGTATCCTCTCCTTTAAAAACTTTCTCAAACCCCACCTCTTTGATATTCAATTAAAGTAGACTTGAGGAAGCTTTTAAAGGAGAAGGAAAAGGCAGCAACTTTTGACAAAGTTGGGTGGACGAACAATCCAAACTGTGGCGATAAGATTATTTGATTTCATGGTTGGCAATAAAAGCCAGATGATTAGGGAGACTTGAAGCAAGTCAGAGTGGGAGAATATAGAGTGTATCAAAGTCCAAAGGTTAAAAGAAGACAAGGATTTTATCATTAACGTGACAGGAATCAAGAGACAATGAAGATCAAAAAGAGGTGATAAAAGAACAGATCTTATTTCATGTGTAGGAAGGAACTGCAGACGCTGGTTCACACCGAAGATAGACACAAAAAGCTGGAGCAATAGTTTTAGATTAATTCCAATGCATCAGGTTCAAAAGCTGGCAATAAAGCAAGAAAGATCAAGTATGTGTCTGAAAGAGTTACAAACCGTAAGCAAAAGCGAGACTGCTAAATTGGCTGCAACTGATAAGATCTGGAAGGATGTGTTAATCATGAGGAGATACCCTACACAAGAATTATACTGATTGCTACCTTTAATTTTTCCTCACTGATGTGGGGTTTTTGCACCCTGCAACAGTCCCTTTCTCATCCCAAAGGACTTTATAAGGGCTAGAAAATACAACAGGTACAAATCTATTCTCGCAGTATTCAATACAAAAAACAAAAAACATTTTCAGAAATGCTTTTACAGCAACGTAAACTACAGTGCAAATATGTTTGAAAGTCACTTTTGTGTATGATTTCGCTCACCATGTAACTACTACCACTACACCCTTGAAGACATTAACAATATAGGGTTAAAGGAGAAAGCAAAGGCTGTGCCCAATGGGCCATTCATTTTGATTTGCTGGATGGAAATCAGGAATTGAAATTTTAGCTGTCCGCACTTTCCCTTCCTCAATCAGGAAAAACTAATTATAATACCCTGGAGACAGCATGAACAGCAGATGTTGGAATCTTGAGCAAAAAAACAAAGTGCTGGAGGAATTCAGCGAGTTAACATCTGTTGAGGGAAATGTACAAACGACATTTTGGGTCGGGATCCTTCTTCAGACTGACCGGAGTAGGGGGGAGAAAATTAGAAAAGACAGGTAGGGGTGGGACAAAGCCTGGCAAGTGATAAGTGGAGATTAACACAAAATGCTGGAGTAACTCAGAGGATCAGATAGCATCTGTGGAGAAAAGGTATCGGTGACCTTTCGGGTCGAGACCCTTCGTCAGGGGAAAGGGAAAGGAGATATATAGACGGTGAAAAAGATAGAAAATAAATGAATGAAAGATATGCAAAAAAGTAACGATGATAAAGGAAACGGGCCATTGTTAGCTGTCGGATAGGTGAAAATGAGTTATACAGACCATGAAACTCACCAGGGCGACAGTGAAACTAGTACATGACTAAGGTGGGGGAAGGATAGAGCGAGAGGGGTTGCAAGGGTTACTTGAAATTAGAGAAATCAATTTGCGTTTGGCCTCAGTCTGACAATGGAGGAGGCCCAGGACATAAAGGTCAGTGTGGGAATGGAAAGGGGAGTTAAAGTGTTTAGCAACCGGAAATACAGGTAAGGGAGTGGGGTAATTGACAGATGGATGGATTAGCTGACAAAAATTAGATAGTGAAAAAAAGACAATAAGCATGTCAGATAAGCACGGACTTCTAACCTTTGTTATTTATTTTACCGTGTACTTTTCTGCATGGGTCCATAGTGACTCGTGGGCCCTCAGTTTTGAACACATAGATGTGTTCCAAGTGTACATTTAGTACAATTGCATTACTGCACAATATAATGGAGGGTGTCCTCGGTTTGAAAGTGAGATTTTATCTCCACAAGGACTACAACCAATGTGTACTTGGACAGGTATATTTGTGCTGAACACACCGGTGAGAATCAGTTTGCATAGTCCTTTAGTTTACCTACTACAAGCCATACACCCTATCTTACAACTACTTCCTTTGGGTTAGCTCATTCAGTGATGGGTGTTGCTGAGCCTCTCTTGGTAATGGACATTGAAGACCTCCACCCAAAATATATTCTGGTTTCTGCTTTCAGTACTTCCTCCATGGTAATTTAATATAGAAGATTATCAATTCATTAATAATTGAAGACTGTAGCTGGTATTTAGGAGAAACCTTCTTTACCATGTTTGATCTGATGGCCTGAGAGTTCAAAGCATCCACAGTTCGGGAGACAATTTTGAGGACTGCAGGGTTCCAACCTTTGTAAGTTCATCATAACCTCTGGTGACATTGTCCTACTAAGGGGAAAGGACATACCCAAGGATTATATTTATGAAGACAGAAGAGACTGCAGATGCTAGAATCTTGAGGAAAAAACAAAGTGCCGGTGGAATTCAACAGGTCAGGCAGCATTGGCTCACAGATGCTGCCCAATCTGTTGAATTCCTCCAACATTTTGTTGCTTAATATTATATTGGATGAGTCTGACATGAAACAGAGAACATTTGGCCCTTTGGCCCACAATGTTTGTGTTAAACATGAAGCCAAGTTAAACTCATCTCATCTGCCTGTACATGATCCATATCTCTCTATTCCTTGCACTTCCATGTGCCCATGTAAAAGCCTCTTAAACGCCACTATCATATCTGCCTCCACCACCACCACCACCACCACCACCACCACCACCCCTGGTAATGCGTTGCAGGCCCTCACTACTCTGAAAAAAAACTTGCCCCGCACATCTCCATTCAACTTTCTCCCTCTCACCTTATAGCTATGCCCTACAGTTTATGTTATCTGTAAGGTATGACAACAAGCTCGGAGTACAATAATGTCAGGCTATTGCATATCTACTCTGTGGAGCAGTTATCCCAATCTGGACAACAATCCCAGATGTCAAACAAAGGATTTTGCACGGTCAACTGCACAAACACACAATATTTTTTCAGCATGGCAAAATTCCATGTCTATACAACAGAGCTCGGCATACTTTGTAAAGTTTCAGAAAGTTCCCTAAGAAATTCAACAGAACTGATTGAGCAATTGGATTATATAGGCAAATTATAATCAGTCAAATGTGGAAAAAGGCGCCTGTCAAATCATGTAAACAAAAAAATGCGTGTTTGCAAAAAGCGATACATTCAAACACAGTTATAATCCCGATATGTTACACACAGTAAACTTTAACATTGATATTTTTAATCTGTTTACTTGTGGCTGCTCTGGGAAAGCTGTGAGCAATTCTACAAAATCATCAGTTGACCAAAAATGTAAGATTTTATTTTCATTGTGGTAATGATCAATGGGAAGAACTTGTATCATAATTGGCACTCCTTTTGTAATTATACTTGCACAGATTCCTGTAGAGATGTTGTCTTTTGCTCATTCAATAGCCCAACAAATGAATGTAGTAAACATGAAGAACTTAAACATTACTTGTTTCCATGGTAGTTGATATTCAACTAAGGATTTTTAATTCATACTGAAAATTTTCCACCATTGACAAGAAAAAATCTAATGCTCTGTGCATGAATAAAACTACATATCAGAAACCATGAACTGAATGCATGACTTGTGAACTGAGTGCATGGTGGGGATTAAGAAATGTTGATTGATATTATAAGTAAAAGGGCTAAGTAAAAGAACAAGAATAATGCAAGTATTAAAACGGCCAGGTTTAAAGTGCAGAGTTGAGAGGAATATTTGGAATTTTAGTTCTTATATATATATACTAGACCAAGTGGACCCGTTGGGTCCAAACCTCTCCTGCATTGGTGCAGCACCCCCTCCTCCCCATCACCTTCACCCCTTCCCCCTCCCTCCCCTCATCCCCTCCCCTCCCCCCTCACCCTCGGCCCAACCATGGACCTGTTGCCGAGCGGGGAGTGCTCCCGTGGCCGTGGGCAGGCAAGGAGGGACAGGGAAAAGACACTGACCTCAGCCCTGTTTCTCCTGCGGCCTGGGCCTGGAGCCGAAGCGTCTCCTGCAGCTCGGATGCGATCTGCGGCGGGGTATGGCAGCGACGGCATGGATCCTTTGCCGGGCGGGGAATGTCTCCCGGGGCTGTGGGTGGGCGAGAGTGGACAGGGAAAAGGCACTGACCTCAGCCCCATTTCTCCTGTGGGCTGGGCATGGAGCCAAAGCCTCTCCTGCAGCTCGGCTACGATCGGCGGGGACGGGCATCTAGAGGATCGTCTGCCGCCGCACTGCACCATGGGTGGAAGGTCAGTCGTGGGGCACGCCGGGACGGGCGCCGGTCCTCCCGCTGGTCCTCCCAGGGGGAGAGCATTTATTAAAGTTTATTAGGTAAATTGCTTTTAAAAAGTAACAAAAGTGGATTTATTCAGACCACGGGGGAATGGTTAGTAGGGTGGGCCTAAAATTGTTGCGCTATCGTGTACCATTTTGGCTGTGCAGAGGGCATGGTACACACATAAACATATACACACAAACATATAGGTAAATGATAGGCTCTCCAGGGGGGTCCAGGCAGGTAGCACAAGAAGTCAATTGAGTGATTCACACTCCCTACCAGATTTTTCTCTCTGAATAATAGAGATGATTACTCGGAGAATATAGCCAGGGCAAAATCCATGGAACTGTAGATGACTCAGCCTGTCTGAAGTGGGGTAAAAGTTACAAATTCCTATTTTATGGACACATCGACATACAAGTGAGTTCCCATTTTATTAAATTCAACTTCCATGTTTGTTCCTACAGATAGCACGATTAGTTTTTACTCTCTCTCCACTTTTCGTAATTATTCTATCTTACCAGCCTGACATGCTTTTGATACTATTCATAATACTGTGGAGGCATGGTGACCATATCAAATGTATTTTGTGTATTTTCCAAAGTATGAACAAAATCAACAGAATCCACTCGATACCAAGGGAAGGCTTGCTTTCATTTGGTTTGCAAAGTTCATTGGCTAGACACTTTAGTTTAGTACTCATAGTTTAGTTTAGTGATAGTGTTGGAAACAGACCCTTCGGCCCACCAAGTCTGTGCCAACCAGTGATCACCCGTATACTAGCTCTATCCTACACACCAGGGACAATTTACTGAAGCCAATTAACCTACAAACCTGCACATCTTTGGAATGTGAGAGGAAACCAGAGTACCCAGTGAAACCCCACAGGGAGAATGTACAAAGCCCACACAGACAGCACCCATAGTCAGGATCGACCTCAGGTCTCTGACACTGTGAAAAACTCTGCCGTTTGACGAGTTTAGGGTTTGACGACACTGGACCAGTACTCGTTGGAGTTTAGAAGAATGGGGGGAGGGGGGGACACCTCATTGAAACATATCGAATAATGAAAGGCTTGGATAGAGTGCATGTGGAGAGGATGTTTCCACTAGTGGGAGAGTCTAGGACCAGAGGCCATGGTCTCAGAATTAAAGGACATCCTTTCAGGAAGGAGACGAGAAGGAATTTTGTTAGTCAGAGGGTGGTGAATATGTGGAATTCTTTGCCACAGAAGGCAGTGGAGGCCATCAATAGATATTTTTGAGGCAGAGATAGATTCTTGATTAGTATGGGTATCAGAGGCTACGGGGAGCAGGCAGGAGAATGAGGTTAGGAAGGAGAGATAGATCAGCCTTGATTGAATGGCGTAGTAACCTTGATGGGCCGAATGGCCTAATTCTGCTCCTACCACTTATGAACATGACCGAACCGCTGCACCAGTGCTGCTCCCGCCTTAAATGCCCTGGTAACGGTGATGGCACGTAATCTTAATGAAACATGCTACAATTCTTCTCGACAAGATATCTGAGATATGGAATGTGATGGATAAGGAGCTACGAGACTTACATCTACACAATATGAAAGAATGGTGATACTCTTCCAAGTCACGGTGGCATTGAAATTTGAAAAGGAACCTGCATGAAACTGTTTTTCCAACTGTGGGAATGATTGACCTAAAATAACCATCTTCCTTTGTGCAAGGTGTGACATTACTTTTCCTGTGTTTTCCTTGTGAAGCCCATCATCTTCAGTTTTACCAAGGTTCCTTGATGCAACACTCAGTCAAATATTGCCTTGAAGTCAAGGGCATAATTCCACCTCACCTCTGGAATAAGCGAGTTCGGTATCTCGACTGTGCACGCCCAGGTCATTCGCGATAAATATTCTCGCCGGCTGAGCTGCTACGTGTATACAGACCTGTGTTTCATCAGTATTTTCCAGTTTCGCTTCTTCAAGGTAAGAAAATATTGCTTTCAAAACTATTAACTAGGTGTATTTATGGTTAATTTGTACATAACTACGATGATTTTGTTGGTTCTATTGCGTTATGCTTCGTTGAGCGAGATCTTGACAATGAATAACAAGCATTTTTTATTGTTTTTTGTTTTGGAGGGGGGGTGGGAGAATGAAATAAAATTCAGCGGGTCAGGCAGCACCTCTAGAGATTTCTATAACTATCAATAAACTTCTGAATGAGTTCTGCAAGTGCATGTGTAAGTAAAGTTGTGTAGTACAAAACTTAGTCACGAGTCTCCTGACTAATTCCCATAACATGGGAGAATTTTAATCAGTATTTGACATTCTAATTTTCTGTAATAATCTTGAGATTTTATAAATTAGTTCAATATACTTGCACAATTTTCTTTGTATTGTAACTTGTACCGGTATGTAATGGACATGCTTACAGAACCCTATTTGAATTAACATTTGATTGACTTTGTTATTTATTTTGTTTTATATGTTACTGGGCAAAGCCATGCGATTTTGTGCAATTTTGGGCTGTGGGATTAGCACGTATCACCCGAATAAGTGGATGCAGAATGTGTGTGACAGTCACAACTGTAAATTTGCAACGGGAAACTGTTTCTGCCCACCTCCCTTCAAACTCTAGGAAAAAAAACTGCAGATGCAGTTCGAAGGCAGACACAAAATGCTGGAGTAACTCAGCGGGTCAGGCAGCATCTCGGGAGAGAAGGAATGGGTGACGTTTCGGGTTGAGACCGTTCTTCAGAAGTCTGAAGAAGCGAGATACTGAACTCGCTTATTCTCTGAAGAAGGGTCTCAACCCGAAACGTCACCCATTCCTCTCCCGAGATACTGCCTGACCGGCTGAATTAGGACTGAGTCTACATAAATTTTTGCAAAGACATTACATTAAGTCCTACACATATAGACTAATTGGGAAAGTAAGATCCAATGGAAAATTACAATCTATAGTAAAATCTTCAGTAGTCAACAAGAGTGCATCAGGCTCTCGATAAACAATTCCACTTAGCTCAATGGTAGATCCTTTGTTTTTCATAAATTGAACAAATGTGGGGATTGCAATAAAGGAATTTGTCAATGATACCAAAATTTGTCAGTGTAGTTGAGGCTGAGGAAGATATTTGTTGCCACTCTCAAGTATTAAAAAGCTGGTTGCATGCGCAGATGGAATTCAATCTGATGAAGTGCAAGGAAGACACTAAGTGTTGGAATAATTCAGCGGGTCAGGCAGCACCTCTAGAGATCATGAATAGATGATGTTTCGGATCAAGACCCATCTTCAGGCTGCTTTTCGGTCTGATCTTCAGAGATGCTACCTGACCTGCTGAGTTACTTCAGCAGTTTATGTTTTTTATTAGAGAATTCAGGTTTTGAGGAGAAACTGACTGGATTTGGGGTTTTATTAGGATTAAAGGCGAGTTGGAAAAAAAATATCACTGCCTATAAAGGTGGTGGATTGAAGAGATTCTAATCATGTTTGAAAGGAGAACACTTAAAGAGCCCTAACCTAAAAGACCACAGAGCAAGAATGGGATGCAGCAAGTCTCAATAAAAATAAAAATAACCGTAATCATTACGATCAACATGGGGACACAGGGCCAAAAGGAACGTACTAACTTCAAATTATTTGCTTAACTACCTTTTATAAACCGGATGTTGATGATCCTCCAATCTAGTCACAATTCCAAATGAATCAGGTTAAAAAAAAATCAATTGAATTTTATATCTAATATTACCATGAAGTCAGTATAAAACATTAACAAATGCAGTTTTTATAGACCCATTAATGACAGTTGGCGCCAGCTATGAGAAGAGAATTTGCTCCGAACATTAAACTATTAAGCACCTCAAATGATATTTCTCCCATTCTACTTGTTTTGTGTTCACCATCATTCCTTTTTTTCCCTTTGTTTTCAGGTCTATCAGGAGGCCACATTTCTCTCGAGACCGGATGAGTTGATTTCAAGACCCTAATTAATTCCACACATAATTGGAAACAGACAGCCAAGATAAATGATGAAATCAGAATCCATCTGCCAGTATTCTGTGATACACTCTGCTAGAGTTTTGATACCACTAATGATATCCAAATGGCTGGATCTCGACAAGATATCTGAGATATGGAATGTGATGGATAAGGAGCTACGAGACTTACATCTACACAATATGAAAGAATGGTGATACTCTTCCAAGTCACGGTGGCATTGAAATAAAAGTGACACATGGCTTCTTTAATATTTTCTAAATAATTTCTTCCCCTATTGAAAAGTACCCGATTATGCTCAACACAAAAAAATCTTGGAAACATGAAGAAAAACAATCTAACATTGTTCTCTATCTCAGGTTGCGATTTCAATATAGAGAACCATTATCCACTATAGTTTCCTTTAAGGCCTTATTTAATTACCCATTTCCATATTTTAAATTTCTTTCAAACTCATTTTCGGGCACTGACAACGGTAAAATCTAACCCTACCATTGTTAAATCTTCCATGAGGCCATTCTTTACCTATAAGCATAGTCTGTGAATGCTGTGGGCTATGGAACCATGGAGGGCTCCTGTGTTCAGCCTGTCCATATTCTCACCTAACATAACAAAAATATACTGTTCAAGTTAATAAATATTAGCAGCAGGAGGAGAATTATTTTTTTCCTCTCTTTAGCTGAGAATCTGAAGCCAATTGTTAGATTACAACGATTATAGAAAACAAAGAGTAGGAATAGAAAACAGAGCATGGATCAATAGTTAGACACAAAATGCTGGAGTAGCTCAGCGGGACGTGCAGCAAGGATCAATAGATCCTTCTCGGGTTTCCATGCTTTGATGGTGTGATTTGTGTCTCGACCCCATTCAAAATGTATATTAAAATACCTGAAGATTTGAATTCAAATTTGTGGATGACATGAAATTAAATGGAAATATGAGTTACAAAGCGGGTGCAAAGGGGCATGAAGGAGGATAGTGACAAACTGAATGAATGTGATTAGAATGTGGAACAATATAAAGTTATCCATTTTGGTAGAAAAAAACAGAAATACTGCATTTTGTTTAAACAATAACAGATTGGGGATTGCTGAATAAATTGCTTGTTTGTTGTCTCTCACACTAAGTAGCATTCGGCCAAAATCATAAACACAAGCTTCATTGTGGATCTTGATCACTATCTGCCTCATTCACAATGTTGGGAAATATCTCACTTAACAATGGAAAACTGTACACATGAAACAATTTGCTAAAAAGCTCAAACTCTTGAACCTTTGAACCTGAATTCAAAACAATGTCTCACTGAGCATCTCCAAGGATTAATGTTAAAATACCCTTCCGTGATTTCTGATTAAATATTTGAGCCAATGGAAGAAATTATTTAAGGCTAACTGAAATAAAAAATATTGTTTTTGCTGCTCTATAATTGAGATTTGTGTTAAGCTCCAAGTTGCACTTCATAACATCCAATTGCACTGCAGCATGAACATCGAGGAGCTCGCCGTCCCTTGCTTAGGGATCGACTTCAGGAGCTCCAACCGCGGGAGCTTCGACCGCCCCGACGCGGGAGCTTCGATTGCCAGCTGCGGGAGCTTCGATTGCCCCGACTGCGGATGGTTCGACTGCCCCGACCGTGGGAGAAAAGGAGGGAAGATAATACGTTATTGCCTTCCATCACAACGCGCTGTTCCACCACATCCACTGTGCGGACGTTTATGTTAATTTTTATGTTGTTGTGTGTCTTTTTGCTCTTTTTGGTATGACTATAAGGCAAATCAAATTCCTGGTATGTTTTTACATACTTGGCTAATAAATTAATTACAATACCATACAATCAACAGCATGAGGCCCTAAGAATTCAAAGATATTGAGGAAAATGAGGTAGGCTTTTAGAGTCATAGAGTGATACAGTGTGGAAACAGGCCCTTCGGCCCAATTTGCCCGAACACCGGCCAACATGTCCCATCTACACTAGGCCCACCTGCCCGCATTTGGTCCATATCCCTCCAAACTTGTACTATTGATGTACCTGTCTACCTGTTTCTTAAATGTTTGGATAGTCCCTGCCTCAACTACCTCCTCTGGCAGCTTATTCCATACACCACCCTTTGTGTGAAAAAGTTACCCCTCAGATTCCTATTAAATCTTTTCCCCTTCAACTTAAACCTATGTCCTCTGGTCCTCGATTCACCTACTCCGGGCAAGAGACTCTGTATCTACCCATTATATTCCTCTCGTGATTTTATACACCTCTATAAGATCACCTCTCATCCTCCTGTGCTCCAAGGAATAGAGTCCAGCATACTCAATCACCAAAAAGGAAATCCCAAAATCTTCCAGCATCCAACATAAAGTGCATATAGTGGAAAAATATAGTGAAAAATTGTTTTCTTCTGACATTCACCAATGTTTTGTTAAAGTAGAAAACATCAGTGTGATGATTCTAGGCAATAATCCAAGTTCAGTATTCAGCCAAGTAAACCACAAGAGTTAGCTTTCAGAATTGCTGACATCATCTATACTCTTTGCGTAATTTTTAAGCAGTGGTAATAGCATCCCTAAACACTCATTTCCCAGATCCTCGTGAATTACGAAGGCGTCTTCCTCTCTGTAATTATTATGATACTGGGTTTCCTTTTGTGTAAACCACTATCGTCTGTCATCAAAAACGTGAAAATTTGGTGTCATTCTGCTCCTCAGGTTATATATTCAATTATTCAGCCCTAGATCAGACTTGAAATCTATTCACGTGGTTGGAATAATACAGATTAATATGTGGTATAATTTGACAACAGCATGTATAGAATGCTTTCAATGTAAAACGTCCAAAATATGACAGTTAGTGTTAAAAAAAGACCTCGGCCAGGAACACTTTGAGCTTTTTAAAGTGAAATAAAGCCAATGGTGCAATTGTGTTGGAGAGAGTGCAAAAGAGTTTCACTAGGATGTAGCCTAGGTTCGAGGCCATAGGTTATGAAAAGAGATTGGATAAACTTGTTTTCTATGGAGCTAAAGAGCCTGAGGGCTGACCAAATTAAGAGACATAATTTAGGTAGATAGTCAAAAGCTTTTTTTTCCCATGGTAGCAGTATCAAAAACAAGAGGACAGTATTAAGATAACAGAAGAGATGGAGTAACTCAGCAGGTCAGGCAGCATCTCAGGAGAGAAGGAATGGGTGACGTTTCGGGCCGACCCGACTCTTCACTCGACCCGAAATGTCACCCATTCCTTCTCTCCTGAGGTGCTGCCTGACCTGCTGAGTTACTCCAGCATTTTGTGAATAAATACCTTTGATTTGTACAGCATCTGCAATTATTTTCTTACAGAGATAGATGGTCTGTGTTCAAGGAAATGCAGGATATCGAATGACTGAAAAGGAACCTTTTGAAAGGGGAAAGAGGCTGCTAATGGCAAACTGAAAAATCAACAGGCCACGCAGTACTTGATGTAAACAGTTTATCCCTGTCTCTGTTTCATCTATCACAGCTGAGGGCTGATCCAATTATGAGAGGCAGATTAGGTAGATAGTCAAAAGTTTTTTTCCCCCAATGGGGATATCAAAAACAAGAGGGCATTGTTTAAGATAGACACAAAGTGCTTGAGTATCTCAACGGGTCAGGCAGCATCTCTGGAGAAAAAGGATAGGTGACGTTTCAGGTCAGGACCCTCCTGAGGTGGGAGTTTTACAGGGGATCTGGGCAGGTTTAATTTACAGAGTGGTTGGTAGGAACGTTCTGCCAGAGGACATGGTGGATCAGATAAAAATATGTCCAAGAAACGTTCGGACAGACAATTAAATAGGCAAGGCAGGGCAAGGCATAGAAGATTGAGTTTAGTTTGGAAATAGGCCCTATGGCCTACCAAATCCACACTGACCACCAATCACCCGTACACAAGTTCTATGTCATCCCACTTTTGCATCCTACACACTATGGGCAATTTACAGAAGCCAATTAACCTACAAACCTGCACATCTTTGGTACATCGGAGGAATTCACTCTGATCAAAACCCACATGGAGAACATACAGACAGCACCTATAGATTCACACAGCAAAGTTGATCGGTGAACATAAAGAAATGAAATACCAAAAATGCAGGAATGCTTCATGTCAGAAGTAGGAAATGTTAGAAATGATGAAATCTAAGATGCAAAAGAAGAAGGAAGGTGAGAATGGAATAGATAGTCTGTATTCAAGGAAATGCAGGAGATTAAATGACTGAAAAGGAAGCTATTGAAAGGTGAAAAGGGTGATTAGTTGCTAATGGCAAACTGAAAAATCAACAGGCCAATCAGTATTTGATGTAAACAGTTTCTCCCTATCTCTATTTGACATGGACTTTCATCTATCAACGATTAATATTTGCTCTAATTTACTGGCAATATAATCTCCATAAAGAACAGTTTTCTTAGACTTTGTATACTCTCATAGAATGCCAACTACCAAAATTTCGGCTGTGTTACATGAGAAAAATGACAATGTTAAGCCTTGTAAAAAGTCACAGCCATTGCAACAGGACACAAGCTGGATGCACATGCTTGGCTCTGTTGGCTGAGCTCACCATGATCAAGAAATAAAATTGTAGGGAACATTAAATGACTATTATTCTGCTTCCAATTATCGTATTTTCAAATATTTTGTGTGGAAATACAAGTTATCCATCTGCCTCATACAAAACTTTTTATTACACTGTATTACTATTTTTCTTTTTGCCGTGTACTCAATACAATACAATAGGTGGCAGAAAGATTTTTTTTTTTTTAAGGCAAAATGAAATTATGAACGGTGACAGAAAACTAAAGTGAGCCTGGCATTAGAACAATAATAGAACAATAAGTATCCTTAGTCAGGCGCCTTGCCAGCACAAATTGGGGTGTATCCTTCAGCATCCTGAAAACTTCGGTAATGGCCCTAGCATATGCACCCGCAGAATACTCGCACTCACAGACTGGATGTGCCCCTACATGAAGCAATGAGGATCATCTCAGGCTGCATCTGCTGCACCCCACCGAGTAATTTACCATTTCTTTCTGGGATTCAACCACCCCAAGCCCGTCGTGATAACATCTGTGGACGACTGCATCAGAAAGCTGCTCAGCCTAACCACCTTCTGCATGACATCCTTTATGAGAAGGAGGCCCCATGCCGGTTGCGCTCACGGAAGCCTCTGCGCCCATACATGGAGAGTCTGGATGCAGTGAGCAATGCAGCACTAGCTGTCCCAGGACTCCAGCCATACTTTGAGACCTGGTCACCATACCCTCCAGGCATCAACCTCCGCAGGAAGGCCTGGGTTCAACTGAACAGGCTGCAAACTGGTGCTGGTCGCTTCGCAGCCAACATGAAAAGATGGGGCATTGCAGACACCGACCTCTGTCCTTGTGGTCAAGTACAGATCAACAAGCATGTCCCAAGGGAATGTGCTGTGACAGGACCTCCCTGCTCACTATCCCAACTTGATAACTCCCAATTAGAGACTTACCTTACCAATTGCCACTTTTGATTGTTGTAGTTGACATACGAAAGAGAAGAACAATAATATAATTTGCTAAATTCTAAATGTTTACGTCTGGTATGCCTAATTTACATATAAATGTAGGTTAGTGTTTAAGTTAGTGAGTCACAGGGAGATACAGCACAGAGTAGGCCCTTCAGCCTATTGAGCCAACCACCCATTTTGATTTGACCTCAACCTTAAACCTCACATTCCCATCAGTTTTTCACTGTACTAGACTACTTATCTAAGTAATGGCGACAATTTATGGGGGTCAATTAGCCTATCATCCTGCACATTTTGAGGATTTGGGAGGAAACTGGAGCCCCCTGAGAAAACTCATGTAGTCATAGAGAGAATGTACAAACTCCATACAGACATATCGGAGGTCGGGAGTGTATCTGGGTCACTACATGCATTACACAAAGGCGTGCTGAAAACAAATTATGTTCATTTACTCAACACAAGAATACCTGTGGACCCGTTGGGTTCCTGTTGTTACTAAAGGATCTTTAGTAACTTGTCAGTTTCTTTGTTGAACTAAATTAAGACGCATGTTGCAATCAAAAGAGCTTGAACAATTGGTTGGGCAGAAAGCAGCCAAAGTGGCACACGATAGTGCAACAATTTGAGCGAAACACGACCCGTGGACCCGTTAGGTTCCCGTTGTAACAGCCCCGGGGCCGGGTGAGGGGGAAGGGGAGATGGAGCCACTCACCCCGGCCCCGGGCGGCCAGCTGCAGGAGAGCGACCGCAAGGCGCTGCCCCACGTTCGTCCTGCTGGCGCCCATCTTCTTTGACCTTCTCTCTGCACCACAGAAGGAAGGTCAGGTGCGGCGAACGCCGGGACAGGCCCCGGTCTCCCGGCGCTGCTGCGCCGCTGCCAAGCCCAGCAACCCTCCCCCAACTGCACACATGCGGATACCCGTTGGGTTCCCGTTGTGAGACAAGATGAACACGGAAGTATTAGATCAAAATGGCGATGTTTATTTTATGAGGGATGTGTCCGAAATACAGCCAAAACAGTACACTAGAGTGCAATAACTTGAACGAAACTTGATACAGGCGAATGGTGAGTAAGGTGCCCCTAAAATTGTTGCGCTATCGTGTACTATTTTGGCTGTATTTTGGGAATATATATATATATATATTATACACACAAGATTAGACTTTTAGCTATATAATATATATATATATATAGATAACAGCACAGTTAATAGAGGTGGCACTATGGCAGAATCCCTCCAACTAGGGATGGAAAAATCAACCACAGCATCTCTATAACACTACATTCAATACAATTGCAGCGTTAACAGTTTTCCTTTTCTTATTGTAGAGACTCTTCGTCAATTTCATGTATTAGGACAGCGACTGCATTTCAAGTACTTCATTGATTGTAAAATATTTTGGGTTACTCTGAAAGACTATAAATAAAAAAGCCATCTCTTCCTTAATTGTTCCTTCAAATCCCAGCAAAGCAATAAAACTCTCAGATGCACCACAGTTGATGTTAGAATATAACATTGCAATACTGAGAAATATTACACATTATAAAATAACTACTCTCTCTAACCTATATCAAAACAATGAATAATATAGCAGAATAATAACATTATTGTAATTACAAAGGATATCATCCGCTTTCATTTCTGCCGATGCAAGATTACCCATGCACCTGAACGTTACCTGGCATCCTCGTACATCGACCTATTCCCCTTTACACCCCCCATCCATCATTCTCCTATCACTCCCAGTCTGCTCATCATCCCTCATTACATTTGCACACCAACCCATCAGGATTATAACTGTCAAGACCTACTAATCATGCTCATCAGTCTTGCCTTCCACTTTCATTCCCCTCATCTTTGATGCAAGATGAGTATAAATGGTAGTTGATGATTGGCCTGGACTCAGTGGGCTAAATGGACTTTCTGTGCTATTTCTCTCTGCAACACTCACATCTGCCATTTGTTGCCCCTTCATCCTTGTAATCCTTTAGATGCCTTTTCACCCTTTATTTCCTATATCACTCGCATCCACAACTCTCAGCTCTCCTGTCCCTATTCTCTCCTCCACTTATCACATTACTTTCACCCACGCCTGTTTGCCCCCCTCTACTTGTCACCATTATTCTTGCCCACCATTACTTGCACCCCCAATAAGAAGGGTCTCGACCCGAAACGTCACCCATTCCTTCTCTCCTGAGATGCTGCCTGACCTGCTGAGTTACTCCAGCATTTTGTGAATAAATACCTCCACTGATTACCATCACCCATACTTCTCCTATACATCGCATCGCCACCCTCACCCCTGGCCGCTACACTCACACTTGCCTATCCCAATACATGATATGCCCCTGCCCATTAGCCTTGCCCCAGACTCTTCACCAGCCTCACCCACTCACTTGGCATTCTCTCCATCACCCCGGTATTCGCTCTTCACTATCACGTTCTTCCTCTCTTCCCTTTCAAATTCACCGCATTCGTCTATCCTCACTGCCTGCCAACATTCCCTTCGCCAGTACCCTGGTTCTGTCACAGCCCCCTCTTTTTATTCTCTCCCTGCCTCGCACTTTCCCTCCATCACTTTCAGTTTATTCCTCTCTTCCTCCTTCGCTCAACCCCCCCCCAATCATCACCCGAACCCGAACCCAAACCAGCGAGCTGTCCCCGGTGCTATTAACCCGTCCACCTCCTGCCGGCTCGGCTCGGCTCGGTTCGGTGCTCACCTCGTACTGGATGTACTGTTTGCGCCATTCCGGCGTGATGTGAGCTGATAAATGTTCGGCAAATTTCATGATTAGTGGAAGATTGCTCTCTTTAAAATTAAAAAATCCCAGCAGTGAGTTCGGGACATCTGCTAACTAAAGAGCATTACTGAGCGAGATTCCGGTTCGCTCTGCGTGTTGTCGTTGGTAATGCTGCTTGCTCCCTCCCTCGCACAGACACTGACTATCTACCAATGATCCGCCATCTTACTGACAATACATACATCAGGGGCCGCGCACGGTCTAGCTGGGCGGGGGGGGGGGGGAGGGCGAGAGAGAGCCAGCGTGAGCGCGCATCGGTGCCCGCGCCCCCTCCCGGTCGCTGCAGAGCGTCGCTGCGTCACCGCCGATGGAGAAGCAGAGAATAGCAGCACGCAACGCTACAGCGTCGGGCGGCGCATCACACCTGCTGCCGCCTGGCGCCGCCCACATTCTCCTCCGGGCTCTGATCAGTACCGCCACCTCGCGCCGGTCATCGGCCCGCGCGCGCTGTGGAACCCCGAGCCGTTACTAGGACGCCGCTGGCGGCTCCGGGAAAGTAGCCGCGGTTCGTCAGCCTCGGGCGATAAACATTATACCGTGATATATATGTTTTTTTTAATGTTTGAATTGTAGATTGCCCCATTTGGCAGCCTACAGCTTTAGTTCCCTTGGGCATCATGCAGCAAAATAAGTGGAGAAAATAGAAAACACAAAGGCCACTTATGTTTTCGTGATAAAATAATTTCTAGGAACGAGGAGCAGGCGATGGAAATTAATTTTGTTGTGGGAAATGAATGAGCAGCGTTCAGAGATGCACCATCATGTTGGAGGGCCAGGCAGCAAGTCCATGGGAACACCACCACCTACAGGATCCCCTTCAAGTCACACACTATCCTGACAAATATATCAACACTAAATTCATCACTGGATCCAATTCCTGCACCTCTCTACCCACAACATCGTGGGTCCATCTGAAAAGATGAGAACCGTTGGCTCACCACTAACTTCCTCACGGCAACATATGAAATTGATGTCCATTTCTTAAATGTTTAAAATGAAATAGTATCGTCAGAATGCACCAAATGTATTTGTCCCTGTTGGAAAAAGAATGAATGTTGGTCAGGTATCTCTCCAACTCCTCTTTGAGATGTAAGACATTACTTGCTATATATATTAGGTGTATTAAATGTATTATTCTAAAAATATCTTATTTTCTTTTTTATAAAATTATTTCAGAGGATGACCCTTTACGATCTAGACAAGCATTATTGTCCACTTTAGGAGGGCAGTTACGTGTCAACCACATTGGAGCCCCTCGGACTGGGTAGAAACAAATAAATTATTCTCTAAAAGGTATTGATGAGCTAGATCGGGGTTGACAGCAATCAAGCTGTTTCACTGGCAACATTAATGATCTATTTAATTAATTGAATTAAATTGAAATTATGTCTATGCCTCAGAAACCCAGGTGAATAGGTAACTGTTCCAGTAAGTTGACCAAAAAAATGGCACAAAGTGCTGGAGTAACTCAGTGGGTCGGGCAGCATCTCCGGAGAACTAGGTAATAGGTGATGTTGCGGGTCAGGAATGTAGGAGATAGTAAATAAGGATGAAGTTTATATTTGGCAGAATGTGACTGATGGGCTCTGCTGTGGGATCTTGAATTTTTATTTATCTGAGATTCATCTAAAAACATATTATCTTTCAAGTTTGCTGATGCAACACAATAAACAATGCAGATTAAAGCAGAAACTTACAAAGGGATATTGAAAGGTTTTGTGAGAGGGTAAAAGAGTGGAAAATAAAGTTGAACGTTAATTTGAGGTCATTTATTTTCGGCCTCAAAATAAAGAGAATTGATTTTCCAAATGATGAAATCATTGGAAACTGATGATATTTAGGGGACCTCCTAAAAATTGGACTCACTCTGGCAATGGAGGAGGCCAAGAACAGAAAGGTATGGGAATGGGAAGGGAGTTAAGATGGTTAGCAAACGGGAGCTTCTGCTGACCTTGGCACATGGTGCAAGGGTTTGACAAAATGGTCGCCTAGTCTATGCTTGGTCTTGCCGATGTAAAGGAGCTCACATATTCCCATTACATCCTAGGTTATACCTAATCAAGCTCCAAGATACTTATCCACAATTATGTGTTTCATGACCTCAAAGATGGCGGTGTTGATATATTCCAAAATATCACAGTTTCTCTCCCCTGAACTCATTAGCTTCCATGTCCTTCTCCATTGTAAATCATGGAGCCCCTCTTTCTAACTGAGATAAATTCCTGCTGAGTTTAATCAACTAGCTGTTTAAAAATCTGTCATTGTTCATCCACTGATCTATCGCTTAATCTATTGATCCAATTGTAAGTTCCAAATTTTATGTTGAGGACATTGGTCATAGACTACGGGTGCTCACCCTCAAACTGTATCCAGAATTCTACCATGTTGTGATAACTAATCACTAGGGAATCCTTAACCACAATTTTTAAATTAATTATTCTTCATTACACCAGACCAAATCTAACAGCACTACCTCTACTCACTGGAATTTAGACGATTGTTGGGAGACCTCATTGAAACTTAAAGAGTAATGAAAGGCATAGATAGAGTGGATGTGACAAAGATGTTTCCACTGGTGGGAGAGTCTAGGACCAGAGGTCATTCCTCGTTCCACGCACATTTCCCCGCCATGTTAGTTACCCTGCTCGCCTCTGTACCCTCATCCGCCATCCCTGAGTCTCATATTTTAGATTTAGATTTAGATTTCGAGATACAGCATGGAAACAGGCCCTTCGGCCCACCGAGTTCGCGCCGCCCAGCAATCCCCACACATTAACACTATCCTACACACACTAGGGACAATTTTTACATTTTACCCAGCCAATTAACCTACATACCTGTACGTCTTTGGAGTGTGGGAGGAAACCGAAGATCTCGGAGAAAACCCACGCAGGTCACGGGGAGAATGTACAAACTCCGTACAGACAGTGCCCGTAGTCAGGATCGAACCTGAGTCTCCGGCGCTGCATTCGCTGTAAGGCAGCAACTCTACCGCTGAGCCACCATGCCGCCCTTGTATATATCCCTCTCTTTTCTCTATATCTCTAAATCCCTCTCTTTTCCCTCCTCCCAGTCCCCTTCCATACATATCCCTACTTCTGTCTTTACATTTACACCTCCTTACAGTATCTGACATCCTTTTTACCTCTCACCTCTGACACTCCATCGGTCTGCCAATTACCTACCTCACCCTATATCAAAGATACTAGAGGAACAAGATGGACCACTCCGTTGAAATCGCCTATACTGAAGTGTAGTAAGCAAAGGAGCCATTTTAGTAGGCAAAACCTGCCTTTCGCTATGCCTCTCGCAGTGTAATCAGTGTTTTGGGGGAACAGTATGTGTGATGATACCATTAAAATGCAGAATATATCTCATCTATCAATTCACAGATTTTTGTTATTTTTCTTTTAAAATGTTTCTGCAAGTTTCTGCCCATTAAAATGGCATCATGACATACTACGGTTTTTAGGGTCGAGTGGTCTATCTTGTTCCACTAGTATCTTTGCCCTATATGTACCTATCACTTACCAGGCTTTGCCCTACACCCACATCCCTTTTCCAGCTTTCTTCCCCCAACTCCATTCAATCTAAAGAAGGGTTTCTCTTGAAATGGGGGTTTTTCTATTCCCTCCACAGTTGCTGCCTGACCCATTAAGTTCCTCCAGCACTTTGTTTTTTAGTAATGTCAATGTTCAACCTAAAATTGGAGAATTCATTGTTCATAATCACAAGGTTATTTATTGACTGGATTGGAGGATTTGAATTATCAGAAAAGATTGGAAAGCAGGGTTAGTTTTCCTTGGAGCAAAAGAGCTGAGAGGCTGTTATGATAGAGGCAGATATAATTATGGGAGACATACAAGATAGGGTAAGTAACCAGAGACTGTAATTTATAGTAGAAGTGCCTAAAACTACAGGGCATAAATTTAAGGTGAGAGAGAGGAGTCTTGAAAGGGAAATGAGGGTTAGATTTTTCACACATTGAGTAATTGATATCTCAATATCTGGAAAGTGAGGAGGGGGTGGAGGCAGGTAGAGTAACAACATCAGATGAAAAATTAAAGATTGTGGTAATGCAAATTTAACAAGCATGGAAGGACTTGTAACAGTCTATATAATGAAGAACAACTGGAAAAGCAATTGGGACTGAAGGCAGACATGCTACCAGGACTCAATGGCCTACATCTAAACATTTGAAAGAAAGCAGTTACAGAGGTAATAACGCATTGGTTGATTTTCAAACTTCACTCAGCCCCAGAATGATACCAGCAGTTAAGAAAACCACAAAAGTGACTTCCTTTGTTCAAGAAGCAGGTATCTTAGGCCTTTTAGTTTAATATCTGTTGTTGGCAATATGCTAGCGTCAATAAATATGAAAGAACAAATCATTTTTCTGAAGCTTAATGTAATGAAACCAAGTCAATATTGTTTTTTGGAAATTAAATCATGTTTTTCATATTTGCTGGAGCCATGAGTGTAACAAGAAAAGTTACTGGACTGGAACTTACAGTTGTGTTTTGGGATTTTCAGAAGTAATTTGAAAAGATGCCCATAAAAAGCTGATGCACCAGACCAGAGCTCATGGTATTGGGAAAGTGTATTAGCAGGATTTGAAGATTGGTTGTCATATGAAATACAGAGTTGGATCTGAGGAAGGATGGGAGGATGTTGCTGTGAGGAAGATGGAGAGTGAAAAGTCTCAGGAAGGGTGCAAGTAGGCAAGCTGAACCTACTACTTTGTGTTTGTGTGTGTGCCAATCGACACTTGTGCATGTAACTTTGTTACGCACACAAGTGAAGACAAATGTAGGTCCCTTACAATCAGAGACAGGTGAATTTATAATGGGAAACAAGGAACTGGCAGAACAGTTAAACGAGTACTTTGGTTCTGTCTTCACTGAGGATGTAACAAGTAGAATGGATAAGGGTGAGCCAGTGGATGTGGTGTATCTGGACTTTCAAAAAACTTTTGACAAGGTCCCACGCAAGACATTAGTGTGCAAAATTAGAGCACGTGGTACTGGGGGTAGGGTATTGACATGAATAGAGAACTGGTTGGCAGACAGGAAGCAAAGAGTAGGAATTAACAGGTCCTTTTCAGAATGGCAGGCACTGACTAGTGGATTGCCGCAAGGCTCGGTGCTGGGACCCCAGTTATTTACAATATATATTAATGATTTAGACGAGGGAATTAAATGTAACATCTCCAAGTTTGCGGATGACACAAAGCTAGGTGGCAGTGTGAGATGCGAGGAGGATGCTTTGAGGCTGCAGGGTGACTTGGATAGGTTGGGTGAGTGGGCAGATGCATGGCAGATGCAGTATAATATGGATAAATGTGAGGTTATCCACTTTGGTGGCAGAACAGGAAGGCAGATTATTATCTGAATGGTGTCAGATTAGGAAAAGGGGAGGTGCAATGAGACCTCGGTGTGCTTGTACATCAGTCACTGAAAGTAAGCATGCTGATACAGCAGGCAGTGAAGAAAGCTAATGTCATGTTGGCCTTCATTGCGAGAGGATTGAGTTTAGTAGCAAGGAGGTCCTACTGGACAATAGAAAATAGGTGTAGGAGTAGGCCATTTGGCCCTTCGAGCCAGCACCACCATTCAATGTGATCATGGCTGAACATTCTCAATCAGTACCCCGTTCCTGCCTTCTCCCCATACCCCCTGATTCCGCTATCCTTAAGAGCTCTATCTAGCTCTTTCTTGAATGCATTCAGAGAATTGGCCTCCACTGCCTTCTAAGGCAGAGAATTCCACAGATTTACAACTCTCTGACTGAAAAAGTTTTTCCTCATCTCCATTCTAAATTGCTTACCCCTTATTCTTAAACTGTGGCCCCTGGTTCTGGACTCCCCCAACATTGGGAACACGTTTCCTGCCTCTAACGTGTCCAACCCCTTAATAATCTTATATGTTTCGATAAGATCCCCTCTCATCCTTCTAAATTCCAGTGTATACAAGACTTGTCGCTCCAGTCTTTTAACATATGACAGTCCCGCCATTCCGGGAATTAACCTAGTAAACCTATGCTGCACGCCCTCAATAGCAAGAATATCCTTCCTCAAATTTGGAGACCAAAACTGCACACAGTACTCCAGGTACAGTCTCACTAGGGCCCTGTACAACTGCAGAAGGACCTCTTTGCTCCTATACTCAACTCCCCTTGTTATGGCCAACATTCCATTGGCTTTCTTCACTGCCTGCTGTACCTGCATGCTTCCTTTCAGTGACTGATGCACTAGGACACCCAGATCTCGTTGTACGTCCCCTTTTCCTAACTTGACACCATTCAGATAATAATCTGCCTTCCTATTCTTACCACCAAAGTGGATAACCTCACACTTATCCACATTAAACTGCATCTGACATGCATCCGCCCACTCACACATGTCCAAGTCACCCTGCAACCTCATAGCAGAGTTGTACAGGGCCCTGGTGAGACTGCACCTGGAGTATTGTGTTCAATGTTGCTCTCCTAATTTGAGGAAGGACATTATTGCTAGGCATGCAAGGCAAGGCAAGTTTATTTATATAGCACATTTCAGCAACAAGGCAATTCAAAGTGCTTTACATAAAACATTAAAGAGCAGTTAAAAGCAATTAAAAACAGTCATTAAAGAGAATAGAAAATGAAAACAAGCTAAAAATAGAATAAGACAGTTATAAAATACAAGAATAAAAGTTACAGTGCAGTGTAAGAAATGAATAATTATTTGATTTAATAAAAGGCAGCCTCAAACAGCTATTGAGAGAATGCAGCGTAAGTTAATTCCCGGGATGGCGGGACTGACATTTGCTGAAAGAATGGGTCGACTGGGCTTGTATTCGCTGGAATTTAGAAGGATGAGAGGGGATCTTATAGCAACATATAAAATTCTTTAGGGATTGGACAGTCTAGATGCAGGAAAATTGTTCCCCATGTTGGGGGAGTCCAGAACCAGGGGTCACAGTTTAAGAATAAGGGGTAGGCCATTTAGGACTGAGATGAGGAAATGTTTTTCACTCAGAGATTTGTGAATCTGTGGAATTCTCTGCCACCGAAGGCAGTGGAGGCCAATTCACTGGATGTTTTCAAGTGAGAGTTAGATTTAGCTCTTAGGGCTAAAAGAATCAAGGAATATGGGGAAAAAGCAGGAATGGGGTACTGATTTTTGATGATCAGCCATGATCATATTGAATGGCGGTGCTGGCTTGACAGGCCGAATTGGCCTCCTCCTGCACATATTTTTCCATGTTTCAAAGGTTTCAAAGATCTTTTATTGTCACGTGTACTAATTAAGTTACAGTGATATTCGAATTACCATATTTCTAAATATGTGTTAATGTCTGTGCATGAGAGCCTGATCCCTAGTCTTTCTGGGCCTGTGGTCATTGAACAAAAACCATGTTCTGTTAATGTTGCTGGTGAGCATTAGCTATCCTCACATTAAATGAAATCATCCATTCGCATTTTCTACTGCCCAATATGAAGCTTGGGCCTTTGAATGTCAGGACCCTTATGGGCATTCCCAACAATGACAAACATAGATGCTCAGAAACCAGTACCATGACCCTGAATGGATCACATTAGGCAGGAGATGGCCAACTTAAAAACAACTCACAGAAACATTTCTGGAATGGCGCCAAAAGTGGAATGGTGGAATGGTCTTTCACCATCAAGAATAAACTAGTCTGTTGTCTCAGTGACTCCCATTGGGAGAGAAGCTAATATCTCAGGATACTTCAGCTCATACTAATGAGCAACCAGCATGTCACATATGTCCCAACACTTGAAATTGTAGTTGAGTTCAAGGCAGAAATTCTACTCTTAGCTGTGTTCCTAATGTTGACAAACTGATATTCCTGGATGATTTCAGTGCCAACATTAAAAAGGATGCTAACCTTTGGTGATTATAAGAAGAAAATAGGGAAAGCGGTAGTGGAATCCTGATAAAATGTGTGGAGAATGACTTTTGTGCCCTTGGAGCAATTTAAATAATAATTCCAGTTAATTTACATTTCCATTAAATTACCGCTGCCAATCAAATGTGGTATTCTGAGATGCCAGAACCTCTTTCTGTCCACAGACAATGATAGACAATAAACAATAGACAATAGGTGCAGGATAATAGGCCATTCGGCCCTCGCGCCAGCACTGCCATTCACTGCGATCATGGCTGATCATCCATAATCAGTACTCCGTTCCTGCCTTCTCCCCATATCCCTTAACTCCATTATCTTCAAGAGCTAATAGACATAAGAGATAATGATGGACTGCACCCATATATAGACAGAGTTTAGTTTAGTATAGTAGACCCCCATGCGGTCCTGGACTTTCTTACCACTGTAAATACAATATATCACATGAGTTCACCCAACTACAAGTGTTGGTGTGGTCACGGATGAGCCTGGCATCGACCCTGACGCTACATTAAATAAATACCAGAAAAACAAGGGATTGAAAGATTATTATGGGTAATAATGGTCAGGCATGCATCCCTTAGAACTGTACCCCACTGTTGTACAGTGATGGACCCACCCCATCAGTATATACCAGTGGAAAGATGATTGATCTGTACAAGCTAGTGCTGTAATTTAATGTTGTGCCACCAATACTGTACCACACTATCATAGTAATAAATCTACAAACATGCAGTGCTCTATCCATGTTATACAGTGACAGATTAGTAGCTAGCATTAATACATCCTTTGTTACACAGTGGCATATTTGAGAATAGCAGGTTTTTAACTGCTATGCAGTGAGAGATTATCTCAATCAATACTGTTGCCCAGTCTTTTATGGCAAATCTGGCCTCACTATTACTGAAACCTAGTATATATTAATAGACCTGTACTCAGCAGAACTGTACCAAGCAGAACTGTAAACATGTTGTACATTGACAAATCAGTTGCTCGACCTGTTGTATCCCGTTGTTGTAGACTATTAAGTGGTACCATATGTGAGTTCTATGCCAAGTGACCTTTATAAAGACAAACCTGTCACAACAATTACTGTATCCAATTTACAGTGATAGACGTAAGTGTTTAATTATCATGTGCACTTGGACCGGAACAATGAAATTCTCCGTGCAGCTTTACAGGCACAATAAATGCAATAACACAACAAATAAAAAGCCAATAAATTACCAGATACATTAGGTAAACCTGACCATGACAGTGCAAGCCAAAGTACTTAGTGTAACCTTAGTTCAAAGTCTTTAGTAGTACGGTGCTGAGTAGGGTTGTGATTTGTGTTGTGCAGGGCGTTTTAAGAGCCTGACAGTTAGTGAGAAAAGTTATTTTTGAACCTGGATGAGGTTTTCTTCTCGATATAAACAGCAAGATGAGAATGGAGCCAGAATGGTATGGGTCTTTGATGATATTAGCTGCCTTCCTGAGGTAGACAATAGACAATAGACAATAGGTGCAGGAGGAGGCCATTCGGCCCTTTGAGCCAGCACCGCCATTCAATGATATCATGGCTGATCATTCTCAATCAGTACCCCGTTCCTGCCTTCTCCCCATACCCCCTGACTCCGTTATCCTTAAGAGAAGGTAGAAGCTTTCGATGAGGACAAGGTTTCTGTAGATGCTTTCGATGAGGACAAGGTTTATACATGTGATGGACTGGACATTGTCCATTACTTTCATAACTTCCTTTGTTCCTCAGCATTCAAATTACTGAACAAGGCTATGATGCAATTGGTCAGTATGCTCTCCATTGCACCCTTGAAGAAGTTCACTAGAGTATTTGGTGACATGCCTCAAACCTCTCAAATGTCTAAGGAAGAAAAGGCGTTGATAAGCTTTCTTTGTAATTGCATCAATGTGTTGGGCCCAGGACAGATCATCAGAAATGTGTATGCCTAGGAAGGTGAAATTGTTGACCTCCACCACCTTCCTGCCAATGAAGACACTTCATGGTCCTTCGGCTTTCTCTTCCTGTGGTCAACATAAAGCTCTTTGGTCATGCTAACGTCAAGAGCAAGATGGTCATTCTGGCATCACCCAACCAAATTATTGATCTTCCTCATGTACTCTGACTCATCATTACCTGTTATTTGTCTGACTACAGTGGTATCGTCAATGAATTTAACGTTGGCATTGGAACTGTGCCTGACTTCACAGTCAAGCATATTGAGACAGTAGAACAGAGAACACAGCTCCCAGCCTTGAGGTGCCCCTCTACTAATAGGCAGCGAGTAGGAAGTGTTGTTGCTTATTTGTACTGATCGAGATCTGCTGGTGAGGTAGTCGAAGATCCAGTTGAATAGGGAGGAGCAGAGATTCAGTTCTTTGAGGTGACAATGCGTTTGGAAGGGATGATGGTGATGAATGTTAAGCTGTAGTCATTTGAGCAACAACCTGATATACATGTTCCTGTTGTTCAAGTGGTCCAGTGCAGAATGGAGAAACAGCAAATTGCAACTGTTGTCAATCCATTGTGATGGTGGGTGAATTGGTTGGGTCCAGATCAAGGCAGGAGTTGATTTGAGTCAAAACCAACATCTTGAAACACTTCACCACAACAGATGGGAGTGCCACTGGTCAGTAATTGTTGGGGCATTCCAAGTGTATAAAGTGACAAATCTGTACCCAACTGTCCTGTTCACATTAGACAGAAGAGATCCCAGCAATCCAACCTAACAGATACAATCCTGGCAATGCTGTTTTCCAGTGATAAAGCTGCAGATTTTTCTCCACCGGTTTCAATCATCCCATGTTCCTCTGACATTTCTGTATACATGAACTATAGAGTGTCCTTAACATGATTGTCATCCAATGTCATACTGACGGACTTTCCCTATCACTTGTATGATAGTTTTACAATGACACATCTGTATTTAGAGTCATAGAATTGTACAGCTGAGATACAGGCCCTTTAGCACTCTACATCCATGAGACCTTTATGTTCATCTACTCTAATCCCATGTCTCTGCATTGAGATTGCATCCTTTTACGATCTACCTATTTAAGTGTCTGTCTAAATGCCATTTAAGCAGAGTAATTGTATTTAATTCCAGCACCTCCTCTGGCATTGCTAAATTAATTGGAATAGAGGATTACATTATTTTACATTGCTGCCTGTATGCAATTAACAGCTTGCTACTTGAGTGTAGACAGTGATTGTTCATAAGATTTTTAATTTTTGACATCTGCATAACAAACTCATCGGCCTAGATGGTAATCAGATCCCTTGATACACAGCCTCTCCCTCCCCTCCCCCAAACATTTCATGCTAATATCCATCGGTAACTGGGTAGAAAGCAGGAACGGGGTACTGATTGAGAATGATCAGCCATGATCACATTGGCTCGAGGGGCCGAATGGCCTACTCCTGCACCTATTGTCTATTGTCTATTGTAACGTAAGTATATGCTGGCGATAGGATGGAGGTGGCTCTTATCCTTCGGCATAAGGCGCAGCACATTGTGCTGTGCATCGTCCACATTCAACCTCTCTCCACATGGTGGTTATTTAGGTCCCATCCTTTAGGTCCATGTTAATTTCCTACTGACAATACTCCCTGCCTCAGGAAACTTCCTTTAACAGTTTGTTGCCTCCGCTAAAGCTTTCAACTCACTACAGGTAGGTTAACCATTTTTTGAATTCATAAGATGTGATTCATGCCATTTAAAAATACATTTGGTTGAGGAAGGGTTGGGAATGGTGGATTGGTGGAGATGGTTTAAAAAAAATATATTGCGCATGTATGCATAATAGTATTGTACAGAAAGATAAACAAGCCCGAGGAGTTTTCTCCTGTCCTGTATCATTCAGCAAACATTATCTTACGTCAGAGCACCTGCTGTTTCTCGGGTTGCAATGTTGCCAGTCAGGTTTCACTACTTTCAGTGGCTGAGCTGGATGAGACCCACATTGCAATTACCATGGAGACACAATGAACTGCAGATGTTGGTTACAAAAAAAACAAAGTGCTGGAATAACTCAGCTGGTCAGACGCATCTATGGAGGACATGGATAGGCGACATTTTAGGTTGCACCTTCATCATTTTAATTTATGTGGAAACATTGAGAAAGTAAATTTAGTGCAGTTCCTTCCAACACAAAGTAAATGTATGTGTGCCAATATTGCACATGCAATGGATAGCAACTTCTGCAATTCTTTGCATGTGCTTGTATACAGCAATATGGAACTTTCTGTCATTCAATGGGTGCTTGTTTGAAAGAAAAATATGTTTTGAGATTGTTTTTAATGCTTACAAATTGTGTGCACCATGCAAACCAATTTCAAGAAAAAAATTAACTAACCAAAATTTTGTAACTCTTGGTAGATGAACAAAGTATGTGATTTTCATTCTGAGATGCTAACACATTGAGGAACATGGACAAGGTTATTTGCATTCAATAATGTGCAACAATAATCACCCATGCAGCGAAAGATCATTGTAAAACTGCAACATTAACACACTCTCTCTTTCTTCTGGTTTGATGAGCATTTTCAGCATTCTGCCTTTCACTGCTGAAGCGTATTTTTTCTCCCTATGCTCTTCATTTATCTTTCTCTATGTTCCTTCAGATAGATCAAATACGATTAACAGATATTCATTTCCCTCTCTTAGAAGCACCAGAAACACCAAAAACAATTGCATAACTTAGACACCTTGATTTACAACCTATCATGGATTCCCTTTGTTCTTCCAGCCCTCTCTACAACTTATACCATGCTTTTGTTTTGCTAGTTTTCCAGTTGTGCCGCTGGGGCTTAGTGACTACAAAAATGGGGCAGAATTTGATAGTGTACTCAAGAGGGCTTCCTAAAACAATATTAGGATAATCCAACTTGAGGAGTGACCAGGCTGGACCTGGTATTAAGAAACAAGATTGGTCAAGTGACTGGTGTTTCAGTGGAAGAGCACTTTGGGGATAGTAATCACAACTCCATTAGTTTTAAAAGAGAGAGTTACGAGGAACTTCAGATTCTGGTTTACAAAAAAAGATACAAAGTGCTGGAATAACTTAGTGGTTAGACAGCATCTCTCAAGATGACGTTTCAGTTTGGGACCTTTGTTCAGACTGATTGCAGTGAGGTGGGGGGTGGGTGGGTAGGGAGCTAGAAGAGAGGAGAGGAGAAGCAGGACAAAGCCTGGTGAGTGACACATCAGGAGGGGTTTTTGAAGGCAGATGGTTGGACAAAGACCAGAGATTAAAAGACAAAAGGTGTGAGGTAAGGATAGAAGCAGTGCGAATTGTGAAGCCAGATGAATTAATGTAGGTGGAAGGGGAGAAATGGGTGTGAATCGCAGTAGGGCACAAGGAAGAGAGGATGGGAAAAGTTTTAAATTTTAAGATTGTTTTAAGACAATACTGTATATGCATCTGCGATGGAGTGCTGCAGGCATCAAATATGAATAAATAAATAACCTCTAGAAAAAAGGTGTGTTACTACAGTATATCCTACAGCGTTATTGGGTACGTCTGTTACTGTACAACTATTGGGGTAGGGTACATGTAAGTACTGGACTGTCATTGTGATACTGTTGCAATACTGTTTGATTCAGGTCTGTTACCTTATAACACTAGGGTACAAGAGTGGTTGGAATAGATCTGTCTCTATAACACTGAATAAAGCACTATTGGGGCAAGTCTGTCACTATAAAAACGGCATACAATACTGCTGGATACAGATTTGTAGCATTTGCGAGGAGTACAAATCTGTCTCTATCCCTTTATCATTACAATACACTACTGGGGGGGATGGGTCTGATTCTATAATGTAAGTGCAGCCCTGCTGTGCATGTTCTGTCACTCCATAACACTGAGGTATAGTACTGCTGGGTACAAGTCTGTCACTGTATTACACCGAACGAGTGCAGCTCTGTTACTGTATAATGTGTATAGTACAGCAGATATCGATTCTGCCACAATTACACAGGAATAAAGTACTGGTGGTTACAAACCTGCCACAGTTTAATTCTTGTTTTTTTGGATATCAGTCCATCACTACAAAATGGATATAATACTGCCAAATACAGGTACATTGCTATATAGCACTGGGATATGGCTACTGATGAGGCATGGGGTGACACTGCATTCATAAGGCAAAGTATTGCTGGATGAACACTGGGGACATACATATGGGTTCACGTTGCAGGTTAGATGTTCAGTCACTCCAACACTGGAGTATGTTAATAGTGGGCATATGATGGTCACTGTGAAACACTGTGAACTAATGAAAGCAGATCTATTACTTTAATACTGAATTTTTCTTCAGACTGAGAGTTGGGGGAAAGGGAAATAAGAAATATAAACGGTGATGTAGAGAGATATAGAATAAACGAATGAAAGATATGCAAAAATGTAATGATGATAAAGGAAACAGACCATTGTTAGCTGTTTGCTACGTGAAAACCAGAAGCTGGTGTGCCTTGGGTGGGGGAGGGATGGAGAGAGGAAATGCAGGGGTTTATGGCGAGTCTGGAGGCTTGTGCTTTGTTAAAGAAGTTTATTGCGGCAGCAATATTCAATTACAAAGGATAACAAACGAGATTACAGACAACCATTAACTCAAACTGTTCACATTGAAGTTCTCTTCCCACTGCCTGGCTTTTGGGCCCCAAAACCACCACCTGACCTAGCTGGCCAATCAGCGGGTTCGACTCTCAGGACCAATCCCTATGGTCGCACCACCATGTGACCTTGCTGGCCAATCCGAGGGTTCGACTCTCAGGACCAATCCCTATGGTCGCTACATAACCCCCCCCAGAACTCGAGGTACGGAACCTAGCAGGGAGCCGGATTTCGCGACCAGAACAAGTAAGGAGAGGGGCTGCAGGAACCACAGAAGCAGGGGGTCCCGGATCAGGTGGAATTGCAGGAGGACGGCCCCGCCGAGGCGGTTGGCCGACCAGGACAGGGCGGTCCTGATCCAAGTGTGCAGGTTTGAGCCTGGACACAGAGACGAGCTCACTCCTGCCCCCAACATCCAAGGTGAAGCTGACCGTCCCTTTACGCAACACGCGGAACGGTCCTTCATAGACCTTCTGCAACGGGGAACGATGGGCATCTCTACGCAGAAACACAAATTCACAGTCCTTCAAGGCAGGCGGTTCGTGCACCATGGAACACCCGTGACGTGAAGTAGGAACCGGAGCCAGGGAACCCACTCGCGCCCGGAGGGATGCTAAAACCGACGGAACCGAGGGCTGCTGACCAGAGGACTCCGGAAGGAAATCCCCGGGCACTGTGAGTGGCGAGCCATATACCTGTTCCGCGGACGAAGTTCCGAGATCCTGCTTAGGAGCAGTACGGATGCCCAAAAGGACCCAGGGGAGCTGGTCTACCCAGTCAGTGCCGTCCAGCCGCGCACTGAGGGCCGCCTTAAGTTGCCTGTGAAACCTCTCCACGAGCCCATTAGCCTGTGGGTGGTACGCCGTGGTCTGCTGCAACCGGGATCCGTACAGCTCCGCAAGCGTAACCCAAAGGGCAGAGGTGAACTGGGACCCCCGGTCGGTGGTAATGACGGACGGAACACTGAAATGGGCCACCCAATGGAGGGCCAGGGCCCGGGCACAAGAGGCGGCGGAGGTGTCGGACAACGGGAAGTCTTCCGGCTAACGGGTAAATCGGTCAACCACCGTGAGTAGGTGAGTGTAGCCCCTGGAGGAAGGTAAAGGCCCAACTAAATCAACGTGAATATGAAAAAAACAGACCGCAGGGACCGCAAACTCCTGCACCGGAGGTTGGACATGCCGGTGAACTTTAGCGGTCTGGCAGGGAACACAGGAACGGGCCCAAGCGGCTACTTGTTTCCGCAGGCCATGCCACACAAACCTAGCGTCCACTAAGGCAGAGGTGGAGCGGACGGATGGACGGGTGCGCCAGCCCATGAATAGCATCAAACATCCGGCGCTGAAGGGCGGCCGGCACCACCGGCCTAGGGCTGGGAAGGGAAACATTACACCACACTTTTGTACCCGCAGGCCCGCAAGCCACTTGGGCCAACTTCAACCCCGAAGTGGTGGACTGGTATGCTGAGGCAGTGTCTGCCAGGCGCTGTGCCTCCGCAAGCTCCTGGAAATCCACCTCGCATTCCACCGCTGAAATTGGGGAAATGGCTTGCCGGGACAGGGCATCAGCAACGGCATTAAGCTTACCCGCGATGTGTCGGACATCGGTAGTAAACTCTGAGATGGCAGTCAGGTGCCGCTGCTGGCGGGCCGACCATGGGTCGTACACTTTCGAAAAAGCAAAAGTCAATGGTTTGTGGTCCGTAAAGGCCACAAATGGGCGGCCTTCTAGAAAATACCTAAAGTGGCGGACAGCTAAATAGAGAGCCAGAAGCTCTCGGTCAAAGGCGCTATACTTCAGCTCAGCCGGATTAAGCTGTCGGCTGAAAAACGCCAAGGGCTGCCAACTGCCATCCACCTGCTGTTCCAAAACCCCTCCCACCGCCACGTCCGACGCATCGACCGTCAGGGCCGTGGGGGCGGAGGCGCTTGGGTGGACGAGCATGGTGGCGTCTGCCAGAGCCACTTTAGCTGCCTCAAAGGCCGTCTCAGCGGCCGCGGACCACTCCAACTCGACAGGTTTGCCCGTGAGTCACTGGAAAAGCGGACGCATGACCCGTGCCGCTGCCGGTACGAACCTATGGTAGAAATTCACCATGCCCACGAACACCTGTAACCCCTTTACTGTTGTGGGTCGCGGGAAGGCACGGACAGCCTCCACTTTTTCGGGCAAAGGAGTGGCGCCGGAAGAGGTGATCCGGTGTCCTAAGAAATCAATAGAGTGGAGGCCAAATTGACACTTGGAGGGGTGGATGATGAGCCCGTGGTCTTGAAGCCGCCGGAACACGGTCCGCAAATGGAACAGGTGTTCCTGCTCCGAGCGACTGGCGACCAGGATATCATCCAAATAAATGAAAACAAAAGACAAATCCCGACCAACATGGCCCATAAGCCGCTGGAAAGCCTGTGCCGCGTTCTTCAAACCGAAAGACATACGCAACCATTCAAACAACCTGAACGGAGTGATCGTGGCAGTCTTTGGAATGTCTTCCGGACGCACAGGAATCTGGTGGTAGCCCCGCACCACATCAATTTTGGAGAATACCATGGCACCTTCCAGCCCAGACGAGAAGTCCTGGATGTGCGGTATGGGGTAGCGGTCTGCCGTGGTGACGGCGTTAAGGCGTCGGTAATCTCCACATGGTCTCCACCCCCCAGATGCTTTGGAGACCATATGCAATGGAGAGGCCCACGGGCTGTCGGACCGACGGACAATGCCCATTCGTTCCATCTTCTGGAATTCTGCACACGCCACCACCAGTTTGTCCGGCGGCAACCTCCGGGCCCGAGCGAAAATGGGGGGCCCCTCGGTGGGAATGTGATGGACAACGCCGTGCCGGGCAGAAGGGGCGTCGAAACGCTGAATGAGCAGCTCCGGAAACTCAGCCAGGACCGCAGCATACGGGTCGGAGGCCGCGACAACGGCCTGGGCAGTCGGGCTGGGCGGGGTGGCCGGTGGTGGAGCAGCGGGCTCATCGCTGCTAGCGGAGGGTCGAAGGCCTTTACCTCGGACATCGGGAACTAGCGAAAAGGCCCAGAGGAAATCTGTGCCCAGGATCGCCTGACCGACTTCCGCGACGATAAACGACCATTTCTACGTGCGGGTGCCGAAAGCCAGAGACATTGCCCGCGTACCATACGTGCGGATGGTGCTACCGTTAACCGCGATGAGGGTAGGCCCTCTCTTACCCGATCGGGCTTCGAGGTCGGTCGTCGGCACGATGCTGACTATGGCTCCCGTGTCGACCAAGAATTCTGTGTCCGTGAATCGATCTCGGGCGTAGAGGCGTCGGTTCTGGCCAATCGCAACCGTCTCTATGTACGATCGGCCGAGGCATTTCCAGAGAAGGTGCAAGGTGAGCGGCAGTTGCGGGCTTCTCCACCCCATCGCAGATGATAATAACACCAGCCGCGCTTGTGCGGATCTTTTTGGTGGGGTTTTGAAGAAATGGCGGGAGTCGCGGTGCCATCTTGGTGCTGCTGCGGGCTGTCTAATGGTGCCGAGACCCTGTTGATCGAACTGTGTTTTTTCGATTTGGACGCCATGAGCGCATCGGCTTTCTCCGCATATGCCACGGGGTCCTTAAAAGAACAATCCGTGAGCATAAGCCTAACATCTTCTGGAAGTTGCTCTCGGAATGCCTGCTCGAACATGAGGCAATCCTTGTGCACACCTGCCAGCGCCAACATTTCGGCCATGAGGGCAGACGGCAACCGATCTCCGAGATCCGGCAGGTGCATAAGCCTCTCAGCTCGATCATGCCTACTGAATCCGAAGGTTCGAAGCAAGAGTACCTTCAGCGCCTCGTTCTTGCCATCTGCAGGAGGGGAGGTGATGAACTGCATCACCCGCACGGACGTCTCAGGCGATAGAGCGCTGACCAGGTAATAATACTTTGTCTCGTCCACCGAGATGTTTCTCAGGTGGAACTGAGCTTCAGCATGGGCAAACCAAAGTTGTGGTTGATGCGTCCAAAACGGAGGAAGATGAACGCTGACCGCATTTAGCTGCGGTACGCCGGGCGTTAGAACCAAAGAAGGGGCGTCTTGTCCCTCCATGGTAGATGATCGGCTAGATCACGTCGGGGTCACCAATATGGCGAGTCTGGAGGCTTGTACTTTGTTAAAGAAGTTTATTGCGGCAGCAATATTCAATTACAAAGGATAACAAACGAGATTACAGACAACCATTAACTCAAACTGTTCACATCGAAGTTCTCTTCCCACTGCCTGGCTTTTGGGCCCAAAACCACCACCTGACCTAGCTGGCCAATCAGCGGGTTCGACTCTCAGGACCAATCCCTATGGTCGCACCACCATGTGACCTTGCTGGCCAATCCGAGGGTTCGACTCTCACGACCAATCCTATGGTCGCTACAGGTTACTTGAAGTTAGAGAAATCAGTTCATACCACTGGGTTGTAAGTTGCCCAAGCGAAATATGAGATGCTGTTCCTCCAATTTGCATTTAGGCTCACTCTGAAATGGAGGACGCCTATGAGAGAAAGGTCAGTGTGGGGATGGGAAGGAGAATTAAAGTGTCTGGTGACCGGGAGATCAGGTAGGTCCAAGCGGACTGAGCGAAGGTGTTCAATAAAAATTCTTTGTGTTTAGCCTCACTCTGACAATAGAGGAGGCCTTGGACAGAAAGGTAAGTGTGGGAATGGGAAGGGGAATTAAAGTGGACCTACCTGATCTCCGCGTGGACCTACCTGATCTCCCGGTTGCCAGACACTTTAATTCTCTTTTCCATTCCCACACTGACCTTTCTGTCCTAGGTTTCCTCCATTTTCAGCGTGAGGCTAAACGCAAATTGGAGGAACAGCACCTCATATTTCGCTTGGGCAGCTTACAATCCAGTGGTATGACTATTGATTTCACTAACTTCATGTAACCCCTGCATTCCCACTCTCTCCATCTCAAGTCGCACCAGCTTCTCATTCTCACCAAGCAAAAGGCTAACAATGACCTGTTTCCTTTATCATCATCACGTTTTTGCATATCTTTCATTCATTTGTTCTATATCTCTCTACAACACCGTCTATTTCTCTCATTTCCCTTTCCCCCGACTCTCAGTCTGAAGAAGGATCTTGAACCAAAACATCACCCATTCCTTCTCTGCAGAGATGCTGTCTGTCCCGCTGAGTTACCCAGCACTTTGTGTCTATCTTTGGTTTAAACCAGCATCTGCAGTTCCGTCCTACACATTTGCACTACATAATGTTTTGGTACAGCACTGTTGGTGACATATACAGTATGTCACTGTATAGAGTTCTGGTGAAAACAGATCAGTTACTATAATAGTGGAATAAAGTACTAATGGGAACAAGCATGTCACCATAACACCAGCCTTGTGCTGTAACATATAAGTCTGACACTGTATAACAGTAAAGTATAGTACTGCTGTGTACAGAACTGCGAATTTATAAAATTTTCATTGTTCTGATTCAATTCCTGTGCTTATGATGAATGAACTCTTTTGAAATTCTTGAATGTGGCAAGGCAATAGAAAGTTCAGTGTTGTCCACAGATATTCACAGCTCATGTTGTGTCTCTTAACTCAATGAATTTTCTGTACAATTCATGTACATATAATATTAATTTTTCAGGAAATTTCGGCCCAAGTATCTTCACATAAAAGATTCTCACTAACTGGACTTTCTGTTCATTGGAGAGCGTTGATGGTATCAATCACCGGTAATAAAATTAATCTTTTATTTGCATTGTTTAATATCTCTTATATGTTATCCACATCATTATTGGCTGGTTTTTGCCATTGGGGCTTGCACCAAACTAGTCTATATATTAAGTTTTCCTTCTGACATGCCCAGGATAATGACTATGAATTAGGAATTTACTATAAATGAAGCAATCAATAATATTTAGTTGTTCTGTTTTTTGTTAAATTGCACTTTGGACCAATGTGTAGATGTAAATCCACAGAGAAAGACATAAGTAGGTAGAGAGACAAAAGCTAAGGAGAAAGAGGATGTTTTTCTCATGAATTAAGCAATTTCAGTCTCTTGATTTGAGTACCATTCCAGATGGTAAACAACAGCTGCTTTTATCTGGAAGCCGTGTACCATTTTTGAAAATCTGATTCCATGACTAATATTCTGTTTGAGAAACGACAGGCTCTCAATGATTATGCAGATTAAAGCAATTCAGGCAATGATGTCAGTAACTGCATGCTGGGGAAAAAAAACACAAATCCTGTACAACATTTTAAGAGATTAGTAAAGCAATCAGAAATATTAAGCTTATAGCAGAGCTTCAAATCTAGCTGGGCATTCTGGGACTGATTGATAAAGAGGCAAGATGAGATGCCTTTGTCGGACAGATATGGAGAAATAATCAGCAAATCAGCAAAACATACTCTATGGAGCAAAGGTATTTAATTGTAAGATTAACTGTTATTAGTGCATCTGATCTAATAGATAGGATGTGAAAATCTACAGTTTGTAAGTAGTCAAAGATCATTCTAGGGTTCTCAAAGCAATGTTTGAATGTGGTTAGCAGCTTGGCTTGTAGTCGCAATGGATGCTGTCCTGGATACTGGTACTGTCCTGCATATGAAAGCGTTTTAAACGATTGACAAAATGTTGGCTTTTCACCAGCAATTAGAGAATTGCATTTCTGGTAAGTGACCAATGACTTTTATCGCATTTTCTATGATGTGTTTTGATGTGTGAAGCTTCTGAAAGTTACCCCATTTTCTTTACTGTTCTCTACATTACATTTGTTTGTTTACATTATCACACCACCAGGAATTTGGGAATATACAACGTTGCCTTAATGTGCTGCATCATGATTCAGGGTGTGTACTTTTCTGGGGTAGAGCAATCTCAACTGCACAATATGAATGATCTTTGGGAATTAGGTAGTGCCCAAGGTCTGATGCAGAATTCACCACACCACCAGGAATTTGATTGTAAGTGACCAATGAGAATGATATTATTGTACAACACTGTGCTGGATTATTTGGCCAGCTAAGAATATTGACATATTGCTTATTCTGGATGTTTATCCTTCATTTCAAACATTTAGGATCATTTCTATAAACCCATTTGATCGACCCACTTGGTTGAATCAAACTCTCTAGTTCCTGAATAAACATACAATTTGCATTTCTGATAGTGCAGCTAATTATTCAACAAATAACAATCTCCTGCCAACCAGGATGCCATATTAGTCATCAATTGAAATTCATAATCTTCATCTCCTTTTCAGGTTTTAATGAGACAGCTTAATTCACATTAATTAGTAAAAGCTGCTATAGAAAACTTAAAATATTTGTCCAGCACATGGGTCAAGTAAATCCTTGTTTGAGGCTGTAATTCAGACACAGACCATCTCTTGATACTCGTAGACATTTAAGAATTTTGCTTCCATAATCTCTGTACTGATAGAAGCTCTGAAGATTGATTTTGTCCAGTGCCATACCATGTTGCATTATTCAGTATTGTGGGTAGGGAATCAGAAGGATGATCCTTGGTGACATTAGCTTTCTGCCGTCGTTTAACTCTGCCTTTCATTAATGAGCCACAGCTGCTCATCTTTGCTATTTTATTCTCTTCCTATAAGGTCTGAAGTGAGAATCAATTTTTGTAACCCTTTGTGTTGTTGGAATTTAGATGGAAATGTTAGCAATGGGAAATTGAGGACAGATAAGCCACACATCCCGTGAACCTGCTCTTATTAAAAAATTTATGGGTGATCTGATTTTTCACCTTAAATATTTCCTACTTGATCCCCTAACTCTTTGCTTCCCTTGTTGAGCAAACATTTATTGCTGCCTTGAATTTACTAAATAAAAGTATCTGTAGGTCTGTGGTAGAGAATTCCAAAGATTCCAAACCATCCGAGAGAAGAAATTCTCCCTCATCTCAGTCTGAAATTGGTGTTTGTTTATCCGGAGACAATGCTCCAATTTGGAAAAGCTTCCTCGCTTTTCAAGTCCACTCAGCAACATATAGGCTCCACAGAAGACCAGCTCTCATTCTTTGTTCCACAGAAAGTAGTTCCTATCTATTAAATGTTTCTTCGTGAGACATTTCTTCATCCTGTTCTGCACTACCCCCAAAAGAAGTATATCAAATGTATATCTGCATTGTGTTTTCACCAAAATCCTGCATAGTTATAACAACATTTCTCTACCTCACACTTCTTTCAATAAAGCCCAACTTTTCATTTTCCTTCTTAATTACTAACCAGCTTTCATATACAAAAATATATATACTGTAAGTGTATCTGCATTTATTGGTCTCATGCCTTTTTCATATTTTGCTTTTCTATTCTTTCTAGTACAGTGGATGATCTCACATTTCCTCACACTATACTCCATCTGCCTTATTTCTGCTCACCCAGTTAACTTGTTGATCCTTTTACGGATTCCTTATTTTCCCACTCATCTATACATCATCAGCAAATTTGTTCTCTTCATTTATGTCAATTCTAAAAATACTACTCACTGACCCTCACTGACCCATAAGACATTCTGACTAATTGGATCTTGCCATCTTCAAGATTTATCTCAACTCTGCTTTTATCAATCCATGCCAATCCTTTTATCCAATCCTTTATCCATGCCAATACTTATGCTCACACAAGTAGCCCTAATCTTGTAAATGCCCCCTTTTAAATGTCTTTGGGGTATTCCCCTTATTCCCCTTTGGGTGTTCATTTATTCCCCTTAACCATGCTGCTAATTCTGCCTTCAGAAAACAATAATAAAGTAGTCAAGCATGATAACTCATTCATAAAATCAACCTGACTCTGGCTTTTTGTTTTATGATGTCCTTTTTCTACTTTAATAATGAACTCCAACATGTTCCCAATTACGGTTCTTTACCCCTCCGTCCTTTTTCGGATAGCACTATTAAAATTGTGATTCTCTAATCAGCAGAGATATTTCAGAAAACTAGAACATTTTGAAAATTCACAATCAATGCATCCTCTGTCTCTGCAATCACTTCTTAGAGTATCCAAGGATGTAGACCATCAGGTCCAGGAGATATGTCAGCATTTGGTCTGATAGTTTTACCCAGTAATTCTATTGTAATAAAAATGATTATTTAAAGATTCTCTTCCCTACGTCTCCACCCCCTTTATCTTCTACTGTAGTTAATGTAATCTACTTTGAAGATATTTGTTTAACATTTCTGTTTTCCTTATTGCCCATTGCTCTTAGCTTTTAATGAACTAATGTTTTTGCTGTTCCTTTTTTACTGCACTTGTAGAAATTATTTCAATTTGTTTTATATTCATTGATAGTGTACTCTCATATTCCACTTTATCCCTCTTTATGAGAAAGGATCAAATAGTAAGAGGGAATTTGATTAAAACCTGATAAAATTCCAACAGTACTTGACTGACCTGAAAGTGAAAAGGATGTTTGACTTGCCTTGGGTCTGTAGAACAAAGGATTACATTCTTATGTTCCCAAGCCAGAGGAGAAGTTTCTTTACTCAGTAGAGGGGAAGCAGGGTGGGGGAGGTTGAAACAGCAGATTTCACTTTCAGATAGTAGGTATGAATTAGCGGAATTCACTAAGGCCCAATTGCTGAATAATTTTAAGAAGGAGGAAGGCAAATCTCTCATGGTAAAAGCTATCAAAGGGTATGGGGAGAGGGTGGGAATATAGTATTGATGTAGCGGGAGCGATTGGTTCAGCCCGAAATAAGGCTAAATGCCAGGTTAGTCCAGGCTTTATTAACACTACAAGCTGCCAGTGCACATGTTCACTCTCCTCTCTCTCCACAACCCCTGCTGGAGAAACCCCTTGGACTGGGCAGTGCCCAGACCCTGTCAGTCTCAGTGCCAAGGGTTCAGCCAAGGAGTGGCCTAACTCTCAGGAGTCGCCACATTGAGATATATGATCAACCATAATCATATTGAATGACTGAGTAACCTCAAAGGACTGAATACCCTACTCACAATTTTCTATATTTAACAATTTTTCTGTTATTATTTCGTGGTTTCTAAAATTCTCCTAAACCATAGGCCTACCACCATGCTTCACAATGCTGGATTTCTTTCAATCCAGTGCTAACATTGGCTTATTTAATTAGTTGCTGATGTATCCACTTTTCCATAGTCTATTCCTCTTTGGCAATACTTATAAAATTTGTCATGTGGTCTGGAGTTTCAAAATATAGATGTATTGCTACAATGTATCTATTGGTGTACATATGTTTTGTATATAGGAAAATTACTTAATGATGTTATTTATCATGGAACACTTATTTGTTAAGTGTTATTGGTTTAAATTGGGTTGTGTTTTTTTGCTTTGGAGATTATAGGACAATTGTAAGGAATTGATTTTCTAATTTTAAAGCCGCGGAAACAGGCCCTTCAGCCCACTGAGTCTGTGCCGACCAGCAATCCCCGCATATTAACACTATCCTACATACACTAGGTATATTTATACCAAGCCAATTAACCTGCAAACATATACATCTTTGGAGTGTGGGAAGAAACCGAAGATCTCGGAGAAAACCCATGCAGGTCACGGGGAGAACATACAAACTCTGTACAGAGAAGTCAGGATCAAACTCGGGTCTCTGGGGCTGTAAGACAACAACTCTACTGCTGTGCCACCGTGCCACCCTCGAGAATATGCTGCCGGGACCTGATGGCCACAAGTCAATATTAGTTTAAAGTGGTCCTACCCATGTTAACCACTGGTAATTTTTTACACTGAGTTTTTCATGAAGTGGGGTACCTCAAAGCACATTTCTTGCCCCTTGCTTATTATGTATACTAGAGGCAAGAATAAAATATGTTATCCACGCTTTCAGATGAGGTAAAAATAGATGGTGGAGGGCATATTATGATGCGAATATTTGAAACCTGCAACTAAGTTAGGTAATGACAAAAACTTGGCAGATGGAATTTAATGTAGGTATGTGCGAGATTCTGCACTGTTAAAAGGAATCAAGGTTCAAGGTCAGTTTATTGTCATTTGTATCAATTAAGGTACAGTGAAATTTGAGTTACCATCTAGAGCTAGATTCTTATTTAAATGGAGAGAAACTGAAAATAACAAGGGAGAACAGAGGCATGAATTCTGCTGCATGAATTGTAAAAACATTAGCAGGCAGGTTCAGAAAGTGTTTAGGAAGACAAATTGCATATTGGTCTTAATTGTTAGGGTCTGGAGTTTCAAAATATAGATGTATTGCTACATTTTTAAGGGGTATTGGTGAGGCCACACCTAAACATAGAGCATAAAAAAGTACAACACACAAATAGTTCCTTCTGCCACAATGTCTGTGCCAAGCATGATACCAAGTTCTATGGTACGATACGATAGAACTTTATTTATCCCAGGAGGGAAATTGATCTGCCAACAGTTATAAAGCACAAAATACATGAAACATGAAATTAAAATGACGAGTGGAAAGGATTGGGTATGTGCAAAGATTGGGGAGGGGAGGGGGGGTTGGTGGTCAGTCTACCCCACAACAGAAGGGGGAGGAGTTGTACAGTATGATAGCCACAGGGAAGAAGGATCTCCTGTGGCGTTCTGTACTGCATCTTGGTGGAACCAGTTTGTTGCTGAAGGTACTCCTCTGGTTGACCAGTGTGTCATGGAGAGGGTGAGCAGTATTGTCCAAGATGCTCCTCAGTTTGAGGAGCATCCTTCCCTCCAAGATCACCTCCCATGATTCCAACTCCACCCCCAGGATGCAGCCAGCCTTCCTGATGAGTTTGTTAATCCTATTGGCGTCCGTGGCCTTTGCCCTGCTGTCCCAGCACACGACAGCGAAGAAGCTGGCACTGGTACCACCGATCGGCAGAACATCTGCAGCGTCTTACTGCAGATGTTGAAGGAGCGTAGCCTTCTCAAAAAGTACAGCTGGCTCTGTCCCTTCTTATGCAGGGCCTCAGCGTTCCTGGACCAGTCCAGTTTACTGTCCAGGTACACTCCATGGTAAACTGCACATCCTCACCCTTGAAGGAGACAGGGGACAGAGGTGTTCCTCTCCTCCTAAAGTCCACCACTAGGTCTTGTCAGTGTTGAGCTGCAGGTGATTCAGCCCACACCACACAACAAAGCCATTGACCACACCTCTGCATTCAGCTTCCCTCCCCTCACTGATGCAGCCCACAAATGCACAATCTACTCTGCCTGCACATGATCCCTATCCCTCCATTCCCTGCACACAGAAGAGACAGGGTAAAAAAATGAGGGGGGGGGGAGGGGCATGTTTGCAGGTTAATTGCCTCTAATTGGAGAATTCAATGTTCATTACATTGGGTTGGTAGACACCCAAGCAGAACATAAGGTACTGTTTCTTCAGTTTGTGTGTGGCCTTATTCAGGCAATGGAGGAGGCTGAGGACTGAAAGAGCAGTATAGGAATGAGAAGGTGAGTTAAAATGGTTAGCAACCAGAAGACACAGCAGGCCTTGGTGGACTGAATGTAAATGCTTGGCAAAACGGTCGCCTAATCTAAGCTTAATCTTGTTGATGTACAGGAGGCCACATCAGGAGCTCTGAATACAGTACATGAGGGTAGAGGAAATGCATGTGTCATCTGGAAGGATTGCTGGGGTCCCTGGGTGGATGTGTCAGAAGATGTATACGGACAGATGTTTCATCTGCTGCTGTTGCAGAGGAAAGTAGCTGGTTTGAGGGAAGGGGATGGTTTGGATGGGAAGGGATGAGTGAAGCAAGCAGTTGCGGAATGAGCAGTCTCTGCAGAAAGTGAAAAACGGGTGGGGAATGGAAGATGTGACTGGTAGTAGGATCACATTTTAAATGCTCTGGTTTTCTCCCAAATCCCAAAGATGCGTGGATTTTTAGGTTAATTGGCCTCTGTAAAATCACGCATAATATGTTGGGATAACATAGATCTAGTGTGAACATTTGGTAGATGTTTAGCATGAACTCAGTGGGCTGAAGGACCATTTTCCATGTGGTATCTCTAAATTAGATGTGACAGTTTGCAAATGCAAACATAAGCCTGTTTACATGGAAACATGGCACTTCCCAGAGGTCAAGTAACTTACAGTGAATGGATATTTGAAACATTTAATGGTAGATAGTGTAAAGATTGTGCCCTCACCATTGTGCAAGTGAGTGACTTTAATATCACAGTATCAAATTGTTTTGACAGTCTATGCCAGTGTCAATGAACAGAATGATATGGTTTGTACACAAATTGTAGGCATAAAATTCAATAGGATGCAATCTGTAGATAGCGCGCAAAATCTCATTTGACCCAAACTAATTGTGTGAGACACCCAACAGTCCATCACTAATGACTTTTGAGATATCCATAGGAGAGCACTACAAATAGCAACATTTGACAAAGCACAATGGTAATTTAATTCAAGGACTATCACAGGATGTTTCTCCGTTACCTAAGCTATGGCTCATTGGAAGGAGTCAGCACTTAATTCATATTTGAATCCATTCATTTAAATATATAAATCCTGCACTCATGATCAAGGCAATCTCCACTGGTATTGTTCAATTTCCATGGGAGATCATCTACTGTGTACCTTCAAGCAGTCAGTAAATGCCCTATTTTGACTTGCCATAGTTTTCCCTTTGCTGATAGACAAAACAAAATGATATTCCATGTCGGAGCCCTGCTGATAACGTGTTCCACTAGGCCTGACCACTGCTGTTAACATTGCCATCAGTATGTCTTTATTTGATACTGCATGATTTTCCAAAAACATTTCACATATTATTCAGGTCTTGGGGAAGGCACTGCAGTACAAACCTTCGCAGAAGGGCACCGAGAAGTGACAGGGAGCACTAGCAGGGACTCTTGGTGGCACTATCAAAGCACCCTATCCTAATTATCTACTTCTACAAATGTCATTTTACCTCTTTTGGTGGGAGAGTATCAGAGGCTTTCCTGCAGTGGTACATTTTATGCAAAATATTCTGCCCCAAAAAAATGTTGTTTGGTCATATAAACCTAAATTGATTCAAGGAAAAGGTGACCCTGTGATTGGTACACCAGGTGATGCTCCTTTCTTTCCAGACTTGACACTTCGACAGTGCCATGCTACATTTCCCTGATTCTATGAGGTTTATGATCGTTAATATTTCAATATCATTCACAATGACACAACAGGGAAGAGTAGGTTCACGAGGTTAATTCCCGGGATGGTGGGACTGGCATACGACATTGTATTCACTGGAATTTAGAAGGATGAGAGGGGAACTTATAGAAACATACACAATTCTTAAGGGATTGGACAGGCTAGATGCAGGATAAATGTTCCCGATGTTGGAGGAGTCCAGAACCAGGGGTCACAGTTTAAGAATAAGGGGTAGGCCATTTAGGACTGAAATGAGGAAAAACTTTTCTCACACAGTGAGTTGTGAATCTGTGGAATTCTCTGCCACGGAAGGCAGTGGAGGCCAATTCACTGGATGTTTTCAAGAGAGAGGTAGATTTAGCCCTTCGGGCTAAAGGAATCAAGGGATTATGGGGAAAAAGCAGGAACGGGGTACTGATTTTGGATGATCAGCCATGATCGTATTGAATGGGGGATGGTGGCTCGGAGGGCCGAATGGCCTACTCCTGCATCTATTTTCTATGTTGCAATATCTATGTTTGTATGATTCAATGGTTCTTTATTGTCACGTATGCATTGCACAGTGAATTTTTTTTGTACAGCCTACATATGCACAAGTCGAAGAAAAAGTCCAAAGTCCAGTCCACCTGCTGGATGTACTGGAGCGCCAACATCCCCACTTACAACCTGATGTTCTTATTGAGATGAGCATGGAAATAGGACTTTCAACCTACCAAACCATCTGGTGTGTGTTGCAACCATTAACCACCCATTTCACACCAATCTTTGATTAATCCCATTTTGGGGGGTTTAACGAACCACATGAATCTTTAATGACAATCTCGCAGTTTATTTTCCATGTAATTACCTGAATTTAAGTTCTTTCGGTTGTCAGGATGGGACTTGAACTCTGAACAGTTTTTGAATAATTAGTCCTGGCATCTTTGATGAACAATGAAGTGACATAATTTCCGTGTTTTTTTATGCAGAGAAGCATTAACAATGATTTGAAAACTCTCCTTTTATAGCTCCAAGATATTCCAAACTACTTTATAATCAGTGAATAATTTTTGAAATTCATGGTTGTGATGCATAAAATACATAAAAATCAAGATTCCTGAATTGTGGTAATGAACTGATAATCTATTTTCATGATGTTGATTGTGGGATATATGATTTTCAGGTCAAAGAGATATCTCTCCACTTCCAAATATCCTTTGGGCCCATTTAGTTCTGAGAAGGCAGAGAGTGCTCAGTTTAATAGAACTTTACCAGTGCTACAATGAATGCTCTATCTTAAATTGAAAGTCTCACGAATGGTGCCTAAACCCACAATCTTTAGACCCAGAGGCAATAGACAATAGACAATAGACAATAGGTGCAGGAGTAGGCCATTCAGCCCTTCGAGCCAGCACCGCCATTCAATGCGATCATGGCTGATCACTATCAATCAGTACCCCGTTCCTGCCTTCTCCCCATACCCCCTCACTCCGCTATCCTTAAGAGCTCTATCCAGCTCTCTCTTGAAAGCATCCAACGAACTGGCCTCCACTGCCTTCTGAGGCAGAGAATTCCACACCTTCACCACCCTCTGACTGAAAAAGTTCTTCCTCATCTCCGTTCTAAATGGCCTACCCCTTATTCTCAAACTGTGGCCCCTTGTTCTGGACTCCCCCAACATTGGGAACATGTTATCTGCCTCTAATGTGTCCAATCCCCTAATTATCTTATATGTTTCAATAAGATCCCCCCTCATCCTTCTAAATTCCAGTGTATACAAGCCCAATCGCTCCAGCCTTTCAACATACGACAGTCCCGCCATTCCGGGAATTAATCTAGTGAACCTACGCTGCACGCCCTCCATAGCAAGAATATCCTTCCTCAAATTTGGAGACCAAAACTGCACACAGTACTCCAGGTGCGGTCTCACCAGGGCCCGGTACAACTGTAGAAGGACCTCTTTGCTCCTATACTCAACTCCTCTTGTTACGAAGGCCAACATTCCATTGGCTTTCTTCACTGCCTGCTGAACCTGCATGCTTCCTTTCATTGACTGATGCACTAGGACACCCAGATCTCGTTGAACTCCCCCTCCTCCTAACTTGACACCATTCAGATAATAATCTGCCTTTCTATTCTTACTTCCAAAGTGAATAACCTCACACTTATCTACATTAAACTGCATCTGCCATGTATCCGCCCACTCACACAACCTGTCCAGGTCACCCTGCAGCCTTATTGCATCTTCCTCACAATTCACACTACCCCCCAACTTAGTATCATCTGCAAATTTGCTAATGGTACTTTTAATCCCTTCGTCTAAGTCATTAATGTATATCGTAAATAGCTGGGGTCCCAGCACCGAACCTTGCGGTACCCCACTGGTCACTGCCTGCCATTCCGAAAGGGACCCATTTATCCCCACTCTTTGCTTTCTGTCTGTTAACCAATTTTCTATCCAAGAGCACCATTCAGGGAACTAAGGCTGATCAAAGTCAAACACAGCTTCCATTTTTACAGTATCTTTGAACTACTTTTATGTTTCCAGAAAAAATTGTACTATAAAGTTTTGTAGTATGGATGATGTCACCAATTAACTGGACTAGGACAACTTGTATTTGTTTCCTAGACACACTTGATTTACTTGTGCACAAGGAGGTCATCACAGTTCCAGTTGCCGTATGCTCTAAAATTCTGCTTGGAAGTGTCAACTTTTGTACAGATATTGAAATCTTGCACACTCTCTAATTCCTTATTAGCACACATAGAATAAAAAAATCACCAATCATGATATGTTCTTAAAAGCACTAATATCCAATAAAAAACGACATGCTCTTTCATCCTCTATTTGCATTTAGTTAGTATGATAACTCTCAAAGACCTTGTGCTGTATGGTTATAGTTAGCTGCACGTCAAAGAATGACACTCAAGAACCTTAAGCTGTACAGCTATCACTAGCTGTGCGTCAAAGGATGCCCAAAGAACCTTGTGTTGTACAACTATTGCTAGCTCTCTGCTATCTTAACCTTTGCCATACTGCAGCTTCCATAGATGGAAGATTGCTGTTGTTTATATTTTAAGGTTGGTCATAAAGGAGGACAATAAAGTGGGGAGATAAACATGTTTATGGATGGCATTCAAAGAATATCTAGATACTGAACGTACACTCATAGAGTTCTGAAAATCAGTATTGTACAAGACAGTGAGTGTTATTTGAATGGAGAATGTACTGCTGGATGAGGTTACATATTTGGCTAAGAAGTGTTATGGAGTGATGTGAAAATAGGAGTAGAAACTGAAAATGTTCCTTGAGGAATTACACATCACTGAGTAATAGTAATGGGGTATTCAAGCTTGTAGCTTTGAGGGATGTCAGTGAGGGTCATGACATTTCTGATGTTAAAATTCATATGAAGGGGTTGCTATTGCTTGATTTCTTTCAATGTGGATGGCATTTCCACACCAGCTACTACACAGGCTTGACAGTGAGGCTTTGATCTTCTAGCAAAGAAGATCAAGAAACCCTGTCACCAGTTTATGCTACATGCATATTAATGCTCTTACATAGGTGGGGGGCACTTGTAATGACAGAAGGACCAGTTTCAGTAGGCATCATGCTCAACACAAACATTGTGGGCTGAAGGACTTGTTCCTGTGTTCTATGCACACATTTCTGAAATGACTTCAGTGAGTTGACCAGGTCCCACATGTAAGGCAGTTACAAAAGGTTAGAACCAAGGGGAATAAGGAAATTGGAACTAACAAAATTATTTTGAATAATAGATAGTTAAGGGTTGTTTTGAGATTGGAAGTCAGTGACCAATGATGTGCTAAAGGGAAAAGTGATGTGACACTTGCTGGTTGTTGTATACATTAATGACTTAGATGTGAATACAGGAGGTATGGTTAGTAAATTTGGAGACGATGTGAATATTGATGATGTTATTGATAATGAGGAGGATAGCCTTAGGCTACAGGATGTTATACTAGTAAGTTGTGCAGGGCATGGTAAATGAAGTTTAAGTTTGATAAATGTGAGCTTATACATTCTGCAGGTTTAGTAGTAGTAAACCATGAATATCAAGGCCCAAAGGAGGAAGGATGTACAGAGGGGGCTTGTGTGTAGGAAAGAACTGCAGATGGTGGATTAATTCGAAGGTAGACACAAAATGCGGGAGTAAATCATTGGACGGGGAGCATCTCTGGAGAGAAGGAAGACATGGTCGTAGAGTCGGAGGGAAGGAGGAATCACAGAGGGGGAGTAGTGAGAGAGTCACAGAGTGGGAGCAGTGAGAGAGCTTCTGAAGAAGGGTCTTGACCTGAAACGTCACCCATTCCTTCCCTCCAGAGATGCTGCCTGTCCCGCTGAGTTACTCCAGCATTTTGTGTCTACCTACAGAGGGGACTTGTTGTGCAATTCCAAAGATCCCTGAAGTTAGCAGCACATTTAGATAGGATGATTAAAAAAAAGCATACGGGATGCTAACCTTCATTAGCTGAGCACAATACATAGATTCATTGAGTTAGACAGCAGAGAAACAGCTCATTCGGCTCAACTCGTCCACGAAGATCAACGTGTCCATCTAAGCTTTCCTATTTACCTGCATTTTGTCCATATCCCTCAGAACATTTCCTATCCATGTATCTATATCATTTTTTTGTAAACATTGTAATTGTACCATCTCTCTTGGTAGTTCATTCCATGTACCCACAATCTCTATGTAAATAACTTGCCCCTCAGATCCCTTTGAAATCTTTCCTTTCTCAATAGACAATAGACAATAGGTGCAGGAGTAGGCCATTCGGCCCTTCGAGCCAGCACCACCATTCAATGTGATCATGGCTGATCATTCTCAATCAGTACCCCATTCCTGCCTTCTCCCTATACCCCCTGACTCCGCTATCTTTAAGACCTCTATCTAGCTCTCTCTTGAAAGCATCCAGAGAATTGGCCTCCGCTGCCATCTGAGGCAGAGAATTTCACAGATTTACAACTCTTGGACTGAAAACGTTTTTCCTCATCTACGTTCTGAATGGCCTACCCCTTATTCTTAAACTGTGGCCCCTGGTTCTGGATTCCCCCAACATTGGGAACATGTTTCCTGCCTCTAACGTGTCCAATCCCTTAATAATCTTATATGTTTCAATAAGATCCCCTCTCATCCTTCTAAATTCCAGTGTATACAAGCCTAGTCGCTCCAGTCATTCAACATATGACAGTCCCGCCATTCCGGGAATTAACCTAGTGAACCTACGTTGCACGCCCTCAATAGCAAGAGTATCCTTCCTTAAATTTGGAGACCAAAACTGCACACAGCACTCCAGTCACCCCTACCCCAGAAGAGATCCCAGTGGTCTCACCTTAAACCTATGCCCCCAAGTTTTAGATTCCCTTATCTTGTGACTATTTACCCTCATAACTTGATAAATCTCTATAAGGTCACCCATCAACTTCCTTTGCTCCAGGGAAAAAACAACAAAGAATATTTAATTTCTCCTTATAACGAAAGCCCTCCAATCCAGGTAACTTCCTTTCTGGACTGTCTCCAGCTTAGTGCAGGGAAGTCTTGGTACATCTTTATAAAACCCAGTTGAAACATACTATCTCCCACAGGCTTTAGACAGAAAATATCCCAAGTTTTTCGTATTTACTTTTATCTATAGACTACACCATACTACTCATCTTCTTTTTCTAAGACAGGATGTTTATGTGGTCTTTTTGTTCCAGGGAAAAGATTCATAATCTTCCTTTCCCTTTGGTCTGGTGTTGTCCATTCATGACAGCTGTTTTATCACATTTAGATTCTACCTCTGAACATCAGCCTTCCTCTTAACAGTAAGATCTGAGTTCCCAGATGGAAATGAGAAGTAGAATGTCTTCTTCCTCTGCAAAACCTTATTGCTCAACAAATGAAGGGTCTTACCAGATTGGATGTCCTACATGTGTGAAGCTATAAATGGTATAGTCAAGATGAAGGAAGGATAAAAGGCCATCTCTGAGCAGAAGAGACTGCGAGTCAGGGAGGTGTAAACGGTCTACATGTGAGTATATTGTTGTCATTAGTCTCGCTCGCTCATGTGTCAGATGACGTTCTGCCATCGCTTTGCCACAGCCAGTGCCACATCTGTGCCTCTGCGGAGATTGTCCGCAGTGCATGCCTCTCCACTGCAAGTCAGTAGGTGGGCCATTGTCTGTACCTCTCCACAGTTGCATTTGTCAGAGTCCCAGAAGCCCCACTTCTTCAGGTTGAGTCCGCAACGTCCCACTCCAGTGCGGAGGCGATTTAGGGCTTTCCAGGTAGTATAAAGCAGGTGGTGCCATCTGTGGTTTGGTTTTGGTACCTGGCATGGTTGGCTCTAGTTCCATGAAGCTGTTCCGCTCTTCAAGCATTTCATGGCATGTTGGTGATTGTGCAGGGGGTGACAGAGGTCTGTGTCTGCATTGAAGCGTTCTACTGCAGCTGCCCGATCACGTCTTCGAGATGGGTCGTTGATGCCAGCCAGCTCGTACAGATGTTCAAACTTTTTTCGGCTTCAGGCATCCTGTGATTATCCTGTAGGCAGTGTTCAATGCAGAGTCCACCTTGCATGCATCATTAGTGATAACAGTGTGGTGACCAGCACTCTGTAAACCAAGCCTACAAATACAGGTATCCTCTCCTCTGACTGATAGCTCTGCTGATGGAAGGGACTCTTATTTGCCCAGCCATCCTTTGAGAGCGAAAGTGAGGGAGCATTAGTGAATGTGTTTCAAAGTTTATGGATGAAATGGCTATTCCATATTGGAGCAGTTGTGTACATGAGATGTAAGTGTATTGGAGCTTTCGATGGAGATGCCTATTTTCAAACACCAATGTAGCACATTGGCAACTTGTTTTTAAAATTCAAAATTCAGATGGTTGGAATATATTGCTGCTTGGAATGGTTCTCTGTGGACTAAGCTATTGAAGTAATGTCCTTCAGAGATTCTTAGCATTCCCTGACAATAGGAGCTGAGAGGTCGTCTTGTAATCGCCATCTGATGCTTTTATTGCTCTCCTGCAGATCCTGCCATTCATGCTTCTCCTGCTAATTAGCGGTTAAGGTTATATCCCTCGGAAAGTCCTGTTTTGCTAGTGGAACAGACAGCAACAAAGCTTGAGGCCTTCTCTGGAGAATACAGCAAGGTGCATCCCCACCAAGTACTCCAAACAGTAGAATCTCATCTTGGAGATCTTAATGGCAATTTCCACAAGGTTCCTAGTCGTTGTATGGCATCATTTATTAAAGTGCTCTGAGGGATGATCGGAAGCCTGAAAGTTATGGGGGCGAAGAAGAAAGCTCTTATCCAAAAGCCATCCATTCATTTGGCATGGAAGCTGAAGTATGATGGACCCTGCTGACTGTCTGAGGATAATGGTGTTATGCAAGGTTTCTAGGAAGAAGTGCTGGCCAGCGTCATGTTCTGCTGATGGTCACAATCTAGTTGCATATTCAAGGAATGAGAAATTTATGATCCATAACAACTAACATAAGATCCATGTAGTCTTTGAAATTCGTCTATGGATGCATTGTTCCAGTGACAGCCAGAGTTAGGAGCAAGGTTCCAGAAGTTTTTTGGAGTATAGAGTCTCAAAGTCGGAGCCACTGTTTTCTTTCCCTTGACTCTGAACCCTTTCCTCCTCATGCTACCCTTTTTTCTAAGATAAAATAGCCACACTAGAGCTTAACACCGTATTACTGACATACAGTTTTCACCTGCTGTCTTTTTTTCTTTTTGAATAAAGCTAAAGGTTCTCTCTGGGTTATGAATTCCTTATTTATGTGCTGTTCATGCATATGAACGAGTGTTTGGAAGATCGGAACATAGATGGGAAGATGGGGGCTGTAGACAACTTCCATTGCATGAAAATTTGGTTTAAGGCAATATCTGAATGGTTGAGTTAAATGCCCTGGTTTAACTACATGCTACCCTTGATTGGCCTATCTTTTTTATTTAAATATTTAGCAAGGCGGTCACATTTCCAACTTGTGAACAGTTCTCAGGAATAGATCCCTGTTGTAACGTGCATATAGTTTTAAGCCCCACAAATGTTCAAGTTATTGATGCCAATGGAGAACACAATGCATGGCATGATTCTACTGTCCTATGAATGTTATATTGAATGTTAATCACATATATAGATTCATTTTCCCAGGCCAGCTTTCAAAGGGAAGTTTGATGGTTTTGATGTCACCCATGTGTTTTCTATGTGGTACATTCCTGCTAGGCCAGAGAAAATAACCATTTTTTCTACTAGTTTCTGTTATTGTTTCATGAATGGTGTTGTGGCAAAAGCGTATGCATAACAATGAATTTGTAGGTCACTCAATAATCACTCAGAATTATCCTTCACAATCATAACAGTGCAATGCAATCAAATGTGTTTAATATAACAACAAAGTTTCAAGGCGTTGTTGATAAACATATTTGAAATCCAGATTGTGGTTCTTTAAGCTTTCTCAGCATGTTGGCATATGGCTTATCCAGACCTGCTGGGCTGATGGCTCTGTCATTGAATTCCTTTGGACATAAAAACTCATCAGAATTGAAAAGAAATGCATTTATACAGTGATTTTTTTCAAAGAAGTACTTCTGAAACACAGTCACTGTTGTAAAAATAGCACTGTTCCGAAAATAGCAATCCGATATACGACCAGCCAATCTGTTTCAGAAGTTGAAGGACAAATTATGACCAAAACACTTGGGTAGATGGACCTGCCCTTCTTTGAAAACAATTATGAAATTCTAAAAGAATAGATAGGATCTTTGTTTAAAGTCACATTCAAAAGATATTTTATTTGAGGAAATGATCTGGGATGTCCATGGATCTTGTGGTCATATGCAGTGGCTGCCACGCCAATAGTCTGTCTGTCCTTTCTTCTTTTTGTTATTTTTAATATGTGTTTAAAAATATGTTTTAGTGTTCCTTGGTTTGTTTTATGTGGGGGTTGGGGGAGGGGGGGTTTGGGGAAACTTTTTTTCAATCTCTTACCTCGACGGAAATGCCATTTTTTCCCCGTATCGTATCTCCGTCCCCACTGCGGCCTAACATCGTGGAGTTGGCGGCCTTTCCTGGAGACCGACCCGGCGCTTCAAGCCGCGGGAGTCTGCGGGACTTTGACATCGCGGAGCGTGCGATCGAAGCTGCGACCGCGGAGTCTGTGGACTTTAACATCGTGAAGCCTGCGGTCTCTGGTAAGAAGAGGTCAATTCGGGAGCTCCATGCCGCGGAGAGAATTTCAACCGCCCTGACGCGGGAGTTTCGATCACCCCAACGGGGGCTTCGATCGTCGGCTGCGAGGGCTTTGATGACCCCAACTCTGGATGGTTTGACTGCCCCGACCGCGGGAGAACAAAAGAGGAAGCGGATTAAACTTTATTGCCTTCCATCACAGTGAGGAATGTGGAATACACTGGTGAATGTTTATGTTAACTTTTATGTGGTTGTGTGTCTTGTTGCTTTTCACTTAGTATGGCTGTATGGTAACTCAATTTTCACTTAATTGGTACATGTGACAATAAACTGACATTGAAACCTTGAAACCTTAAAATATTAGCAACATTATCATAAAGAGCAGAAAATTCTGCTCTTCAGCACTCATGGTGTGCAGATATGAAGTGCACAGTACAGGTCAAATATATGAGAGTGGATCTTTAATTTACAACCAAAGGGACTAGCCCAATAGGGTCGAAATATTTATCCTTCCTCTCAATCAGGCTGGGAGCATAATTCAGATTTACTAATAGATCGAAAATCTAAGTCTATGTGCAGCAATATGTCAAGAATGGGTGATGGTTGAGTCTGTTGGATGTTGCTAGGTTAGTTGTTCTTTGCTGGCTGCTAATGTAGCACTATATCTGTAATTTCAACTGGGGTTATTGCTAAGTAGACTTGAATGTTGTATGTCATTGGACTGTTAAAATTTATTCTCTCAAACTTTTAAAGATATGTTTTTTCTTGAAAATAACTTCTACTTTGAATAGACACATTATGCAGTTTATTTAGAACATTTTTTGAAAGCTGAAACTTGAATCGAAGGCCGACTGATGCATTGTAACAAAAGAGATCCTGACATAATTATTGTATAAATAGAAAGAAAAAAAATGCATTGAGCCAGTGCCTTTTATGACTTCAGGGTCTCCAAAAATGCCTTGCAGCCAATTAATTACTTTCTACATGTAGTAATGTACGTGATGCGAAAATAAAATGAAGTTTGGTAAACACAGAAGTCATTTTACCGGTTGATAATTGACTGTATATTTATTTGCTGTGTTGTTACATATAATGTGCAAATAAAACTGCAGCAACTAAGAATTTTATTCTCTTGTCATGGTGCATATGACAATTAAGCATTCTTGACTCTTCATAGTTCCCCAGGGCACTTTGTATCTTGAGGCTAAGTGACATAGTTAGTGGCAACAGAGAACTGGAGGCAGAGCTCCAGCAATATTATTCTGAAATGGATGACTATCATCCTGAATTTTTAGCCTTCAGGTCTTTCAGGCACAGTTTGCAGCACGACACATTTGGAATGTCACTGATATTCTCTACCAAAGAAGAGACCATTTCATCTCCTTTGGGCAGAGTCCAACATATGATAACATTATGTAAGTATTGTGTTTTTCTAAAAAGAATTCAAGCAATTGTATGGTGCTCCATGTTATGTTCAACGTAAATTACAGCCCCTAAACTTGCAACCACTGTGTAAACATGAAATTAAATTTTATTAGGGTGAATTTCACGTTTCCAGTGGATTTGCATGGCACCTTTATTCTCAAGCAATTTGTGGTGCCTGTCAAATTTCATCTGTACAGATCACTGGCTGTCAAAAGATAAGGCCTATCACTTCCATTCTTGATTCCTCACACTTCCAGGATCCATATTGTAGAACATGTTCAACCTGAATCATGAATTGCTTGTGCAGAGCATGTCCTCAAAATTAAATTCTGCTCCTTCGATTGCAGGTACACAGATGGTAATGGTGAGGTGTGATTTCTGGATGTGACATTAGGGTGCATCTCTAGACCAGTAATTCACTTGACAACTACACCTCAGAAGCTTCTTCTTGGCCCACCTTGACCTCATCTGGGTTGGAAATTGTGAGCACAAAAGTACCATTGCAACACTCCAGGATCTATCTCTGTCTGGGTGTATCTGCGTCATGTGCTGTAGATGTCACTGACACTTAATTATCTGCAAAATGAAAAAAGTTTAGCATTCTTAGGGGAATATTATCACTCAAGTCTACCAAGGAACAGTTTTGTGCTTTCTGCAAAAAACTTCTACAGAGATGGTGAATCTTAAATTTAGCAATACATCTCATTTTTAAAAAGGCACAAGGTAGTGGAGCAATATAATTTTTCACTATCATGAATAATAAGAAGGTGCTCCCTATTAATGCTCAGCACCTGGCTCCGCAAATGCTGAAGGGTTCTTTTTAAATGCATTTTTCAGAATATGGACATCACCAGTTTTTATTAACTATCCCAAACAACTCTTGAGAGGGTAGTGGTGAACTTCATCCTTGAACTCTTAGTTCTGCTGAGGAAGATGCTTCCACAGTCCTGCTGTGTAGTGACTTTTAGGTTTTACATTTAACAATGAAGGATTGACGATATACTTTCTCTTGATGCCCTTTAATTTTTTTACTGTGTCACTTTAATCCCACACTGCTGATAAAATTTCCATTGGTCAGAAGTGTAACATATCTTTTATTTGCTGATGATTGAGAATGGAGGGGGTGGGTGAACCAGCTACATTATATTTGTCCTGTTTTGTGGTGTGGACATATTGGGAATTTTTCATGTGGTAAATTATATATATATATGCCAGTAATGTAACTGTAATGGAAAGAAAGTCATTGATAAAGCAGCTGAAGATAGTTTATCCATGGACACCACCCAGATGAACCCGCACAGTGTTGTCCTGGAGCTGAGATGGTTGACCTCAAAAAACCTTTTTGGAAGGTGTGACTCCACCCATTAGTGTTGTTCCTCTAATGCGCATTTACTTCAGTTTTCTCAGGGGTCCTTAGTGCAACATTTGCTCAAATGCGGCTTTGATGTCAAAGTCAATTGATGTCACCTCACCTATGGAATTCAGCATTTTGGTCCATATTTCACCCAAAGCTGAGATAAGGTTCAGAGCCAAATGGTCCTGGTGAAATCCAAACAGGGCATCAGTGGGTAATTTATCAGTGAATAAATGCGCACGGTAGCATCTCAATCATTTTGATGATGACAGTGAATGAACAGATTGGGTGGTTACTAGTGGATTAGATTTGAGCTGTTTTTGTAGACTGGACATACATGTAACTTTTTCATATGCTCAGATATATGTTAGTGTTGTAGCTGTATTAAAACAGCTCATCTAGAGACTTGTTATGGAGTTTTAAAAACTACAGCTAGGATGCTCTCTGGTCTCAAAGTCTTTGCTGTATCCAGTGGTCTCAGCCAGTGGTACTCATTAAGTTTGTTAATGTCTAGCTTTTCTCATAATGGGGATCTGAGAAGAAAACCAAGGTCAATCATCAATTTCAACATCTCTAAACACGACAACAAGCGACTTGCTGTTTCATTTCAGTTTGTCATATATTCCATGTCTGTACTGAGTGCCCTTGTGCTCCAGAAAGTTAAAGCTTTACGTAAGATCAGGAACCATCACATAAAAATCGTCCATCCTTAGCCACTTTAAAGAAGGAAGATAAGTAAATACATGAGATGCCATAAAGGGGGATTTCTGCTGTTACAATAAATTAATTTCTTTCCTATGTGGCGCCGGCTTATCTATACTGAGGCATAACTTATATCAGCTGATGTAACTTCTCATAGATAGACACAAAATGCTGGAGTAACTGCGGGACAGGCAGCATCTCTGGAGAGAAGGAATGGATAACTTTTCCTTCTGCTCAAGAGTTACTCTAAGTGTGAAAGGGAACTTATCAACAAAATCATGTTGATTTTTTCATTATCACAGCAATTCACATTATCAACAATGCCAAGGTCAAATAAAAGGTAATGAATTCTGCATGCAGTTATTCCACAACCACTTTGATGATTACCTTTTGGGACCACTGCAGCATAAGCTGTCAAAGCTGAAAGCAAGAAGTTTATACCAAAAGTATAAGAAAATAACTGCAGATGCTGGTACAAATCGATTTATTCACAAAATGTTGGAGTAACTCAGCAGGTCAGGCAGCATCTCGGGAGAGAAGGAATGGGTGACGTTTCGGGTCGAGACCCTTCTTCAGACTGATGTCGGGGGTGGGACAAAGGAAGGATATAGGTGGAGACAGGAAGATAGAGGGAGATCTGGGAAGGAGGAGGGGAAGGGAGGGACAGAGGAGCTATCTGAACGTCAACTTCTCCAACTTCAGATAGCTCCTCTGTCCCTCCCTTCCCCTCCTCCTTCCCAGATCTCCCTCTATCTTCCTGTCTCCACCTATATCCTTCCTTTGTCCCACCCCCGACATCAGTCTGAAGAAGGGTCTCGACCCGAAACGTCACCCATTCCTTCTCTCCCGAGATGCTGCCTGACCTGCTGAGTTACTCCAGCATTTTGTGAATAAATCAGTTTATCGAACAAATAGATGAATATAATTAAACAATTGACATTTCAGGTAACAAAGCATACACTTTCTACAGTGAATGTATTGATTCTTCGTCCTGGTGCTGCCTTTGCTTGACCGGTTTCTGCTATGGGCTTTGATGTGCAGCAATCATTGCTGGAAGTCTGGTCTTTGCGATGAAGGAGGCTGCAGATGGCCTGCAGGGCTCATGTGAGCAGTCGTCTTAGACTGTCTTAGCAGGGACAGTGCCACATCTGCATGAGCGGCAGGAATCTGGACCAGCTGGCAAAGGAAAGGATGGTGTGCAAGCACCATTTGTAGGCTTGAGAAGGGTTCTTTCTTCACAGAGGCCTGTAATTTCACAGAGACAACATTGCATCGCCACTTTAATTACCTCAAAGCACATGTTATGAGTTGAATTTAATGTCATGGTGGCAGCAGGCTGGTATAAAATATTGCCAGCGGACTGAGTTTCACCGCTGCATGCATAATTCGAATGGCCTCCACCTGTGCTGCTCTGGAGGCGGAAAGCTCTGTCATCAGCCACTGCACCATACCCAGGACTATGACCGACAGATCTGAAATACTCAGCACTTCCCAGATGATCAGATTAGCTCAAGGTTTCTCTGGACCTATATATTTTAGAGAAGGGCTCCCTCATGGCTCTCAGTTCCTCACTGATAAGCTGACCATGCACATAGCTTCTCCTTAGACAAATACAGCATCTTTCTCATGTAGATTGCCCTTTTGCAACCGTCTTCAGAATTCTTGAGAACAGAACTGTTCTCGGAGTTGACACACTTGTATCCTGATTTGTATCCTAGCTGCAGCTATATCAAGCACATACTATCTAACAAACTGGCATATTCAGCAAACTGTGGAGTGACGGACTCTGAGATCCTGCTTGGAGAAATAAAACGTAATAATGCTGCATCCCATCCTAACTTCCTTCCTAGAGTTACAGACATGTGCACAGCTGGTTCTGGAAATTATTTTTTGGGGTGGTGTACAGGGTGCACCCTTCTCCACTGTCTCAACATTTTCCTTTGTTTCTCTCTTGTATCCACACCTCTTTTCTCTGCAACCTAAAAACGATATATCTGTAACTATTCCCAATTCATCAACCTGAAACATTAACACTGGTTTTCTCCCTCGACAATCTGCCTTGAATATCTCCATAATTTTGTCAGAATATCAGGTTTCTTTCAGGTATTTTTCTTTGCTAACATTAAAAAGTGCACTTGCAAGCTGTTAACTGCTATGGTTACCATCTCGAGTTAGTCACCTACATGAATTTTTCATCATGTGACATGTAATCATCCTATCAGATCAAACAGCTTTATGATCTGAATCCATTTTTTGTATCATTAAAAAGCAGTAGAAAAGAAAAGAATAGTTTAAAAACACATTATTTTAGTAATTACACTCTTTTTTTCTTAAGGTTTTTGCCTACGGGTGTTTCTTGGCCGTTCTCAGATTGAACATACTTTAACAAGAAAGGCAAAAATAGAGAAGAAACTGATCTCTTTCAAAACATGAACTTGAAAAACCGATGTGCTTGTTAGATAAGAAATAACTGATCCATAGGAGGATATAAACTTTTTTAAAGGTTTTCCCCAGTAACAAACTCAGTCTTCAGGTGTAGAATTACACCAGCACCACTCCTTAAACTGAACCTCATATGTTCCTGGATATTAACTGGCAGCTTACGATAGTCGCCTGCATTCATCTGCTCTTGACAGTTTGCCTGTCGTCATGGAGACCAGTTAGATTTACACACATTTTTGCCTTTTATAGTCAGTAGTTTTCTCCCTTTGGGTATTGGTTGGGTGCACTGGTATGCAGTTTGAACAGCCACTTTATCAAGTGGAATGACTGCAGTGGAATGGCTGCAGTAACTGGAAGAAAAGTTTTGAACAAAAGTTCTTGGCAAAAGTTAGTGAAAGAAAGATGACCATCTCTGTGAACTGAAGATTGGGGTGTGTTCCACAGACATAAAATGGAAACAGATACTTAATTGTTTGGAATTACATTTATGAGGCCCACGTCTGCAGCTTGTGAGTTGAGGTAAGTAATAACTAATTTGCTGGCAAACAGATGTTACCAACCATAAGGAAATTTTCAGCACCTGATGCCACACGCACTGCTTGAGACTGCAATACGCTACTTTAGATGGTAGTGGAGGTAGGTACTTTCACAACATTTAAGAAACATCAGAGTGGGCGGTTGAATTGCCAAGGCCACGGATCAAGTGCTGACAAATGAAGGAAGGCAGGGGATGCAGCAGCGGAGGAAGTGTGCATCAGGCAGAGAAGCCAAGGGACCAGAGTCACAAGGTTTGAAGTGAGGGTCTTTGGCAGTTTGGAGTTTGTCCGGGAAGAAAGGGGAATTTATTTTTAAATTTGAAATTTTTGGACAAAAGAGTTTGGTGGGAAGATTTTGGGGTTGGGATATGGACTGATCTGACTTTGGGTCAGGCTATCTCCTGGAGAATTCCAATGAAGCCGTAAAAGAGGCTTAATATCAATGTTTGGCCTATATGTTATATCTGATGCCACAGAGGCTGGTCATATACCAACACCAAATCCAGATTAAGCTTAAAATATATTTACACTCATTCAGGACTAAACATATTAGAATATTATATCATTTGCGTTTATTAAAAGTTAATGCAAAGATTTATATAACATATTCTGATAACACAAAGATCTTTTAAAATATACAGTAATGTCATGGTGGTCAGGATACATTTTACATGCACTTCCACATGGGGGTGGAAAGCCCATGTTCATGAAAGTACACAGATGTTGTGGCAAAAACAGAGCATGTGTCACCATTATCAAAATTTCTTCAGTCCTTTGTGCAGGAAATTATTATATCATACCACTGTTGTATTGCAATTTTCTTCGTAAAACATTAACAAGATTATTATCTCAATAGTGTCAGATTAGGTATAGGGGAAGTGTAAGGAGACCTGGATGTCCTTGTACACCAGTCACTGAAAGTTAGCGTGCAGATACAGCAGGCAGTGAAGAAAGCTAATGGCATGTTGGCCATCATGAGAGGATATGAGTATAGGAGCAAAGAGGTCCTTCTGCAGTTGCATAGGGCCCTGGTGAGACCACATCTGGAGTATTGTCTGCAGTTTTGGTCTCCTAATTTGAGGAAGGACTCTTGAGGCAGTGCAGCGTAGGTTCACGAGGTTAATCCCTGGGATGGCGGGACTGTCATATGAGGAAAGATTGGAAAGACTGGGCTTATATTCACTGGAGTTTAGAAGGATGGGAGGGGATCTTACAGAGACGTATAAAATTATAAAAGGACTGGACAAGCTAGATGCAGGAAAAATTTTCCCAATGTTGGGGGAGTCCAGAACCAGGGGCCATAGTCTAAGAATAAAGGGGAGACCATTTAAAACTGAGGTAAGAAGAAACTTTTTCACCCAGAGAGTTGAGAATTTGTGAAATTCTCTGCCACAGAAGGCAGTGGAGGCTAATTCACTGGATGAATTTAAAAGAGTATTAAATAGAGCTCAAGGGGCTAGTGGAATCAAGGGATATGGGGAGAAGACAGACACAGGTTGCTGATTATGGATGATCAGCCATGATCACAATGAATGGCAGTGTTGGCTCGAAGGGTCAAATGGCCTCCTATGGCGACTAGTTTCTATATTTCTATGTAACAGAATTTCTGGATTGCTTAAATTATGCAGCCTAGCCACTGAATCAGTCAGCTTTATTTTGTTTTCTTGGAAACTTCAGTCATCAGGCTATCTGGCTCTAGATGTCAGGAAATTACGTATTTGGCACCATACAAGCTGACTAAATATCAGCAGCATATAATCAAGGACCAAATCCCCATTCATTTGTATTATGTATACTTCACCCAACTTTTAGATGCAAAATTTAGATGCAAAATTTTACATTTTGGCAGTACGATCTTAAACAACTGTTATTTCCAGTGTGGAAAGCAATGCTTATCATTTCTTGCCAAATCTAGCCATTCTAGACGTTTAATTGGACACCTTGGGTTTTGACTTGTCTTAATGCCAATACTTGATTTCCAGGAGCCACAAGGAACTGCAGATGTTGGAATTTTGAGCAAAATACAAAGTGTCAGATCACACCCAGACATTCACGGCGAAACACTAAACATACAATTAACAACATTTCCTTATATGCGGATGATGTACTATTATACATCACAAACCCTGAAATTAGCATTCCGAATTTACTAAATCTCATAACTCAATTTGGCTCATTCTCCGGATATAGAATTAATTGGTACAAAAGCGAAATTATGCCAATTACGGAACAAAATCCGGCTATACTTCAACAATTCCCTTTTAAAATTGCCTATGAAAAGTTCAAATACCTTGGAATCTACGTGACTAGGAAATATACTTCTTTATTTAAATCAAATTTCCCTTCTTTAGTTACTAAATTACATAGAAATATCCAATTTTGGAAAACACTCCCCATTTCACTAGCTGGTCGAATTAATGCTATAAAGATGATCTACCTCCCACAGCTACTATACCTATTTCAAGCAATTTTTTTCAAAAAAATTGATTCAATTATTACTAATTTTATTTGGGATTATAAGACCCATAGAATAAATAAAAGACATTTATGCAAGTCTAAAACTAATGAAGGATTCGCTTTACCAAACTTCCTATTTTATTACTGGACGGTTAATATTAAAAATATAACCTTCTGGCTGGACGACATTGATCGGCAACCAGATTGGTTAAAGTTGGAGAAGGAGGATTGCTTACCATTTGACATTGGTGCGATCTTATTCGCCCCAATAACTTTGAATTAAAAAACATATGGAGGAAACCCGATTATACATAGTGTTATCCGTATTTGGAAACAATTAAAACTCACTTTAAAATTGAGTAATTTATCTTTCTTCCTACCCATTGCAAATAACCTTTCTTTCAAACCGTCTGTCTCAGATATAGGATTCATTCAATGGAAAAGCTATGGAATTAAAATGGTGGGAGACCTCTATCATAAGGGAACTTTTCTCTCTTTTCAGGAATTACAACAGAAGTATGGATTACATGCTAATAATTTTTTTAGATATTTACAACTCAGAGATTATGTAAAATCACATACGCAAGAATTTAGATTTAGAGGCCCAGGAATTCTTGATGAATGCTTGAACCGTCACTACAATACAAATAAATTAATATCTTATATTTATAATACTCTTTTAGATACCGACATTCCGTCATCAGAATCATATAGACGAGCATGGGAGGACGAATTGGCTCAACCCATAACGCAAGACATATGGGACGAAAGTTTACAACACATACATCAATGCTCGTTAAACACTAGACACTCATTAATACAATTTAAAATATTACACAGACTACATTATTCGAAGACAAAATTAAACAGGATCTTCCCAAGTATCTCCCCTATTTGTGATAAATGTCAATTTCAAGAAGCCAATTTAACTCACACTTTTGTGACTTGTACAAATATGCAAAATTTTTGGATCGATATTTTAAAAATCATTTCCAAAGTTATCGATGACCAACTGGATTTAGATCCAAAATTAATAATTTTAGGATTATCAGAACACATTACAAACTTTACGCTAAGTCAGAGAAGCTTTCTTGACTACAGTTTAATAACTGCGAAAAAATTAATACTTAAATTTTGGAAAAAAACAGTAACCCCCACAATTAAAATATGGATTACGGAAATGACCGAGACCTTGCATTTGGAAAAAATAAGGTTTGCCTTAATTGACAAACCAAATCTATTTTTAAAAATATGGTCTCCATTTATTGAATTTTAAAAAAAGTAAATGGGTTTGTCACAAAACTAAAATTTAAAACTAAAGTTAAAACTTGAGTTTAGGGTTGGATGTACAACTATACTCATTAACTCCCGGTTCTATCCCCATAATCTTTATATTTGTAATTCTCTTTTTTCTTTGCTTTCTCTCTATTAGTTTATAGTCTTTTTTTTCAGTCTCTTTTCATCTTTATTTTTTCTTAAAAAAATTAAAAATTGAAGCTATGTAAGAATTCTATAACCAGTTTGTCGTTTATTATTATTTGTACATATGCTTTAAAAAATTAAAAATTTTATAAACATTTAAAAAAAAAAAAACAAAGTGCTGGAGGAACTCAGCAGGTCAGGCAGCCTGGAGGGTATGAACAGATGATGTTTCTGGTCAACATCCTTCTTCAGTCTGAGTTCCTCCAGCACTTCGTGTCTTGGGTTCCATTGTTGGACATTCCTGGAAAAAGCAAATTTCCATTGAGGCAGCAGGGGACTATGTATTGGGAGCTTCCCTGTGAATGTTTCAGCCCACCAAGGTACCCATACCCCACAGCCTCCCAAAGACGACCCATCTCCAACCTTCTATATGGCTTCCTGAGTTCCAGATCTCCACACCAGTGCCCTGATCTCCAGAATTCCCTTGTCAAAGCTTTAATCTCCAGGCATACACCCTGCTCCCACCTCTGCAGATCCTAGGCTTGGATTAGGGCCCAGAACTTATTTTACCTCAGCTCTTCCCACTGCTCCCCTATGCCCTTCCCAACCCTATACCTTCCCTAGTTCTGTAATATATAAAATTTGCAGTGGCAGGAACATGACTAAAATGGTCATTCGAATGCTATACAACAATCCTTTGGCATGCCTTTAACAGGGATCAATTTTGAGGAATTGATTTTGATATTGAATTGTATTAATTCTTGGACTGTGGTTTTCACCACTGTTTTCTGATATTTATTATCTTGATGCCCTAAGAAGATGGGTGGTAGATCTTCTGCCTAAGCCACTTCAGGCGATAGTTAAGAGGTGGTAGATTGGATTGTTTTTGAAGCCAGACCCATTGTAGAAATCAGTTATTCAATTGGGGTTTTATGACAGTCTTACAACTTCACATTCACTACTTGGTACTATATTCAAATGTGCAGATGCAGTGGGATTTGTACTCCTGATCTCAGAATTGCCTTATGAAGAACATAACCTCTGAAACTACTGTACTTATAACTGGTACATCACTGGTACAAAAGCCGCTCTTCACCTGCAGTCTCTTCATGTCAGAGCCTCAGCAGTAAATACTGGAAAATTGACAATTAGCATTTAGCTGGTCCAACCAACTCCTGGATATTACCATCTCCAGGAAGATCCACATCAGTAATATGAACATGATTTTACTGCAGCATTCATTTAATGGACCCTGATTGAAATCTGATCCTTTGGAAAATTGTTAAGTTTGAATGTGAAAACGCTATGACCTGTGCAGATCATCATGTCAATAGAGAGTCATACCATCTGCCTCACCTAATGACCAGATAAAGTTTGTCATCAACAAAAAATGGGAACAGATTGTTGTGAAAGGAAAGTACATGTATTTCTCAATATATGAATATTATAGTTAAGAATTTTCACAATAATACCATTAACATATTAGCATACATTTCACCATAATATATAGCACACCATAAAATGGTCGAGTTGTACAGCACAATTGTACAAATTGTACAGTTGTACAGTGGAAACAGGCCCTTGGTCCCAACTTATTCATGCCAACTTACGTGCCTTCCTGAAGGAGACTTATTTGCCTGCATTTGGCCCATATTTCTCTCAACGTTATCTATCCATGAACCTGTCTACATGTCTTTTGAAATTGTTATTATACCCATCTCTACCATTTCTTCATGCAGCTCATCCATATACCCACTACTCTGTGTGTATAAAGCATGCCTTTCTGGTCTCCTTTAAATATCTCTCTTCTCACCTTAAACCTATGCCCTCTAGTTTTAAACATTCCTTCCCTCAGAAAAAGACTGATTCTCCCACCTTATCTATCCCATTTATACTTTTTCAGAACTCTCTAAGGCCACCCCTCAGCCTCCTTCACTCCACAAAAAAAACAGTCCTACCTATTGGATTTGTCCTAATAACTCAAGCCAGCAAACCCAAGCTGCAACCTTGTGAATATTTTTGGCACCCTCTCCTGCTTAATCATATCTGGTATGGTGACCAGAACTGCACACAATATTCCAGGTGCAGTCTCATTAGTATCCTATACACTGTCTGAACATATGAATTCATGGTACCAATTAATCTTTCAAACTTGTATTTGAATGAATTAGTATCATCAATTTCCATTACCTCCTTTGACTACCTGTCCATATGAGCTGAAATAATGATTTGTATGGATTAGTTATGTTTAACGCATTTAAGTGCAGGTTCACTGTTCTGGATACTGAATGAAATGTTTAAACAATTAGAGAATTTCACTTCCTATCTCTAACATGTTTCCTCATCTTTTTCAGGTACATTTGATGAGAAGTGACTGTGCAATGTCAACATGGCAGGAAGTGGTGATGGGCAGCTTTCAAAGTCTCATAGCCATCATTGTAATGTTGGTGCTGTTCCCTACAAAGAAAAGGATGCAACAAATTCAGCTAGCATATCAGACAGAAATGTATATTCTGCACTCTCCAAAAAGTACCCCAGAATCTGTCAGTGGATACCAAATCCAAATACCACTGTCCCCCAGAACAAGCTACAGGTCCTGAAAGGTAATAGGCCATCAGAAAAAGATGCAGGCCAACTGCCTGAGAATAGAAACTGCCCAGAGCAGAGCAAACCAAGAATCTGCATTCTTTCAGGAGATGGCCATGGGGACAAACACCATGAAGAAGAAGTAGGCCCTGGTTTATGTAAGCGCACTTACTTAACAGACAGCATTCTTAGCTGTGAGCAGGGCGAGTACAATGAAGGCAGGGAATCCTTAGGTGAATGCATCAAACAGGATATATTAAGAAGGGTAACAGAAACAGTCAACTTGGAAAATTCTTCCTTGCTAAATGGGGAGAATCCTTCTGAAAAATGCAATACAAAGAACTGGAGTCCTCCAAAAGGATTCTGGAAAGTACTTGGAATGGAAAATATACAATCAGTTGTTAGTGCAGAGAAATTTAAGGATGAGATTCTCCCAGAGGAAAATTGGAATATTAACGAATCAGAGATTTCCAACGTTCACTGCAGATATGACTCTGAACAAAAGAGCGTGTTAGAGAACTTTTCAAAAGTCGATGGTTTAGGCGGTTCTGCACTCAGGAGAGGAGAGTGGACTATGGAAAATACACGCAAGCTTGGTCATCTGGGGGGCCTTTGGAGAACGGACAGTTGGGAGAGTGTCAGCAGTAGTGCCAGCTTGTTGTCTCTGACAGAAAGAGTAGAACAAAATCGTACCAATCTCAAACGAATGCTGACATCTTTGCATCCCAAGCGTGGACCTGGAATTGGTATTGAAAACCTGCCTCTGGAGAGGCTTGCACCATCCAGCTACCAATTTGCATCTACCCCTCTGGACGATAGGTTCCCTAGGAACAAATATATCAAGCAAGGTAAATCTTTACATAGATTCTTTTGTATTGGACAGCATTTTCACTGTGTTTCTACATCTTTTGTACAAATCATTATCATGGGGGATTCCCTACTTAATTGAAAGATACAGCATGGAAACAGGCCATTCAGCCCACCGAGTCTGCGCTGCCCATTGATCATCTGTTCACACTAGTTCAATGTTATTCCGCTTTCGCACCCATTCCCTATATACTGGGGGCAATTTATAGACACCAATCAATCTACACATCCACACATCTTAGGGTTGTGGAAGGAAACAGGAGCACCCAGAGGAAACTGTGCGATCGCAGGGAAACGTGCAAACTCCATACAGGCAGCACCCAAGCTCAGGATTAAACCCCAGCTTCGGGCGCTGCGATGCAACCGCTCTACTAGTTGCGCCACAGTGCCACCTTTCACACTGTGACGGAAACTCTTTACTTCAGGGTGCTAAACATCAAACTGCTGGAGGAACTCGGGGGATCAAGCTGTATCTGTGATGCCAAAGGAATAGTCAGCTTATTAGGTGGAGATCCTTAATCAGGACGAGGGAACTAATTGAGCCTTTGTTCCAGAAGTAAGCAGGGGCCCTAAGTCATTCATGAGAGGGGATGGAGGTATATAAAGACTGGATGTCTAAAGTGAAGTTGAGGTGGTAGAGGCAAGGGAACTGGAAGTTGTCAAAAATTGTGGAGGGCATGAGAAATGTCCAAGATGTCGGTTGAAAGGGACTGGATAAGATGAAACAGGACAGAGTCAAGGCGTGAAAAAGTTATTCCATGAGTCCCGATGCAGGGCCTAAAACATGGAGAAATACTTTCAGGCAAATCTCCTCTGCACCATATACTTTGAAGGCTGGTGAACTCTTCTATAAATCATTAAACAAATTCCATTTGCTCTGTCCATAGTCTGATTATAGGTTCCCTTTCCATTATGTCATTTGTTTTTCTCAACCTTGGGGTTGTAATTGGACTCAGGTGCTACCATAAATAGAACAATATCTCTGTGCTAAAAATAGAAAGCACTGGAAACAATCATCAGATCAGGTATTTGTAGACATTTCAGGTCAAAGACTCTTCATCCATGTTAAAGAGATATGGCATTCTTTACATTTAATGGTCTGTGTGGGAAGGTCTTATTTGGTAAACATATCATTGGATCCTCCTTTCCTCTTTGTGTATTCAGCTGAAACAGTTCCAAAGCACAACGTATCCCCTCTACCTCAGTTAAATGCTCACATTTACTTCATTTCTTTTTCTTTCCCTAAATGTATCTTATATATGAAACTTAACTTGTCCTTGGCTCAGCTATATGCAACAATCTTAGTGGTGGTAGTTTTCACTTAATGGCAGACAGGGGTGTCAGTCACCATATTTTTTTTGTTTTGCTCTTTTATTTTGCCTGGCTCCTTACTCTCCTTACTGCCTACATAACTGTTGCCAACTAGGGGAACTGTGATTGGTTTATACAAGCATTAACAAAAACTAGCTTTTAGCAACAAAAAAACTGCTTGGTGAAGTGGACATTAAAAATCTCACTATTTTAAGATGCATTTTGTGGCCAATATTTACCCCCAATTAACATTTCTAAAAACATTATCTGAATATTAAGACATTGTTGCTTGTAAGAGTTTACCAAATTGGCTTTTGTATTTCATGCACTACGAAAGTTACCACAATTCAGTACTTCTGTAGCGGCAATGTGCTTTGATATATTGTTAAGGGGATACGAAAGACATTATATAAGTGACACAAAGAATATGTGTCTGCATATGATAAATTGATAAAAATGCAGGAAACATCAAATAAGAAACAAAACCAATCTGTCGGGTCATCAATGCAATTGGTATTGACACAAGAGACTGCAGATGCTGGAATCTTGAGCAAAATACATAGTGCTGGAAGAGTTCAGCAGGCCAAGCAACATCTGTGGAAGGAAAAGGCTCGATAACGTTTCAGATCAGGACCCTACTTCAGAATGATTGAATAGAGGAGAGAAAAATGGTAAAGTTGAAGGGAAAGGATCGAACAAAAACTAGCAAATGATAGGTGAATACAGGTGAGGAGGGCTGGTTGCCAGATGGGTGGACTTAGTAACAAGGGCTGGAGGTGAAATGGAGACAAAAAAATGTCAGATAAAGAAGGTAGAGGAGGACAAGCTGTCTTTGAATCTCATGATACATGCTATCACGTTTTTGTACCTTCTTCTCAATGGCAGATGCAGGGGAAGAGGGAATGCCATGTCCTTGATTATGTTAGCTGCTTTCCCGAGGCAGAATGAAATGTAGATAGTCAGTGGAGGGGGAGGCTGGTTTGTGTCATGTACATGGGCTGTGTCCACAACTCTACTAAGTTTAATTCTCCATCCTCCTCTTTCACTGATCTCTTCGTGCCCTCTTGAACTATTATACCGAGCACCCCACCTCCTATCGAGGCATGTTGTAGCCTTCTGCACTCAATATCAAATTCAACAATTTGACCCGAATCATTACCTTTCCATTTTCTATCATGATTATTCCAGTTAATATGGATATTGATTTGGTCAAATTATAACTCGCTTTAGCCTACTCCTTACAGTAAATACAATCTAGTAGCACATGTTTTGCATGCAGCACAGTATTTAACTGCAGAATAAAACCAGTGGCAGAATATGATAACAAATAATTCAGAAAGTTAACAGAATGTCATTGTTTATTTCTGGGGGAAATTGTTGAGAAATGGAAGGAATTTTTGCTTTAGTTACCCAGAGTATTAGTGACACGGGGCCTGCAGTTTTGTGCATGGATTGATTTCTGCATTTAAAGAAACTTCAAATCTCAATAATTGCTGTTCCATTCTTCCAATTACTCTCAGTATGAAATTGTCCTCTTTTAAGTATTTTATCCACCCTCTTGCTATTTCTAGAACTATCTTGTATTGTCTTTAAATGGTGCTAAAATAATCGGTCCAAGCCACAAATTTGAATATTTTTTTACATGTACGTATGGTTTTCCTAGGTTGTGGGATAAATGAAAATGACAGTGACTGGGATTCAGAGATTTCACTACAGCAATCTGATCGTGGTATGAGGTGAGACATATGTTGCTTTTGACCTGTCCTTGAGTTCTACAATGAATCGTGGCTGCGTCACTCTCTGCTCTGCCAGATGGCAAATTCTTTGGATTGGAGTTATATTTAGAACGTGGAAAGTGTTTTTAAGTTCTGTAAGCCTGCTGATTCCAAATGTACTTACTTTTGCTATATAAGTCTTGAAATCTTACCCATCAACAATCTACCACTCTTAAGTCTTGAAAGATTTAATTGAACATTCAGAGCCAATTGCTAGTGCGTGTTCTAGAAGTCTGCCACCCTTCAAGACTATAATGCTTCAAATGTCTTGAGGCATTATAGCCATGCAATATTCCGCCCCCACTCAATACTCACAAGCTTGTAGAATAATTATTTAACATGAAATTTGTCCCACGGTGAAACATGTGGTATATTTCCATCATCTGATGGGATTATTCCAGAACCTAGAGAATTTTGGATGCATTCAACATCTTTGAAGCTGCTTTGTTTAAGATCCCAGGATGCAGGCCTCCAGGTCATGCAACATCTGTCTTCAGTTCCTTTAGTCTGCTTGATGTCAATTCCATTCCTAATACACCTGGATTATCTGCTATTATTGGTATGCTTTTAGCATCTTCGATCATGAAGACAGATACAAGCTAATTGTTAAACGCCTCTGTATTTCTCTATTATTAATTTTTAAGTCTTATTCTCAGAAGGAAGTTAGACTAGGACAGAACATACACAGTGGACCACAGGACCACGGGGAGTATGTTGAACGGAGGTACCTTGGGGTACCAATAGATAGTTCACTGAAAGTGGGAAGACCTGTAGGCAGAGTGATAAAGAATGGGTATGGTATGCGTACCTTCATTGACTGAGGCATTGATTATAAGAGTTGCAGATACATTTGTGTAAAACATTGGTCAGGTTTTATTTGGACTATTGTGGACAGTCTGGTCACTAAACTATAGCAAGGACGATTAAGATAGAGAGGATTCAGAAAAGATTCACAAGGATGTTGCTGGATTGGACGGGTTGCATTATCAGGAGAGCTTGGATAGGCTACATCTGTTTGAAGCTGAGAGGTGACATGATGGAGGTATATAAAATTGGGGAGGCAGAGATAGGGTAGCTAGCCAGAGTCTGTGTCAGAAGGAAGCAGGTGTCTAAAACTACAGGGCAAATGTTTACGGTGAGTGGGGGATTCTAAAGGGAACCTGAAGGGTCATTCTTTTCAATGGGTCATTCTGGAAAGAACTGCTAGAAGTGATGGTAGAGGTGAGGAGGCGGTGGAGGCAAGAACAGTAACCACATTCAAGAGGCACGTTGAATGGGCAAGGCACAGTGGGATATAGAATTGACGCAGGCAAACGGGATTAGTCTAGACAGGCATGTTAGTCAGCATAGACAAGGTAGGCCAAAGGGCCTGTTTCTTTGCTGTATAATGCTATGATTCTCTGACTGTGACCAACTTATATGTTAGTTGCTATTTTTATATGATTGTAGAAAATATACTGTCTGTTTTTATAATTATTTCAGTATTTCAGTCATCTTTTGTTGATTTCGTAAATTTTCTCAATCTTTTGGCCTACTGCTAATCTTTGTAACATTGTATATCTTTGCTTTCAATCTGATACCATCCTAGCTTCCTTAGTCATCCTTCTCATAAAGTCTTTATTTCTCAATTGAATATATAGAGTCATAGAGTCATACAGCGTGGAAACACGCCCTTCGGTCTAACTTGACCACGCTGACCAACATGCCCCATCTACACTAGTCCCACCTAGTGCAGTTGGCCCATATCCCTCTAAACCTATCCTTTTCATGTACCTGTCTAAATGTTTCTTAAAACGTTGTGATGGTACCTGTCTCAACTACTGCCTCCAAGAGCTCATTCCATACACCTACCACCCTTTGTGTAAAAAAAGTTGCCCCTCAGGTTCTTTTTAAATCTTTCTCCCTTCACCTTACATTGCTGAGTCATGAAATATATTTTTTAATGTTTGCTGCTGCTTATCTGCTGTTTTATCTTTTTCATCTATTTTCCAGTCTATATTATCTCTGCCTTTATACCTGTATGATTATAGTCATAGATTTATGCAGCACGGAAACAAGCCCTTTGGCCCAAATTGTTCTGTGCAAGCAAGATATCCCATCCAAGACAGTCTTATTTGCCTGCATGTGACCCATATCTTGCCAAACCTTCTCGTCCTTGTACCTGTCCAAATGTCTTTTAAATAATGTTACTGTTCCTGCCTCAACTATTTCCTCTGGCAGCTCATTCTGTATACTGACCACATACTGAACAAAATTGCCCATTAGGGTCCTATTAAATCTTCCCCCTCTCATCTTAAACCTATGCTCTCTAGGTCTTGCTTCCACTGCCCTGGGGAAAAGAATGCATTCACCCTATCCAATCCCCTCAAGATTTTATCCACCTCTATAATATCACTCCTCTGCCTCCAGTGCTCCAAGGATTAAAATTCTAACCTGCCCAAAGTTTCCCCATAGCTCAGAACCTCAAGTCCAAGAAACATACTCGTAAATCTTCTCTGCACCTTTTCCGGCTTAATGGCATCTTTCCAGGCGACCAAAACTCAACACAATACTCCAAGTGCGAACTTACCAGTATCTTGTACAACTGTAACATAATGCCCCAAGTTCTATACTGATGTCTATTATAAACCTACTGACTCCCACAACTGTCTAGACTACACTTCTTCCCACCCTGCCTCCGGCAAAGACTATCCCCTACTCCCAATTTCTCTCTCTACGCTGCATCTGCTCCCAAGATGAGGTGTTTCACACCAGGACATCACAGATGTCCTCATTCTTTAGCGAACAAGGTTTCCCTCACCTATCATGGATGAGGCCCTCACTTGTGTCTCCTCAGTATCCCGCAGCTCTTCTCTTGCTCTACCTCCTCCCAGTTGCAACAGGGACAGAGTCCCCCTAGTCCTCACCTTTTACTCCATCAGCCGTCGCATACAGCACATAATCCTCCGACAGTTTTGCCACACACAATGGGATTCCACCATAGCCCTATCTTCCCAACATCACCCCTTTCTGCTTTCCCCAGAGACCATTCCCTTCGCAACTCTCAGGTTAACTCATCCCTTCCCACTGAAACCAGTCCTACCTAGGTACCTTCCGCTGCAACTGCAGGACATGCAATACCTGTCCCTATACCTCCTCCCTTGACTCTGTCCTGTACGCCGACATTCCTTTCAGGTGAAACAGAGGGTCACCTGCACCTCCTCCAACCTCATCGACTGTATCTGCTGTTCCTGGTGTTGACTCCTAGATATCGGCAAGGCCAAGCGCAGACTCAGTGATCGTTTTGCTGAACATCTTCACTCAGTCTGCCTCGGCCTACATGATCTTCCGGTTGTCAAACACTTCCCACCCTGGAAGTCCCCTTCCCATTCCCATAATGAGCTTTCTGTCCTGGGCCTCCTCCATTGTCAGAGTGAGGCCAAACGCAAATTGGAGGAACAGCATCTCACATTTCACTTGTGTAGCTTAAAACCCAGCTGAACTAATATTTCTCTAACTTCAAGTAACCCTTGCATCCCCTCTCTCTCCATCCCTCCCCCACCCTAGTTGTCGCACTAGTTTTAATGTTGTTCTGTTGAGTTCCTCTGTCTGTTTACTCATTGTCACCTATCCCACACCCAACAATAGCCTATTATGTGCCTCCATTTCCTTGTTTATCCATGCTTTTTGCATATCTTCCATTCATTTCTCCAATGATCTATATCTCTCGTTCACGTTTCCCCTGACTCTTAATCTGAAGAAGGGTCTCGACCCAAAATGTCATCTATTCCTTTTCTCCAGAGATGCTGCCTGACCTACTGTTTCTCCAGCCTTTTGCGTCTGTCTTGTTCCCCGATACGTGCCAAAAGCCTTTATCTCTCTGCGATTACACTTTCAGGGATCTATTTAGTTGTACACTGAGATCTCTCTGCTCTACGGGCTCTACCAGCACTCTACTCTTCACTGTGAAGGTCCTGCCCTGCTTTGATTTATCCAAATTAAACTCCATTTGCTATTCTTCAGCCCACTTGCCCAGCTGATCAAGATTCTATAGTAAATATTTTTAGATCATTTCAAGACCCCTTTCTCAGCCTTAAATTTCTTACTCTTAATTTGAGTATTGACTTCTATCATGTTATGATCACAATCCTTTACTATGAAATCATAAGTTAATCTTGTCCAGATCACATGACCAGATCTACAATAACCTCTCCATTATTGACTCCACAATGTATTACTTTAGGAAACAATCACATGCTTTGAACTCATTCCTGCCTTTGCCAATTTGATTTGCCCAATTTATATGATCAAGATTTGGAAACAATTACATAATTATTCCAGTACTTTTCTTGAAAGCTCTTATTTATTCAGGATTGATCCAATATGTAGCTCAATTTAAGGACCTATAAATTATGTCTGACAGTTCCCTTGCTATTTCTTATCTCCACCCTAACTGATTTTACATCTCGATCTTCTAAGCCAAGATCATGTCTCACTGCAGTACTGATGTCATCTTTTATTAACAGAAACATTCAATATCCTTTTTCTTTCTGACTATCTTTCTGGAATGTCAAATACCCAGCAAAGTTTAGTTCATAATCCTGGTCACCTTGTAACCATCTCTTTAATGGTTATCAGACCAATTTATTTCTAACCATGCCATGAATTAGTCTATCATGTTGTGAATCCTGCAGGCATCCAAACTAACAAAGCTTTCAATCTGGTAATTTTAACAATTTTGGCTCTATTTGCAGTTCCCCTGTTACATTTGTATGGTCTGCCCTTTCTTGTTCATCCGTGATTATCAATTTAAATGTTGCCTCCCCGCATTTCCATCTTGTCCTTATCTTATTCTTTCCCAATTTCCATTCATCCGAACCTGAAACATTGTCACTAACACCAAACTATTCAGTTTAAAATGCATTTAACTCTCCACCCCAATTCAAAACAATTTAATTTATCCAACTTCTCAACATCATTTAATCCTAAACTATTTATAAATAAAACACTAATTTACAACCCTGGTTATTTGTTTTACTAGGAGATTAATCTCAGTCCAATCCAAGTGAAACCTTTTCTTTCAGAATAACTCCCTCTTTCCCTGGTATGTAAGCTAATGGTACGTAACCCACTATCCCTATGTCATTCTTTGAGCTTTCTGATCTTCCTGATCCCATGACAATGTGTCCATGGCTCGGCTAAGGTAAGGTTGCTATCTTTCTGGTCCTCTTTTTAATTTAGACCCTGGCTGCTCTTACTCCCTCAGTGGAATCTTTTTCTTAATCCTGCTGTGTCTTTGGTTCCACATGAATCCTAACAATGATGTTTCCCCTCCAACCATGAGGAGATGTCCTTGGTTTAAACCAGTATCTGCAGTTCCTTCTTACACATTTCGTCTGCTCCACTGCAAAGTCTCCTCAAGGTATGTCTACTTTGAAGAAGTTCTCCTCCTCTCTCCAACGAGAGTTCTGCAACATCCTCTCTCGCTGCTCGCCCTCTGTGATTCCTCCTGCTCTCCGACTCTACGACCACGTTTTAACCCAGACTCACTACCACAGCCACGTGTGTTTTCTTGGTGTTTGCCTGCGCCTACATCTTCTGCCTCGTGGATTCCAGCTCCGGTTCCAGACATCCCAGTTCGGACCCAACTCGGATTACAGTTACCGACAGTCGCTTTGCCGCTTTTCGCAACAGTTCTCCTTCCGTGCTTCACATTTTCACCCTACAAACAGCTTACCTTGGCCTGTTTCCTTTATCATCGCTACATTTTTGCATATCTTTCATTCATTGGTCTTTATCTCTCCACATCACCGTCTATATCTCTCGTTTCCCTTATCCCTAACCAGTCTGAAGAAGTGTCTCGACCCGAAAAGTCATCCATTTCTTCTCTCCAGAAATGCTGCCTGTCCCGCTGAGTTACTCCAGCTTTCTGTGCCTATCTTCTTTAACTCTGAGGTATCACAAAATGCTGGAGTAACTCAGCGGGTCCGGCAGCATCTCTGGAGAGAAAGAATGGGTGACGTTTCGGGTCGAGACCCTTCTTCAGACTGCGATACCTTCGATTTGTACCAGCATCTGCAATTATTTTCCTACACTTCTTTAACTCTGACATTGGTTTGAGCCTGCAGGAATTATGCTCATGGTTGCAGGTAACATTATCTAACTTTCTAACTGTACTGTTGCCTAGCAACCCAGCATTCTTTTGCATCCCTCATTTTGAATGCCCCTATTATATTCAGTTTTCTCTTCATCCTTGCCAGTCACAAAGGGTGCAAAAATCACATACCTTTTCAATAATTGCAGCGACTGAAGCTCTTTCTACATTCTGAATCCCTATTCCTGATTTACAGCCTTAACCTTCTGTCCATATCCACATATCAGATCCATAGAACTGAAGCTAAGTTCTGCCTCCTGCCTCCTAAACTGCCTCCTGAAACAAAGCACCAAGGTAGCATTACCTCTTCCTGCTGCATTACAACACCCGAAGCTTGGACTCCATCTCATCAAATTTGAAGAAAGGTTCCTTGGGCTACGAATATTAAATGTTCATGTGCTGCTGTGGATCACATTCAAGTCAAGTCAAGTCAATTTTATTTGTATAGCACATTTAAAAACAACCCACGTTGACCAAAGTGCTGGACATCTGATTAGGTACTAAGGAAAAAAAAAAGAAACGTACATTAGCACGCAAACAGTTCACAGCGCCTCCTCAATGAGCCTCAAACGCTAGGGAGTAGAAATAGGTTTTGAGCCTGGACTTAAAGGAGTCGATGGAGGGGGCAGTTCTGATGGGGAGAGGGATGCTGTTCCACATTGGTGTCCACTAGCTCCCACATGCTACAGCTGCAACATGTCAACTGCCCTATCGTATCTGTCAGAATTTATTTATCAGTATTTTTTTTCTGTAAGTGGCTCTGTAAGTGGCTCTTTACAACTGTAACTTATAATTCGGTCTAATTTTAACATAACAATTTAATCACACTTTCCACTAGATATTATTTTTTAGTAAACACCTTTGAAATGGAGAGAGAGGAATAAAAAAACTGCAGCCAATTAATTTCCTGTCTCTTGTAGTATTATTATTTCTTTTTTTTCCTCTATTAATTAAACTCTTGATTTGGGTTACTGCTGGTTTAGTGTGGTTTAGAGATACAGCATGGAAACAAGCCCTTTGGCCCATGGAGTCTACATCAACCATCAATCACCTGTTCTCACTTGTTCTATGTAATCCTACTTACTCATTTGCAATCTACACAATTTACAGAGCCCATTTAACCTGCAAACCTGCACATCTTTGGGATGTAGGAGGGAACTCTGGCAGTCACAGGGACCACGTGCAAACTCCACACAGAGAACACCTGAGGAGAGCTGGTGAGAAACAGCTCTACCAGCTGTGCCATTGTTCCACCACAATGAGTATATGTTCAACTCTCATATGTTTTTTTAATTTTAGAAATGTAACAACTCTTTCTATAGTTCACCAAGTTTCCCCATCACTCAAAGCTTGACTCTCATTCCCTGCATACGCGGAATTACACGGGCCTCCACTCTGTGCTACTTAGCATGACATTTCCATGACTTCTCTGGAAATTATCAAAATAACTTGAAGCCAGGTCTTGAAAGGAAACACTAGGGAAGCTGGCCAAAAGCAAGATTCATGGCAGTTTTAAAGAAGTGTTTTAAAAGAGGAAAGTGAAGAAAGCTCTAAGATTTGGTGAGGATATTTCAGAATTAAAATCAGGGATGATGACAAAACCAGAATTGGAGGAGCATAAAACACTCATAGATTGCAGCACTGGACGAGATTCCAAGTGATATGGAGAACAAAAACAGAAGAGGCATTTGAAAGCAAAGATGAGAATTTTAAAATTGACGTACTGTTAATTCGGAATCAAATAGCACATATGTGAATTAGGACATTGGCTGCCAAGGTGACAAGATTACAGACAGTAGAACATAAGAGAGTAGAACAAGGTTTTAAATAGTCTGTTTCTGTTTCAGATTTAGATCATTGGCAAGGAGAGGGAATTGAGTTTATAGCAGCGAACTAAGAGAATGTTATCAGTTATCAATACTGGTTTTGTATTCGTGAATGATGTTGCTGAGAATGCAACATATAGAACAGTGGATGGGATATTTTGAGATACATATTTTAATCACAATAACCTTGCAATATACTAGGTTGTTTTTTGTATGTATTTTTGAATTTCCCAAGTGTATAGAAAAACAATGGGCCTTGGAATCCGTTCAGTTCCTCCTTCTTGGTATATCTCTATTAGTGCCAGTGGATCAAATCATTGCCACGACTTGGTTGCTTTTAGCTAGTCTGTGCCAGACATTGAGCAGAACAGCAGCGAGCTGAGAGACAGGGCTCAACATCAGTCATCCAAGCCTTGTTCAGGAAACTAGGATGTGTGTGTAGACCAAGTATTGTTAACAACTAAACATCAATGTTATCCAGGACTGAGTGTCAGCAGACCCAGAACTGTTCACTTTAACTGTCTGTTAATTTTAGCCAATTATCCACTCCATTGCAACTCCCAGACGTGAATAAGGGCATTTGAACTAATTATGCAAGTTCATCTTGCATCAATGAGATAAGGTTAAACATTTTGTTATGTCTTTTCTGTTTCGGCAGAGGACTGAAGTAGACTGACCTAGTAAGTGCCTATGATGTGGAAGGGCTGATCAATAGACTGCAGCAGAGCTCACCTGTTCTCCTGCCTGCTCACTTGCGTCCTTATTGGTTACATTCTTTATTTAAATAGATAATCCTTATTCCTAACTAAACTAATCTTTAATTTCTCCAATAGGCTCACAGGCCATCATGTGTCATAACTCAAAGGTTTGTGAGATTGTGTGTGTATGGTGCATGTGTGCAATGTATGTGTGTCTGTCTATGTCTATGTGCACACTGCAATGTAACTTCACTTAGTCCAGTAACCTGTGTTTGATCCTAATCTACCCAGCAGAGGCTTTGTGTTCTCCAACCAGCTGCCACTGAGTCCCAGGCATGAACTGGCAAAACAACTGCTGGAGAGAGCTCGGAGGAAGGCCCGAGCTAGTCCACTCAAGGCTGACCACAGTATTCTGCCGGTAGTGAAGAGTTCTATGTAAGTGCTACTCATAGCTTTCTTGGGTGACTATTTAGAAAACAAATCCTGCCACAGATGAATGACCAGAAGATTCACAACTTCCCCAAAAGGTTGCAAAATATGTATATGAATTTTACTGCATACAAAATGTGAACAATATCTTATTATAGGATCACAGAAGCAGGAGTGAACAATTCAGCCCACAATCCTATTTATCAAGAAACAAGGAACTGCAGGTACTGCTATAGAAAAAAAGACACAAAGTGCTGGAGTAACTCATCCTTTTGTAGTTAGGGGGGAAGGGGGTCGAAAGCTGGGAGAGGAGGGGTGAAGCCTGGCAAGTGATAGGTGGATACAGGTAAGGGGGAATTTTGATAGGCAGATGGTTGGACAAAGGCCGGAGATAAAAAGACAAAAGGTGTAAGACAAAGATTGAAGAGCTGTGAACAGTGAAGAGAAAACAGAGGAAGGAATGTAAGGGAAGGGGAGAGGAGAACTAGGCGTGAGTCCAGATGGAGCAGAGGGTAGAACGGGGCGTGGATTGGTTAGTTACCCGAATTTACCTAATTTACAGTGTTCCGAGCTTACAACCCAATGGTATGAACATTGAATTCTCCAATTTTAGGTAACTTGAGAACTGTTGTAGGACAGAGAAACTAAGGGGGAATCACGCAACTGCAGATGCTGGATTACAAAAAAAGACACAAATTCCTGGAGTAACTCAGCAGGTCAGGCAGGATCTTTGGAGAATATGGATAGGTGATGTTTCAGGTTGTGACTTTTCTTCAGTACAAGGAGTAGAGGTATATAATCCCATGAAAGTGATAACGCTGGTTGATAGGGTAGTGAAGAAGTTGGGATGTTATGTTACAGCTGAATAAGATGTAGGTAAGACTACATTTGGAGTAATGAGTACAGTTTGGGTCACCTTGCTATTGGAAGGATGTTATTAAAAAAGATTTACGAGGATGTTACCAGGTCTGGAGAGTTTAAGCTTCAAGGAGAGGTTGGTTGGGGCTGGATCTATTTCCCCTGAAAATTAGGAAGCTTCTTCTTCTTCTTCTTCTTATCGTGTCCACACATGCTAGATATTGTGTTTCAGCCAAAACTGAACACAACTCTTAGCAATATCATCGTTCTCTGCGAGGTCCTCAGCTTTGCATTCGTGCTCCAATAGAGGACATCTCAATAGGTGCTCCATAGTTTGTGGTTCCGTGCCACATGTAGCGGCCAGCTTCTCGAGCAAAAATAACTAATAACTGCAAAATGGCTCCTACACCACATATGCAGTTGACATCTTCAGGAAGCTGAGGGATGTCCTTATAAAGGTTCATAGAATCACGACAAAGGTTTATAAAATCATGATAAAGGTTTATCATCAATAAGGTGAATATCTCCAGTACTTTTCCCCAGGGGAGGGAGTCTAAAACTGGAGGTCGTAGGTTTAAGATGAGGGGGGAAAGATTTAAAAGGGACCCGACAGGCAACATTTTCAAACAGAGGGTGGTATGTATATGGAAGGAGCTACCAGAGGATGTGGTAGAAGCAGTTGTTATAATTACATTTAATGGATACAGAAACAAGTACATGGATCGGAAAGGGTTGGAAGAATATGAACCAAGTATAAGCAAGTGGGACTAGCTCGATTGTCCAACCTGGTCAGCATGGACAACTTGGGATGAAGGATCTATTTCTGAGCTGTGCAGTTCTCTGACACTATGAGAAGCAGTCTTATCTTTATCCCAACTCAGTTTATCCTATCATTTGAATGCTGAAGAACAAGTAATGGAGACATTAAATGGATCAGCCTTTTGAGTCACTAATTGATTTAATTTGCTTTATGCGTGTAATTCATTTGTAAATATTTTAAACTCTGTGTTTTATAATACCCTGTGTTTTTTGGAGAAATAAGGAACTGCAGATGCTGGTTTGTAAAAAGGACACAAAATGCAGGAATAACTCAGTGGAACAGCCAGAATCTTTGGGGAACAGTTTGAAGAAGAATTCTGACCCAAAATGTCACCTACCCATGTTCTCCAGAAACAGATTCTACCTGGAGAGGATTCATGGAATCATACAGGACAAGAGAGAGATCCTTTGGCCTATTGTGTACCTACGTACCTATGTATAGTAACTCCACTTACAAGTAATTGGACCACAGCCTTGTATGTTGTGGCAATTAACATGCTCATCATGTGCTGCCACAGAAACATCTGTCTACTCCCGCTTCAAACCACCATAGCTTTCCCAGATGCCCCTCCTCCATCCCCACCCCGCACAACAAAACTAGCGGTGGTAGCCACAAGGGGCTCTGCACTACTTGCCTAAGTCTACTACTCTGCCTAGTGGTCATCTACTGCTTTTCTGCCTGTACAGCCAATAAATGTGGGGTGACCAACTCCCTAAATGTGCCATCTACAGTACCTTTACATCATGGATGTTTTATAGTCCATGTACAACTCCCATCTGTGTATTATTGTCAGGCAGGAGCTGCAGCTAGATATACTTCTCAAACACATGGCCACAAGGGACACTGGAATTCTCCATGATTTACTACAAAGGAATAAAAGAATGTGGAAACACTCACCTACTGCTACTCACCAATCATTCACTGTACCAAAACCTCTTGCTCACCACAGCCTGCATTCTGAATTTCTTGTACCTCAAGATTCACTATGCAGAATCACAAGAGGGTGAATAAATAAAATGAAAACCTGGAAACAGGAGGTTTGTGTCCTCTCCAATACTGTCAAGTTATTCTGTGGGCATGGCTACAGTTTGATGTCACATGCGGTCTAGTCACCATTAAGGTCTTGTTACACCTTAATGCCAATTCTCATGATGACATGTTAGCTCATTTAGCCTTTTGCATCTTTCCAGAAAAGTAGGATGGGTGGTGAGTCCAGGTGGTGGCCTGAATAAGGTTGGTTCAATGCACAGTATTGACTGGCAGCACAACATTGGACAGTGTTGGAGTGGTACAAAACAATCAGTGTATTGCACAGCAGACAAAGTTAATTTCACAGCAGAAATAGAAACTACAGCAACTGTTCTGGTGAGGCTAATCACTCTATAAAAATACATTGAGTAGAGAATGGTTATGAATGTTAGGACATTTTGTGAACAGCGATATTCCAAAACATTGTTAGGATAGAGAAGAGAGCATGCTTTATTTTAGTGATTTTGGCTAAGGATAAATATTGATCAAGGCATTGAATAAAAGTATACACTGCTTAGAAGTATTTTGTTATTCTCCAAAATAGTGTGAGTAACAAAGTATTACTATTCAACATCTTGGGAGAATACTACCATTGATCCATGGCTAATATATAGGTAGTAACATCCTAGCTACCATTTAACATTATGGAAGCATTATTGTCAAGGAAGAGTGAGGAACTAAGAGTATGTAACCATGACAAGTGTTCTACTGTCACTTCCTGGTACAACCTTTAATCTCCGTCTGCTTCAGCAGGTTGCATTTCTTATTTTGTAATAGCACAGTAGGTGAAATAACAACTAATTTCTTCATTTTCTATAGGGAAATTGACACAAATAGTGTCTCTTCACCAAAGAAAGGCCCTTTCTCCAGAAAAGGACATTCATTGAATACCCAAACCAGCTGCAACCTCAGTGACTCCTCCAGCGCTGAGTCGCATTGCAGACCACGCAAGAAACAAAGTCAGTCGCCAAGCCATGTAAGATTTGAGGATGAGTCCACCCAAGAGGCTGTAGTCCGTTACCAGTTACGCAGGAAGTGTGGCCTTGAGTCCTCAGTGCAACTCATCCCAAGGGGGTTGATACAAAAGCCTGGGATTCCATCCTATGGGAATCCAGGGAAGGAGTGTATGTCGAGAGCTGAATCAGGGAATTGCAGCAAACCTTTCCATAATAACACTGAAGCTATAGAGAACTGGAGTTGGAAAAGGGCAGCAAATCCAGTTGCCACTGGAGAAACTGAAGAAAACCAATTTGGCAAGGCCAGCAGCCCTCATGTAAATACAGCAATGTGCATTGATGGGAAGTGTAGCTGTTGTGGCTCTTACATCATTTCAGGTACCAACGCCATCTGCCTTGACCCTCCATCTTATGAATTTCCAGATGCTTGTATACTTAAGCAATACAGGGACCCTCAAAGACCCAGTTATCAAGAGCTCCCTATATGCTGTGCAATGGAGGTGAAAACTAACCTTGGTGTGGAGGCTCCCGATGTTGGAGTCTTGCCTCACAGAATTGTACCTTGCTGGGTTCTTCCTTCACAACACAGAATCAGAATTGAACCAATAAAGGAAACGTATATAGGGGAGATCACTTCCATTGATGATGTATCAGTGACTGAAGAAAATGCATCTGACACTGCTTTCCAAGAAATGAAAGGTTTCAGAGAGCCTAAGATCGCAACCTACTGCTATGCCAAAATATCAGGGAGCAATGAAAGCTCAATTGAACTGAATGCCAAAAGCATAAAGAAGTCAACTAGATGCACTGGGGAGAACAGTGTTGAAAAAGAACCAGTAAGCATAGTGGCTGATTGCAATTTAAAGTCAAGAAGAAACCCCATTGAGAGGCAAGAGGATGGTCTCCAATCTGTCCACTGCCAAATAGGCAGCATTCAAGAGTTAAGAGACTCTGCTGATTCTGTCCCAGTGGCCAGTGTGTTAATGTCAAAGCACAGTCACATATCAAGGCTACCCACAGAACAACTTGTGGAGGTTACGCCCTTTTCAGCACAGCCAGATATTTCATTGTGTCCATTCATGAAGTCAGTTCAAAGTTCTAAGCACAACGCCAAGAACTCCACCTTACACTGTTCATCACTACCCCAACAAAAGGACACAAGCTCTCTCAGAAATCGTCAAGTCAAGGAAATTCCTGCTTTTTCTCATGCTCATAGCAGATCCAGGATGCCCAATTCCCATTCAATTAATATATTATATCCCACAAAATTTGAAGAAAACACTTCTGATCACGATTCTCTTCCCAGGAGGCCGATGATCAACAAAGTCAATGTGACAATCCAGTCCAAATCCCAACAAAACCAACTGCCACTAACGCAGAAGAACAATCCGTTAATACAACTGGATACATGTACCTCTCAGTACAGGCTCATTCGTTTAAATCCAGAGGAGAATAATGGAAAACCATCTAATTCTCAAGTATTTCCAGAAATGCTTTTGCTTCAACCTCAACACAGTCCTGCTGATCCTGATCAAAATTTGCCAAATAGCCACACTGATGTCAGGCCAATCCCTTCAGCTAACCCCTCATTGCATTCTGCTATTCAGATGCCAAGGAATAACAATGGTGACGATCAAAGTTCAGAAGGTTATAGATCAGAAGTTTGGAAAAACTCAGAAACATCTGAACAGGTAACTGACATGAATGATGGACTGTTGACCTCTGAACATAACACAGCCATCAAACACTCCAAAAATCAGAATTGCCTTATTGATCCTAATTGGGCAAATGTCCCCTCATCCAAACAGAAAACTGAAAAACAGAAGGACAGAACAGGTATGTGGGTGATTGATGTCAGCTACTGAATGATTTATCATCTAACTGCTTGCAGCTAATAGTTTACAAGTTGAATTGAATACTGCCTATTATTTTCAGTGCCAGGCAGTCTCCTGGATTTCCAGTGTGCTAGGCAGTAAGAACAGCCACATTACAGGCCAGAAATGTGCCACCCTCATATTATTTAAGCAGGACAGCAGGAGGCCAAGGCCAATACTTATAGTAATATCTCCACTCTAAGTGCAAATAAAAGGTATGTTTGAAGCCCTTCTCACAGAGTCATAGAGAAACAGGCTCTCATCAATACCGACCAATGTATTTTTATGAGCTGGACTCATTTGCCTTCATTGACATAATTTGTTGTCCACCTCGATTTATCCTTGAGAGAGTGATAGTGAGACACATTCTGGAATTGCTGCTGTCCGTTGAAAGTATTCCTACAGTCTGTGTAAAATGTTCCAGTATATGTTGGTAAAGTACATGTATCAGCAATATTCACCCATCAGGATGACATGTAACTTGGAAAGGAAATTTCCAGCTTACTGGTGGTGTTAAGCACCTGCTCCGTATTTCCTTTTACATGACAGTGATTGTGGATTTGCTGGGCATTATCAAAGAAGACTTCTCAGATTGCTGCAGTGCATTTTCTACATAGTAAATGCACACTGATTGTAGAATGAGTGAATAATTAGCATGACAGATGGGTCATAATGATTTTGAAGCAAATGATGGTACTCCATCACACATACTTACTTATGCCTTGTCAATTATTCAAATGTGTCTGACCTGCTCTTATAGCCATAGTATGCTGCTGGTCCAGTTTTGTTTGTGGTTATTGGTGACCTCCTGTAAAATTTACTGTGGGTAATAACAATAGCACTGAATAGCACCTTAGTCGGCATAATTAAAAGGATACCTTTGAAATGTAAAAAAACAAACATCAAGCTCACTTGTATCCTGTTTAAGAGATATGGGGACCTCAGCGTTCAACACAGTAAAGAGACCGCTAACTGACAGGATGGATTTTAACCTTTAACAGTTTGTCTGAGGAAACATGGCTAATGTTTCCCTATACAGTAAATTACACTGTGAAAAGTACTGATGTAGTCACATCACAGATTGCTGGCAAGAGTCACTCGTTTATTAATAAGCTACAGATCATTTTAAGTGACAGGCCTTTTGGAGACACTTTCGCCCATGTTTAACCAGAGTGAATATTTCAGTAATTCTGTTTGAAAAACAGAAAGACCTGGTAGATCATTCACTGTTCACATCATAAAATCTTGTACTACATCGGAGGTATTTGGTCTTATTGTTGGTGTCAGCTCTTTGGTGAAGCTATCAAATTAATCAGAGTCACATTGTAAGGTTATATTCAAACAGAATTAAAGTTAAAGGAAAAGTATGGGCAAAAGCTTTATTTAGAGAGTTGGTTGTCATTCATGTACAGTGTTAGATATTTTGTATTGATTTATTCACATTGTAGTTTAACACTGAGGTGAAATTTCCCTTGAAGAGAATAGCAAATTTCTGGAATTATCCACCCCAGAGAGTTGTAGAGGCTAGAATTTTAAGTAAAGGTAGATAGACTTTTGAAATATTGGGAAAATGAGGGCTTTGAGTTAATGGCACAGCAGAGAAGAGGCTTTGGGCAGTTTAGCTATGTTTGTATTGAATATCAGGATTAGCTTGAAAGGCCAAATGATCCACTGCTGCTCCTTCTCTCATAGGATCATGTGCTCTGTTTGGTATAAATTAAAGCAATGGGACTCTGGGCAAATCATATCTTATTCTCTTTTCTTAACAGAAAGTCAACCTGCGGCAGTGAAAATACAACCTCAAGAATCTACTTCCAGTCGGGAGTCACTGACATCTGTGTCAACTTTGGTCCAGGAAGAAGACAGCGGTTTGCCTAAGCTTCCTCAGCCCACAACCAGGGATGGTGAGCCACTGTTGCCAGTGATTGGGACAGCAGACTGCAGAGATAGACCCATTCACCATTCAGCCAGTAAACCTTCAGATGACAATCAACAGCCACTGTGAGTTAAAGCTCCCATACTTTCTGAATAACCCCCGGGTAAATTGGTAATTTTGTATACCAAGTTATATAGGCCTCGGGGTAAATGTCTGGTGAATCTGCAAGGAAATCCTGAGATTGCCTTTGCCAATATTGATTCTTGGTTAGTAGGGCTGAAGGAATTAGCATGTCTGCTGAGGTGATTAATATCCAGATTCCCTACCGTAAAAGCTGCCTAACCTCATCTGGGATTCCCTTAGGCAATCACAAATATTGATAGTCAATGTTTTGGATGTTAAATGAAGGGTGGACACAGCTTTGGGACTGGAGAGTATTTGATGTAGAGCATCAGGTGCCAGCTGTAGATCAGCACGTTTACCATTTACTTTTGTGTTAGGAGATTGTGGGTTTCACTCTGAAGTCCAGGGAATTTGGTATGCAAATCTAATGCAAAAAATTGAGCACATAATCCAGACTGATGCAAAGGAAATATTTCACTGTCAAAATTGCTATCTTTCATGTGGACTGCAATATAAAAAATATGTTTATCCTACAACCAACATAAATCTAATTATGTTTGTTTGTGGGGCTTTAATGTGTTCGTTTTGGCTGCCCTATTTCTTCACTGTCATATTGAGACGACATGTTGAAAGGATTTAATTAGCTGTGAGGCTCATCAGACAGACCAACAGACTGTCCAAAATTGTGAAATATGCTGCACAAAAAACGTCTTTTTTCTAAAAGGAACAAATTCACAAATATTGTATACTTACAATGTAGCCTAATTATAGGAAATTACTAAAGAAAGCTCGATCTATCGTCTTTAGAGCAGAATGTGGACACTTTACAGACATTCAAAATTACAAAGGGTCAAGAGTCAAGAGTGTTTTATTGTCATGTGCCCCAGATAGAACATTGAAATTCTAACGTGCAGCACAACAGAATATGAAAAAATATTTCACTATAAACAATATGATAAACGAGAGAGAAAAAATATATGTATACACACACACACATCCTCAAAAAACAAACAATAACAGTTTGATAAGGTTGCATATTGGGAAATTGTGCCCATTGGCAGTAGAGGCAGAAGACATAAAAAGAGTTTGAACACAACAAGTCATTTTGATGTAGAAAACATTACCTAAAGTATTCAATATTAACTTTTAAAAGGAACGTTTATATATATTCGTAAAGGAAAATATCATCTGAGCTATGGGGAAATAAATCGGGGTGTTAAATTAATAGAATAAAAATTTCATAAAAGTTAAATGGATTGAATTCTAGTCTTGGACAAGACCAGGTCCAGGTTTCAGTTGGAATACTATGCTCTGTATTCTTCTCCTCATATGATGGGTGAAACTGAAGCTTCAGGCAGCTAAAAAGTAGAAGCACCAGAATAAATCCCTTTATCAAGGTAAGCTAAAAATACTTCACAGAGTAAAACAGCTGAGAATCTATACTTTAGAGAAGTGTACACATTGGAGTAATTTGATTGAGATTTATATGATGATGATAGAATTAGATTATGTGACAATAAATAGTTTGAATTAAATGTGATAAGGAATGCTACAGTTTTTATGCTATTTAAGGTAAGGTTACATTGTACACAAAAGAAACGGTGGCACAGTGGTGCAGTGGTAGAGTTGCTGCCATACAGCGCCAGAGACCCGGGTTCGATTCTGACTACGGATGCTGTCTCTACAGAGTTTGTACATTCTCCCTGTGATCGCGTGGGCTTTCTCTGGGTGCTCCAGTTTCCTCCCACACTAGAAAGACATTCAAGTTTGTAGGCTAATTGGCTACTGTAAATTGTAAATTTGTGCTAGTGAAGGATAGTGCTAGTGTACGGGGTGATTGCTGCTTTCATATTTTCATATTTCAGATACAGCGCGGAAACAGGCCTTTTCGGCCCACCAAGTCCGCACCGCCCAGTGATTCCCGCACACTAACACTATCCTACACACACTAGGGACAATTTTTACATTTACCCAGTCAATTAACCTACATACCTGTACGTGTGGACTCAGTGGGCCGAAGAGTCTGTTTTCATGTTGTACCTCTAAAGTGTAAACTAAACGCCAGAACTGGTAAAGTTTAAAATGCCAGAAACACTCAGCAGGCCAGGCAGCATCTGTGGAATGAGTAATTAAGTTAATATTTCAGGTTGAAGACCCTTCATTAGATATGGGAAAACGAGAAAACAAGTTGATTTTCAAGAAATGGACAGGACAAAGGGCATTACTCTGATATAGTGAGGGTAGGAGTTCCAGGGGGATAAGCTATAATAAGGTAATCTAGTTGATTGGTTGATGGGGCAGTTAGAGAAAAATAATTTGATCAGAAAATTAATAAATCAATGAAATGAGGACAGTTAAAGTGAGAACATAAAAGTTGCAAGATGCAGTGCTCTGTGACATATCCGACAGGCTAGTCCAATGAAGGGACTTTTTGCTGAAATGTTATCTCTGTTTCTCTTTTCGTAGATGCTGTCTGACATGTTGAGTGCTTGTGGCATTTTCTGTTTTTATTTCAGACTTCTATCACCTGCCGTTTCTCGATTTTTATATATTTTGTATTCTCTGAGAAAAGAGCCATCAGTTATCAGTTGGGATCAGATCAGATAATTCATTCATCCACTGAGGGCTGGATCAGTTTCCAATTGGAGGATATCCATCTTCTTAGCAACTGTTTGAGGCTGAAATAGACTTTGTATACTTGATATATTTGATGATATTTGGACCACATACATGTACATTACTTAGACCAACTAATTCCACCTCTTTGCTACTGTCTGACATATCCTTGCCACAGATTATCGACAGTTAAATAAACTTCTTTCTTGTATCTCCAGATATGAGAAATCCAAAGCACATGTGGCCAGTTTCCCTTGTTTTACCCTTTGTAAATTTGAGTCATCAACAGAATCAATGTAAATCCAAGATCCTAGTGTACCCCATGTTCGAACCCACGGCAACTGCAGTTTGTCCATTTTATGTTTAGGTTGTCGGGAAGAATGTTCACATGTTTCCATTCTGGGTCTGATTCTGAGATAAATTATCAGGATAATAAGAATAATGTGAGATCTACAGACTCTGCTGCAGATGGGACAGAAAGTAATGGGAAAGGAGGATAGTTATTTTGTTAATAATTTCTGGTTTTCTGTGCAATGAAATATTTTGTGCACTATTTCCTTGTGTGGATGAGGCCCACAAACTCTCTTTCAATGTCAGCAAGATGAAGGAGTTAGTTATCAACCTCGTACTGCATGGTGGAGACTTATCTCACCCCCATCATTCCTTCTTCGTTTCTGCGCCACTCCTGACTGAGGAATAGCTTCTTCCCCTCTGTTATCAGGCTTGTAAATGGTCCTTCCATAAGATAGGGTACTATCCAATTCGCCTCTAACCTATTGTGGATGTTGGACTTTGTCTAATGAACTAATGCACTACAACGTTGAAAACAATATTTGATATTTTCCCCTTTGCTCTACTTATTGTACTTGAGTTTAACTTGATTGTATTTATGTATAGTCCACCTGATCTGTTTGGATAGCATGCCAAACAAAGCTTTTCACTGTACCTTGGTACTTGTGATGATAATAAACCTAAACCTAATCATCTAATTGGACCTTAATTAGAAGTTGGAGGGCTGCTTAAAGGATGTGATATTATCTAGGCTGCAGCCAGAGAGTTTAAGGTGTCCATCTCCACATAGGTAAATTTGTCTTTGTTTTTCATGGTGTTTAGTCCCATGAATGCCTATCTCTAATCTGCTGCCTGCTACTAATATCAATGGGGTCTTTAGACTGCCATTCAGTCCTCTCTCAATCAACCCACTCCTCGTTACCTCTCGAATCCATGGACTCCATGCCATCCTTGCTAATCTTCTTTCTTTCCGAAATGAATTTTCTCTGACCAATTCTCCCCTTCCAAAACACATAATTTAAGTGAACAGACAGACATAAAATTCTGGAGTAATTCAGCAGGTCAGGCAGCATCTCTGGAGAGAAGGAATGGGTGACATTTCGGGTCGAGACCCTTCTTCAGACTGATGTCAGGGGAGGGGGCGGGACAAAGAAAGAATGTAGTCGGAGACAATAAGACTAGTGGGAGAACTGGGAAGGGGGAAGGAATAGAGAGGGAAAGCAAGGGCTATCTGAAGTTAGAGAAGTCAATGTTCATACCGCTGGGTGTAAACTACCCAAACGAAATATGAGGTGCTGTTCCTCCAATTTGCGCTGACCCTCACTCTGACAATGGAGGAGGTCCAGGATAGAAAGGTCAGATTGGGAATGGGAGGGGGAGCTGAAGTGCTGAGCCACTGGGAGATCAGGTAGATTAAGATGGACTGAGTGGAGGTGTTCAGCGAAATGATCGTCGAGCCTGTGCTTGGTCTCGCCGATGTAGAGAAGTTGACACCTGGAACAGCGGATACAGTATATGAGGTTGTAGGAGGTGCAAGTGAACCTCTGCCTCACCTAGAAAGACTGTTTGGACCTTGGATAGAGTCGAGAGGGGAGGTAAAGGGACAGGTGTTGCATCTCCTGCGGTTGCAAGGGAAAGTACCTGAAGTACTCGGGGGGTGGGGGTGGGTGGGGGGGGGGGGGGGTGGTTTGGGTGGGAAAGGATGAGTTGACCAGGGAGTTTCGGAGGGAACGGTCTCTGCGGAAAGCAGAAAGGGGTGGAGATGGGAAGATGTGGCCAGTAGTGGGTTCCCTTTGGAAGTGACAAAAATGTTGGAGAATTATATGCTGTATGCGACGGCTGATGGGGTGGAAGGTGAGGACAAGGGGGACTCTGTACTTGTTATGAATGGAGGGAGGGGGAGCAAGAGTGGAGCTGTGGAATATTGAGGAGACCCTAGTGAGTGCCTCATCTATAATGGAAGAAGGGAACCCCCATTTCCTAAAGAATGATGACATCTCTGATGCCCTGGTATGGAACACCTCATCCTGGGTGCAGATGTGGCGTAGATGGAGGAATTGGGAGTAGGGGATATTTAATGAATGTTCAGCTTGGATTCAGCTTCTGCTACTCAAATATTGTTCCATCTATGCAAGATGGTCCTCAAAAATGTCAATTGAGCTTCTCCAATATCACAGTTGAGCACTGCTTCAAGATACTCCTACAACAAAATGTATAGCCGAGCACATCAGCCTTAACCCTTTGTGTCTTCCACAGGCTGGCAGCAAATGCTCTCAACAATTATGATCTATCAAGAATACAATAAAATATACAGCATAATGAGCCTTAGATGTAGCGGCCTTAAAATAAATCAATGGGATCAGTCAACAACCCTAGTCAAGCAATGTGATGCATCATGAGAACCTGTGAACTGTTTGCATGAATCAGTGCCTGCCCTAATCTGTAGGAGATCATTGAGACCAGCCTTTTGATTGACTAATATCCATCATGATTAATTATGTGATGAACTTTGTTCAAAACCATTATGAAGACAATTGTTGAAAGCCTACTTTCAATTTGAAGCCTGCTTTTGGAATGGTACAGACTGAACTCCTTATCATGCGAGAGAAAAAAAAGCCACAACTTATCTTGACAAAGTTGGCTGGTGTGAAATACGTGAATTACTCTAAATGTTGAGTTTCATATTTCTCATGGATAAAGATTGGATAAAAATACAGCATTAGATAAAGACATTATTACTGGGAAACAACAAAAGGAACATTGCGTATCGCTCTGTCCCCATTTGATATTTTGTTCAATGAAGTGACTTCTACAGTTGGGTAGCTAAAAGGCAATGACTGAGCTTGCCGCAGATTCCATTTCTTGGAGGACTACCTGTAGATGCTGTGTTTCCTGTAGTCATGAAGAGAGATCCTGTTTTCACTTTAGTTTCTTCATCTATCTCGGCCCATGCAGTGAATGAGTAGCTTTTCATTAACCAACAGTTTTCATCCCAACTTCTGACTGACGGAATACACAAATCTTATTAGGTCAAGGAGTACCAGAACTTTTACACACTATGAAGCAGTTTATCAATGGGAATTGCATGAATGCTAGCATCTTGACATCTGACATCTTGATGGAGGACAGAAACTGTGTGTACTAAAGTGACACTGGATTCTTGGCAGACCTGCCATATCGCAGATTACACAAATACCATTAGAATCTTCAGAAATGCCAACCCTGCATTCAAAGCATTCAATCACACAAAATCAACTGTTTCCATACTGAGGGCTACAGTAATCTCCTGGGAATCTGCTCTCTGTTTACATATGACAGTAATCCATTCCTGATGGAAAGCAATCTCTTCCCCACTAGCGTCTCTCTTTGCCCTCGTGAGAGCAATGTGCTGTTGAAGGTAGTTAGCAGAGCTCTGATGAGTCAGATTTGATTTTCACAGAATGATGATGGCTTTAAATGATCTCCTGAAACCTGAAAAGATAATGATTAGAATAGTGATCCTGCTAGCATTGGCATTTTGCTGAAAGTGATCAGTATAAATACAGAACCGTTCAGAATCAATAGTAATTTTGATGAAGATGGGATGGATTTTAATGTATGATAACTTGCATCTATCTCATTGGCATTAGCTTCAGCTCACCACTAGCTCTAACCATGAGAGGGCCCTCATTCTGCTCACGATGCCAACTTCACCTCAAAGCAGAAACTTTACCGTCTTTATCGTATTGCAGCTAAATTGGCAAACAATCAAATGATATATGCCTCTGAAAATAGGTCTGTATGGAGGGGTGATGTTGAATGGGGATGTTCCTGAATGTAGAAGGTCATGATTCTTTCAGTAATGGTCTTTGTACTGTATATTAGGGGCTGCCTACCTGGCTGGCATCTTATTTACGATCTGTTGCCAGTTCCTGTTTGAAGGTCTCTTGGACTTCATTGAAGAAGCAAATTTCATCTATAATATTCTTGAGATCCTGGTCAAAAAACTCAGGTGCATGCTTCCTGGCCTCGAATCCCACCTTCTCTCTGTGCCATCCCCTCAGCCATAACACTTGCACCAGTGTAGTATGCCACAGTGTAGACTGTTCTTTCAAGTGGTTGTTAACTGTGCAACCTAATGCTGGTAGCTCAATTAAATTGATCTTATTGCAATGGCCACATGTGTAGCTTTCCTTCTTTACAAATGTTGCACAACTGCACTTGTATCGCACTAGGTGTATGACTGAAAATGGTGATCCTAACTTTGTAGAAGGAAACAGCATTAAGGAAACATGTAATAATGTGTTATATTCCTATTATGAAGCTTAGAACGTCTAGGTCCCTGCGTCTACTTCCCTCTCTTGGTATTCCCATTGCATCTCGCCATATGAGTAATCTATTCCTTGTCACACATTTCAAATCAGACTCCTGGGTGATTCCTCTCATACACACCCACTGTATGTATTAAACCAGCTCTTGCAGTTATAATGTAAAGTGCAGATGAGCACTGGCTGAATGACATTCTGGCTTCTTATCCAGCATCTCCAAGGACAATGCTAGAACTCAGCACATTACTGACAGCCAACACAAGCATCGATCCTTCATGAAGGCATTCTTTACGACAATTAGACACAACACGGTCAGTAAATTGAACCGGCTCGGATCATCCAGTATGGAGCAGATTAACTGCCAATCTACAGAGGACAAGTCTGGGGACCTGAGGTGTGAGAAGTCCAGCGGACACCTGAGGAAGACTCCTTCTCTGCAATCACTGCGACTGGTGGGTGTTTTCAATTACTTTAGCCCATTCCAGGATTTTTACGTTTAAAAATTGAGACATTTTATTAAGATCATAAACTCTGGATTACTGCCCACTTTTGAGTAAAATGCACCTCATGCCTTGGCATACATTCATGTCATAGAATATATGCCAAGGCATGAGGCAGTTGGATTTTAGTTTTAGAGGGATGACACCAAAACTGAGAGGGAGTTCAAATATGAATGTCTGAATAGGCTTGAGTTTTCACTCTAGAATAATGTTGAGAGGTGACGTTCTAAACTTGTTTAGGAAAAGTGTTGATAGATCTGATCTCTATCCTACCTTGACTAAAGAACACTACAGTCCACCTCTTGCATTACCATGGACTTTTAAAATTGCACTTTGCACTAATAACATGATTTTTTTCATACAGTCTGCTTTCTTTTTACTGTTCTGCATAACTTTATGTATAATTTGTCAATGATTTGTGTTTTTTTATGTTTGTCTGAGTGTATGTGCTTGTAATGCTACCGCCAGAGAGATTTGTATTGTACCAGTATCTCACGGCATTAAACTTGACATGACCGTGAGACAATTATCAAGAACTTGGACCCAGTTGTACATTCATGTACGTGGAGAAAATAACCTGGTACTTTTGTGTATGATTCCCCTTACAAACACTGCGAATGTCAGTCATGCAACTGATGACATCATCAAACTTGCAGTGGCCATTTCAAAGTTACTGAACCATTGTGTGCAATTCCACAAAACGAGGATTCTGCCGCAGATTCTCAAAGAACTGTGAATTAAATGGTCCCAAGTGTGACATTCATGTTTCACTCACTGCCTCTGCCAGTTCATTTTACATTGTTCGGTATACATGCAGAAGCATCAGCTTCTCTTGTTGTTGTTCTCTTATTGCCAAGAGCAGTGCATCTATGAGCAAGATTCTGTGAAAACTGTCAGACTAATCATTGCATACTGTACCACGCAGAGACACAGGGCCATTTGCAGACAAGTCTCTAACCGTGCATTGGATCTTGTGGGGACCGGCCACACACCTTGATATTGTTGCTCCCCCCCCCCCCCCCCCCCAAGTGCAAATATACCTCTCCCATATTTTCTGTCACCATCACGGCAGCCTTTTTTCATGAATGGAGAGAGAGATTATTTTACATTTGTCTGCCTTCTCAATGGTCAACAAGTATTCAATGTAGCAGCAATGAGCTCTATGTATTGCTCCCAGTGGGAACAATAATACTGCCACCCTTTTAATTCATTTCCCCCCAATTTTGTGAAGTAATCTGAATATGCATTGGAGATATGTAGAGCGCATGTTAATAGACAATAGGCAATAGACAATAGGTGCAGGAGTAGGCCATTCAGCCCTTCGAGCCAGCACCGCCATTCAATGCGATCATGGCTGATCACTCTCAATCAGTACCCCGTTCCTGCCTTCTCCCCATACCCCCTCACTCCGCTATCCTTAAGAGCTCTATCCAGCTCTCTCTTGAAAGCATCCAACGAACTGGCCTCCACTGCCTTCTGAGGCAGAGAATTCCACACCTTCACCACTCTCTGACTGAAAAAGTTCTTCCTCATCTCCGTTCTAAATGGCCTACCCCTTATTCTTAAACTGTGGCCCCTTGTTCTGGACTCCCCCAACATTGGGAACATGTTTCCTGCCTCTAATGTGTCCAATCCCCTAATTATCTTATATGTTTCAATAAGATCCCCCCTCATCCTTCTAAATTCCAGTGTATACAAGCCCAATCGCTCCAGCCTTTCAACATACGACAGTCCCGCCATTCCGGGAATTAACCTAGTGAACCTACGCTGCACACCCTCCATAGCAAGAATATCCTTCCTCAAATTTGGAGACCAAAACTGCACACAGTACTCCAGGTGCGGTCTCACCAGGGCCCGGTACAACTGTAGAAGGACCTCTTTGCTCCTATACTCAACTCCTCTTATTACGAAGGCCAACATTCCATTGGCTTTCTTCACTGCCTGCTGTACCTGCATGATTCCTTTCATTGACTGATGCACTAGGACACCCAGATCTCGTTGAACTCCCCCTCCTCCTAACTTGACACCATTCAGATAATAATCTGCCTTTCTATTCTTACTTCCAAAGTGAATAACCTCACACTTATCTACATTAAACGGCATCTGCCATGTATCCGCCCACTCACACAACCTGTCCAAGTCACCCTGCAGCCTTATTGCATCTTCCTCACAATTCACACTACCCCCCAGCTTAGTATCATCTGCAAATTTGCTAATGGTACTTTTAATCCCTTCGTCTAAGTCATTAATGTATATCGTAAATAGCTGGGGTCCCAGCACCGAACCTTGCGGTACTCCACTGGTCACTGCCTGCCATTCCGAAAGGGACCCATTTATCCCCACTCTTTGCTTTCTGTCTGTCAACCAATTTTCTATCCATGTCAGTACCCTACCCCCAATACCATGTGCCCTAATTTTGCCCACTAATCTCCTATGTGGGACCTTGTCGAAGGCTTTCTGAAAGTCGAGGTACACCACATCCACTGACTCTCCCCTGTCAATTTTCCTAGTTACATCCTCAAAAAATTCCAGTAGATTTGTCAAGCATGATTTCCCCTTCGTAAATCCATGCTGACTCGGAATGATCCCGTTACTGCTATCCAAATGCTCAGCAATTTCGTCTTTTATAATTGACTCCAGCATCTTCCCCACCACTGATGTCAGACTAACTGGTCTATAGTTACCCGTTTTCTCTCTCCCTCCTTTATTAAAAAGTGGGATAACATTTGCTATCCTCCAATCCACAGGAACTGATCCTGAATCTATAGAACATTGAAAAATGATCTCCAATGCTTCCACTATTTCTAGAGCCACCTCCTTAAGTACCCTGGGATGCAGACTATCAGGCCCTGGGGATTTATCAGCCTTCAGTCCCATCAGTCAACCCAAAACCATTTCCTGCCTAATGTGGATTTCCTTCAGTTCCTCCATCACCCTAGGTTCTCCGGCCCCTAGAACATTTGGGAGATTGTGTGTATCTTCCTCAGTGAAGACAGATCCAAAGTAACGGTTTAACTCGTCTGCCATTTCTTTGTTCCCCATAATAAATTCCCCTGCTTCTGTCTTCAAGGGACCCACATTTGCCTTGACTATTTTTTTCCTCTTCACGTACCTAAAAAAACTTTTGCTATCCTCCTTTATATTATTGGCTAGTTTACCCTCGTACCTCATCTTTTCTCCCCGTATTGCCTTTTTAGTTAACTTTTGTTGCTCTTTAAAAGAGTCCCAATCCTCTGTCTTCCCACTCTTCTTTGCTATGTTATACTTCCTCTCCTTAATTTTTATGCTGTCCCTGACTTCCCTCGTCAGCCACAGGTGTCTCTTACTCCCCTTAGAGTCTTTCCACCTCTTTGGAATAAATTGATCCTGCAACCTCTGCATTATTCCCAGGAATACCTGCCATTGCAGTTCTACCGTCTTCCCTGCTAGGGCCTCCTTCCAGTCAATTTTGGCCAGCTCCTGCCTCATGCCTCTGTAATCCCCTTTGCTATACTGTAATACCGACACTTCCGATTTTCCCTTCTGCCTTTCCATTTGCAGAGTAAAACTTATCATGTTGTGATCACTGCCTCCTAATGGCTCTTTTACCTCTAGTCCCCTTATCAGATCAGGATCATTACACAACACTAAATCCAGAATTGCCTTCTCCCTTGTAGGCTCCAGTACAAGCTGTTCTAAGAATCCATCTCGAAGGCACTATACAAACTCTCTTTCCTGGGGTCCATTTCCAACCTGATTTTCCCAGTCTACCTGCATGTTGAAATCTCCCATAACCACCGTAGCATTATATTTTTGACACGCCAATTTTATCTCCTGATTCAACTTGCAACCTATGTCGAGGCTACTGTTTGGGGGCCTATAGATAACTCCCATTAGGGTCTTTTTACCCTTACAATTTCTCATTTCTATCCATACTGATTCAACATCTCCTGATTCTATGTCACCCCTTGCAAGGGAATGTATATCATTCCTTACCATCAGAGCAACCCCACCCCCTCTGCCCACCTGTCTGTCTTTTCTATACGTTGTGTACCCCTGAATATTCAGTTCCCAGCCCTGGTCCTCTTGTAGCCATGTCTCAGTGATTCCTACAACATCATACTTGCCCATGACTAACTGAGCCTCAAGCTCATCCAATTTATTTTTTATACTACGCGCATTTAAGTACAACACTTTAACTTCTGTATTTACCTCCCCTCTCACATCGGTCACAATTGGCCCTGCCCTTAATTTCTTTTCCCCTCTAGAACTTCTGTTCCCATTCTTCCGAGAGTCTTTTGCAATATCTCCTGTATTCCCTTTTACCTCATCTTCATATTCACAATTTGTTAACCCCTCCCCCCCACTACTTAGTTTAAAGCCACAGGTGTCACACTAGCAAACCTGCCTGCCAGAATGTTTGTCCCCCTGCTGTTAAGATGTAACCCGTCCCTTTTGTACAAGTCACCCCTAGCCCAGAAGAGATCTCAGTGGTCCAGAAATCTAAATCCCTGCTCTCTGCACCAGCCCCTCAGCCATAAATTCATACCCTCTATCTCTCTGTTCCTGGCCTCACCAGCACGAGGTACCGGTAGCAGTCCAGAGATAACCACCTTCGACGTCCTACTTCTCAGTGTTTTTCCCAACTCTCTAAACTCCCGCTGTAGCACCTCCTTCCTCTTCCGCCCGACGTCATTCGTGCCCACATGCACAACGACTTCAGGTTGATCGCCTTCCCTCACTAGGATTTTCTGAAGCCGGTCCGTGATGTGTTGAACCCTGGCACCAGGGAGGCAGCAGACCATCCTCAAGTCCCTTCTGCTGCCACAGAATCTTCTGTCCGTCCCTCGGACGATGGAGTCACCGACCACTACGGCTCTTCCTGACTTCAGTCTCCCCTTTCGAGTATCCTTGCCAACAGGTCCGCCACTCGGACTGGAAACGTCTTCTGCCCCGATAGTTCCCAAGAGGCTATACCTATTTGCAATAGGCACAGCCACTGGGGTCTCCTGTAGTCCTCGTCCACTCCCCCCTGAAACAGTCTCCCACCTTCGCTCGACCTGGACCCTTGGCGTGAGAGCCTCACAATAGGTCCTGTCGAGGAAACTCTCGCATTCCCGGATGGCCCTGAGGTCATTCAACTGCCTCTCCAACTCCACCACACGTCCCTTCAGGAGCTGCACCTGGACACAGTTCTTGCAGGTGTAGCTCCCAGAAGCTCCAGCGAGGTCCCTGTCTTCCCACATCCTGCAGGAAACACACGGCACCAACTTTTCCGCCATTACCTTGTGTCTATAACCAGTTCTGGCTTAAAACAATTGTATCCTCCTCACCTCAGCCTCCTCGCCAAAGACTCGCACTTTTCTCACTGGGCACTTCCCTCACTGGGCACTTCCCTCACTGGGCACTTCCCTCACTGGGCACTTCCCTCACTGGGCACTTCCCTCACTGGGCACTTCCCTCACTGGGCACTTCCCTCACTGGGCACTTCCCTCACTGGGCTGCACCCTTTTGCAAGCCTTACTTATATCACCAATTAAATTGCCTGATTGTCCAATTCACCTGACTTCTCACTTAAATTAGCACTTACTTTTCTTCTCAGCCAACGGGCGTCCTTGCTCTGCTCCCGGACTTTAATCACACCAAAATGCTCGAGGTAGAGTTGAATAAGTAAATGAGGGAAATAGCCGGATGAACTTGTGTGGAAGGGGAGACGCGGAGTATTTGTGGATTTTTCTGTCAACTGTGTTGTCATTTTTATCACTTTGTTACATTCAAAGCGTTGAATGAATGATGTAGATAGTACATGAGCGCCACCAGGTGGGAAGCCTAAGAATATGCATCTTGTATTGCACAATCCATTGCCAATGATGCTTTAGCCTGGCAACCTAACAATGCTCACTTGTAGCTCATCTGCATCTATCTTAGGTATAAAATGGCATCTGCAGTTCTTTTTTATTACATATTGCCTGCAAAATATGTTTGGCTTTTATATGTTTGTTGTCTGTCTTTTTTATGATCTCTCTTTGCCTCTCTTATTTTCCTTTTGCCTTCTCCCTGTTTTCTCTAATCTGTCTGCTTCTCATTTATTCATGAGATAGCATTTGTCATAAATTATGTTTCCTGGTACTTTTTACTCTCTTTCTCTCTGGTCATTCAGGAAGCACAAACTTGAATTTTCATATTGTGTTCCTCATGCAAATGTTCCTAGAATGTAGCTGAAACACCTCTGCTTTAAAGGCCTCACATAGATTTGCGAGTAAAACGTTGGTTAAATGTTCTCATCCCATTGGAAATGGACCCTTGCTGATAATTTTTTTACCTTGATCTATATGCTTTCTTCTAGCTATTCTAACCCTTATGGTATTATGATCACTAGCCCTCACTTGCCTTACTTGAACTGGCTCATTTGACCTCTTTATTGAACCAAAATCACAATGATCATTTAAGTTCTGCCTTACATTATTGCTATGTCTGCCTATATCTCAATAATTGAGGTCCCCTATTATCACCTTTTCTATGATTTAGCACATTCCTCCATTTTCCAGGTAAATTTACTCCTCAACATCCTTATTTAATACTGCCACGGCTGTTCCCTATGCTATCTTTCTTGGACACCATTCTGTCTTTTACTGAGACAGGTTTCTGGTGTTGCCAACCCATTATAATTCCAAGTGGTTTATTGCACCAACAGTGCATCAAACTTTTCTTTGGCACATTTCCTATGTATCTCAATGTACTGTAAGTCCATCTTAGACCTTGTACTCTCTTCCTGTCAGTCCCTGTCCAAAAACGTTGTTCCTTGTTCTCGTGCTACCTCTTGCTCCCAGACCTTTTTCACCATTTAATGCTGCCCTCCAGAGAAGTACCATGGATTTCATAGAATTCCAAGTTGATCCATAGTGATCCTTTGCAAATAATGTTTCACTGAAATTGAACAGGAGAAGAACGGTGCTGATTTCTAAACCATAGGAACCGGTGCTGGCTCGAAGAGCCAAATGGCTTCCTCATGCACCTATTTTCTATGTTTCTAATTCCTATGTACATCTTTATTGTAACCACTGATGAAGATTTGATTTTGAATTAGAAGACAATATCATAAATGAAAGAACACAATTTAATAGTGAATGTTGGGAAACTGCTTCCATTTAGGTGAGATCTGGATAAATGGACATTATATTTTCCATAGGAGGATATTAGTTTGTATGCATTTGATGTGTAGTGGGTAACCAAAGACTCCTGGAGTCAGACATAAAATGCTGGAGTAACTCAGTGGGATAGGCAGCATCTCTGGATAGGAATGGGTGATGTTTTGGGTCAAGACCCTTCTTCAGACTGATTCGGGGAGAGGGAGATAGAGATAAGGAAATGTAAGATGCGAAAATGAGACAGAGGGGATGGAGATCAAGGAAAATGTAAAATAGATCACTGTTAGCTAGGAGAAGGTGGCAACAATGCAAACAGAGATCAAATGTAAACAAGGGCAGTTAGACCAGTCTGAGAACTGGGGAGGGGGGAGGGATTGAGAGAGAGGGAAATCAAGGGTTACTTGAAGTTAGAGAAGTCAATATTCATACCGCTGGGGTGTAAGCTGCCCAAGTGAAATATGAGGTGTTGTTCCTCCAAATTGCGCTGGGCCTCACTCTGCCAATGCAGGAGGCCCGGGACTGAAGTCCTGGTTTGTTACCTGACAATACGGGGAAAGACTTTTTCAGTTTGTCACCAATATTTTTTGCAATACTTTGTTTTTGTTCTGAAGTTTTCTTAGTCTTTGTTTACTCTGAAGAATTAGCATCTCCAGGAAATAGATTGTCCAGAAATAGTTTCACTATCAACTGAATAATTAACTTTCAGAAGCATGGTTAGCTTTTTTTGTACAGAACACAAACCAATTCTCCTTGTCAACATTGAAAATGTGTGAAAATAGTGACTATGTGACTGAGTATTCACTGACTATTGAAATCATCTTCTGCTAGGTGTCCCCATTGGCCCAGTTGAGGAAAGTATCATCCATACAATCACTTCACTCCCAAAGTAAGAAGAAGCGTTGCAGCTCATACCTGGTAGGAGAGATGATGGAGACTGGCTTAGGAAGCAGGTACATGGTACTAATTAAGGTATTGAGTATTGGTAGAGGGGGTTGTGCAGAAATGGAGTTGTGTCATATCTCACATGATTTCATTCCTTTTGTCAATTTCTTCCATTTCCTTTGCTCTTCCTATATCTGAAATCTTCAGCCCTAGAAACCTTCAGCTGATGATCCTTCCCAAATCCTTGCCTCTTTCTACCTCTCTTTGCACTTCACAAACTCAACAAAGGATCATACATTTTCTAATTCCACCATAAATACCTTTGTCTCAAATTGAGTGAGGACGTGCTCCAGTAATTGCTTTGGCCTAGTCAAGCTGTTCCTGTATTGTTACAACACTGGTGTCGGCCTGACAACTGCAAGCATGTCTTTGCAGGGTAAATACAAACTGGAAATTACAGGCCAACTATAATAATCCACTAGCAGTTGTCAGCAAAACAATGTATGGTGTCAACAAAGTACTATTAAATTTTTATGATTTTCTTATATTGCTCAATTTGGAATGTGCGAGGATCACACTGTGCCTTCCTTCATCACAGAGTTGGTCCAAATGTAGATAAGGAGCCAATTAAAATGAAATCATGCCTCTTTCAATGTGATAACAATTGTTGGGGGAATGGTCCAGTAGCAGTAGGCCTTAGTTTTCATGTGTCATGTAAGAGTGATTTTTTTGGGAAGTGGAGGTTTGTCTGATTGTGATGTTATGCTTTGGCCTTTATTAATGCATATTTTATATTCTTAAAAGTGAACAAAAGTCATCTGGCTGTAGACTATTCACACCACTCAATGTGGAAGATATAGGATCACCCAATCACCCAAGGTTTATTGGACAAGTAATGGAGACATTTGCTGATGGCAGCCTCCTGCTTCAACTGTACAAACCAGCTCATGGACCATTTGGGTTTTTCATCTCTAGATCTCGTAATGGTGAGTACTACTTCAGAATTCAGTCACAGGCAACAAGCTATGGGCTCATTCTGCTGATAAAGGACCATTCATTAGAATGAATATTGCCCGGCCTCCATTGCAATAATCTTGCGAAAAACATGGTGAATATCTCATTGGGTTACAAAAACATAAGAAATGTTTTCAAAGAAAAAAATGTATTTAAAAAACACGTACTTTGTGTGTTTTTATGAAAGCACAAGGAGCAGGAATGGCAGCCACTCTCAAGCTATCCCCGCTATTCAATATAATCATGGCTGATCAATGCTGGTCTCAACTCCCCTTCTGTGTCAGTTCCCCATAACCCCTAGTTCCTCAGAGGCACAGAATTCTAGAAATTTACTGAGAGAAAACATTTCCATGGACCTCAGTTTTGAATGCCGAACCATTGTTTTGTAACTATTCACCCTAGTTTTTGACTCTCCCACTGGTTAAAGCATTTCAACATCTACCTTGCCATGACTCTAAGAGATCTCTGGTTTGAATAATGTCATCCCTCATTCTTCTAAACTCCAAGGAATACAGAACAAAACTCTTTAGTTTGGACAACCCTCTCATCCCAGGAATTAGCCCGTTGAACCTCTTTGGAGTGCCTCCAATGCTACTGTATCATTTCTAGGTAAAGAGACCAAAACTGTACATTTTTCAAGGTATGCCCTCACCAACATCCCACACAACTATAACAAAAACACCATTCCTAAATTTCAAACCCATTGCAATAAAGACAAAAAGGTTTTTCCAATCTTAAGTACTTGCTGGACCTTACTGCTAAATTATTGTGATTCAATTCCAAGGACACCTGGATCCTTCTTAATTTGTAGTCTCTTTCCATTTTGTGTGAGCCTCTTATGTGGCATCTTGTCAAATGCTTTTTATAAATCTAAATACAGTACATCTATCTATCCTTCTATCAACTCTCCCTGTCACATCCTCAAAGGATATGAAAAAATATGTTAAAATAATTTGCCTTTCATAAAACTAAGTTTGATTATACTCATCTTTCCTAATCAACCCGAAACGTCACCCATTCCTTGTCTCCAGAGATGCTGCCTGTCCTGCTGAGTTATTTTCTCTTTATTATTGATTTTAGTATCTTGCATTATTGATTTTATTATCTTATTATCTGCAATACATAAAACTAATGAGCCTGTAGTTTAAGGAGTCACATTGTCTGTTTTCAAATATTCTGGTACCTCCCTGCTGCGAGTGAACTGGTAAGGTTTAGTGAGTTCTGAAAAATATTGATCAATGGATCCACTACCTCTTTTAACCACTTCCTTTAAAATCCGTGGGCTTAGGTCATTGGCCATTGGCAATTTGTCTGACTTTAGCCCTGTTTCCGTAATTACCCCTTGTGATTGGGAGTTTTACAAGTTCCTCCCTGTATCTTGAAATTATCTGTTATCTGAGGGACATTTGTAATGTCCTTCATGGTGAGATGTAATGCAAATAATTGATTTAGCGAATCTGCCATTTCTTTGTTTTCTATTATTACTTCACCACTCTTGTTCTTTAGTGAACCTGCACCTACCTCAGCCAACTTCTTCTTGTTTATACATCCATAGAAACTCTGACCATTTGTTTTGATATTACATGCAAGGTTTCTCCCAAAATCAATTTTCTTCCTTCTGATAAGATTTGTAGTGTTTCACTGCTAAATCTCAAAATTTTCTGAAAACATTGGCCTACCACTGGTTATGCCATTTTCTATGCCCTACTTTACAATTTAACAATATGCTTGACATGCAATATGGATCATAGAACAGTACAATACAGGAACCGGCCCTTCAACCACAATGTCCCAACCACAGTTAAACTAATCTCTGCCTGCACATTATGCCATACTTCCCTGCATATCTATGTGCCTGTCCAAAAGCTTCTTAAATTCCACTATCGTATCTGCTTATACCACCACCCCTGGCTGGCAGTGCATTCCAGGTACCCACCACTCTCTGCAATAAAACCTTGCCCCATGTATCTCCTTTAAACTTTGCCCCTCTCACCTTAAACCTTAGCCCTCTAGTCATTGACAATTCTGACCTTGGAAATAGGTTCTGATTGTCTTCCCTATCTCAAATTTTATGTGCTTTTATCAGGTGTCTCCTCAGCCTCTGACACTCCAGAGAAAACAATCCAAGTTAGTCTAACCTCTCCTTATAGCTAATACTCTCTAATCCAGGTAGCATTCTGGTAAACCTCATCTGCACCCCTTTCCAAGGCCTCCACATTCTTCCTGTAATGGGGTGATTAGAACTGCACACAATACTCCAAATGCAACCTAATCAAAGCCCTATAAAGCTGCAGCATAATTTCTTGACTCAATGACCTGACCGATGAAGGCAAGCATACCACAAGCCTTCTATACAATTATATCTACTTATATTGGCATGTCAGGGAGCTTCTTTGTTAATGACAAATATTGCCTCTTTCTAATGTAATCCCTCTTTCTCATTGGGATATATTTTTGCTAAGTGTTATGCACCAGTTGTTTGAATATCTGCCACTCTTCGTTTATTGCCCTTTCTCTTCGCTCATTTTCCCACTCCACCTTCACACCATTATAATTGTCCTTATTTAAGTTGAAGGCACTGCACTGGTTCTGTGGTATTCCCCTCAAACTGCACCTAGAATTTTATCAAATTGTGGTTACTATGTTTTTAGGGGACCTTTAACCACAAGATCTCTTAATAATTCTTCCTCATTATTCATGACTAAACTTACTCTTAACGGGTAGGTTCCACAGCTTACTGTCTAAGATGCAATCCCTGACACACTCCACAAATTATTCTTCTACGACACCATTGATAGATTGTTTCATCCAATCGACAGGTCGATTAAAATCTCCCATGACAATTGCAGTTTGCTTCAAACATGCCCAGGATCATTCTCCATTTTGCTCCACCCTATCACAGGGAAACATTTGAGGGTCTGCAGACCACTCCCACCCATGTCTTATTTTCCTTGCTCTTCATCATTTCAATCCAACTTGATTCTACATCACCATCAACTGCCTCTATGTCAAGACACACTACTCTGATACTTCCCCTGATAAACAACACTACCCCACCTCCTTTTCCTTTTGGCCTGTTCTTGTAGAATCTCATGCAACCTGGATTATTGGACACCCAGTCCTGGTCTCTGTACAAACACATCTCCAGAGTACTTAGTAGATTACTTTCACATGTTGCTGTCTGTGCTGTCAACTCATCTACATTATTGTAATTTTATATACATTCAAATAAAGATCATTGCGCTTTGCGTTTCTACAGTTTTCACTCTCTCTGGATTTGCCCTATGCTGCACACTTTTGTTTAGATTTTCTGCCCCAGCCTGTCACTTTACGTGTTCATTTCCGCCACACTATCCTGTGCCACTGCTTTTTTATTTCCTATTAATTTATTAAAAGTCCTTTCGTGGAGTCCTCTCCACCTCCGGTTTAGTCTAATGACCTGTCCAGAACACTATTTTGCAATTCACATGGAAACTAGCCCCAATATTATTCAGCTGAAGCCCATCCCAACAGAACAGTTCTCTCCTTCCCCAGTACAGTATCCCATGAATCAAGACCCATTTCTACCATACCACTCCTTCAGTCAAGCATTACCACTTTGCCAATTTGCAGGCGGCTTAGGTAATAATCCAGAGATTATCATTTTAGTGGTTCTACATTTCAATTTTGCCCCAAGCTCCTGAGAATTTCTCAGTAGAACCTTCTTCCCTGTCCTAGCAATTTTTCAGTATCAATGTGAAGCACAACAATTGGATCCTTTCCTTCCCACTCCAAGTTCTTCTCCAGTCCGGAAGATATGTCCTAAACTTTATCACTAGGCAGATAATAATGCCTCCAGGTCTCTCTGTCTTTGCAGTAGAAAACAGGGTATTTTTTCCTAACTGTGCTATCCTCTATTGCATTTCGCTTTTCTCACCTGACTTAGAAAGCTCTTTTTGCTTTGGTGCTTTGGACAGTTTGCACACACACTGGAGAGCCCATGCTTTTCCAGAAAGGGAGTAATAACCCTGACCCTGTTAGACAAAGGAAAGGACTAAGGGTCCCCTGGACCTGTCCTTTGGATCCTTCAACCTCCCTCCTGCAGTCACATCACCCTGTTTCTGACCATTCACTGATTTAGAGGGAGTTAATGTGTGGGTGTGATGGCCTTCTGAAATACTGTGTCTAGCACTGTTTCAGCACTTCCTGAATTACCATTATGTTCAGAGAGCACACTGTAGCCCATTCGACCCAGTCGCAAATATCGTCCCTGTTTATTACAGCGGGGCCATCAGTTCCCACATGTTGCAGGTGCAATATATCATCTGCTCAACCAACTGTTCTAATTAAATTAGTTGAGTTTATTAGTTGCCATGTCAGGGAGCTTCTTTGTTAATGACATTTATATTAAATTTCACTATTTTAAGCACGGAGAACTAGCTCACACAGATATGCTCAGATTTGAAACATTTGGCCAAGCTGAATAAACAGAAATAAAATAAATCATCCATCCGCTGTCTTATGATCTTGTACACAGGAACTCATGATAAGGAAGAGAGTGAGTGGTGTTTCTTCTTTAGGCTGAAGCAGGTTAGTGTATACACATTGGGATGTTGTACCATAGATTTAGAGTTAAACAATGTGTGGACACTGCCCCCATGCTGTAGCATTACAATGTACAACCAAAATGTAAAAGATACCACGTGACACTGGAATATGCTCAGTAACTCAGTAACTGGAACTGGCAATACTCGGCAGGAGAAGTGAGAGAATAACAGGAAGGCCTGTGGGAATGTGGTGAGGTGCAGGTAGGTGCTGGGAGAGGTACCCGATTTACCACCCAAAAAAGTAATTCCCAGAATCAACATTGCATGTTTCTGCAACTCTAGCAAGGCGCTTGATTTCTCCAAGCAGGATCTCAGATCCTGTCGCCCTAGAATATACAAGGTAATTAGACGGTGTGTGCTTGATGTGATGGGGCAACTGCCACAAGCCTGCTGCAGCCAGGTCAGGAGATAAGTGCGTCAACTTCCAGAAGGACATGGTCACACAGCAGCTAAGTTCTCTACAATTGTGACGAGGGTTGCAAAAGGTTAATCTGCAGGAGAAAGACAATGAATTTACCTAAGTATATGATTTGTGCATAGTTCGTTGAGAGAGGAACTGAGAGCTGTAAGGAAGTGTGGGGAACCCTTCTGTAAAATACATAGGCCTAGAGAAACCTGGAGTCAATCTGATCATCTGAGAAGTGCTGGGTTTTCAGATCTGTCAGGCCCGGTCACGGTGCAGTCATTGATAACAGAGCTTTCAGCCTCCACAGCAGCAGAGGTGGAGGCCATCTAAAGTCTGCATGCAGCAGCAAACCTCAGACTACTGGCAACAAAACAATATATTACACCAGTCAGGCACAGCCTGTTGCCAGCATTGCGTTAAATCATCTCAATCAATTAAAGTCAACATGTGCTTGGAGGAAGTGAAAGTAGTGGTTCAATGTTGTCTCCACCAAATTACAGGCCAACTGTTATCCCGGTGGCTCTGTGGAGAAATAAACATTCTGAAGCTCAGAGTACTTGGACTTCCAGCAGTTTGTACTTGAACAGCATCCTTCCATTTGCCATAGTGTTAGCTTGTCCAGATTCCTGGCCCTCATGCAAACATGGTGCGGACTCTGGTTGGACAGCCTAGGAGCGCTGATCACAGTGGGCCCTGCTGGCCATCAGTGGCCTCCTCAACAAAGAACAGACTTCCAAACTATGGCTGCATAACATAGACCACAACTGGAGAAGGGCAAGCAAAGTCTCCAAAGGCAACACAAAGATGAAGAATCAATACATTAGCACAATGTGTACGTTTTGTTATCCAAAATGTCAGTTGGCTTAATTTTATTAATCTACGTGTTGTTAAGAACTTCATGCATTCAACTTTGGCAGCACGTGCTGCATTGATCATAAAGATACAGACCAAGTCTGAAGAAGGGTCTCGACCCGAAATGTCGCCCATTCCTTCTCTCCCGAGATCTGCCTGACCCGCTGAGTTTCTCCAGCATTTTGTCTACCTTCGATTTTAACCAGCATCTGCAGTTTTTTTCCTAGACCATTTATTACATCCTTTCACTTTTTAGTTCTGTAACTATCTTGACATTCTTATTGCCCTTAAAATTCATATTCAAGCAGACATTTTTGCCAGATTCTATTAACCTGATTTTGTAATTTATTCTCATCAATAATCTGCATATACAGACAAATTTAACAATTCCACTCCATACATTCCTCCTGCGCTCGATTGTAGTTGAGCAAATCTTCAGAGCAGTGACTTTACGAAGTTAACTTGTATTCTTTTTCTTGGCTTTAGGTATATTTATTCACCAAATGGCAGACAAGAATGCTGAGAAATTGTACTCTGGATTGCTAGAACCAGGGGATGAAGTTCTGGAGGTCAACGGAGAACGTGTGGAAGGTCTCAGTTTCAATGAAGTGAACAGTCTGATGTTACAAGACAACACAGTGTCAATTAGGATCAGAAGACATAATGCAAGCACATGACAAGAGGAATATTGATAGGAACAGTCACTGGCTCATGGTTTATATGTACAATCAAAGTACTTTCAGTATATTCTAAAGTTTAAAAGGTCTCTGGATCAAAGTGACTGTTGTATGTGGATTAGTTGTCATATCCAAGGCATGTGCATGAGGCTACAAGAGCTACTTGTCTGGGTGTCCTTATCAAAGGATGGGATCCTGATTCGTATCAACATTGAACATCATTGCTACGTACAACTTTGATAAACATTCTCCATTTATTGCTCAATAGCAATTGTGTTGAGTAGTAAAATCTTCATTCCAGCAGGTAACTGAGTGAATCCTCTCCTTGACATCTAAACTACAAAACTAATTGAGTCTTTACAGCCAGACTAATATTCAGTCTCTATTCCATCAACCAGAGGCACTGAGACAAACGAACTGTGCTATTCTTTTTTAAATGTTAGAATATATTCTTTATACACACCACATGTTTAATACCAGCAACAACGAGAATTCAAACTATTTCAAAATCAAAATTGCCCTGGTACCTATACAATACTGTTTAGGAATACAAACACATTGCTCACAAAATGGAATAGCTATTATTTAACAGCATTGGGGACAGACACTTATTTAATGAAAAAAACCCAGAAAGATTACATTTATATAGTCCCTTCCACAACTTCAGGGCCATCCATCCTTCATGCCAGTCTTTTCCCCTCATTCCACTGAAAGTATTTTCCTCTGAAAACAAGCTCAGGAATCCCAAGAGCGAAAACATTACTTATTTGGAATCAGAAGTGAAACCCTTCTGAAATGAAACCTATGACTGATATTTCAGTACATGTAGAGATGGCTGCAGGTATTTCAATATCCAAGATAGTCAATTATATAAAACTGGGAAGCTAGGGAGAAGTAAAAGTGGAAAGAGAAAATGGTGGCAGGTGCAGGGCAATGTGGGGAAATGTGAACTAAATGATTTTGTTATGCAAAACAAGGAATTGGATAAGCATGGTGACTGGCCTTCCAATCAATGAATCTTTTAAAAACCAACATGAATTGGAAGCAGGAATAAGCCTGTCAAACTTGATCCAATAATGATCAAAATCGCAGCTGATCTGCTTGTAATCTCAACATATCCCTTACCAATCAAGGATCTGACTACCTCTTGAAGGCTCTGCTTTCACTGCCTTTTGATGAAGAGAGCTCCTCTTCACAACTTACCTCCTTTAAGCCATCAATGAATTGAGATCACTTTGCACTGCCTGGAAACTCTGTGGAAATCTTTAAAATTATGAACAATTATGAGTCAAGTCAAGTCAATTTTATTTGTATAGCACATTTAAAAACAACCCACGTTGACCAAAGTGCTGTACATCTGTTTAGGTACTAAGGAAAAAAATGAAATATACAGTAGCACACAAACATAACAGCACATACAAAACAGTTCACAGCGCCTCCTCAATGGGCCTCAAACGCTAGGGAGTAGAAATAGGTTTTGAGCCTTTTCAGGAGCATTTTCCTGAAATTTTCAGGAGCATTTTCAGGACGGTGTTTTCATTTTTGCGTAGCCATGAAAAATGATTTTTAACAAGAAATAAAATATAGAATCAGGAAAACTGGAAAGGAAAGAGAATATAGAATTCAATGCATACGTACTTTATAAAAAGATCAGATCAGCTCGTGTGAAAAAAAGAAATAACGAATTTTGCTGATAGAAGTTAGAAGATAATTAAATTTATGTCTGAACAGTGTCACAATGGGTGGGCTGATTGGCCTGTATCTATGAAATAAAAATGAACTGCAGATGCTGGTTTATACCAAAGATGCACATAAAATGCTGGAGTAACTCAGCTGGACAGGCAGCATCTCTGGATAAAATGGATAGGTGACGTTTTGTGTTGCGACTCTTCTTCAGTCAGAAAAAGAGTCCCTACCCGAAATCCCTTTTCTCCAGAGATGCTGCTGGTTCCGCTGAGTAACTGCAGCATTTTGTATCGTTGGCCTGTATCTATATTGTTCGCAGAATTAAGGTAATTGTATTCCCTAATGATTAATGTGTGGCAAATTGTAAATAAACAAGGGTGAGAGTTATAGTTTGCAGTATTTGATGTTCTGCAATAGGAAGAACATTGAAGCAATTGAGAGCATGCGGCAAAGATTTACCAGGATTGTGTAAAAGATGGAAAATAGCAGTTATGAGAAAAGATTAGATATTTCCATGAGAATAGAGAATGGAGATTGTCATAGAGTCATAAAGTGATACAGTGTGGAAACAGGCCCTTCAGCCCAATTTGCCCATAGTGGCCAACATGTCCCAGCTACAATTGTCCCACCTGCTTCAGGCCAGCATGTCGCAGCTACACTTGTCCCACCTGCTTCAGGCCAGCATGTCGCAGCTACACTTGTCCCACCTGCTTCAGGCCAGCATGTCGCAGCTACACTTGTCCCACCTGCTTCAGGCCAGCATGTCGCAGCTAAACTTGTCCCACCTGCTTCAGGCCAGCATGTCGCAGCTACACTTGTCCCACCTGCTTCAGGCCAGCATGTCGCAGCTACACTTGTCCCACCTGCTTCAGGCCAGCATGTCGCAGCTACACTTGTCCCACCTGCTTCAGGCCAGCATGTCGCAGCTACACTTGTCCCACCTGCTTCAGGCCAGCATGTCGCAGCTACACTTGTCCCACCTGCTTCAGGCCAGCATGTCGCAGCTACACTTGTCCCACCTGCTTCAGGCCAGCATGTCGCAGCTACACTTGTCCCACCTGCTTCAGGCCAGCATGTCGCAGCTACACTTGTCCCACCTGCTTCAGGCCAGCATGTCGCAGCTACACTTGTCCCACCTGCTTCAGGCCAGCATGTCGCAGCTACACTTGTCCCACCTGCTTCAGGCCAGCATGTCGCAGCTACACTTGTCCCACCTGCTTCAGGCCAGCATGTCGCAGCTACACTTGTCCCACCTGCTTCAGGCCAGCATGTCGCAGCTACACTTGTCCCACCTGCTTCAGGCCAGCATGTCGCAGCTACACTTGTCCCACCTGCTTCAGGCCAGCATGTCGCAGCTACACTTGTCCCACCTGCTTCAGGCCAGCATGTCGCAGCTACACTTGTCCCACCTGCTTCAGGCCAGCATGTCGCAGCTACACTTGTCCCACCTGCTTCAGGCCAGCATGTCGCAGCTACACTTGTCCCACCTGCTTCAGGCCAGCATGTCGCAGCTACACTTGTCCCACCTGCTTCAGGCCAGCATGTCGCAGCTACACTTGTCCCACCTGCTTCAGGCCAGCATGTCGCAGCTACACTTGTCCCACCTGCTTCAGGCCAGCATGTCGCAGCTACACTTGTCCCACCTGCTTCAGGCCAGCATGTCGCAGCTACACTTGTCCCACCTGCTTCAGGCCAGCATGTCGCAGCTACACTTGTCCCACCTGCTTCAGGCCAGCATGTCGCAGCTACACTTGTCCCACCTGCTTCAGGCCAGCATGTCGCAGCTACACTTGTCCCACCTGCTTCAGGCCAGCATGTCGCAGCTACACTTGTCCCACCTGCTTCAGGCCAGCATGTCGCAGCTACACTTGTCCCACCTGCTTCAGGCCAGCATGTCGCAGCTACACTTGTCCCACCTGCTTCAGGCCAGCATGTCGCAGCTACACTTGTCCCACCTGCTTCAGGCCAGCATGTCGCAGCTACACTTGTCCCACCTGCTTCAGGCCAGCATGTCGCAGCTACACTTGTCCCACCTGCTTCAGGCCAGCATGTCGCAGCTACACTTGTCCCACCTGCTTCAGGCCAGCATGTCGCAGCTACACTTGTCCCACCTGCTTCAGGCCAGCATGTCGCAGCTACACTTGTCCCACCTGCTTCAGGCCAGCATGTCGCAGCTACACTTGTCCCACCTGCTTCAGGCCAGCATGTCGCAGCTACACTTGTCCCACCTGCTTCAGGCCAGCATGTCGCAGCTACACTTGTCCCACCTGCTTCAGGCCAGCATGTCGCAGCTACACCTGTCCCACCTGCTTCAGGCCAGCATGTCGCAGCTACACCTGTCCCACCTGCTTCAGGCCAGCATGTCGCAGCTACACCTGTCCCACCTGCCTGTGCTCGGTCCATATCCCTCCATGTACCTGTCTAACTGTTTCTTAAACTTTGAGATAGTCCCCGCCTCAACTCCCACTCCTTAGCCACGTCCACTATCTCTGCTTTTCTCTATCTCTGGAAGCCTCATCACTATTTTATCCTCATTACTACTCCCATTCCCACTTGTTTCTTGTTTAGTTGGAATTCTCTTGAAGGCAAGTAAATAAAAATTAATTAATGATACTGGAGGCACAAAAAATAATTCTGGAGGAACTCAACATGTCAGGCAGCATCTATGGAGGCAATGGGAAAGTCAACAATGTTTTGGCTCGCCACCCTGTAACAAGACTGACAGTGTAGGGGTGGGAGGGGGCGGGGGTAGCCAGTATTGAACTTAGAACAGTACAGCGCAGCAACAAGTCTTTTACCCATGGTGTCCATGCAAAGAGGTGAGAGGGAAGAGATGAGGCAGGAGCTGGCAGGTGATAGTGGCACCAAGGGAGGAGATGTTGCTGGGTTGATGGAGCCAGGTGGGGGAGAAGGTATGGAGGTTAAAGAAAACGCATGGGTGGTGTAGAGAAGATGTTGTGAAATAAATTCAAAACTGGGGCCATTAACATGAGATGGCCACTAATACATCCAGTCTGAAAGCAAGGAAGAACATCTTCACCCAGAAAGCACAAATTGCTGCAGTAACTCAATGGGTTAGGCAGCATCTCTTCAGAACATGGATAGGCAATGTTTTAGGTCGGAACTCTTTCATTGAAGTTTGAAGAAAGGTCCCAACCCAAAATGTCAACTATGCATGTCCTCCAGCGATACAGCCTGACCCACTGAGTTACTCCAGCATGTTGTGTTTTGCGTATGATTCCAGCATCTGCAGTTCCTTGTCTCTTCACCAAGAGAGCAGTGTGAAAGTAGAGCTTGGTATAACTTGGAATGATAGAAGCAAATAATTACAATTTATTTAAGGCAATATGTGAGGGGAAAATGAAAAGGATACACTGACAGTGAGATGGATGGGTGGAACAAAGTTCCTGTGCAAGATATAAAAAAAGACATTCAAGAAGGCTTGGCTTGCATGACTTGTTTCAGTACTCCTGTTTCTGTGTAGTTCTATGATTAAAGGTTGCATGTTCTGCTCACCATGACTCCCCTTTGTTGGCAGGGGATGGGGGTGATGTGTAGGAGATCAGGTGGCGGGAGGATGAAGCATTGTCAAAAGCCACTGGGTCATCAGTGAAAAGCCGCTTAACTAATACCTTCCATCCTGAGCCGCCTCATCCACAGCCATTGCAATGCTAATGAACCCAGCTGGTCCTCTGTCCCCAGAGAGCATGGTGGGAGGAGGGGATCTCACTTGCCTGAACCCCAGCTGCTGATTGTCAATCTTGCCCAGAGGGATTAAGGAAGCCGTGCAAATCTGCAACAACACGTTACAAGATGAACTTTTGTTTCAGACACTGATGTCCTTGGATGAGGCTGGAGTTAATTGTTTCATTGTGAATCCTTCCAATGCTGTGACATTAATCTTCTTGCTGACTTTGAAATTCTCGTAATATGTTTTTCTTAAGGGTTGTATATATTCTTGATTAAATAATGTACACAGATATTCATTAATGATAAATATTCAATTAAACAACTATTGCTATTAAAGATTATAGGAAAACATTCAATTAAATATTGGTATTAAGTGCTTTCATTAACTTCCATCAAAATGGCATGCATATGCTCAACAATACATATTTTGAAGAAACTATTTGATGATGTGCAAAAACATTAATGAGTATGTTCGAAAGTATATGCAAATTCTATTAAGATGTGCACATGAACTCATATATTTTGTTTTAAAAATGAAGGACATTCGGCATTACATGTTTCAAAACTACCAACGGTGCTTTAAGACAATGAAATAGTCCAGGGAGTTAGAAAAGTCTGTTGGTTTAAAATACATTTAGTTCAAACCAAGAGGCCTGATAGGCAAAGCAGATGCAGTTAGGGCATGGATAGAACAAAGGACTGGGATATTATAACTATTACAGAAACAGGGCTGAGGGGGGCACAGGACTGGCAATTCTATGTCTGGGGTACAAATGTTACAGGAGGCATGAGGATGGACATAAGAGAGGAAGGGGAGTTGCATTCTTGATTTGGGAGATTATCCTGGGAAATCGTCTAAGGATTGTACTCTATACCAGCTGGAAGAACTCAGAGGACCAGGCAGCATCTGTGGGGGGAAAGAAAATGTTTTGGGTTGAGACCCTTCATTTTAGAGGGTCTCAACCCATAGTAGAGGGAGGGGAGATGTATGGAATGAGCTACCAGATGATGTGCTAGAGGCAGGTATAATTACAACGTTTAGAGTCGTGGAGTCATAGAGATATTACAACACAGAAACAGGCCCTTCAGCCCCACACGTACCCACAAATTGCCCAAGCGAGCTTGTGCCATTTGTTTGTGCCTGGCCCATAAACCTTTCCTTTTCATGTGTCTGTCCAGGTGTCTTTTAAATGTTGTTATTGCATCCGCCTCTGCCATATGCACAACCCTCAGTGTGAAAATATAGACGCTCTGGTGCCTTTTAAATCTTTCCTCCTTCACCAAAATCCTAGGCCTGTTAATTCTTGAGTTCCTCACTCTTGAGAAAATACCATGGATTTTCACCTTATCTACGCTTGAGTTTAAAAGACATCTGGACAGGTACATAGATAAGAAAGATTTAGAGGGATATGGGGCAAACTCGACAATGTGACTAGCTCAGGAAGATATCTTGGTCAGCACAGAAAAGCTGGGCTGAAGGGCCTGTTTCCATGCAGTATAACTCTATTTACAGCATAACAGAATATGAATGCAAGTGACAATGCCTATTAATCTCATAATGTCATAATGTAGAATCATAATGTAATAGTCATAATGAGCAGTTATTATCAATTAATGGACACCAGGGTACAGTTATTAATCAACAATGCTATATACATTTCAAATGGATAATAGGGTTGCTAGGTTCATTATTTGTAGTTAATGGGCACTATATTATGTAACTGGTGGATATTGCTGCGTTCAACAAATACAATTGGTATTTATTCAGTTACAGGATGTAGATGACACAATGTCATCATTAGAAAAAAAGACACAAAGTGCTGGAGGAACTCAGTGGTTCATGCAGCATAGACACAAAATGCTGGAGTGGCTCAGGCAGCATCTCTTGACTCAGGCAGCATGTCTTGAGACATTTCGGGTCGAGACCCTTCTTCAGACTGATCATGGTGATGAGGGAGAGAAAGCTGGAAGAAAGGATGGGGTAGGACAAAGCAACAAGTCCAATAAACCTTTTGAACGCACAGACACTCAACCACAATCCCAACAATTACTGGAAAGCGTCATCTCTCCATTTTCTCCAGAGATGCTGCCAGATGCACTGTGTTACTCCAGCACTTTGTGTCTTTTTATATAAACCAACATCTGCAGTTCCTTGTGCAGTTTATTGTCCATCATCGTTCATGAACTGATGCGGCAGCAATAGTCTACTCATGTGTGGTGAGTCATCAGTCACATACAGACCACACTTGGCAAAGACAACACATTTCCTTCCCTGAAGAACATTAGTGAATCAAATGAGTTCTTATGACAATCTGATGGCTTCATCATTACCATTATTGATTCTAGACTTTTAACTTTATGCTTTACTGCATGAATTTTAATAAAGGGATTCAAACTCACATTTCTGGATCTGTGTTCTAGGTCCTTGAACACTACCATGATAACGTAATCACTATTGTACACAGTATTGGTGAATGAAGTTAACTGATGCTCACAATTTAGATATATGGACAGACCCACACCCTGTGATAGAGTGTAATGAGTGTAATGAACTCTGTTGTGTTACATTGAATGATACAATTACTGGGAATTGCCACATACAATGATATTTATTAATGAATTAGCTGTGTGATCCTAATAAATGAACGCTATTCTTCCATGAGAAATTAATGGGCATTGATAAATAAAGAAATGGAGGCTGAAGCATATGAAGGATAATGATTAAAAGGTAGTACCATATGCAGTGGTAGTGTTAATGGGCGGTGCTGTGTACAGTCATTAGAGTCATAGTCATACAGTCATAGAGTGATACAGTGTTGAAACAGGCCCTTCAGCCCAACTTGCCAACACCGGCTAACATGTCCCAGCTACACTTGCCTGCGTTTGGTCCATATCCGTCCAAATGTGTCCTATCCATATAACTGTCCAAATGTTTCTTAAACGTTGCAATAGTACTTGCGTCAACTATCTCCTCTGGCAGCTCGTTCCATGCACCCACCACCCATTGTGTGAAAAAGTTACCCCTCAGATTCCTATTAATTCATTTCCCCTTCACCTTAAACCTATGCCCTCTGGTCCTTGATTCCCCCATTCTGGGCAAGAGATTCTGTGCATCTACCCGATCTATTCCTCTCATGATTTTATACATCTCTATACGATCACCCCTCATCCTCCTGTGCTCCAAACAGGACATTAACAGGTAAAGCTTTTGGTATATATTATTAGTGATTGATGGCACTGCGTTGTACAGTGGTAATGATTAATGGGCACAACTGTATTCAGTAGTAATGATCAATGAGCACTGCATTGCAGTAATTACTGGGCTGTGTGCGGTAATATTGATGGATTAATTTTGCTGTGGATAGTAATAAGGATTCGAGGCACCATGCTGTTATGGTAATTAATGAACATTACTTTGGATAATAAAGGTAAATACTGGGCACTGTGGAGATAACAGGGAATGCTCTGTTGAGGAATAGTGATTGGAGACAATGCACAGAAGAGGATTAAGGGCCAAAGCTGTATGCATTAGGGGTAATAAATGGGCACTATAATTGATTCAGTAACAATGAATGGCATGGAACCCTCTTCCAAGTAATGGTGATCAAAGACACTTTTTGGTGATGTTGATTTATGAGCACCAAAGTGCAATTAAAGGTGCTGCTCCAGATTAGGAGTGATTAATGGGTACTGTTGGAAACAATAGTCGTGATTGACGGACAGTGCAGTGTAATAGTGATTAACAGGCCCTAAATGTACAGTAATGATGATTAACAGTCACAGTTATATGGGGTAACTGTGATTAAAGGCACAGCTATGTAAATTCGTTGTTGTGCTGTGCCAAGTAATATTGATTAATAGGTAAAGATGTAACTGTATAGTAATCGTGACCAAAGACTACAGCAGTACGAGTATGGGCACGGCTTTGCACAGTAGTAGTGAATCTGACGTGTACTGTAGTGGTGAAGAATGGACACTACCTTGGAATCATAGAGCCATACAGCCCAGAAACAGGCCCTTCACCCCAACTCGTCCATGCTGACCAATCTGTCCTATCTAAGCTATTCCCATTTACACATGGATGGCCCATATCCCTCTAAACATTCCTATCCATGTATCTATCTAAATGTCTTTTAAATGTTGTTATTGTAGCTGCCTCCTCAACTACTTTATCTGGCAGCTTGTTCCTATATACCCACCACCTTCTTTTTGAAAAAGTTGCCCCTCAGGTTCCTCTCAAATCCCTCTTCTCTCACCTTCAACCTAAGCTCTCTGGTTCTTGATTACCCTACCCTGGGTAAAAGACTGGGCATTCACCCTATCTATCCACATTATGGTTTTATACACCTCTACAAGATCACCCCTCGGCCTTCTGCGCTCCAAGGAATCAAGTCCTAGCCTGCTCAATCTCTGCATATAGCTCAGGCACTTAATTCTTAGCAACATCCTTGTTAACCTTCTCTGCATCGTCTCCAGCCTAATGGCACCTTTCCTACAGCAGGGTGATGAAAACTGAACACAATACTCCAAAAGCGTCCTCACTAACGTCTTGTACAACCTTTCTATTACTTGGCAATTAATTGATATGTTTTGTGAATAATGTACTCTGTGGTACAATCATACTTCTTAATGGACATCACTATGTCATTGCAATAGCCGGTCCCAGCATCCTCTCTATTATCAACAGTTCTCTGGCCACTGGCACTGTTCCAACCAGTTTCAAGCACGCGGTGGTCCAGACCCTACTGAAAAAACCTAACCTAGACCCCACCTTGCCTAGCAACTACAGGCCCATTTCCAAACTGCCATTCCTGTCAAAAGTCCTTGAAAAGGCAATTCTAAACCAATTAGTGCCCTACCTGCACCAATACACCGTCCTGGAAAGTTTCCAGTCAGGTTTCAGAGCCCACCACAGCACAGAGTCTGCCTTGTTGAAGGTACACAACGACCTGCTTCTCGCCATCGACACCGGCGACTGTGCAATCCTGCTCCTTCTCGACCTCAGCGCAGCGTTCGATACAGTGAACCACACCATTCTTATTGACCGTCTCCAGTACGCGGTTGGCATTGATGGCACTGCCCTGAGCTGGTTCGCTTCGTACCTCAAAGATAGGAGTTTCGCCATCAACATAGGCAGTTATTCCTCTGCTCCAGCTAGCCTCTCCTGCGGAGTTCCACAAGGCTCCATCCTAGGCCCCATTCTCTTCTCTCTATACATGCTCCCCCTTGGCCAAATCATTCAAAGGCACGGCATTTCTTTCCACTGCTATGCCGATGACACTCAGCTTTACCTCCCCCTGAAACCCAACAACCAGTCAAATTTAAACAGCCTCTTACACTGCCTTGAGGACATAAAATGTTGGATGGCACAGAACTTCCTCCAATTAAATGAGAGCAAGTCTGAGGTCATCCTATTCGGCCCCCCCCCCCCCCCCCCCGACTCCATCAAATCGATAACAGGCAATCTTGGAAGTCTATCCTGCCTAGTCAAACCGCATGTCAAAAACCTCGGCATGATATTTGACTCTGCATTAAAATTTGATAAGCAAGTCAACGCTGTGGTAAAAGCCAGCTTCTTCCAACTTCAAACCATAGCTAAAATCAAACCTTTCCTCCAATTCGACGACAGAAAAAATCATTCACGCTTTCATTTCCTCCCGCCTAGACTACTGCAACTCCCTATACACTGGGATCAGCCAATCTTCCCTGTCCCGCCTGCAACTGGTCCAAAACGCCACAGCGAGACTCCTGACGGGTACCCGTAAAAGGGACCACATCACCCCGATTCTGGCCTCTCTCCACTGGCTCTCTGTACGGTACAGAATCAACTTCAAGCTCCTCCTATTCACGTATAAAGCCCTAAATGAACATTCCCCCCCTACATCAAAAATCTTCTAACTCCCCTCTCTAACTCCAGGTCCCTCAGGTCAGGGGTGACCGCGCTTTTGCAGTTGCAGCTCCTAGACTGTGGAACAGCATCCCTCTCCCCATCAGAACTGCCCCCTCCATCGACTCCTTTAAGTCCAGGCTCAAAACCTATTTCTACTCCCTAGCGTTTGAGGCTCATTGAGGAGGCGCTGTGAACTGTTTGCGTGTTACTGTATGTTTCATTTTTTTCCTTAGTACCTAATCAGATGTACAGCACTTTGGTCAACGTGGGTTGTTTTTAAATGTGCTATACAAATAAAATTGACTTGACTTGACTTGACTATGCGTAAAGAGTCATGTGTTGTGCACTAGTGATCAATTGGGATACTACAGCAATAGCAATTAATGATTATGTAGCTAGTTAATTGTGCCTGCTATGGAGGTTAATAATGTCAATTACTAGTCCATTAATTAGTAGTGAATGATAGGTGCATCTCAGTGGCACAGTTATTAGTATGGAGACTTTACAAATAATTGTGACTTGAATTCCACTGTGCACTGCAACATATGCAACAGCGATGATTAATGGGTACTGTCACGTAAAGTAGAAGTGATTAATGTGTACAGATGTGCGCATTAATAGTGATTAATGGGCACACTGAATGCACAATAACAACAAATAATGGCCACTGTTGTGAACATTTAGTTTATGATTACACTGCAGTGATAATGATTAACGGGCAGTATTGCTTTGAACAGGGAGTTATAAACAGACCGCACAGTTGTCAATTTGGTTAGGGTGTGAATCTGGTGCACAGGGGGAAGGAAGTGCTGCCCTTGTCTCCAATACATTCATAAGTATATAAGTATATAATGAAGGATTTAATGATAGAAAAGGAACGTATAATAGAATTGAGCATTCAGCTTGGATTCAAGAAAGGGAAATATAATTTGACTCATCTGCTGGAGATCTTTGAGGATGTGCAGTAGAATTGATAAGGGGAACCAGTGATGTGGCATACCGAGGTTTCCAGAGGCTATTAATCAGATTAAATTAATGTTTACATTTTAACAAAAAGGAAAGTAAATAATAGATTCTGATATTTCCAGTGTGCGTCTGAATTGCAGAATGTGTTAGCTTGTGGAGACCGAGCCTCCCAGCCAGATTCCATACCAGGGCATCAGAGAATTCCTGAATCTTTAGGGAATGGGGGTTCCCCTCATCTATCAGAGACATCACGTGTCTCCTCGGTACCCTGCAGCTCCACTCGCTCCCCCTTTCAGTAAGTCCTCTTCTGCTTCCGCACTTGGCCTTTTCTATCCTTCCCAATATGAAATGCCCAGAACTGCTTGCAGTACTCCAATTATAGCCCAACCATTCTTTATGAAGTTTCACATAATGTTTCTGCTATTATATTTATTTAATATCCCACATATTTTTTACTAACTCTCAACAAGGTTGGCACTTTCAGAAAGTTATGCACATTGACTGTATCACCACACCCTTTAGAACTATGCCATTTGTCCATGTTGTTAAATACGTGGATGATTCTGATTTTCACATGTACTTCACTTTTCTCTAAAATTAAATTTCATGTCTAATTTTGTGCTTTCTGTCACTAACTGCATCTTCCTGTGCTCTGTTATTTGCCTCAGTCTTCAGCAAGGCATTGTAATATCTGTACACTCTAAAATGTTGCACTGCACACCCATATCCAAGTCATTAATATGTGTAACTAACGAGCAAGGATCCTAGCTCTGGAATGAGAGGGGCAACTGCCATCTGCCAGCCTGAGACACAATTCTTGCAACACACTCTGCTTTCTGTCCTTAAACCATTTACCCACTTAAGCAATTAACATATTTTTTCATGAACCTCAACCCAGCTTTTTACCTGGGACTTTACAGAGTAACAAAGGCAAATAGCATCAATTATGGAAGTATTGTAGGGAATTGAGAAGCAGTGGGTGGTTGCTTCTCAGACTGGAGAGGTGCTTATGGAGGAGCACCCCGAGAATGATGTGTGAGAAGGAACTGCAGATGCTGGTTTAAACCGTAGACACAAAAAGGTGGAGGAACTCAGCAGGACATGCTGCCTATCCCGCTGAGTTACTCCAGCTGTTTGTGTCTATCCCTGAGAATGATGCTAGGTTGCTGCTTTCTTTAATGTAAGTGAAAGACTAATTTTAATATTTGGACACAATGTGATGTGCAAATTAACAGGCAACAAAAATCTTGGAATTGTAGTGAATTGTCAGGTGGAAAGCAATGGCCCTCTAAGAGTTGATAAGCATCAGATGAAGCTCAGTGCTAAAAAAAACATCAAATGTACCATTTTGGAAGAACAAAATGTTGAAAATAGCAGGGCAGTAATCTTAAGAACACAAATGGGATTTTAGCTTTATAAATAGAGGGCAGAGAGAACAAGAGAAGGAAATCATGATAATCATATATAAAATACCAATTTAACCACAACTGAAGTATGGTTTCCAGGTTTGGGCATCACACTTTCGGAAATGTATGAAAATTTTAGAAGCTGCAGCAGACATTTATTAGACTGATTCCAGGAATAAGGGGACATTATTATACAGTTAGACTGGAGAAGCGAGGGTTGTTCTTCTTGGAACAGAGGAAATTAGAAGGGGAATCTAATGGAGGATTAAAAAAGGTACAGACAGATCTGACAGAAAAACTGCATGGAAGAATGCGAGGTGGTCCACTTTGATAGTGAAAAGCTACAGTGGAGCAATTTTTAAATCAGGGAAGATAGGAAAGTATTGGTGTTGAGGGATCTGAGTGTTATATACAAATCACTTAAAGATATTGTGCAGTCTGTAAGCAATTAGGAAGGCAAATTGTTCATTATTATGACAGGATTTGGGTACAGATGTCTTGCTCCAATTACATATGGGATCCGATGAGTGCACATTGAATTGAAGCATTTATTGTCATTCAAAATAAATTTGAACGAAATGTCAATGCCATACAGTCACACCAGTAAAGAGCACAAAACACACAATTACATAAGTTTAACATAAACATCCATCACAGTACCTCCTCCAGGCACCTCCTCACTGTGATGGAAGGCAAAAAAAAGTCTTATCTCCTCCTATGTTCTTCTCCCGCGGTCAGGCTCCTGATTTTCTGAAGCCCCCACCGGGAGATGTTAAATCCCATGGCCGACCCTCGCAGGGCGATGAAGGTCCTGCAACGGGCCAATCGAGTTTTGCAATCGGGGCGGTCGAAGCTGCTGCGGCTGGAGATCCCGATTTTGCAGTCCACAGAGCCCGTGGCCGAAGCCTCCGAAGGTAGAGTCGCAGCAGCGATCACAGCGTCACCACAGCCTCTGAAGTCGGCCAGCTCAGAAATGGTAAGTCCACTGGCTCTGCGGTCGGAGCCCTCACGGTCAATCCCAGCTGGAAGCCATCAACTCCACGATGTTAGGCTGTAGCACGAACGGCGATACTACACGGAAAAGGGTTGCACCTCCATTGAGGAAGAGATAAAGGTCCCCCCCCCCCCTAAAAATAGGGCATTACATACGTCTAACGCTAACAAATAGACAAAGAAAGAGAAAGACAAACAGACTGCTGGCGAGCCGCAGCTGCAGGGGCAGCAAGCACCACCACTCTACATCCAGTTCATTGTGTACATGTCTAGCCTCCTTCTCCATGAATGTCCTTGTGATGAAAAGAGTGCAGAAAAGGTTCACCAGATTAGTTCCTGGGATGGAAGATTTGTTAAATAGGCAGAAATTAAGCAGAATTGGACCCAGGCTCAGGAGTGCTGATGAATGAAGTGAACTCGTTGAGACATAGATTTCTTGTGACATTTGCCAGGGTGGGTGCAAGGATGATGTTTCTCCTGGCTGGATTGTGCAGAATAATAAGTGCACAAGTGAACAGACAGAAGAGAAAGCAGAGGGGGTTGGATCATGCATCGTTTATTTGCAAATCACATCATTGTTTATATGAAAATCAGAAGCCACATGTTAACTTCTTAAGATATGCATTTACATAGCACCTTTCACCAACTTAAAAGCAACCCAGATACATTCTGGCCAATGAGATACTTTTGAACTACAGTTGTTGTAATTCAGGAAGTATGTCATGTGCACAAGATCCCAAAACAGTAATGACCAGAGAACCGGGAGTTTCCCCCAATGCCAGTGATGGAATAAACAGGTCTGGCTTCCACAGTTCATTTCTCCTCTGTTCTTCAGAATGAAGCAGTGGGATCTTGTATCATCTATCCTTCCAAGGGGACAGACAGGACCTTAGTTTGTCACTTCATATGAAAGGCAGCTTGTTGCCAGTATAGCTCTCCCTCAGCACTGCTCTGGTTGATCTGGAGTGGAGTTCAAATCTACAGCCTTATCAATCAGCAATAACAGACAGTAATGTAGCAGAGAAGCCCACCGAGTATAGATTACTTGAGCCCAAATGAATGATGATGGTTTGGGAACTGTTAGCAGACAATCTAAAAAAAAATGGTTGAGGCCAAATACTGATCAAGGATAAAGCAAATATATTTCAGAATGACTGACGGTATTCTCTATTCTGCCAAATGCCCTTCATGCAGAGTCCTGGGTGTGCAGATGCTGGCCTCCTCACCCCTCAATGTCAAAGTGAGCAATCTAAGCTACAAATGGCATTTGGAATCTAAGGAGGTTGGTGTTACCGGTGACGGTTTCATTCCTGTGAAGCTTCCATCAATTCCCAAACTGGCGGATTCTGCAGGCCAACATCTAGACGCATTTAAATGATCCAATGTAAATACTCGGTCCAAAGATACTTGGAACATCTCAATTTTACATCGACTAGTTCAGAACAGCAAAATACTTTGATTTAAATATTCCTGGTTTTAAAATTGCCTTAATAAGATCTTTTAAAAAACATCTGAAGATATCTCATGCTAGCACTATATTGGAAAAATTAAAATATTTCCTCTGATTCTTGGTTTAAAAAAATAACAAACAGCAGGAGGCCATTCAATCTCCTCTGTTCCACTGTTCAATTGTTGATTGTAACTTTTCCATCTACCCACATGACTTAATCGCATTTCCTAACAAACCTCCCAATCTCAGTAATGATATTTTCAGTCACCCCAATGAACTGTTGCGGCTGAAGCATTCCTCCACATTTCCACTACAGTCTCGTTAACCTGAACAATCCAGCTCTTTCCTACCCAAAGCATAGGACATTGGAACAATGAAAATGTCAAGTCGATAGTGCAGGAGGTCCTGAAATCCAAAATGACCATGCACCCTCTGCTGATATGACCATCCTGTTGACTCAATGGAGTCTACTAGCATTTCTGGGCAGTGCCCTTTTATCAAATCCTTCAACATTTCAAACACCTTAATCAAATCATTTCTCTAACTAATTAAAACTCCCACAACCATCAATCTGCTGGAACTCAGCGGGTTGACCAGCATCCATGGAGGTAATTAGAGTCCCGTGTTTCTGGTGGGGAACATACATCTAGACTTGGTTTAATACTTTAATTATAACTCCCCATCTTTACCTTCTCCCCATCCTCCCATTTCAATTATTGCCTTTTTCGCTGCTATCCAGCCTGTGAACATAATCTGCCAGGTGAGATTAAATCCAATTTGGGTTTACAGGTAGAGCCATGCATGCTCCCACCTTCTGCATGGTTGCTCTCTGCAGCAGTACCACAGGTGGGTAGTCCACAGTGAGCAGCCCTTCAAAGTCCCTGGGCATAGGTAAGCATCAGCTGCTCGAAAACAGCACGCTGACAAACAGGCCAGTCAGTAAACCCGGGAACTTCTTAACTGGCACTGTTCAACTGTGCAGTGTTGGAAGAGGAGGGCTGCTAATTTGGGATTTTCTGGCTCTCTGCTACAGGAAGAAGGGAGACCCCAGTACCGCAGAAGACACCAACTTGGTTTGGGGCGAGTACTGGAGAGCAGAAAAACACGGTGTTGCATTACTGTCAATACAAACTGAAGGTACAACGCACATGTGCCACGCACAGACTGAAATCAAACAACAAGAACATTTTAGCAATGACAAAGCACCATCGACAGTATAAAGTTTACTTTGAACTATTCTGCATGAACCCTTTGTAATCTGAAGGATTAGACTGGAAAACACTACATTGGAGGTATATATATAAAAAAATATATATATATATAGTGTGTCTGAACAAGTGGGAAAGGTGGTTTTGTGGTGGGGATGAGGAGGGGCAACAAAATGTTGGTTGAGTTTACGATGGAGTAATTATAAATGAACACTGGTATAAAGTTACTAGAATTCCAATAAGCACAGAATATTCCATGTTTTGAATCTCCTCCTCTTTATTCCATTCCACCCCATCTCACCCCCACGTTCTACCCCCCACTTCATTCCAATTATAATTTTAAGAGTCTTCTTGCTGTTCAAATATATGGGGCTGTACATTTTTGAACAGAATCATTCATGCCAATTCAAATCAATGGTAAAATGCACAGAAACCCAAGGTGAAGAAGTACTTTTGATAACTACCTTTGAAAAACATTTGTCTAAGCCCAAGGCAATCCCACAGATGTGAACTCGTCACCCATGTGCATCATGACCAGCAGGAATGGGTCAGCAGTAACCATAGACATCTTCTCAGCTGCACATTCCCAAAGCACAGAACTAAAAATTAATGGGTCACACCATAATGTGACCCCACTGTACATTTTGTTCCCTCATGGCATCTGAGTAAATATTTCCCAGGAGTAGTAGTTAATGCTAGGAGTTTCTGCATGATGAATTCCCACTCTGTGTGAATGTGCTAAACATGATCATCCATGTTCTAAACCTAATCATAGTTTCCTCTCTTTCCTCTGCTGAAAGGTGATGTGGTCAAGGAAATCAGATGGAAGTGTTCCATGGCTTTTAATAGCTGAATAACTTGCTGTTGCACCAGTTTTTTAGCTACTGAAAGCACCACAGCCGAGCAGAGTGCTGGCCACACCTCTAATCCATACATACTCCAGCTGAAAGGCGGAGTCTGGTCTTGATTTGCTGGTGCCTCTATTGTGAATAGCTGACACAGGGCTGGCCAACACTTGGCACTGGGGTCCGGTGGCCATCTTGGCCAACAGAGTTCTTCCTGTTCTTCACACAGTCTTCTTTACATGCCCAAACGATAAAGAGCACTGTGCAGGAGAAATATAAACTTCTAGGAAGCCAAATGCCCAGAAACCCTCTTCCCCAAGTCCAAGGAACATTCATCCATCCTGCGGGGACCAGATCTGGCTGTAACCTTGCAGCTTCACTTTTCATATGGCTCTACTTAAAATTCCTCAGAATTTCTGTGAATGACCAATTAAAGATGAATCAAGAGACATTCAGCAGTAACTCTGCAGGTGAACAATGCAACAGTGATTGCTGGAAAGACAGGTGGGGTGCAGAAACAGTTCTTACTCAGCGACCAAAGGTCAAGAGCCTGGCCAACTGACTCATGGATTGTAGCACCAGAGAGTGGAAGGCTCTTCCTTCGTTCTCCCTCTTACCACTCCCTCCTCCTTTATGTAACACTTGCACAAAATGTTCAGGTCATTTAGATAGTAAACAATATCAGCACCACAACCAGGATGATCAGTAGGACGATGATTGCACACCACTGCCGGCGATCTGAGGGATGAAACAAAACACCATTTAGAAAGGACAATAAATATGTTTTCCTGAAAAATGTCTCCATTATCGATTCAGTTTATGGCAGGTACAAAGAATGCAGCGTGCAAAAGACAGCTCTCTATATAGATGGGCTGCACAGTGGCGCAGCGGTAGTTGCAGCCTTACAGCACCAGAGATCCAGGTTTGATCCTGACTACGGGTGCAGTCTGTACGGGTGCAGTTTGTACATTCTCCCTGTGAGCGTGTGGGTTTTCTCCGGAAGCTCCGGTTTCCTTCCACATTCCAAAGACGTATAGGTTTGTAGGTTAAATTGTAAAATGTCCCTTGTGTATAGGATAATGTGTACGGGGTATCGCTGGTCAGCACAGGCTCGGTGGAGCAAAGGGCCTGATTCCGCACTGTATCTCTAAAGTCTAAAGGGTAGGTGACATTTTTGGTTAGACTCAGCACAAGGAAGTGTTTGGTCACAATACTCCAGCTCTGACAGCGAGAAGACTAAAGAATAACCGATGTAGAGGGTAGGGCAGTGGATGTTGTCTACATGGAATTTAGTAAAGTATTTGACAAGGTCCCTCATGGTAGGTTGGTTGATAAATGTAAGCTCACAATGAATTAGTAAAGTGGATCCAAAATTGGCTTGTTCATTGAAGACAGAGTAGTGGTACAGGGGCGTTTTTCTGACTGGAGGCATTCTGCAAGGATCAAACCAGGGACTTCTGTTGTTTGTAATATATATGAATGATTTGGACAAAATTATATGTGGACTGATTAGTAAGCTTGCAAATGACACTGGTATTGGTACAACTAATGGATAATCAAAAGCATTGTCAAAGGATACAGCAGGATATGAATCAGATGGAAATTTGGGCAGCAAAAGAGCAGATGGATTTTGGAGGTCAAATGTAAGGGGAATGTATACAGTAAATAGAAGGACACAGGAGCAATTATGTATAGTGGGATCATGGGATGCAAATCCATTGCTTCTTGAAAATAATAACACAAGTGCATAGGTGGTAAAGAAGGCAAACTTGCTTTCATCAGGTGGGGCATTCAGTATAAAAGTTTGAAAGTCATGTCACAGCTGTATAAAACCTTGGTTAAACCACATTTTGGGTATTGTGTGCATTTCCGGTGCCACACTATAGGAAGAATGTGGATGCTTTGGAGAAGTTTTCAAAATGGTGCCTGGATTGGAGTGCATTATCTATAAAGAAAAGTTGGACAAAACTTTAGTCTGCTTTCTCTGGAATGTCAGAGGCAAAAGGAAAAAGTGATAGAAGTACATACAATTATGAGGTAAGATAGTCAGAATTGTTTTCCCTGGTGGAAATATCAAACACAGGATGTTATAGCTTTAAGATGAGAAGGGGAATGTTTAAAAGAAATTTGCGTGAGAAGTTATTGTTCACAGATTGATAAGTGCCTGGAACGTGCTGCCAGAGGAAGCGGTGGAAGCAATGATGGCAATGCTCAAGGTATCTGGTTCAGAAGGCTTATATTTAAGATTGCTAAGGAAAGTTGAGGTTGAGGTAATGGAAGGCTTAACAAAATCTTTCACTCCTCCCTAGGTAAAGAGGGCGAGAGAAACTTGGGATGCAGCACATTTGACATATCTGTTCAAAGATCAGCTGATTGGAAAATCGCACATGACCCAAAGTTCAGGAAGAGACAGACAAAAAGTTGTTAGTTTGATGTCTGTTGTTGACACGGCTGCTGAAGTCTGGAATCAAGGAAGAAATAATCATTTGAGAAGCTCAGTGTATTCAAATCCAGTAAACATGGCTTAATGAAAGGCAAATTAAATTTGATACATTTTAAAGAATTAAGTGTAGCACGCAGGCAAAGGGGTGAAATCAGTAGATGTAGTGTACTTGGATATTCAGAAGGCATTTGGCAAGTTGTTACATAAAAGGCTGATGCACAAGAGCTTCTAGGAAGTGTGTGATCATCGATTGGTTATTGCATTAAAGCCAAAGTTAGAATAAATGGGAATCAAAACAACTACATGAGCTGGAAATTTAAAACAAAAACAGAACACTCAAAACATTCAACGGCTCAGAGCACATCCGTGGGAAGAGAAACAAAGCTAATATTAAGTCAGAGACCCTTCAGCAGAACTGAAAAGGACACAAAAGAAGCTAATAAAGCTATGGGGAGAATGGGAAGGGATGGTTCTGATAGGGTGAAATCAGGGTGACCATGGTAAGCTGTAAACAAAGTTATATGGTCAATGGGAGCAGTTAGCCAGTGGGAATGTAGACAAAAGAATCGAGGCACAAGAGACTGCCGATGCTAGAACCTTAAGCAAACCACAAAGTGCTCGTGGAACTCAGCACGTCAGGCAGCATCTGTGGAGGGAATGGACAGGTAATGTTTTGGGTCGGGACCCCTCTTGGCTAAAAGAACGTTGGAGTTGCAAAATGCAAGGCCAGCAGATCTGGCTGTGCAAGTCCTCCACTTTCAGGGAGCAAAAACAAGAAAGGATCTCTTCCCACAGGCCCAGCCCAATCTGCTATTTCCAGCATTTCCTGTTTTTGTGTTGGAATAAACAAGTCTTTTTCAGGTTGGAAGGGTGCAACTAGTGCGGAGCCCCAAGCATCAGTTCTTGGCCTGCAATTATTTATGATTTATATTCATGACGTGGAGGAGGGGCAGAGTATGCCAAGTTTGCCATTGAAATGCCAATGGGAAGGCATGAAGTAATGATGATATTTGAATTCTGCAACATGATAGCGATTGGTTTAGTCAATAGCTGAAAACTTGGCAAACGGAGTTCAAAGTGTAAAAGTACGATGTTATGCACTTTGGTAAGAGGAATGTAAATGAGGACTATTATCTTAATGGAGAAAGACTACAGTTTAATCTAGATGTTCTTGTGCATGATTCACAAAATGATAGCAAGTGGTTAGGAAGGCAATTGGTAAATGTCCCCTAGAGCATTGGATTTTAGAAATAAGGAAAGTACTCTTACAGAAGAGACACAAAAAGCTGAAGTAACTCTGCGGGACAGACAGCATCTCTGGAGAGAAGGAATGGGTGACCCAAAACGTCACCCATCCCTTCTCTCCAGAGATGCTGCCTGTCCCGCTGAATTACACCAGCTCTTTGTGTCCATTTTTGGTTTAAACCAGCATCTACAGTTCCTTCTTACACAAAGTATTCTTACAGGTTAGAGAGTTTAGGCAAGACAACACCTGGAGTATTGTAGACGGATTTAGTGGCCTTATTTAAGAAATTATATACTGGCTTGAAGTCCAAAAGCGATTCATTTGGCTGACTCCTGGGATGAATGTGGCACACTCAAGTATGAAACCAGTGAGCTACAGCAGGTAGGGAATGGCCAAACAAGTGACTGGAGGGAACTTGAACTGAAGTAGAGATACAAGAAAAATGTGAGACTACACAAGACTACAAAAAGATAATTTTGGCTGGTCATGCTAAATTTCTAAGTTAATGGTGACATCCAAAATTTTGATAGTAAAGGACTTGTCACTTAATTCATAATGTCACTAAATCTCAAGAATAGGAGATTAAACCCTACAGATTCTTGATTAGTATGAATGTCAGGAGTTATGGGGAGAAAGCAGGAGAATGGGGTTGAGAGGGAAAGATAGATCAGCCATGATTGAATGGCAGAGTAAACTTGATGGGCCGAATGGCCTAATTCTGCCCCTATAACCTATGAAATATGAACATATAATATTGGAGATGATCATTGCCTGACAGTTTTGTGCTGTGACTGTTACTTGCCACTTATCAGCTCATGGCTGAATGTTGTTTATGTCTTGCTGCATAAAGACATGGACTGCTTCATTTACTGAAGACCATTGATTGGATCAGAACAATGTACAATCACAAATGAATATCCCACCCCCGCTTCTGACCTTATGATAGAAGGAAGAACATTGATAAGCAGCTGAAGGTAGTTGGGCCCAGGCCACTGCTCCGAGAACATCCTGCTGTTAAGTCCTAGGGCTGGGATGATTAATCATCACCAACCCGGATCTCCTTTCTTTGCCCGAGGTACAATTGCAACAATTGAAATGTGTTCCCGAGTTACTCGTTAACCAGTTTTACCAGGGTGCCTTGATATCGCATTCAGTCAAATACATTCACGTTTCCAAGGAAGGAAGAAAAGAGGCCAAAATAAATTACAATTGTACAGGCAGAGAGAACGAATAATTCACTTGCACAAATCTGTAAAGCTGGAAGCACGGACTGAGAAGGCTGTGTTAGGAGAAGGATGAACTGACAAGGCCTCTATATTACGAGAAGCATGCCACAAATGCGACACACACAACTGGAAGGATGGGGATTTAGATTTTAGATTTAGAGATACAGCGCGGAAACAGGCCCTTCGGCCCACCGGGTCCACGCCGCCCAGCGATCCCCGCACATTAACACTATCCTACACACACTAGGGACAATTTTTTACATTTGCCCAGCCAATTAACCTACATACCTGTACGTCTTTGGAGTGTGGGAGGAAACCGAAGATCTCGGAGAAAACCCACGCAGGTCACGGGGAGAACGTAAAAACTCCATGCAGACGGCACCCGTAGTCAGGATCGAACCTGGGTCTCCAGCGCTGCATTCGCTGTAAGGCAGCAACTCTACTGCTGTGCCACCGTGGAGTCGATGATTACTTTTTTTTTAACTAAATTGAATATATACTTAAAAGAGAAAATGTGTACAAGTATGGGAAAAAATGAGTGGAATAACTGAATAGGTCTTTCAAAGAGCCAGAACACAGTGTCAAATGGCTTTTCATGTACAATGATCCTTTCTGTCGAAAACATTAAGTCTGATTTTCTTCCTCCATGGATGCAGAGTTGAAATCCTTTTCTTGTATTTTATTTCAGATTTACAACATCAGCAACATTTTTATCACATAATTACTATCTTGTTTTTTTGTTGCCTTTAATTTTAAGAACAAAAACAGCTTGTTTAATTTTGTACAACATAGATCAGTTTACTTGGATGTGATTAGTCTTACTATTGAGGGCGTGCAGCGTAGGTTTACTAGGTTAATTCCTGGAATGGAGGGACTATCATATGTTGAAAGACTGGAGCGACTAGGCTTGTATACACTGGAATTTAGAAGGATGAGAGGAGATCTTATCGAAACGTATAAGATTATTAAGGGGTTGGACACGTTAGAGGCAGGAAACATGTTCCCAATGTTGGGGGAGTCCAGAACAAGGGGCCACAGTTTAAGAATAAGGGGTAGGCCATTTAGAACTGAGATGAGGAAAAACTTTTTCAGTCAGAGAGTTGTGAATCTGTGGAATTCTCTGCCTCAGAAGGCAGTGGAGGCCAATTCTCTGAATGCATTCAAGAGAGAGCTGGATAGAGCTCTTAAGGATAGCGGAGTCAGGGGGTATGGGGAGAAGGCAGGAACGGGGTACTGATTGAGAATGATCAGCCATGATCACATTGAATGGCGGTGCTGTCTCGAAGGGCCGAATGGCCTCCTCCTGCACCTATTGTCTATTGTCAAAACTTCCATAAAAACTTTCAACATTTAAAAAAATAATTCCCCTCTCAGTTTCTCTTCAAGGGAAGAAGGACCCAAGGAAGGCAAACATTCCCGTGTCATTATCTTCGACTTTGGGTCAAGCAACACCAATTAAAATCAGTCCACAGGGAAAGCTCAGCTCTTCAAACTTACCACTGGTCATGTGGGACACTTTGGCCAACTTCTTCATGACGTTATCCATCCGTGACTGTGTGCTATCCAACTCATAGGAGAACTCGTCAAGCATACTGTGGGAGAGCAGAGCATTCAGAGAAACCTTAAACTAAGGAGAAGGCTCCAATTTCACCCTCTACACACACTAAATAATTTACAGACTTTGTTCTTGGCTCCATTTTAGATTACATTTTCCACCTATCCAGATGGGGAAGCTCGTTACAATGCTTTGACATGACTGTTCTAAAAATAAAGTTATTGTGACTTCATCCCTGGTAACAGCACCGCCAGCATATACTTTCCTCATCTTTCCCTCCAAACATCTACACAAAGAAAATCCCTCTTCTTCAAATGCAAATTAATCTCATCTCTCCATCTATCCATCATATTCAACTCCTACAAATAGACCCCATCACACCAACATCCCCTCAAACATACAAATGGACAACAACATCTCTGTTGTAAGAACAAGGTAAAATGTGGTGTGATGGCTCCCTACAAGCCATGTTCATGCTGTGAAGTTCTTGTTCTTCACAAGCACATAAAGCGCAGTGTCAATTTCACCTGCATATTTCACTGGCTTTATTTGTCTCAATTTTTAAATATAAAAGACTAGTTCTCAGGCCAAAGTAGTTCCATACTTTTGTTTTGTTTAGTTTAGAGATACAGCGCAGAAACAGACCCTTCGGCCCACTGAGTCTGCGCCGACCAGCAATCCCCGCACACTAATACTACCCTGCACACACTGGGGACTATTTACAGAAGCCAATTAACCTACAAACCTGTAAGTCCTTGGAGTGTGGGAGGAAACCGGAGCACCCGGAGAAAACCCACGCAGGTCACGGGGAGAACGTACGAACTCCGTACAGACAACACCCCTAGTGAGCATCAAACCGGGTCTCTGGCGCTGTGAGGCAGCATCTCTACTGTGAGGCAGCATCTCTAAAGCTGTGCCATCGTGCTGGTCACATACTTTGGAACTCTGAAATGGGTGGAATATCCTTAAAGAGCATTTGCAATTGTTGCACTTGGTTCGGCTTATGGAAAATAGAATTCAGTTCAGAGGTTTGATGCTGAAACCACGGTATCATTAACTCCCAAAAGCTTGAACAAAAGCATTGCTAGCTTTCAAGAGCAGAAGTGCTCCGGCTCAATTTTCACTCTTCATCCTGTAAGCAATGGCACAATGATGGGCATCAGACAGTAAACTAAAATGCAATTCTGCCAAGATTCCTTTAAAAAAAAAAAAAGCATTCATTTTTGAGATCTCGATGTTGCTGGCAAGGTGATCATTTATTGGCCATCCCTAATTTACTCTAAACTAGGTGCTTTAACTAACCAGTTTCAGAATGTAGTTAAGCATCTACCAAATTAATTTTGTCAAGTCACACAAAGGGCAGACCAAATATGGGTGGCACATTATCTTTCTAATACCGTTAGTGAATAGAATGGGTGTTTGAAATACTGTTGTTTCTTATTACCATTACTGATACTATCTTACTTTGCATTTATTTAATTAACTGAAATTATATTCCCATCTGTGAACGGGCGATTAAATCTCAGGATTATTATTCATGGAGTTATATAGAGTGAAAATAGGCCCTTTAGCCCAGGGTCTGTGCCAACTATCAACCACCTACTTACACTAATCCTTCACTAATCATACTTTCATTCTCCCTACAACCTCAACAATTTCCCCCAGCATCTATCACTTACCTATACACCAGGGGCAATTTACAGTGGCCAATAATCAAAATTAATCAACCTGCATGTGTTCGGAATGTGGGAGAAAACTGGGGCACCCAGAGGAAACCTATGCACCCACAGGGGGGACATACAAACTCCACACGGACAGTGCCAGGGGTCAAAACTGAATGGGGGATTTTGGCACTGTAAAGCAGCGGCTCTACCAGCTGTGCTATCCTGGCCTTTCTCTTGCTGGTCTGGTGATATCACTGTTCTGCTACTTTACCTTTGCCTGATTGCATTCATGTTTATCTGAACACAGCCTGCAGCTGTTCAGCAAAACCCTTATTCCACACCAACACATCGCAAATAACTCCTGGCATCCTCTCTCCAACCCATAGCACAAACTGCACTCTATTCCATTCCCTCCTCCTTATTCTTGGGTTTGTAGGTCTACAACATAAGTCAATGAAGGAGATGGCAAACGGAGGGTTGGAAAGAGATTCAAGCAAAGAATGTTTTCTTGGAGCCAAACAAAGCAAGGACTGCAGGGATGGGAAAGAATGAAATGTAAAAGGCATTTTGCTGAACCAACACTCACACTGCTTGCTCATCCAGTTCATGGCCTATCTTCTGCGACATGTTCTTCAAAACTCCGATGCTGCCCGAAACTAACTCCAGCTGATCATCCTGTTGCTCCACAATCAACTGTATAGGATGAACAGCATAAAAAACAATGACAAGCTCCCACTCAGGTGGTAAGTCCCTCGCTCCTCCCATTGTTAACCTCCCCTTTCCCAGTATAGGGTCTCTCCCTACATAAAGTCACCCGTCACCAAAACACAGCTTCTCAACATCAGACTGTTACATTTCTATAATCATCTCCAGAATGTCCCGAAGATCTTTTACTTTATTTGCCCAAAGATTTTTCACTTGATTCAAACTATTTTCGAGTAGATGGCAGTTTTTCTACTTTGTGTTTCTCTGTCAATGCACAAATTACTTTCTTCTTTTGACTGGACTCGAATCCTTGGGTCTTTGCTACCACACTGACACAAAGCAAAAGACTACGGTCCCGAGAGGCTTCACAGCCGGCCTGTGCTCAGCGTAACTACGAACGTGTACATGGCAGAACACAGTAGCGGAAGAGTTACTGTCTCACAGTGCCAGAGACCTGGGTGTGATCCTGACTACCGGTGCTGTCCGTACAGAGTTTGTACGTTCTCCCCGTGACCTGCGTGAGTTTTCTCCGAGATCTTGGTTTCCTCCCACACTCCAAAGGTGTACAGGTGTAGATTAATTAGCTTGGTATAAATATAAAATTGTCCCTAGGGTAGTGTAAATGTGCTGGGATCGCTGGGCCGAAGGGCCTGTTTCGGCGCTGTTTCTCTAAACTAAATATCAGGAGCAGGAACCTAAACCAATTTCACCCACAAATATCCTGCTTGTCCTCGAGGACAAGGAGACCAGTTTAACAGGGATCTACTAAAATCAAAGACCTTAGCAAGGTCTCAAAATTAAATCTGCAATCTAGTGCAGGACTAGGCAACTGCATAACTGGTTCCACTTTGTTCTTCACCCAACATGTTTTTCTGGGAGGGTATCATGTCTGAAATCCATTTCTCATTTCTCCATCAAACACGCAGGCTAAAAGATATCCCATCACTTCCATTCCCCATCCACTACCCTCATCCTCCCAGGTTACCTGTTGCTGCATGTTTTGGTCCTCCATAAACTGAGAATTCACTGCTTGCATTTTCTGATCAAGTCGGCTGTATTTATCTGAAGCGGAACTTGGTCTCTGGCTTCCTCTGCTGCTTTGTAGTGCCTGCAAAATAGCAAAAGCCAGTGCGATTTCCCAACACAGCCAGAATCCACATTGAAGACATCAGAATAAAAGAACTTGCATGGGTTAAGAAAATCCCAGAGCAGTACACGAGAAACCAAGTAACTAAGTTCCCATAAACATCAATTAGAGTGTATTAACCAGCATCTGCAGTTGTCTGCTTCTCCATTAAATTAAAATGATCCTGGAGAGATTTGAATCCACAAACCTCAGCCTCCAAGGCCAATGGTTCCCACTGAGCAACTACTAAATGACTTGTTCACAAAATGCTGGAGTAACTCAGCAGGTCAGGCAGCATCTCGGGAGAGAAGGAATGGGTGACGTTTCGGGTCGAGACCCTTCTTCAGACTGATGTCGGGGGTGGGACAAAGGAAGGATACAGGTGGAGACAGGAAGATAGAGGGAGATCTGGGAAGGAGGAGGGGAAGGGAGGGACAGAGGAGCTATCTGAAGTTGGAGAAGTCGACGTTCATACCACCGGGCCGCAAACTAAATGACTTGGAATGGTTCCAATGGCACTAGCCGGGGGACATGCCCGGTGCAACAAAACCCATGGCTGGAATGGCCCGAGTCCCCAGAACTCCGCGTCATTCGATTGCCAGCCGTGGTCATCCAGGCAGATTACGAGCATCTTCTGCCTCTTGGGTTCTGGAGTCAACAGTCTAACAACAGTCTAACAACAAAATTGGCCAACCGCCCAACAAAAGAAACCACCAATTCTGAATTGGTCATCTTGGTACTCTACCAGTCTGTGCTCTACATTAGGAGTACTGCTCCAAATAAGAAAGCTTGCTGAAGAGGTAAATAACATAGCATTATTTGGAAGTGATTTTATCGAATATTCAGCTCTGATTAATTGTGCTAATCAGGTTAAAGTGGACATGTGCTTCCTATCAGCAAATTCACGTGTTGAAGAATGCCTCTAACTTTTCAGGGAACTGTTTCCAAACTAGGGAACAAAGCACTTGGCTAACCTGTACAACACTGAAACAATACTGACATCATTGATGATCTCATCAAGGAAATTCTCCAAGAAGCTGTGTTTTTGTTAAACCCACTATGATATCTTGATGTTATCTAAAAAACCTTGAAAAAAATCCCAGCTGTGGTGCCTGTGATACACGAGGTTTCTAATCAATAATAAGCAAGAGTCAAATAGAAGCCACACACCTGTCGGTTTTTCTGTTCCACCAATGCTTGCATGGAAGAACTGGACATGTAATCTTTCATTTCCTGTCAACATAATAATAAGGTTCATTAAAACACAATATGCTGGAGTAACTCAGCAAGTCAGGGAATAGAAAGGTGACATTTTGGGTCGGGATCCTTTTGTTTACATTCCTGGTGCTGCCATAAAAAGATTCTGGTTTTGCTCCAGCAGCAAACTGGACATCATACCAAAAGGGAATGTTAAGCATAGCACAGGGCTGTGGATCTACCCTCTATCCACTTTGTTTAATTGGTGTTTATATTAATACAACATTCCATTTCAACTTCTAGACCAAACTAAACACAACTAATGTACTAGAAATCTTTAGGGAAGCAGAAGTACAGCATGGGTTAAACACACAGCAAGCTCTCTGCAATCTTTCAGCAACATTCCCAGTGTATTTTGTACTTCCCACGCCAGTCATCCTGTTGTATAGTCTGCATGATCAACAGGATTTCTACCGCTCCAAGCCAAGACACAGGCAACTTTAAACTGGTCCCATCTACTTGCCTGAGTAATTTGTAGGCTGCATGAATGACTTCAGATTATAGGACTAAATGATGGTTACAAGCACAATGCAGAAGATAAAAGAAGCCCTGCAGTGTGGTTTTCATCTGTTGTGTCCATTCGTTTTTTGGCCTGTATCCACCTCCCATAAGGTATCACCAGTATCATAAATGTAAGTATAAGATAATTCATATTTAACATAATCTCTGACTTTACCCAACACTTATCATTTCCCTGATGCCCAGTGGAAGTGCCAAAACAAACCAGAGAACTGTTTAAAACCAAATGCAGATGCAAGACTGAAAGACTGCGGAGGGAGCTTTGCTGTGAATTTAACCCATGCCGAACTGCCCTTTCATTCCCTGGTGATTTTTAGTATAGACACCAGGTTTTTTTTCCTCGCCTAAACATTTATTATGTTTTTTTTAAGTACAATTTCACCGGAGCACATTCTCTGGATTATCGTTTCATTTCCTATAAAGGAAAATAATATAACTACTACCTACCACCAAAGTAATTCCTGGCAGAAACGTATGTTCATAAAAAGTATAATTGGTACAAGAGGACAAAAGGACATTCTGTTCTTCCTCTCCACACGACCTTCCAAGTTCTGCTATCTAGCCCCATCATGTCCTTGCCCAACAACAGGAGATGCTGTGTCCTCAATTTCCCAGACTGGGCCTCTGGATTCCACTGCCATAGCCCACATTAAGCATCTACTTTCATGCCTTTCTGTGAATGCATCACAAGGACTTACCTTTACAATTGCTTTGGTATTAGTGATGAACCCTTTCCTTTTACTCAGTTCTGCTGAATCGAGGTTAAACTTACGAGGGTTTGTCTCCACGATGCTTATGTTGCAGTTGAGGCAAATTGACTGATGCGTGCATAGTAGATTTAAACTCAGTAACAACTTGCATTGATATATTGTCTTTAATGTAGTGAATTATGCCAGTATGCTTCTTTACAGGAACATATTATCAAATCCAGTGAAAAAATAATTACTCAGAATGTTGCATTATTTAGTTTGCCAATGCAGGCTAAGTTTGCAGCTCAACACAATGACAACCTTGGCACACAATGATCCAAAGGAAACACATGTCCTTGACATTAAACTTCTTAACCGTTGCATTTATTTCCTCTTACTCGTTCCCACCCTAGCCTAGCATAAAAATAGTGACTTCTTCCTGAGTTACCCCTTTTAAGACATGCTTATGTCTACACCGATCAGCCAAAACATTATGACCACCTGCCTAATATGCTGTTGATCCTCCGTGTGCCACCAAAACAGCGCCGACCCGCCAAGACATGGTCTCCACAAGACCCCTGAAGGTGTCCTGTGGTATCTGGCCAAAACATTAGCAGCAGATCCTTCCAGTCCTGTAAGTTGCGAGGTGGAGCCACCATGGATCGGACTTGTCGATCCAGCACATCCCACAGATGCTTAATCAGATTGAAATCTGGAGAATTTGGAGGCCAGGGCAACACTGAACACACATCATGTTCCTCAAACCATTCCCGAACAATGTTTGCAGTGTGGCAGGGTGCATTATCCTGCTGAAAGAGGCCACTGCCATCAGGGAATACCATTGCCATGAAGGGGTGTACCTGGTCTGCAACGATGTTTAGGTAGGTGACATGTGTCAAACTGACGTCCACATGAATAGCCAGACCCAGGGTTTCCCAGAACATAGCCCAGAGCATCACACTCCCTCCACCGGCTTGTCGTCTTCCCACAGTCGGTTCGGACCATCGATGAGTCTTGGGCGCCCAACACCCTGCCACTTTGTGGTTTGTCCCTCCTCGGACCTCTGTCGGTAGGTACTCACCACTGCTGACCGGGAGCACCCCACAAGCCTTGCCGTTTCAGAGATGCTCTGACCCAGTCGTCTGGCCATAACAATTTGGCCCATGTCAAAGTCACTCAGGTCTTTACTCCTGCCCATTTCTCCTGCATCCAACACATTAACTTCAAGAACTGACTGTTCACTTGCTGCCTAATATATCCCACCCCTTGTCAGGTGCCATTGTAACAAGATAACCAATGTTATTCACTTCACTGTCAGTGGTCAAAATGTTTTGGCTGATCGGTGTATAGACAAGAGGGTAGTTTGACCTATGACACTCCATCATGACAGCTATTAGAAAGATGCCACATATCTGCTTGCATTCATCCTTACAGGAAAAGAGTTTGTTCCAACAATTGATTTTCTGTTTGCTAACTTGGCTGAATCTAATCTCTTTCCAAATGGCAGAGTATTATAGATTCTGAAAACTAATATATAGTAAATGCTATAAAGATTTAAAGTTAGTCCACCTGGCTATACGGAATCTCCTGGTTGCCAACCTTCAACTCCCCTTCCTATTCCCAAACTGACCTTTCTGTCCTGGGCCTCCTCCATTGTCAGAGTGAGGCCACACAAATTCGAGGAAGAACACCTCCTATTTTGCTTGGGTAGCTTATAACCCAGATGTATTAACATTGAATTCTCTAATTTTAAGTAACTTCTACTTATACTCCCCTCCCCACCTCTCCTCTCCCATCCTAGTCTTTACCAGTTTCGCAGTTCTCTACACTGTTCCCTTGTTGAGATCACACCTTAACTAGTACAACGGGCTTACCAGGCACCGCCCTGCCTGAGGTCATTTATGGCCAGCCTTGATTGGTCCTGGTCTTTTCTTGTCTCCAGCTCTTCACCCTTCACTCCCCTTCAGTCTGAAGAAGGATCCCAACTCCAGTAAGTCAAATATTAACCATTAGAAATTCAGACACTCAAACTTTGTCCTTGTTTGCAAGTTATTTCTTTCAATGAATGATGAACTTCACCTCCAGTTGTAATCATATGCATGGTAACATATGGCCACCACATTGCAGTTCTGAACACCAAATTAGAGGAAGGTGGTGGTAACAGGAGAGAAGGTACAACGAGATTTATGAAGATGCTACTAGGATTGGAGAAATTGATTTGTGGTAAAATTATTAATGGCTAGTTATAGTCATACAGAGTGGAAACAGGCCCTTTGTCTCCATTTGCACACACCGACCAACATGTCCCATCTACACTAGTCCCACCTGCCTGCGTTTGGCCCATATCCCTCAAAATCTATCCAATCCATGTACCCGTCTAAATGTTTCTTATATGTTGCAATTTGGATTGGGAAAGAGGAGAGGTGGTACTTTCTTATTTGCTCAAAGGATGCAGATTTTGCTGTCACTATAGCATATATTGTCCATCCCTGTTTGCTTCTGAACTGAGAAGGTAGTTAAGAGTCAGCTACAACCGTGTGCTTCGAAGCACAGGCCATCGTGGGTAAAGAAGCAGATATTGTTTTATACAGCAGTCCACTTGTTTCATGGTTAGTGTTGTCTAGCAGCTTTAAAAAAATAATTCCACCTGTTGCAATGGGATTTATGGTCAAGTCCCTGGATCAATGGCCCAGCATGCAGGCTGTCAGTCCATAGAAACATAGAAAATAGATGCAGGAGTAGGCCATTCGGGCCTTCGAACCAGCACCGCCAGTCCGAAATGGCATACCCCTTATTCTTAAACAGTGACCACTTAGTTCTGGACTCCCCCAATATCAGGACCATTTTTCCTGCATCTACCCTGTCCAATCCTCTAAGAATTTTATATATTTCTATAAGTCCAGTCACTTAACCACGAAGCAACAGCATATGCACTTGAGGCATGTAAAATTACACGACTCCCAACAGGATCAAAAGGAAGGACCTTTTAGTTTGTGAATTTAGCTTAGAATGGAAACAGGCACTTTGGTCCACCAAGTCCATTGTTCACCCGTATTCAAAGTCATCACACTTTCCCTGCACATTAGGGGTAATCAGCCAAGATGAATTAACCTTAAATTCGCTCAGTTTTGGGATGTGGGAGGAAACAAACACAGTCACAGGGAGAATATTTTCCAGCTGAATGACCATGATTCCTGCAACAACGTAAAGTGCATTTATAAATTATAACATGTTCCCAACATTGAGTCATTTGCAAATCAGCACAAAAAGTTATACCAATAGCCTCTGTAAAGGCTATGACAGCCAATTTTTATGGATAACAGGGACTTGTAGGGCATATCTGACAAAATGGACACGTGGGTTTGACATAACTATTGCAAATTCTTACTGGCAATTGTAAATGCAGTGTCAAATCCAACAAAATAGTTTTAGAAATGACTTTAAAGGAAATAACAAGGCACCTGCAGTTAAAGGATATTAATAGTTTCATCTAGGTCCTCCAGATCCCACTCAATACTACGAAGACTGTTCCTCAGCTCATTGGTTGTCCAGTCACACTCTTCCTTGCTGGCTGAAGAGGGATCGCTCAGGAGTTCTGTCCATCGTTGGTATAATCCTTGGGAAGTATTCACTGCTTTTTGCACTTCACTGCAAGAGGGACAAATCAGTAAATGGACAATGCTTCAGCTTGTACAACACACCAGTGAAATCTGCATAATCCATAAGGAGCAATGGGTCTTGACAGAATGGGGGCAAGGGAGAACTTGCAGGGTGAGATGAAGCACAGCAAGGGGACGGGCAAATAGGGCAGCTCTTGAGTGTGAGGGAGCAAATGAAGGTGTGTTGCAGAGGAGTTAAGGCACTGAAGAGGGGGAGAGGGAGGGGGTAGTGGGAGAGGGAGATGAGGCAGTGGGAGAGGGAGATGAGGCAGTGAGATGAACAGTGGTGGAGGGAGGGTTGGGGCTGGGAAGAGGGCGGGTTGGTGGGAGGCAGGGGAGTTTATGGGAGACAGGGGGTAATCGTGGGGAGCAGGAGGGGGGCTGGATTAAGACGGGGAGGTTTCATGGGAGTGGGGAGGATTGGGATGGGGAGATTTGAAGGGACGGGTGAGCATGGCCGGGGAGAGTGTTTCAAGCTCCGTCCGCTGTGCCGGACAGCGTTGCTAACCCTTTCACCACGAAGAAGGGGTCCTCCATCGACATGGCGGCGGTGGGTAATCGTGACTCTGCAGGGAGCTCCGACGATGGGGCTGCCGGTGAACTCCGCGGCCGTTGGTTGGGCCGATCTTCCTCCTCTCCCCCTCAGTCCGTCCCCGCCGCCATCTTGCTGCCTCCGGCCACCAGGAAGCGCTGCCGGGTGAGAGGGCGCGGGTTGCCAGGAGCAACGGAGGAGCGGCCCGGGCTCGGGCCAGGCCCCGGCCCCAACCGCACCACTCCCACCCGCAGCAGATGCAGGAGGGCAATCTACTATGCACCGACCTTCCTCCCAAATCAAACGAGCTCTGGTTTCCGATGCACTCCTCCCCCCCACCTCACAATTGCTGTGCAAACTACACCCTGGCGACGTTTCTATGCAGAAGCAGCAGGGGAGTGTGTGTGTGAGCAGGGAGGGAGATAGAGAGTCAGGGAGCTGCTCCCAGGAACCGTGTCTCCGACGTGGACCGTGAGTGACATCTCTCGTCACGAAACTCCCGAGCAAACGTTGTGAGGTTCAAGATTCAGCTGAATGTTGAAGATGAGAGAGAAAGTTGAGAAATCAGGAGCAACTTTAGACCATCAGAAGGTCTGTGTGCAGCATATCCCTCATCACCATCAATTTAAAGTAGGCTATTGATTTGGAAATGTTACAGAAAATGTTCTGGCTCAATTGGATGGGTATTTATTGATTAAAATATGTAATCTAGGATAGCAGTTTGGCTCCAGTATTGAGGGGCAGTCTTCTAAATAGAAATCCGAAGCCTGGTCATTGTTTTACAGGGCAGGGTTGTCACTCTGTTAGGGACTGATTTGTCACTAACGAGACGTTTTTGTGTGACATTTAGGGTTGTTAACCTTTTTGTGGCAAATCAGTTCCCAATTTCACTCAAGTGATCACGGCTGCCAGGTGTGAGGATAGATTTCAATTGTGAGGTGAAGCAGACTGAATTCCTTCGGAAATGGGGAGGGGTCTGTTGTTGATTAAGATTTTAAAGGGCTTCAATAGAATAAGTGAGAAAGAATTTCTAGTGGCTGGATGTAGGACCCAGATTGAAAAGGGTCACATGTGCAGTCTCTTCAGAGATTTTGTCTGGCCTGCTGAATCACTCCAGCACTTTGTGTTCGAAAAATATTTTAATATAGGTAACAAGGTGGACTGATGGAAAGGCTGGTGGAAGCAGAATCAACAGTAAGTTTTAAAAGCAGATTGAATATAGAATTACTCTTTGTCCAAGTGAAGTGTGTATACTTCATCCAAAGACTTTTCTTGTGCTTGCCTGGATATGCTGATCATATCCATTGTTTCTCCACATAGTTTGTCCCTTAAAGCAATCTCTCTGCAATTTCTATCAGTAAACATAATAATAATAATACATTACATTTATATAGCGCTTTTCATATACTCAAAGACGCTTTACAGGGATTTAGAGAACATAGGAAAGTGAATAAATAGATGAATAAGTAAACGAACAGAGAAAGGAGACAGAAGGTGGGGTGACCTTCAGTGGTTGAAGGCAGTACTGAATAGGTACTGGGGTAGTCTTCCTTCTGGACACCATCCTCATTCAGCTTTGGCTCTTTTAACTTCACTGTTACTATTTTTTTAATCTCAGTGTCTGTGGCTGAGATTCAACTTTCTCCAAATGACTAACAACATGACTGCTTTTAGAAAAGAGGGCATGCATTTGTTATTCCTTGCATTAATTAAGTATCATAGAGAGCTCCATTACAAATGAAGCACATTTGTGGTCATTGTAATGTATGAAACATGGAAAACAATTTGCAAGTAGCAGAAAATGGTAATGTGATAATTTATTATTTGCCAAGAACACTGCAAGAATGAACCTGCTGTTTTATTGGGAATTTTCATTAATTTTCCACCTGAGATGGAGACCAGACGTAAATTTTGATATATGATCTAGAAGATGGAGTCCAACCGTTGCGGAGTATTTGATTGGAATATCAGAATAGATTTTGTTCAGATCTCAGGAATCAAGTCTGAAACGAATTAAACTTGCTTTGCTGTCTTGCCCAGTAATTAATTCATCCTAAACCAACATTAAATATTTTGTGATTATTGGGTTATTATCTTATTGCTACTGTTAGGATCTTGCTGTGTGCAAATAGGCTTTTAAGTTTATTAGAAATTCAAAGAAAAAGTACATTGACTATAAAGAGTTTGAGGAGGATCTGAGATTGTGTGTGGTGCCCTTCCAGAGATCTGAACACTCTATTCTGGTATTCCAATCAAATACTCAGTGTGGTACCCTTAGAAATGCAAGTCTTTAAATTTCATTAGGATTCCAATGAGTGGCCCTCTCGCACTTAACACTTGAATCTGTTAGCAAATGTATACCCAGTGATTCTGGTATGGGAGTCAAATTTGTTATTGTAAAGACCTGGATAAAGATCACTGGCAGCAGTTTCCTGGAGTATGATTTTTTTTAAGTGCACTTATTTGAGTAGGCAATTACTTTGGAAAATTAGGCAAAGCCATTTGATTTGGTTGTTAGAACATACACCGTAGAAGAGTATAACAGAGGAATAGGGCTTTCGGCCAACAATGTCTATGTTGAAAATGATTTAAAGACCAACCCGTATCTGCCTGCACATAATCCATATCTCTCCATTCTCTGCATATCCATGACATGTGCTTATCCAAAAGTCTCTAAATGTCACTATCGTATTTGTTTCCACCACCTCCCACGGCAGCGTGTTCCTGACACCCATGACTCTACGTAAAGCAAAAGCTTGCCCTGCACATTTCCTTTAAAGTTTGCCCCTCTCACCTTAAAGAGTAGGAGCAAAGACTAATCAATTATGAGAGTAATTGTAATGAGACTAATCAATTGTAAGGTGATAACGTTTAGAAGTGGGGAGGAGAGATGGCTAACTAGTATCTGTCACAGCTTAACCAAATAAACAAACATTAATTAGATCCAGTCACTCTGAAAAGTAAACTGACACTTAAGATCTTTTATAGACAAAGCTGGAGTAACTCAGAGGGTTCTCTGGAGAGAAGGAATGGGTGATGTTTTGGGTCAAGACCCTTCTTCAGTTTGGTTAGGGATAAGAGAAACGAGGGAAACAAAAGGATCTTTTGTTGCTTTCCATAGATTTTTCTCAAACTCGTGTATAGGGAATGATGTCAGTCATTGATGTTTGCAAGATCGGATGTTTTATTGCATCAGTAACTTCCTTAACACTCTCCCCTTTTGACGGTATGGTGTAATGATTAAGTAAATTCCCACTGTGGTCTATTTGCATTGGTAATTTTACTGACCTTTATTATTTAGTTCTAGATCTTATCGAGGAATTCATGAATCCATTTCTGCTATCGGCCAAAGGGGCAACAGATTGCCTGCTTTCTCTAGGCTAATGGGAGGTGGGAAAATGTGTTGTGAAGAATCAATCTGCTCATGCTGTGTGGGTTTACAATTAATATGTAGGGTAGGACTTCTTTCCTGAGATTGCTCTCTATTTACAAGGCCTTCCCTACATATTTATCTGAAATGAAAGAAAATACAGTGGCATTGCTGTAGATCCACTGTGTCGCAGTGCCAGCAGCCAGGGTTCAATGCCAATCTTTGGTACTCTTTGGGTGCAGTTTACATGATCGCAAGGATTTCCCCCACCATTCTGGGTGCTACCTCAGATATGGGTGCTACCTCAGGTAGACTAATTGTTAATTTGTCCTTGGTGTGTAAGTGAGAAGCAAAATCTGAGGAGGGAGTAAATTGGTGGGGAAAATGGACATAGACTTGATAGGCGGAATGGCCTCCTGTGACTTTGGAAAAATAGAAATTATGTTCCATAATTCTCCAAACAGTGCAAACAGAAGATGGAAATGGTCTGGCAAATATGATATTTGATGGGCTTGGAAGATGATTAACTTGGGCTGCAAAATCAGACAATTTTCCATAGGTTGTTGTTCCATAGGTTACTGTGTGTTGTGTTACCCCTACCCCCCCCCCCCCCCCCCCCCCACACACACACACACACACACACACACACACACACACACACACACACACACCTGTCTATGACCCATTTATCATCTCTAACATTTTTTTCTAGCTGATAATTAAAATGAAGGGAAAAAAAAACATGGGTTAGTTAATCTTTTAATGTGTACAGTTTTGGAGCCGTGGGTAGGGTTGGAATCTTTCTCATTGAAAATTTGGCTGTATTCAATGAACGAGAAGACAGAAGTACTGTTGATTATGAATCCATTTGCCTATGTGTGTCTGTCTTGAACAGAATCAGACTACAAAACTAACTCGGGTAATGATTGGAAAGCTCTTGCCCACGGGCAGTGACCTTCCAGTAAAGGAGCTTACACGAGGCCATAACATATACACTAACATTTAGAATCGTTTAACAACGATTTGCGAATCGTTTATGCAAAAAAATATTTTCTGCATACACTTTTTAAAATAATACGACTAATTCGCTGGCGCTGAATGAACCTGCTCAATGAAATATTCGCTTCCATTTCCCCAATGCGTTTGGCACTGCTGCATTGTAAATAATGGAAAGTTACGCCTTTCAGCGTGTCGAGTCCTGGCGTCAGGGCTGTGGAAACTGTTTTTAGGCCTCATTTTGTTTGTCATTTATTTAATAGCATCAGCTGAGAGGATCCGCCTCGTTTAGTTTCAATGGATTTTCGGCGAACACACAGACACCACCCCACCTCTCCCCTCCCACCCCACACACATGCAAAACTCCTGCCCCTCTACATACAAATGAAGAAATCTAAACAAATCGATTAGGTATCGCTTTATTGCCAGGGTTTAAAACACTTACGATTAAGAGTTAATTATGCGGAAATATTAGGGATCATTCGAAGCTCTTGAAGGTTTTCACAAAATAATGGAATTGTCTAAGTTAAAAGTTAGTTGACTGGGGGACCTATTTTTAAGATTAGAAATACAATAATTAGTTGTGTATCATCCGTAATGAACAAATATTTTAAAAATGATATGTGTTATCCCGCACATTGACGGGCTGTGAATATTGGAGACCGTAAGTGTTGTACTCTGATCACCGGTTAGCAAACTCTAATAAATAATTCAATTTCACGTTAAAACGAAGTTGAATCTGCTCCTCCTCTTCCCCAGCACATGACTGACTGAAACTGACAATAAACATTACATCAGCGGAACTTCCTCATCAAAACACACTACTCTTAAAGGGGGACTCGTCGGCAGAAGAGAAAGGTGCACATACACGAATGAAATTGTCTTTGCATGGTCATTTTGTAGATAGTGATGGAAGAGGTCTTCCGTTTGGGAACAGAATGTTCAACATATCAGCATTAACGATCTTGTGTCTCTAAGAATAGAAACCAGACAGTTAGCCCGTCAAACCTGCTGCCATTCGATTGGATCGTAACTAATCTGTTGTCTAACTTCAAATGCTCCTTATTCTGTCCCATATCCCTTCATATTTGAATATTAAAACCGTCTATTTCAGGTTTATAATTAACCAAAGCCATTGTCAGGATCTCATGGAGTTAGTTTGCATTACATAATTCATTTGATGACCTCAACACATTAAATTGCTTTGCAGCAAAATGAAGTAAATGTTAAAAATAGTTACCGTTGTAATGAGGGAAACATGACAGATAATTTGTGCACAGCATGCTCCCAGAAAGCAATGTGACAATTTGTTTTGTTTGTTGAAACATAACATTGAAGTAGTCTTGACCTGAAACGTCACCTATCCATGTTCCTCAGAGATGCCGCCTGACCTGCCAAGTTACTTTGTGTCCTTTTGTGTCTTAACCAACATCTGCAGATCGTTCTCACTTTTGAAAGCCCTGAATGAATCTCTCTCCGCCATCGTTGCAAGTGGTAGCCATATCTTGCATTTAAAAATAACATTCCTTACATCCATGTGTATCTTTGCCTGTCACTTTAAATTTGTGTCTGCTGCTTCTCTCTCTCTTCCCTATTTAAACCTATCATGATTTAATACATTTCTATGAAATTCTCCCTCACCCTTATTTTAAGAATATCCTCAGTTATTTCAGTCTAATTTAGAAATCCTTCATCCCAGGATCCATTCTTGTAAATCCTTTCTGAAGTCTCAAGGACCATGCATGATTCTGTCACTTTTTGTTCAGTGACATTACATTTCTGCTAACCAATGTCACATGAAGAGAAACATGCTCCAAATAATATAAGTATGGCTATTGCCTTTGGTTGCTGTTATGTACTCCATTTCCTAACCATTTTGCTCTTTTAATTGTCTTTGATCCTGAGTTGAGCTTCTAGGTCATATTATGCACATTACCTAGAGGAACCACTCCTGCCTTTTCATTATTAAGTCGAGCTTTTCAAATGCACATGTATGATGAGATACAGGTGCAACATAACATCAATTATACTTGAGTAATACAAGACGGTGAGAAAAAAAAGACTATGCAAAAACAAGACATTAGTGCAAAAACATAATTAAAACAAGCCCATGGTAGTGCAAGAGGTGATCCAGTGTGTTCTGTTACTGGGGTAGGATTTGGGTTGTGCAGGTCAGTTAAAAAAAATCTGATAGTTGTAGGAAAATAGCTGTTCCTGAAACTGCTAGTATGGGACTTAAGGCTTCTGCCTGTTATTAGTAGCAAGAAGAGGGCTTGACCCCAGATGGTGGGGATTCTCATGATTACATCTATGAGCTGGGTCCAAAACAGGTCATCTAACTCTCTCCACGGCCAGCCCATCAATGAAAACTGGCATCTCCTGACTTCCCCTGAAGTCAACAATTAGTTTCTTGGTTCTGTTCATGTTGAATGAGAACATGTTGTAGTGGCACCACTCAACCAGCTATCCCTACCCAGTACACTGATCCCTACCAGCTGTAATTCGGTCAACAACAGTGGTGTTATCAGTGAATTTGAAGATGGCGTTACAGCACAGTTATAAATGTAAAAAGAATGAAGCAGGAGGCTAAACACGAGGCCCTAAAGTGCACCTGTGTTGATGGTCAATGAGGAGGAGATGTTGCTACAGATCCACACTGATTGGGGTCTACCGATGAGGATGTCAAGGATTCAGGTTGCAAAGGCCCAGATCTTGCAGCTTGGTAATGAATTTGGAGGGCATGATTGTGTTGGATGCTGAGCTGTAGTCGATGAACGGGGATCCTGATGTATTTGCTCCTGCTATCCAGAAAGCCCACTGCAGCGTGCAGAGCCAGTGAAATAGCATCTGTTAGTGACCTGTTGTGGGATTGGCAAACTAGAGCCAGGTCATTTTTGAGGCACCATAACTAATCCCTTGAAAAACCTAATTACAATGGATTTAAGTGCTACTGGATTCCAGTCATTGAGGCAGGTAAGCAGGCTCTTTTTGGGTACTGGCTGGATGTATGTCCTTTTGAAGCGGGTGGGAACTTTGGACCGCAGAAGCAAGAGGTTGAAGACCTGCTTGAATCCTCCAGCCAGTTAGTCCACACAAGTCTTTAGCACTCGCCCAGGTATGCTGTATGGGCCAGACACTTTGCATGGATTTACCATCTTGTTGAATGTTCTGACATCTCTCCCGTTGACTGACATCACAGGGAGGTCAGGGGTTATGGGGGTTTGTGTAGTTGTGTCGTTGTTCTTAATTGTCATCTTTATTGAGCATAAAAGGCATTGTGCTCATCTGGAAGCGATGCATCATTAACACTTAAGCTGCCCAGTTAAGTCTTGCAGCAAGTGATAGTGAGCAATCCCTGGCATAGCTGTAAGTTGCCCGACTTTGACTCCAGCTTAGTCCTCATTTGTCTCTTTGCACTCACAATGGTCTTGAGGAGGCTGTATCTGGGCTTCTTGAATGAGCCTAGATTGCCAATATTAAATGCCATAGATCTAGCCTTCAGCAGAGTACAAATCTCATGGTTCATTCAGGGCATCTGGTTGGGGAAGACAAAGTTTTTGTGGTACACATTCATCCATGTATTTCTTTATGAAGTCGGTGACGACTGTAACATATTCTTACAGCTCTGCTGACGAATCCTTGAACATGGCCCAGCCCACCGATTTGAAACAGACCTGTAACTGTTCCTCTGCCACCCTAGACCAGTGCTTTGTAATCCTCTCTGCTGGTACCACCCTCTTCAGTCTCTGCCTATATTCAGGAAGAAGCACAACCAGGTGACCAGCCTAGAGTATTATCTCTCCCATCTTTGCCTCTGTTTATCTTCCGCTGAAACCCACAGCAATGATCCCTTATTTCAATGCTGGATAAAATTCATGATCCAAAGTACTTTGTGCTTCTAATTTAAAAAAAATGTTGTACTAAATATCTTATCAGAATTAAAACAAAAAGTAAATGTTTATTCTACCGTCAATGCACTTGAGTCACTCCAGTGCCCACCATTCATCGATGGCCTTGAGTATGCAAATAGAAACTGCATCCGCTCACCGAGGAGAGTTAGCGGTAAACACAACCTTGGAAGGGGGCATAAAATCAAGCTGGAAAAAGTTCAGGCGGTCAACTGCCTGGACCTGTTGATGATTACTTTGGCAAGCACGTGGCAAAGAGATCCTCTGATTGAACGACCCTTAAGATTTTTGGGTCTCAAATCAGTTTACAATGGTAAAAATGCTAGCTAAATGCAAACTCTTTTTGTATTTGTAGTTGTATTTTGTTTTGCACTTGTATTTATTGTGTTTCTTGTTACAGTAGTACATACTATTGACTCTGAGTTTCAGAACAAGGAATTTCATTGCACCTTGGTGAACATGGCAATAAAATAATCTGAATCTGAATTATTATCTGGAATAGACCCTACCTTTATGATCTTTACAGGTTTTGAGTTTATCATTGGAAGTTAGATCCCTCTTCTCCATTGCCCCCTTGCCATCATTGCCTGAGGTGTGGAAGAGAGGCACATAACTTGGACCTTGCGATTGCAAATGAAGTCAACTAAATCAGCACAGACTGAAAACTCTTTTTTGGACTGTATTGCTCAGCTGCATCACTGGATATTACCTTTTCCCATCAGCGAGGCAAAACAAACAACAACAAAATCACTTCCTTCTCTCAGGGATCCATTGAATTTCAGGTGCGCACCGTACAGTACTTGAGGGTGGTGTGTGGGGTGAGGGTGGTGTGTGGGGTGAGGGTGGGGTGAGGGTGGTGTGTGGGGTGAGGGTGGTGTGTGGGGTGAGGGTGGTGTGTGGGGTGAGGGTGGTGTGTGGGGTGAGCGTGGTGTGTGGGGTGAGCGTGGTGTGTGGGGTGAGTGGTGAGCGTGTGTGTGTGTGGTGAGTGAGTGTGTGGGGGGTGCCGCTTTAAGAGTTTCACGGTGACGGCTCCTATTCAAATAACGCTGCGGCGGGCTGGGCCGCTGATTGGCCGAGCCTGCCCCATTGTGGGCGGGCCTCGGGCTGTGACGGGAGGCGGGGCGGCGGGGATTGGGCGGCGGCGGCGGCCGGGCCAGTATAAATAGCGAGCTATTTTTAAACGGTTACTATTTGCCGGAGCTGCGCGGCGGGAGCCGGAGCAGAGGTACCGGTTACCCCGGAAAACTAACACACACAACCAATCCTACCGGCGGGAACTTCACACCACATCCCACTCCTCAGTCGAAGTTGGGTGCCATCGATTGACAGCTCGGGGCAGTCCCGGCTCGGTTACCGGGCGGAAAGTTGCAAGCCGCATGATGGAGTTTAAGGTGGAGGCGCACCGCATCATGACCATCTCCCTCGGCAAGATCTACTCTTCCCGGATACAGCGCGGAGGCATCAAGTTACACAAGAACCTGCTGGTGTCCCTGGTGCTCAGAAGTGCCCGGCAGGTCTACCTGAGCGAGCAGGACGAACTCTACCTGCAGGCTCAGGCTCAGTTCCAGGCGGCGGCCGGTGAGCAGTCTGCCAACTGGGCCGAGATGGAGGAGAGGAACGCCTGCGAGTCCTCGGGCGATCAGGGGGTGAGCAGGGCTGAGGCGGAGAGGACAGAGCCTCAGGAACAAGGGCCGAGCTGGGTTGAGGCGGAAAGGACTTTGTGCCCGCTCTCACAGGACCAAGGACCAGAGGCAAAGGCCACCCAGGAGCTGGACACCCCCCGCCAGTCTGCGGTTACATGCGCCCAGCAGCTGGAGGCGAGGGGGTCCCGAGAGCTGGGGACTCCTTCGGATTGTGACTCGGTGGCCAAAGCGAGTTCTGGTCGGAAGAGGCGGAACGGAGAGCAGGGGGGATCCGAGCCTGAAAGCCCGCTCAAAAGGCCCAGGACCGAGCAGCATCTGACCATCTTGGCTGCCGGCCAAGAGGAAGAGGAGATGGAGACTTCCAACGTCTCCAGTCTCATCAACATCTTTGGTTCCAGCTTCTCCGGGCTCCTGAGTAAAGAGGAGAGCGAGGGCGAGAGCGGGCAGATCTGCTGTGATCAAGTGTTGGGAAACATGGGCTCCTGGAACAGGGCGATTGTCGCCTTCTGAAAGTTTCGCCCTCTGGGACGGGAGTGATGGAGACCAGGACTTTTTCGATTTCGATTGGTTCTCACTTCTGGAGCATGCACGGCCTGGGAAGGTTTGGTTCGGAGCAGCCTGCACCTCTCTAAAAAGGCGCCCTCAGCACCACGTGGAGAGCAGGTTCATTCACCACCCCCGATGAGGAAATGGAGCGGATAGGCGGGCCCTGACGGGCGTGTTCGGACTCGGTCGGAGGGCATCTGTTTGGAGAGTTGGGAGTTCCTGTGAATTTCTTTTGGTTTAATTGTGTATCTTTGCAGCCCGACTAAAGGTTTCAAGGTAGCAAGAGTTTCAGTTGGAAGTTTTATTGTATATTGAAACAAAATACAAATTGCTGAGTCAGTTGCCTTTTCCCGTCTGTTCTACGCCTTTTCGCAGATGTTTAATTTGCATTGGACTCGCAATGGGCAGTTTGGGTACATTTCTGTACGTAAATATAACGTCTTTGTTTTATAAAGACATGAAAAACGTTCATTATTAACCGTTTTTTGTAATACTGTTTTCATTGTTGTATGACTGGTGTAATTTACATGAATTAAAAGGTTATTTTAAATTAACATTGCTCTTTGGGCTTGTTTGCACGTACGCACTGGGCCTCAATGGGTTAACTAACTGCTGCCGTTGTACTGGCGGGGGGGGGGGAGGGGAGTTTCCTTTGTGGCTATTGTTGGGAGGAATGCATTGGGCTCTTTAAAGAGACAGTACTGCTTTTGTCAGCTCTAAGTAGGGTAAAGTTCACCTGCTCCAACCGCAACTTTTTTTTTATTTTTTTTAAACCGAACCACCCGCCCAGAGTTGGCAATTTTTTCCACTTTCAAACGGGCTTTCTCGACTGGCTTTGAAATGAAGGCTTGAAACTTGATCGTTGCAACTACTTTCCTCCACACCGCCCCATTCCGTATCGTCCTATTTTGGGATCTGCTTACAAACATTTTACTTCCTGCGTTTTAATGCCCTTCCCCCACCAGAAGAGTTGGTCGTCTGTTGAAATTTTATCCTGCTGAGGGATTGTTTGGTTGATCGGGAACTGAGTGGGGCCTAATGTTTCTTCGACCCACCCCCCCAAAAAAAGTGCTGCTCGCTGTTGACTTTATTTTGTTCGCCGTTTAGTCTTGCTTTTAGATATTTTTTTTAGATTTAGATCTTTTGTACTGAAGAAAATTAAGAATAAGAGGGACAACGTAGTTAAAGCAGCTGAGCACAACGAAAGCGTGTACATGGGGTTTACTCTAATACCTGGGGTTGAGATATTACATTACTGAGTGGAAATAATTTCTGTCACCTTTTTTCTAGGATCATAGTCTTCCCCGATCTGCCTGTCCATGTAGGATCTAAATAGGCTTCCAGGATTGTTGCAATCTCCAGTTATTGCCCAAGCACGCAGTTTACTTTCCTTTTGGTCCATTCAACCCTAAAAAAAGTACAGAGATCTTAAATCCAAACAGCTTTGTGCAGTCCTGAGGATATAGTAAGTACTTAAATATGTTGCTGGTGATTTTAATGCTTTGAATTTAAACTGAGTCTCAGGATAGTAAGTGAGATCTTATCCCATACTGATGTCAGGTTTTTAAGTAAAAATGATGACCAATGCAATGGCTACTTTTTTTGGATGTTGACTTTGCCAGTGAATCATGAAATGTGGGAAATTACAGGAGAGGAATGGGCCAGCTCACGATGTGTGTGCTGATCATGATGTCAAATTCAGCTAATCCCTTCTGTCCTAAAGTAAGCATGCAGGCACAGCAGGCAGTGAAATAAGCAAATGGCATGTTGGCCTTCATAGCAAGAGTATTTGAGTATCAGAGCAAGGAGGTCCTCCTGCACCCTGGTGAGGCCACACCTGGAATATGTGTAGTTTTGGTCTTCCAATTTGAGGAAGGACATTCTTGCTATTGAGGGAGTGGAGAGTAGGTTCACCAGGTTAATTACCGGGATGGCGGGACTGACATATGATGAAAGAATGGATTGACTGGGCTTATATTCACTGGAATTTAGAAGGATGAGAGGGGATCTTATAGAAACATAAAATTCTTAAGGAATTGGACAGGTTTGACGCAGGAAAAATATTCCTGATGTTGGGGGAGTCCAGAACCAGGGGTCACAGTTTAAAAATATGGGGTAGGCCATTTAGAACTGAGAATGAGGAAAAACTTTTTCACCCAGAGAGTTGTAAATCTGGAATTCTCTGCCACAAAAGGCAGTGGAGGCCAATTCACTGGATGTTTTCAAGAGAGTTAGATTTAGCTCCTGGGGCTAATGGAATCACGGGATATGGGGAGAAAGCAGGAACAGGGTACCGATTTTGGATGATCAGCCATGATTATATTGAATGGTGGTGCTGGTTCGAAGAGCTGAATGGTCTACTCCACCTATTTTCTATGTCTGCACAGGATCTATATCCCTCTTTTCATGATATTCACGTGCCGATCTAAAACTCGCCTCAATGTCACTTGCATCTACTTCTACCACACCTGGTAATCACTGTGGGCACTTGCACTCTTTTTGAGAAAATAACATGCCAAAATTTCCCACCTCTGACCTTAAAGCCATGCCTAGTATTTGACACTGCCTCCCTGAAGCTTTGTAAACTTCTCTTAGGGCTTCCCTCAGCCTCTGATGCTCCAGAAAAAAATAATCCAAGCTCATAAAGCCCTTCCTTGTAGCTAATACTCACTGATCTAGGTAGCATCCTAATAAACCCGTTGTGCATCCTCTCCAAAGTCTTCGCATCCTGCAATGGACTGACCAGATCTGCACATGATACTCCAAATATGGCCCAACGAAAGATTTATAAAGCAGCACCATGATTTGACTCTTGCACTCAATGCCCTAACTGATGTATATTGAACACCTTCTTTACCACTCTATACTCTTGTGTTGCTAGTTTCAGGGAGTGATGGACATTAATTACACAGAGGGATTGTGGGATCAATGCTTGCCCTGATTAAACTCCATCTGCCAGGTCTCTGCTCATATCTGCACCTGATCTCTCTCCTGTTGTATCCTTGGACAGCCGCCTTCGTTCTCTACAACTTCACCAATTTTTGTGTTGTCTGCAAACTTAGTGAGCCCATCTGTATTATTGTGACAAAACACGTCCCAGTACTGATCACTGGAATATTGCAGATCTACAGCCAGAATGACGCCCTTCTGCCACTACTGACACCCTTCCACCACTACCCTCTACCTTCTATGGATTAGCCAGTTCAGAACCCAAACTGCCATGTTACTGTGAAACCCAAGCATCCAAATCTTTGGGAGAGGAGTCAAGTTCATTTTCCAGCTCAAAGTGGGAAAGGTGGCCTTTTTCACTTGTCTCGTCTGATGGTATTGAGGTTAATTGACTGCCCCACTTAATGCACCAGTGACTGGGCTATCTTAGTTTGTGGGAGAGTAGATTCTGCCTTTCATCTGTACCCTGCAAGGACTATTTGTTGCTGCATTTCAACAATTGGGAAAATTCAGATTTAAAAAATGTTGTCCTGCACTGAAACCAGTGTAAGTAATTGTGTCTGAATTTATAATTTTGAGTTTTTCCTCATAAGAATGTTTGATCCAAATTATGAATGAGGAATTGATCAGACATCGGGGCTAAATGGGCCTCTTGTTCTTGAGCATAGTTTGTATTGTAACTGGTGGCACATCTGGTAGAACTGCTGCCAACACAGCACCAGAATCCTGGGTGCAATCCTGACCTCGTGTGTTGCCCGTGTGGAGCTTGCACATTATCCTTGTGAGTGCATGAGTTTCCTCTGGGTGCTCTTGGTTTCCTCTCGCATCCCAAAGTGGTGCAGGTTTGTTGGTTGGTTGGCCTCCAAATTGCCTCTACTGTAAAGGAAGTGGATGAGAAAGTGGGATAACATTGAACTAGTGTGAATAGGTCATTGATGATTGGTGTGGGCTGAAGGGCCTGTTTCCATGCTGTATCTCTAGAGCTAGTTTCACCAGAGTAATGTGTGTCCCACTTTTTGGAGGCATGTGAGAGTAAAATTATCAATTGAATTCTCTTCTAGTCTCAATAGTCAGGTCATTTGATATTTTTAAATTCCTTTAGTGGAGTGTTTAGACTTGATTTATCGCTTGAGTATTGACTGATTAAGGTACTGATATGCTGTAATCCATAAAGAGGAGATCAAGATCATACACATTTGTACAACTACGATAAATGTCTCATGGGTAAGAACAGCACAGTGGTGCAGCTGTTAGAGTTTCCACCTTGCAGCTCCAGCAACCCAGGCTCAATCCTGACCTCTGCCACTATCTGACTGGAGTTTGCACATGACAAAGAATTTCCCCTGGGTGCTATGGTTTCCTTATGCAAACCAGTAGCTTAATAGCCTAAGGGCAATTTAGAGCAGTGTATGTGGGTGGCGGGAGAGTGATGACATGAGAACAAATGGATTACAGGAAACTAAGGGGATGGGATTGTTTTGAGAGCTGGTGAAGACTGAATGGATCAAATAGCTTCCGTGATTAGGAAATACATGAAGGCTTGATTTTGGTTAAGCTCAGTGTAACTGAGATGTTACGGACTCGAGTGTTTTGAGGAAGTAAAACTTTCAAATGGTTGGTGAGCCTGAAATTTGGGTTAAAATTAAATTACCCAGAAGAACAAAAGAGATGATGAGGTTAAATGGGTAATTAGGAGCTGGCACAATGTGAGGTCTGAAAAATGAGTTTCTGATTTGAGATGATCTACATTGCTGCATGAGCCAGCACAGTTACACAGTGGGTTGAGCCATTCTCTCCCAGTTCCAGTGACCCAGATTGCTGCTATGAGTATACTGTTGAAAAATTGCTGCAATGTACTTTGATTAACCTGTAGTTGAGGGAATGAGTGTATTAAGTGGGGGACAGAGCTGATTATGATGCTACACAGCTGACTTGCGTAATACCTTAATTGTTGAACTGTACTCATCCAGACATGTGGAAAGTACGCATCATGCTTCTGACATGGCTTATAGATGTGGGAAGGGTTATTGAGTTATGTGTCATTACTGCAAGATACCCAATCTGTGACATGGTCTAGAAGCCGCAGTACTTATTGGCTGGTCCAATAAATTGTTTTTCTGCATTGTGTGCCCTAAGGTGGTGACTTAGTTACCCTGGAGAATACTTGCAGCAATGTCCTGCTCCTTGCCTGGTTGACATCCTACAATTACAGCTTCCATTGTACAGAATGAAGTCAATCAGTGGAAGGTTTTCCTCAGAATTTCTAGGAATTATTTTACTAATTCTCCATGATGCTGCATTCATCCAGATAAGTACGGTGATGACAAGAGCGAGTCACAGGCTGTGTGTTCCCCAAGGTTTCTCTACTATCTTCAAGGCACCAGTCAGGAGTGTCATGAATACTCAACACTGTCTGGATTATTGCAGCCCCAACAGAACAATCAAGATTGTTTGATGGGCTCTTGTTCAAAGCAACACTTTTGACTGACACCTCATTCATCACTTTTACCTCTTCATTGCCTCCAATGCTTGGTTTACCTAGGCTCTGAAACATCTATAAAATCATCTTCATGTCCACAATATTGACCACCTTATAGAGCAAGGGAGTGCATGTATGGGAACTGTCACCCTCAAGTCAACGATAGTTGTTCATGGGTAGAATTCTTCACTTCCAGCTAAAAGGACAACATTTTCCGAGCAATATGTTCTGTCAGTGTCCCTGGGTATTGAATTTGGTGAGTAGTGGATGATTTTATTTGGATTTTAGTACCTTGTTTAGTTTGGGTTTGCAGTTAAAATTGCTTAACTTTGTAATTTTTAATTGCAGTGAGATAAATTGGTAAATGAGTAGATTTTCATATCCCATGCATTTGAATAATTGGCTAGAACTAGTTAATTGAAGTCAAATGACACAAGGCACTAATAGCTAGAAAACTAAATTTGCAGTCCCAATTAAAAGCGAAACATTTTGGGGTCAGCTTCACCAGTGTAAACGTTGAGCATGGGTGATGTTGACAGTATTAGGTTTTTAAGATGTCATGGCAAGGCAGGTAATGTGTGGCAGGTGTAAGAGGTGGGAATTGATTGAAAGTGAGTTAATGGCGACCGTAATCTGTAATTAGTGTTTGCAGCTCAAGGAACGTTAGCTCACAGTTGGTGACCTCAAGTGTGATATTCGGATATCTTGAGGCATCGGTGAGGGGGAAAGCAATCTGGTTATTTTATTGCAGCCCTCAGATTAAGTACTCTGAAATTTGTCCGTTAACTGGGATAGGAAGATTGACGCACAAAGCTGGAGTAACTCAGCGGGACAGGAAGCATCTCTGGAGAGAAGGAATGGGTGACGTTTCAGGTTGAGACCCTGGGATAGGAAGATGTGCTTATGACCAAGGCAGGAATATGGATGCAGTGAGAGTGTTGTGGAGAATCAGCCCTTGCACCTGTCTGACCTGCATAAGATTCTTGAAGTCTGTGTGGCAAGAGTGGAGACCACAGGGCGCATAAGCAAACTGACTGAAGTACCATGGTGCGTGGGCCTTGCATGTGTTGAAGGAATATAATGGTGCTAGGGAATGGCATAGTTAGGGGGGTAGATAATGTTTTCTGCAGCTGTGACACGAGCCCCAAAGGTGCAGGCCTAAGGACATCTCCCTTGGCTCTGGAGTTTATGTTGGATTGGAGGCGAAAGATCGAGTGGTAGTGTCCATGGAATCAGTGACAGAGGGCAAGAAAAATGTTCTAGTTTAGTTTAGAGATGCAGAGTGGAACAGGCCATTCAGCCCATCGAGTCTGTGCCAACAAGCGATCCTCGAACGCTATCCTATACACTAGGGACAATTTGCAATCTTTTTGACTGAAGCCAATTACCTGTGTCTTTGAAGTGTGGGAGGAAACCAGAACACCCGGGGTAAACTCAAACGGTCACGGGGAGAACGTACAAACTCCGTACAGACAGCACCCGTAGTCAGGATCAAACCAGGGTCTCTGGCGCTATAAGGCAGCAACTCTACCGTTGCGCCACTGCTCTAAGAATGTGAGCAGTTTGGGTCCAAATTATACAACTGAGCGACAAAGATAATCTCTCGATTACTACAGAGCCATTTGCAAATTGCCATAAGGTAAATAACCAGGAAATGACAGTGCGACTCAAAGATTAATGTGGGAGAAATGGGTTTCAATTTATGAAGTACTGGCATTGAGGAGAGGGAGTGGGTGGGATAAGCTTAATTTTAACTGGACGTTCGCCAGTATCCTTGCAAACTGAATATGATAAGTATGGCAGGGGGAAGGGTTCCAGTGATGGGAAATTTAGAAAGCTTCAGAGAAAGATCAAAAGACAGTGCAGAGTGGCAAATTGAATAATAAAATTCAGAGTATGTTGGGTGGGGACAGAGCAAACAGATAAGAATGTACTCCAATTGAAGTAGAACAGGGAAACATGGTGAAAGGTGATATTAAAATATATGCAGCAAAGTATGTGAATTAATGGCACAGAGGGTATAATCTAGTAGCCATGAGAGAGATATGGTTGCAAATTGACCAAGGTTAGGAATGAAATATTCCAGGGCGCTTTTGTTTGGAAAAGATGGGCAAGTAAAAGAGGATGACTATTGTTAACAATAAAAGGCCATGTTCACCTGCATCCTTTGGTTTGGATGCTTCTATAAATTCTAGTGTGATTTCTACAGACTAGAAAATACAAAATCTAATCCCACTACTTATAAAAGAAGGAAGAGATAAAACATAGAACCATAGACAAGTTGAGCAAAAGAAACAAACTATTGGAGGAATTCTGTAAGTCAGTCAACATCTGTAGAGGGAAATGGCCAGACAATGTTTTGGGTTAGGCCCTTTGTTCAGATCATTACTTTCAACAGATGTGACCTGACCCACTGAGTTCCTCTGCCAGTTTGTTTTTTTGCTCAAGATTCCAGCTACTGCAGTCTCAACTATAGATAAGTTAACAGGTGAGGTCGTCTCTGGACGTTGTTCTAGGGAGTCTGTGGCTGCTGTCTTTGACCATATTGCAGTGCTGGCGCCTGTCTTGAACCACATGCTGTCGTGATGTTTCGTGCCCGCCTGGAGATCCTTTTTCCACCTGCCACGGTCCTCAGCAGCCGCTTTCCAGTTGTCAGTGTCGATATTGAGCTTGTCATATCCCTTTTAATTGTGTCCTTATAGCGGAGCTTTGGTCTTCCTCTTGGTCTCTGAGCATTGGCAACCTCCCCATGAAGCACCTCTTTGGGGACGCGCCCATTGACCATCCTATGTCCAGCGGAGGCACTTCTGCTTTAGGATAGAAGGGATGCTAGGCATATTGGTTAGAGAGAGGACAGATTCGTTGGTAACTTTTGCCCTGCCGAGAAACCTCCAGGATGCGGCGAAGACAGCGAAAATGGAATTTATTCAATTTCCGCTCTTAATGTTGATAGGTCATCCAAGCTTCACTACTGAAACGTAGCGTGCTCAATACACAGGCTTTGTAGACAGTGACCTTGGTTTTGGTTGTGAGTTTCCTGTCCTTCCATGCCCGCTTGGTTAGTCTCCCAAAGGTGGTTGCTGCCTTTCCTTTGCATGAGTTGATTTCCTCATCCAAAGAGGCTATCAGTCATTGTGGATCCCAAGTAGGAGAATTATTTGACGGATTCCAGTAAGGTGGTGTTTAGGCTGATTTGAGGGGGGGAGTGGAGTGCCCTGACTCATGACAACAGATGTCTTAATGCTGATTGTCAGTCGATATTCATTGCCGGCATGAGACATCCTGTTCATTAGCCTTGCAGTATCATCAGCTTGCAGGAGCTCTCAGGAGCACAGTTTTCACCTTCGTCTTGTCCTTTAATCTTGATAGATTGAAGAGTTTACCATCACTTCTGGTGTGGAGGTAGACTCCTTCCGTGTCTGTCGGGAAGGCAAAGGGTAGATAGGAAGATGCCGAACAGAGTTGGGGCTAGGACACACCCTTGCTTCGCTCTGCTTCTCATGGGGAAGCTTTCTGACGTAGCGCCATCAAACTACACTGTACCATGCAGGTTTTCATGAAAGGACTGGGTGATGTTTAGAAGGTGTGGTGGACACCCACACTTTAGCACCTGGTAAAGGCCGCGTCTGCTGACAGAATCCAATGCTTGATGAATGATTTAGTTTAGTAGATCAGGAGTAATATATCAAAATATTGTGGGTTTATCGTATTATGAGAAATTAAGCTGGGATTGAGAAAAATATGAGGTAGTCATGTAAATACAAAACTGTAATAGGGTTTGGCAGGCTATACATGGGGTTGTTTCTCCATGATTGGGTATTCTTGAACCAGTGATCATAGTCTAAAAATAAAAGGTTGTTATTCTCGACTGAATCCGGACTTGTAGCAGCAACACGGGCACACAGGGTGAGATAAACACACGGGAACAAATTATACATCAATTATACAAAAGTTCTGTAAGACTGCAAAAAACAAAGCAAGACATTAATGCCAAAGCAGAATTACATTTAAAAAAACAAAACAAGACCGCAGTAGTGCAAGAGGAGGCCATACAGTCGCTTTGGATTTTAGTTGTGTAGCTTAGTTCAAGAAGGTGAAAGTTGTTGAACAGTAGCTGTTCCTGATCTGGATGGTTTGGACTTTGAATTGAATTGCCTGATGATAGCAGTGCGAAGTGGACATGCCCATGATTGTGGGATCCTTGATGATGGATAGTGTCCTCTGGAGGCACTGCCTCGTGTAGATGCTTTTGATGGTGAGGAGGGCTGTTCCTGTATGGGCTGGGCTGAGTCCACCACTCTGCTGCCTGCAGCCACAAAATTCTATTCTTGAAGAAGGGGTTTTGACCCGAAACGTCACCCATTCCTTCTATACGGAGATGCTGTCTGCCCCGCTGAGTTACTCCAACATTTTGTGTCCACCGTCAGTTTAAACCAGCATCTGTCGTTCCTTCCTACAAACTCTCTGCAGCCTCTTGCATTTGTGTGCATTGAAATTGCCATACCTGGCCATGATGAAATTGGTCAAATTACTTTGTACAGTACATCTGTCAAAGTTTGTTCAGTGTTCTGAGATGTGCCAAATCTCTTTAAACTTCCTTGAAAGTAGAGGTGCTGGTGCTCCTCCTTCGTGATTGTATGTATGTGCTGGCATGAATAATTTGGGCCTTGGGGCCTGTTTCTGTGTTGTGTAGCTCCATGATTCTATGACTAATATGCAAGAGTAGTCCATTTTTAAATATTATGGGAATCAAGGACTATGGTCACTATTAAATTGTATTGAGTGAGGTGTAAGATTAGCCATGATCTTTAGTTTCAGTTTTGCAGATACAGGGTGGAAACAGGCCCTTCTGCCCACTGAGACCAGCAATCGCCCATACACTAGTCCTATTCTACACCCTGGGGACAATTTACAGAAGCCAATTAACCTACAGACATGTAGGTCTTTGGACTGGGGAGGAAATTGGAGCACCTGGAGAAAACTCATGCAGTCACGGGGGAAAGTACGAACTGCATACAGACCGATCTGTAGTCAGGATTGAGTCTGGGTCTCTGGTTGCTGTAAGGCAGCATCTCAACTGCTGCGGCATTGTGCTGCCCATGGAAATTTAGAACGGGGGAAAAGGTGTTGAATGGCCTTGTTCTGTTTTTGATATTATCTTCCAAGTTATACACCATGCTGATATGGAAATATATTGCATTTTCTTTCTTGTCTCCGATGGCATTTCGCAACAGCACAAAGAGGCGATACCTTCACCCTGTGGACTACAATCATGTGAGAAAATGATTCACCACTCTCTTCCCATTTAAAAAAAAATCATCCTGGGATTTGCTGGTGGATCAAATATTTATTATCCACTTTGAACAGCCCTGGAGATGGATGGCTGCTACTGTGTCCTGGATTGAGGAGACGAATCCCATCATATGCCTGGAGGAACCTACAGGGATAGTGTGTAGCAAGTCATGGAAAGCAATGGAAATTACCTTGCAAATATTTCACACTTTTAAACTGTCAGGTTCTGGTTCTGGAAGTCGACTTTGGCCAGTTAGAACAAGCAATTGGTGTTAGTCAGTTTAGCTCTTTTTGTTTGAGTTCAGATTGATGAATATGTATTTTTGGAGGCTGATCGGGAGAGCTCTGGAAATTTGAGGATAACAATACCAATGTTGCTCTTTTCCTTTCAATCAAGTGGTTGAATACCACTACGTGTATTTGTTAGTACTAGTCTGCAGCATGTATTAATTAATGTGAATTATCACAGGCCATCAGCACTTATCAAACATTATTCTTTCAGGTCTCCGAATTTCAAATGCACAATACAATCCACTAAGCATATTCTCACATTTCAGGAAAAAGGGGCGGTATGTCCAATCTATGTTAAAATATACAAGTTTCTTGATTATTGCTGGGGATCAGTTGAGGACAGGATTACAATGCTGCGAATGGTTGTTCCCACACCCTGAGAGCCTGAAAGTTCTTGTACTTTAACCCGTCTGCACTTTATCGTTGCTTTTGTCTTGCCCAGACATAGCCTTTCCTCCCACTTCCAAAGCAGGGCAGGCGAGAAGCTCTCCTGAGTAGATTTACTATTTGGCAGGAGGCTGTGGATGAGGAATGCAGCTTTAAGAATTCTTTCTGCATTACACATCTTTGCTCAGGAAATCAGCTACAGATTCCCAACAGTGACTGCCGGTTGCAATGCATAGTTTGTTAAGCCCTCCGTTAGTTAAGTATAAACTCTGCTATTAAGGTAGTGCAGTGTTGGAACCCTGGTGGGGCACAGTCACTTATTTTGAATTTTGAAGTAAACAGACTGTGATCCTGAAGAGAGAAAATATTGTGTGTGTGTGTGGCATGTCTTTTGTGTATGATGCATTTTGTATATAATGTGTATACATGTTGGCAATTGTTAACTATGTTTGTGTTGTCATTTGTGAGTGGAGCACCAAGGCACATTCCTTGTATATGAATACTTGACCAATAAACTTATTCATTCATTCATATGGAGTGTATAATGTTTATTTGCCAAGTGAGAAAGTGTGTGTGTGTGTGTAGTAAGTGCATCTGAGCATGGAAGGTTAGTTGGTATATGATTATGTGTATGATTACTCTGTGTATAAATGGTTTAGTGTATTTATTTGCCTTTGGTCTGTATGACTCGCTGTATATGATGTGCTTGTGGTATGTAAGAAAATAACTGCAGATGCTGGTACAAATCGAAGGTATTTATTCACAAAATGCTGGAGTAACTCAGCAGGTCAGGCAGCATCTCAGGAGAGAAGGAATGGGTGACGTTTTGGGTCGAGACCCTTCTCCTTCTCTCCTGAGATGCTGCCTGACCTGAGTTACTCCAGCATTTTGTGAATAAATGCTTGTGTGGTATGTATCTGTGTGCAGGGTTGATTGTTGTGATGTGTGTCAGCTTTTATATCTAACTGGGTGGTGAGAGGATGTTTGTTGAATATTTTTGTGTGCGAGTGTGTGTGTGTGTGTGTGTATTTGTGTTGCTAACATAAGCTTGCATCTAGACTACATGCAGTGCCTGGGTGTGTTTTGTGCGTATGCATTTGACAGAACAATCTTATCAGTGCCGGTGGTGTGGTCATCAGCATAAACAGAAACATTGCCTCAAGGTCGATGTCCAAGTTCTCAAGGATCTCACAAAGGCAGCTCTTTTTTCAATGCCTCACAGGCAACCTGTCCACTTCCGGTCAACCAGAGCTTCTGAATAATTGCAATGCATGGGCTACCATCGGGTTTACTTAATTGACACCTGTGAAAGACTGTCGACCATAACTGGATGATTAGAAAGTTCAGGAGATCAAGAAACTGATTACTCACAAAGGGAAGATATTCTTGGATTGGAAGCTCACCATTTGTCAAGGAAAAGGCAATGAATGCAGAAGTTTAGCAGAAAACCTATGGTGAAAAATGATGGAAAAGGAAAGTGGATTCAACCATTCATTGACAGTCCAGGCATTGAATTTTCAACCCTGTTAAAACTTTCTATGGCTTTACTATCAAAGGCTTCATTCACCCTGCTGAGAACCAAGATTGGCAATGGTCCTATCAAGGACAGATGGAATTATTGGCTACTGGAAGGAAATCCTCAAGTATCACCTCAATTGCAACTTCCCCTTGACTTGAGCACACAACTCCATCACGCAACAGCCTATCTGGTTGACCTTACTGCTACTCCTGACCAAAGAGAAACTGAAAGAGCCATATCTCAATTAATAATGTAATAAGGCTTGGGGAGCAGACAGTATGGTGCTGAACTTCTAAAACTTGCCAGTGAGTTTAGTTTCAAATCCACAATCTAATTATCACGTCATTCTTATGGAAACCTCAGATGTGTCAAAATTATGGCCATCTTACAGAAAGGTGACAGTAGACATTAACTACCGAAGAGTCTCTTTCAGCTGCAGTCAAAATCTTTGCCAGGGCTTTCCTCAGCCGCTTCCTCCCAATGACTGAAGATCTCCAACCCAGGGCTACAGGTATCTTTTGCCATGTGGGGACATTCACGGCAAGATCTGAATGGTTGAGTTAAAAACGATGCATCTACACATTTCCTTAGTTGGTCTATGTTTTTAAAATATATTGTTGGGTGATTGCATTTCCAAATTGTTAACAGTTTTAGTTCTGAATAGTTCACAGGATTGGAACTTTATCATAACCTGGGGTGGACCTGAATGTACTGCGTACTCTCTCAATTGTAGTATGAAATAGCTAGTTATTGACTAGGTGATGAGGTGATGTACACCAGTTAGCATCAATGGTGTTGAAGTGGTGATGGTTGAGAACTTCAAAAGTTCCTAGGCACAAATATGATCATCAATTTGGCCTGGACCAACCATATTGAAGCCATATCCATGTAAGCACACCAACCTCTACTTTCTCAGAAGACTGAGGTCATTTGGCCTATTTCCAACAACTCTTAACAGCCTCTGCAGATGCACCATAGAAATCATCCTATCACAATGTATCACAGCTTGGTTTGGCAATAGCTCTGCCCAAGAAATTGTAAAGATTTGTGGATCAAGTCAAGTCAAGTTTATTTGTCACATACACATACACGATGTGCAGTGAAATGAAAGTGGCAATGCCTGCGGATTGTGCACAAAAAGAATTAGTTACAGCATATAAATAAAGTTAATAAGTTACTATAGTGTAGACAAAAATTTAGTCTCTGGAGTTATAAAAGTTGACAGTCCTGATGGCCTGTGGGAAGAAACTCCGTCTCATCCTCTCTGTTTTCACAGCGTGACAGCGGAGGCGTTTGCCTGACCGTAGCATCTGGAACAGTCCGTTGCTGGAATGGCAGGGGTCCCTCATAATCTTGCTTGCTCTGGATCTGCACCTCCTGATGTATAGGTCCGGCAGGGGGACGAGTGTAGTTCCCATGGTGCGTTCTGCCGAACGCACTACTCTCTGCAGGGCCATCCTGTCTTGGGCAGAGCTGTTCTGTAGCTGAGTCTATCACACAATCGGCTCCATCTATTCTTTACGCTGCCTTGGGGAAGCAGCCGACATAATCAAGGACTATTTACGTCCCGATCATTCCCTCTTCTCTCTCCTATCAGGCAGGAGATACAGACGCTTGAAAGCATGAACCGCCAGGTTCAGGAACATCCACTCCTATTATTAGCAGATCACTAAATGGTCCTCTCAGAAGTTAAGGGTGTAGTTCCAATCTCCCAACCTACCTCGTCATGCACTTTTTTATCCACACTTTCATTGTCACTGTTGTGCTGTAACACTATATTCTGCACTTTGGTATTTTTCTCCTTGCACTACTTATTGTACTTGTGTAATGTTTTGATTGCATTTGTGTATAGCATGATTTCCCTCTAGCATGCAAAGTTTTTCACTGCATGTTGCAATGCCAGCCATATCAACATGTGAGAATATGGCTGTGTATGCACTGGTTTGTATGTGTGTGTGTTCATCGGCACATTTGGAGAATGCCAGGTAAGGTAATGCACATTTTCACCATGTCTGTTGTCTGTAATCGGATGAACATAGGAATTAGGAACAGGAGTGGGCCATGCAGCCCTTGAGCCTGCTTCTCCAATCAGTGAGACATGGCTAATCTTGGCTTCAGCTATAAATTGCTGCCTGATCTATGATCTTTGATTTCTAAGAGTTTAACAATCTTGGGCAGAGCTCTTGCCAAACCATGTTGTGACGCATTGTGATAGGATGTTTTCAACAGTGTGATGATGCCTTCACTTCAACCTTGGTTAAACTGAATGATGTTGTGTCCTTGGCTCGAGAATTACAAAGATTCACAACCCTCTAAGAGATGTGTGGGAAGGAACTGCAGATGGTGGTTTAAACCAAAGACCGATGCAACTGGAGCACCTGGAGAAAACCCACATGGTCATATGGGAAACTTACAAACTACAGCACCCGTATTTAGGATCGAATCCGGGTCTCCGATGCTGTAAAGCAGCAACTCTACCACTGTGCCGCCCAAAATGTTGCAGTTTGCAGATCCTGACCATGGGTGCTATCTGTAAGGAGTTTGTATGTTCTCCATGTGACCGTGTAGGTTTTCCAAAGACATACAAGTTTGTAGATTAATTGACTTCAGTAAAATTGCAAATTGCCCCTAATGTGTAGAATAGAACTAGTGTACGGGTAATCATTAGTGGGCCAAAAGGTCTGTCTCCACACTAATTCTCTAAACTAAACTAAATTGGCTGAAGGCTATTTTTGTCATTGAGAGGGACCCATAATTGGGCAGATGGCATAATCTTCTGAACAATCTGGCTCAACACGGTTGTAGCCTTTACTTTTGCAACTTAAGCTTTGCTGGGACAGAAAAAATGGGTACGTTCATGGAACGCAATCCTTTGTTAGATATTCAATTGCCCACTGCTAATCATGACTGGATATGGCAGGACAATGCAGAGCTTTGATCTCGTGCTTTGGCTGAAGGTTCACTGAAGTTTCACTCTTTAGCATGAGTGCAGTTCAGTGTCACAGCTTGTCAGCTTCACAGTTTAGTTTACTTTGTGTTGCTCCTGTCATGCCCTACACTCAGCATGAAACCACTATTGGTTCCCTGATGACAGTAATGGTGGTTTAAAATCTATGCCAGGCCTGACATATTGAAGGCATAGTGTATTTCTGATGCTGCTACAGACCCACATCATCACATAAATATCCTGTTGCAAGGTTTGCTGTGAATTTATTCCATTCTGAGCAATGTAGCTATCACATAACACAATAGAGGGTGTGAAGATTGAAAGAAGCCAAATATTGTCACCGAATATTGTCTATTGAAAGATAAAGCATGGAAACGGGTTCTTTGGCCCACCAACTCTGCAGTGACCACCAACCACCCATTCACACTAATTCAATATTAATCCAATTTCTTATTCATCCATAATGTCATCAACTCCTCCTAGATTCTACCACTCTATTTCAAACTGAGGGCAATCAACCTACTACTCAAAACAAGTGGTTGAGGTGGACATTCTTGAGGTTTATAAACTCTTGATGGGCACAGATAATGAGAGTAGCCATTGTCTTTTCCCTAGGTGAGGGGTCTAAAACTAGGTGTAGATTTAAAAAAACACTGTGCTGGAGTAACTCTGAGTTATTCTTGTATCACATATTCTATTGTGCTGCTGCAAGTAAAAATGTAATTGTTTTACCTGGTACATATGACTGGAGTGGGGAGAGTTTTATTGTCGTGAGTTTAATGTGAAAAGGCAATATTTTCATGCAGAGGGCAGTCCTTCATGGAATGAGCTTGGACAGGGCATGTCTGGAGGAATATGGGTTCCATGGGCAACTGGGACTAGTCAAGAGTGTTGTATTGTTATGTCCCGAAATGGAACAATGAAATTCTTGGAGCAGCACAACAGATATGTAAACAAAATATTCTGTAAACTCGGCCAAAGGGCCTGTTTCTGTGTTGTATATATCGCTATGACTGCATTTTTAGGATGCGGGGGGAAGCCAGAGCACCTGGAGGAAATGAGTGGTCACTTGCAAACTTCACATAAACACCATCCAAAGTCAGGATTAGACCATGGTCTGGCATTGTGAAACAGCTCTACTCTACCTGAGAACTTTAAAATCGAGTTGGGCAGTTCACTCGCAGGGCAGTGAAATTCTGAGGGTCTCTCCTCCAAAATGCTGAAGAATGGGTGGTGGGTGAGTTGGTAGCAGAGTGCAATTAAAAATCAAAAACTGATTGTTATAATAAGGGTTATGGAACTAAGGCAGGTCGATGGAGTTAATATGTAGGCCAATCACAATTTGGCTGATGGGCAGAAGAAATTCAAAGGGGTGAATGGCCTGCTCTTGCTGCATCACCACATTGTTTGTTTGACCCTGTCCATCCGTCTGATATGCTGCGTTAACTCACTGCTGGGTTGTGAACAAACTCTGTTTTCTAACGACGATGGACACAAAAAGCCGGACAGGCAGCATCTCTGGAAAGAACGAATGGATGACGTTTCAGGTCAAGACCCTAAATGCCATTCAAATGCCCCTCTTCCGCATAATTTTATAGCAACTGAACTTCAAGTATTCAAAGAATATACAAAAAAAAACAAGCCATTTTATTACTCCAGTGGTGTGTGGCCAGTATAGTGTGGCGCGTATCATCATAATCATACTTTATTAGCCAAGTATGTTTTGCACCATATGAGGAATTTGATTTGCCCTACAGTCATACCAATAAAAAGCAACAAGACACACAATACAGTACATTTTAACATAAACATTCCTCACTGTGATGTAAGGCGAAAAGAAGTTAAATCATCTTCCCTTTGTTCTCCTGCAGTTGGGGGCCTCAAGCCTTCCATTGACAGGACGATCTTGGCTCCCATAGCCGGCGGTCAGGGTGACCAAGATCCCGCATCGGGGGGGAATCTCATCTCCCCGCGCCGGACGATCTGACCCTGGGTCAGGGCTGGTCGAACCTTCTGTGACTTTGGAGCTTCCCGACATCGGTCTCCACCCGAGACTGCGAGCTCCTCGATGGTGAAATCTGCAGGCCGTGGTTGGAGCTTCGATCGCAGGCTCCGATGGTAAGTCCACGGCCCAGCGGTGGGGCTCAAAGTTAGTCTCGAGCAAGGCCTCCAACTCCATGATGTTAGGCCGCAGAGTGACCGGAGATGCGATCTGGAAAATAATCGCATCTCCGGCAAGGTAAGAGATTGAAAAAAAGTTTAACCTTAAATCCTTGAAAGGTTAACGACCACAGTTGTTGTGATAGAGGATATCAAGGCCCAAATGACACAGATTCGATTGGACTAATAACCAAAACCAGGACCTCGTAGTACACAAACCGGGTGGGAGAAAAGTGGGAGTGGGTGGGAGAAAGGTGGGCGTGGGTGGGAGAGGTGCAGGTATTTCCAAACGCAGCCTCAGTGGGGGTCATAGGCAGGTACAATCAGTCTGGAGATTTCCCCAGTTGTAGTTGAGGAAATTCAGTAGCCAATTTGCACACTATATGGTCCCACAAAGCCTAATGCGATAATGAGCCAGTAATCTGCATTGGTTCTGTGTGGGAAGTATATATTGTCCAGCATAGTGGGAGCTCCCTGTCTATTGTTTGGTGGCATGTTTTACAATCATCCAGGGACTCCAGTGCTTCAATAACACGTCTGAATGTGTCATTGCTAACCACGCAGTTCTCCTCCAGCACTGGATTATGTGGAACGGAAGAAGGCAAGAACCGTTCTCATTAAGTGTGGCACACAGTGCAAGAGTATATGTCAAAGCTGTTTTGTACTGATAGGGCAGAACAGTTGGGCACTGAGTAGACAGAACGATGGGGAAAGTGAGAGAATGCAAAGGAGCTGAGCAAAGTGCTTAGTTGTGATGTATGCATAATGTTCCTGAGAGGAAGAGCATTCAGGTTTAAAGTAAATGTTGAAGCGAGGGAGCTAGATTGAAGAGGTCTGGGAATGGAATGAGTGGGATCAGAAAAGGGAATTAAAAAGCAAAGAACTGCAGATGCTGGAAACCTGAAATAAAAATAGAAAATGCTGGAAACCCCTTGCAGGCCTGGCGGTAGAGAGAGAAATAGGCAATGTTTCACTCATCAGAACATTAGTATTCTGAAGAGAAATTGTGGGACAGGAAGATTGAAAGGAAGAAGAAAAAGGGGTAGGGACTGGAGAAGCACATGGCATTGTCCATGTGATGGGGTGAAAGGGGAAAAATAGGTGGGTAAAGATTGATGGAGAAGCAAGGCACGGAGAAGAAAGAATATGAGGGGAGGAGAAGACGCAGGAATGTGTAGTGTAATAGCATGGTGCTCGGGACGAGGAACGATAAGTAGCGGGAATGAGGGGAAAGATGGAACAGGAGAAGTGGAATAGTGGAAAGAATGAGGCAGAGTCTTGGACATGCATTGCATGCAGCAAAATGGCAGATTTTGCTAGAGGTAGGCGAGGTTGAAGTGCGAAAGGTGTAAAGGACAGTAATGGTATGACTCCAGAGAGCAAAGGAAATCCATTAAAAAAAGTCACAAAATGCTGGAGTACTTCAGTGGGTCAGGCAGCATCCCTGGAGAACGTTGATGGGTGACATTTCGGACGGGACCCTTCATCATTTTGAAGAAGTATTCCGACCCGACCCGAAACATCACTTACTCATGTTCTCCAGGGATGTTGACTGACCTGCAGAATTACTCCAGCACTTTGTGTCTATTGTGGGCATGGGCTTGATGGGCTGAATGTGCCTTTTTATTTTGTTTATAAAAAAAACTCAGCATCTGCAGTTCCTTGTTTCTAAACAAAATCCATATTTGGATTTAGTGCATGATGTGAGATGAAACAAAGAGGGGAATGAATGTGCCTAGTCATCTGGAGACAGTCCATTAGATGCATGAAATGGAAGTGCCATGCTTCTGAAAAGCTTGTTTATTCTACACATGCTAATTAGAAACTTGTGAGCTGAGATGTTTGACAACGTTGCCAAGTAGTCTGAGGATCAATTCTCCTTGGTTGGCATCCAGGACGATGACCTTAGTGGGTGGTGCGGGTCAGTCACCAGCCCCTGCACATTGCACAGATGCGTTATTATTGTCTAGGGACTGTTCCCAGATGAAGGACTGCAAAAGGACTTCACAAAAATCAGGGTGGGGAGGGTGGCTAGAGAGCAGTCCTGAGCCACTATCTACCTCATTGGCGACCCTCGGACTATCTTTAATTGGATTTTACTGGCTTTATTATCTTGCATTAAACATTATTCCCTGTGCACTCTGCAATGGCTTGATTATAATCATGCATTGTCTTTCTGCTAACTGGTGTCACAGGGACCAGTACTGGGACCCTTGCAGTTTGCCATTTACATTAACGATTAGATATCTTGAAAATTGGCAGAGTTGTTGATCACTAAGGTTAGTCTTAGATTATGAAATAATATTGCTGATAAGTTGGGCAGAGCATTGGCAGATGAAATTGAATCTCGAAAAGTGCAAAGTCATCCATTGGGACATGCACGTACATAAAGGTAGGACATGCACGATAAATGGCAAGTCCCTAAAGAGTGATGGGGAACAAAGGGACTTTAGTGCACCAGTCCCTTGATTCCTGAAGAAGGCAGCTCAGGTAGAAAAGGTAGTGAAGAAGGCTGCTGACCATCATTAGCTAGGGCATGGAATATAAAAGCATGGAAGTCACAATACCACTTAATACAAATTTGTTTAGGCTGCAGCTGGAATATTGCATGCATTTCTAGATGCGATACCCTGGAGAGAATGCAGAGATTTATCAGGGTGGTGCCTTGTTCGGAGTGCATCAATTATGAGAAGAGACGGGATCGGCTGTGTTTGCTTTCCTTAAAGCAGAGGAGGCTGAGAGAAACCTGAGAGCTGTACCAAATTATGAGAGTCTTAGGTAGTGTAGATAATGAGAAATATTTATCCATGACAGTGGTATCTAAGACCCAATGCATAGGTTAAAGGTGAAGCTGAAGGGGATTTGAAGGGAAAGAAAATTCAACCAGATGGTGGTTGGACTTTGGAATGCATTACCTGGGAAGGCGGTGGAGGCAGAGATTGCCACAGCCGTATCTGGACAAGCATATGAATCACAAAGGCATGAGAGTGTTGGTGGCACTTGATGGTTGGCATGGACATGGTGGGGCAAGGGCCTATTTCTATCCAGTACTATTTTATAATGATGGATATATTCAATGACAGACTCAGAAGAAATAAATTTTTGACTTTTTCTTAAATGGCCAAACATCTATTCTGAAACCCTGTCAAGCTTCCTCCAAATCTTATATTTCAATAAGCTAGCTTCTTATTCTTCTAAACTCCCCTGAGTTTCGACCTAACCTGCTCTAACCATTTCTCATAAAACAACTTAATTTCAGGGATCTACTGAGTAAGCATTCCCTGAACTGTTTCTCATACAAGAGTCGGAGGGATCAGTCTGAAGAAGGGTCTCGACCTGAAACGTCACCCATTCAGTCCTGGGTTTCCCCCTCGACTCAGTGCAGGTGGTGGGAGAGAGGAGGATGATGGCAAAGCTAACATCGCTGCTGGACAACGACTCCCACCCCATGCAGGACACTGTCACTGCACTGAATAGCTCCTTCAGTGACAGACTCCTTCACCCCAAGTGAGTGAAGGAGAGATATAGGAGGTCCTTCCTTCCCGCTGCTGTGAGACTGCACAACCAGCACTGCTCCCAGCAGACGAGTCAACAATAACAGCTAAGAACACAGCAAACTGATGACAATTTTTGTGTCTTTTATTTATAATGAATGATCTCTTGTTCTCGTGCTATTCACTTTGCTGCTGTAACACTGTAAATTTCCCCAGTGTGGGACAAATAAAGGAATATATTATTATTATGCCTTCTCTCCAGAGATGCTGCCTATCCCGCTGAGTTACTCCAGCATTTTGTGGTTACCATCTAATGCAAGAGTCCCTGTCTCTAAAAACTTCACCTTTCCACATTCTCCAGAGATGCAGCTTGACCTGCTGAGTTACTCCAGCAATTTGCGTCCTCTATTGCAAGTACTGTATATTTCTCCTTACACAGTAGTAGGAGACTTTATGCAGTCCTCGGGTGTAGGGGTTACCAATGCCTAGCTCAACCCCAGGAATATTTCTGTATATATATTTATACTCCAAGCAGTAAAGCTCTACATTCCAATTGCCTTTCTAACTACTTGTTCCTGCATGTAACTTTCTGTGTTTCATGTATGAGAACACCCAGATCCTTTCATAGCACCATTCTGTGGTCTCTTCAGTTAAGTTTTTCTAATCTCTCTCTCTCTCTCTCTCTCCCTCTCTCCCTCTCTCTCTCTCTCTCTCTCTCTCTCTCTCTCTCTCTCTCTCTCTCTCTCTCTCTCTCTCTCTCCCTCTCTCCCTCTCTCCCTCTCTCCCTCCCTCCCTCCCTCCCTCCCTCCCTCCCTCCCTCCCTCCCTCCCCCTCCCTCCCTCCCCCTCCCTCCCTCCCTCCCTCCCTCCCTCTCTCTCCCTCCCTCCCTCCCTCCCTCCCTCCCTCCCTCCCTCCCTCCCTCCCTCCCTCCCTCCCTCCCTCCCTCCCTCCCTCCCTCCCCCTCTCTCTCTCTCTCTCTCTCTCTCTCTCTCTCTCTCTCTCTTCCCCCCCCCCCCCCCCAAGTACAAATCGATTTATTCACAAAAAGCTGGATTAACTCAGCAGGTCAGGCAGCATCTCGGGAGAGAAGGAATGGGTGACGTTTTGGGTCGAGACCCTTCTTCAGACCTGAAGAAGGGTCTCGACCCGAAACAAAACCCATTCCTTCTCTCCCGAGATGCTGCCTGACCTGCTGAGTTACTCCAGCTTTTTGTGTATATATATATATATATTCAAACATTTTCTTCATTATACTTCAAATGACATTTTTTTTTGCCCACTCATTTTACCTCCCTTTGTAAAACTATGTGCCTCTTCCTCACAGTTTGCTAATCCACCCATCTTTGTCATGTAGCAAGTTTGGATTCAATACCATCACACCCCCATCTAAGTCATTGATAAAGATTGGAAATAATTTTGACTCCAGCACTGTTCCTGCCACTAGTTGCAAAATAACGTGTATTGGAGGCACATAGATAATAACTGTGGCAAAATTGACTTGACAAGCAGCAAATTGGGTCCTAAATTGGAGTTACAGGAAAAAAAAGCTGATGATTGATGAGTGTGTTTGTAATTGGAAGACTAATTAGGGTTCTACAGGTACCTACAACATTTCATAGTTTGCAGACACCACTAAAGAGTGTGGTAAGATGGGTAGTGAAGATGGTTATCAAAAATAACTAGATCTTGAGCAGCAGTAGCACAGTGGCACAGCGATAGAGTTGTTGCCTTGCAGCGAACCTGGGTCCTGGTGCTGTGGGGCAGTGGCATACCAGCTGCACCACTTGTCTAGTGGCTAGTGCTTTATCTACTGACTAGTGATTTTCCAATCCACATCCCTCACTCACCTCCAAATGACTGAGTTAGGGTTCACGATGTTCAACGTGGCACTCGACTGAGATTGTTAGGGTCCATGTATTGCATTTCCGAGTGGACCTATACTGCCAGAGATAGCAAATGGTCTGGTCTGAATGGGTGGCAGAATGGGTGTGGGTGGGGGAGAGGGAGTGGTGAGAAGGAACTAAAGGAAATTTTTGACGGTGGGAACTGGATTGCCATCAGATTACTTCTATCTTTCCTCCCATTTACCCTCCACAGCTGTTCTAGATAACCTATCAGCCATTGGGTAAAATAAACAACTTGCTGGTTCTGAGAAGCTGAACATGGTTTCAGTGTTCGGCATTTGTCACACTAGGGTAGCATTGAAAATGAAGTTGAAAATGGACACAAAATGCTTGAGTAATTCAGCAGATCGGACAGCAACTCCGAAGAACATAGACAGGCGATATTTGGGGTTGGGGCTCTTGTTCAGACCCAGAGATGCTGCCTGACTCGCTGAGTTACTCCAGCATTTTGTGTCCTTTTTCGTAAACCAACATCAGCAGTTCTTTGTTTCTCCTGCTTGAAAATGCATTTAGTGGGTGGCTCGGGTTTGAGACCTTCTTTGCCTGAACAGTCAATCGGACTGGTATTAGTATTTAGTATTCCAATCATCAATATTTTTTTTTTTAAATACAGAAATAATAAAATATATACTTTTTACTATAATTTTTCCTGAGAGCAGCAATTTGTAGACTAGCCTACAATTTCTGAACCCTTTAGATAAAGCTTTTGACAATTGGGATCTTTCAATGTAACTTGGATTGTGAAGAAAAAAAATTAAATGGCAAGAATAGGCAAGACAGGGCTGCAGGCAGTGCAAGGGTTGAGATCAGAAGCAGGCATGTCCCAACATGTCGACTGACTGTGCAGAACCCCACACCCACTGCCTGTGAGCTCACAGCAGACAGCATTCCACAGACCAAAACCACAGTCACTGTGAGCAATGCTATTATCAGGGAGACCAGAACAGCATGCAGGATTTTACCTTCAACCACTTTCTGAAGAACACTTTAAAAATGTACATCCTATCTGTGCAATGTGCTTCCTTAACGTGGCTAATGTTTATAGGGGGCTAAGGCCCCTGCTCTTCCCTAGCCATGCAGGCCCCTGTGCGAGAATCTATTATGCAAAATCTTATAATAGATCTCTTGTTGTAGTCGGATAGACACAGAGTGCTGGAGTAACTCAGCGGGTCAGGCAGCATCTCGAGCAAAATGATAGGTGAAGTTTCAGGTTGGGACCCTTCCTCAGACTCCTCAATGACATCTGCCTTTGCCATGATAGAGAGCTTTCTTCCTCCACCTCCATGCCTTCTATGGGAAGGAGTCCTCACTGTCCAGCGATGACCCCCTTCTCCTGTCTCTAACACTCCCCCTCCTCTTGAACTCTCCAGACAGCCATCTATTCTACTACCAGAGATGCTGCCTGACCCACTGAGTTACTCCAGCACTGTGTGTCTGTCTATCGGACTACAACAAGCGCTGCTATGATCTATGATAAGATTTTGCATAATAGATTCTTGCACATTTGCAGTTCTTTGTTTCTACCTTGTTATAGTCTGTGTGAGAGCGAGTCAGATCGACTAAGAGTAATTTTAGGGAAGGGGTTGGTGGTAACTGATGACCAGATTATGGAGCCAGGTGCATCCATTGAATATGTGCCACATGCCCTGGAGAGGATTGGAGGGGAGTTTTTGATTATGCGTTCCATTGTTTGATTTCCTTTGCTGGAGCCACAAGTAGGGTTGCTATAATCAGTGTGATTATTATAACTGTTGTAATCAGTCGCTATGTTATAATCACTGTGAGGCTCTGTTATAGTTTTCCAGCTTTGCACTGTGGCTGCTGTTTATCAACCTAGCTTCGGGGCCTGGTGGGTTGAAAGGATTATTTCTGCACCTGAGCCCTGTTGTACCGCTGCTTCAGTTAATGAGCGACTGAACCTCATCAGGCATTTGCTGTTTTTTAAACACGCCAACATAAAATTTTCCAGTTCTATAAGAACTTAAATAGGAACAGAGGTAGCCTTCTAGTACTTGGAACTTGCTCCACAATTCAATAAGATCCTGGCTGATCTGATCTTGGCTTCGGCTGGTTGTTCCCCAGAACCTTGGGTTTCTCGACAAGCCAGACATCTAACAACTTTGAATATAGGCAAAGTCCCCACCTCCACAGCTCCCTGGGTTTGATAACTTCAGATTCCTCTCATTCTGAGAAGAAACTCCTCACCTCCATTTGAAATAAGGAATCACATTCTCAGACTGTCAAGACCCCCTAGAAGCTTATATTTTTCAATAAAAGCACCTTTCATTCATCAGAACTTCAGTGAGCACACCCAGCCTACTCAACCTTTCCTCATAAACCAACCTTTGGGAATCAACAAATGAACCTTCTTTGAACCACCTCTAATGTAAGAATATCCCTCCTTAAACATTTCCGCAGCACTCCCGGTGTGATCTCACCAATGATCTGTACAGTTGAAACCAAAGACATCCCTACTTTGCAATAAAGGCCAATACTCTTAACCCCTTTACAATCTTTAGACTGGCTTTAGTCCTCAGAATGAATGATCAACCATGTGCATAGTTTCACAATATCTCTGTCCACCACAGTACACTCGCTGCAATGCCATCAATAACTAACCAAGTCATGATAACATGTAACTTAGAGGGAAGCCTTCAAAGTTAAAGGGTGTTCTTTTAGGAAGGAGATGAGAAATGTCTTTAGTCAGAGGGGGGTGAATCTGTGGATTCTTTGCTGCAAAAGGTTGTGGAGGCCGTCAGTGGATATTTTTAAAGCAGAGATAAAATAGATTCTTGATTAGTACAGGTGTCTGAGATTATGGGGAGAAGGCAGGAGATTGAAGTTAGGAGGGAGAGATAGATCAGCCATGATTGAATGGCAGAGTAGACTTGATGGGTCGAATGACCTAATTCTACTCTTGTCCCTTATGACTGTAAAGTTTCCATGTGCCTGCTGATCTTTTCCCTCTTGATGGTAAACATTGTGGGTTTAGGAGCTGTGGGTAGAATAGTCAAGGTGAGTGACTGATGCATTTTATAGATGGAACACACTGGAGTCACTAGCTGCTGATGGTGGAGGGAATTAATGTTTAGGTGATGGATGAAATACCATTCAGATGGGTTGCTCTGTCCTGTCTGGAAAGGCAGAAGGGAAAATCGGAAGTGTCAGTATTACAGTATAGCAAAGGGGATTACAGAGGCATGAGGCAGGAGCTGGCCAAAATTGACTGGAAGGAGGCCCTAGCAGGGAAGACGGTAGAACAGCAATGGCAGGTATTCCTGGGAATAATGCAGAGGTTGCAGGATCAATTTATCCCAAAGAGGCGGAAAGACTCTAAGGGGAGTAAGAGACACCTGTGGCTGACAAGGGAAGTCAAGGACAGCATAAAAATTAAGGAGAGGAAGTATAACATAGCAAAGAAGAGTGGGAAGACAGAGGATTGGGACTCTTTTAAAGAGCAACAAAAGTTAACTAAAAAGGCAATACGGGGAGAAAAGATGAGGTACGAGGGTAAACTAGCCAATAATATAAAGGAGGATAGCAAAAGTTTTTTTAGGTACGTGAAGAGGAAAAAAATAGACAAGGCAAATGTGGGTCCCTTGAAGACAGAAGCAGGGGAATTTATTATGGGGAACAAAGAAATGGCAGACGAGTTAAACCGTTACTTTGGATCTGTCTTCACTGAGGAAGATACACACAATCTCCCAAATGTTCTAGGGGCCGGAGAACCTAGGGTGATGGAGGAACTGAAGGAAATCCACATTAGGCAGGAAATGGTTTTGGGTAGACTGATGGGACTGAAGGCTGATAAATCCCCAGGGCCTGATGGTCTGCATCCCAGGGTACTTAAGGAGGTGGCTCTAGAAATAGTGGAAGCATTGGAGATCATTTTTCAATGTTCTATAGATTCATGATCAGTTCCTGTGGATTGGAGAATAGCAAATGTTATCCCACTTTTTAAGAATGGAGGGAGAGAGAAAACGGGTAATTATAGACCAGTTAGTCTGACATCAGTGGTGGGGAAGATGCTGGAGTCAATTATAAAAGACAAAATTGCTGAGCATTTGGATAGCAGTAACAGGATAATTCTGAGTCAGCATGGATTTACGAAGGGGAAATCATGCTTGACAAATCTACTGAAATTTTTTGAGGATGTAACTAGGAAAATTGACAGGGGAGAGTCAGTGGATGTGGTGTACCTCGACTTTCAGAAAGCCTTTGACAAGGTCCCACATAGGAGATTAGTGGGCAAAATTAGAGCACATGGTATTGGGGATAGGGTACTGACATGGATAGAAAATTGGTTGACAGACAGAAGGCAAAGAGTGGGGATAAATGGGTCCCTTTTGGAATGGCAGGCAGTGACCAGTGGGGTACCGCAAGGTTCGGTGCTGGGACCCCAGCTATTTACGATATACATTAATGACTTAGATGAAGGGATTAAAAGTACCATTAGCAAATTTGCAGATGATACTCAGCTGGAGGGTAGTGTGAATTGTGAGGGAGATGCAATAAGGCTGCAGGGTGACTTGGACAGGTTGTGTGAGTGGGCGGATACATGGCAGATGCAGTTTAATGTAGATAAGTGTGAGGTTATTCACTTTGGAAGTAAGAATAGAAAGGCAGATTATTATCTGAATGGTGTCAAGTTAGGAAGAGGGGATGTTCAACGAGATCTGGGTGTCCTAGTGCATCAGTCACTGAAAGGAAGCATGCAGGTACAGCAGGCAGTGAAGAAAGCCAATGGAATGTTGACCTTCATAACAAGAGGAGTTGAGTATAGTCAAGTCAAGTCAAGTCAATTTTATTTGTATAGCACATTTAAAAACAACCCACGTTGACCAAAGTGCTGCACATCTGATTAGGGAAAAAAAAAGAAACATACAGCATAGGAGCAAAGAGGTCCTTCTACAGTTGTACCGGGCCCTGGTGAGACCTGCAGCGTAGGTTCACTAGGTTAATTCCCGGAATGGCGGGACTGTCGTATGTTGAAAGGCTGGAGCAATTAGGCTTGTATACACTGGAATTTAGAAGGATGAGGGGGGATCTTATTGAAACATATAAGATAATTAGGGGATTGGACACATTGGAGGCAGGAAACATGTTCCCAATGTTGGGGTAGTCCAGAAAAAGGGGCCACAGTTTAAGAATAAGGGGTAGGCCATTTAGAACGGAGATGAGGAAGAACTTTTTCAGTCAGAGAGTGGTGAAGGTGTGGAATTCTCTGCCTCAGAAGGCAGTGGAGGCCAGTTCATTGGATGCTTTCAAGAGAGAGCTGGATAGAGCTCTTAAGGATAGCGGAGTGAGGGGGTATGGGGAGAAGGCAGGAACGGGGTACTGATTGAGAGTGATCAGCCATGATCGCATTGAATGGCGGTGCTGGCTCGAAGGGTTGAATGGCCTACTCCTGCACCTATTGTCTATTGTCTGGTATTTAGCTTGAGTTATTGGTATTGCATTTATCCAGTCAAGTAGAGAGTGTTTTTCACTACACTCCTGACTTCTGTCTTGAAGTAGATGGAACGGCTTTTATGTTGTCAAGAGTTGGGTCACTCTCCACTGAAGACCCAGGTACCTGTAGTTACAGTGGTGATGTGGTTCTTCCATTTTAGTTTCTGGTCAATGCTGACCTCTAGGATGTTGTTAGTAGGGGATCTGGTAATGGATTTGCCATGGAATGTCAATAGTTGGGGATTTGATGTTCTCTTTTTGAAGATAGTCATTGCCTGGCATATCTTTGGCTCCAATGTTATGTCATATCAGCTGATGCCTGAATGTTGCTTAGACCTCGTTGAATAAAAGTATAGACTTCACTACTTGGGAAGCTATGAATGGAGTTGAACATGGTGCAGAGAGAGCGATGGTGAAGTCTCACATTTTAAACCAGCAGTTCTTTCGTACACATTGTATGTAAGCTTTGATTCTGTGAGTACAACTTTGTTTTGACTAGCAGAACAGCTGTCTCAATTTAGAGCAAAACACAAAATCCTGGAGGAACTCAAAGGGTCAGGTAGCATCTGTGGTGGGAATGGACAGGCACCATTTTGAGTCAGGACTCTAATTCATACTGCCTGTCCACTCCCTCAAGGTGCTGTCTGACCTGCTGAGTTCCTCCAGCACTTTGTGTTTTGCTCAAGATTCCAACATCAACAGTTTCCTGTGTATCGATTGAGACACTGGTCTGCAGATATTCATGAGGTGAAAGGTTGTCGAGGATGGCATGTCTGAATTCAGGGCTTAGGCTGCCCAGGTGGACCATCTGGTTTTAACATGGGTTTTTTTCTCATCGCGATATACTTTATTCAGTAAGTACAATTGTCACCTGGCATTTTACTCATTGACTACACCATTCCATTCAATACATTTCTTTACTATTTGTCAATTGCACCATGTTTTCTCTTCTGGATCGCGGGGCTTGGGTCGGCCCGCTGCAGACCTTTCACCGTCCGGCGCGGCCTGGAACGTGGCAAATTCAACAGGCTGACCGCGGGAGAAGACGGCAGGGGAAGAGAAAAGACATTCTGGCCTTCCATCACAGTGAGGAGGTGACTGGAGGAGACTCACTGTGATGGATGTTTCTTTTTGTTTGATTGTGTGTGTTATTCCTTATTTTTATTGCTCTTATTGTTGGACTGTGGGTAATCTTTCATTTCACTGCACATTTATATGTATGTGACAAATAAACTTGACTTGACTTGATGTCTGCATGGTCATGTCTGTGACGCTGCTGCAAGTAGAGTTAACAATTCAGGTTGAAGAACCTTCATCAGAACTCTTCCATGAATGACAATCGTATCCAATGATGGATCATTGACCTGAAACATTAATTCTGTTTCTCCTTCCGTAGATGTTGCTTGACCTGCAGAGTGTTTCCAGCATTGTTGTCAAAAACTGCGTTCAACCAAAAGCCAACAACATTATATTAACTTGTTATTTTAAACAAAGACTGTGATAAGTTGAAGGTGATTGTTAAAAGATAGATGTAAACCAAGCCCACATGGAATAGCCCTAATCTGCATAATTCTGACCAATATAACCTTAAAAGAAAGTGGAATTCACCCATTATATACTTTTAGATATATAATTTAAATTAAATATCTTTGCTCAGTTAGATTGCTAAACCCAGGCTACTGAAAAACATGTTCTCAAATAAGATAGGAAAACAGATAGGCAGTTACAAATCCAAATGGATGAATCTTCACCGACAGTCAAGTTACTTACATCCACATGCCCTGTCTCAAGTAATTTTATAACTAATAAATAAAGTTGTTTTGTACTTGCTACAGTATCCTGAGGACTGCAGGGCATGTCCTGGAAGGGTGGCAGCCCCAGTGTTCAGCAGTATTTGCTGAGGTCTTCTGTAAGTGAATTTAAAATCACACGTAAAACCTGTCACACACACACACACACACTACAAAAAACCACCTGCTCCTGTATATCTTTTCCTGATTTTCATCTTGACAGGTTGAGTGGTATAATCAGGGCGCTCGTTGTAAAAGCCTGTAGTAAATCTTGGCCTCACTTACAGTGTACACTGCTCTCCAGACAACTTCTTGGAAAAGGTGAAGAGAAATATAATTCAGACTAGAAACACTGTTGAGAATAGGGAAAAACACCAGCTACCAAACTGCAAATTGGTTTACACTTGTTTAGATAGACTCTGATCTCCAGGTACAATATTTCCTTGGTTGCTAGGGGAGACCAGGCCAGCAACAATTGGGAGTAGCTGGAATGTTGGGCCTGTTGCCATGGAGATAATGCTTATATTCTTACAGTCGTCGGAAATGCTCAGCCTGATGATTTGTGAGCGCGGAGGAGCAGAACGTCTTTGAACCAGAGAGAAAAAAATATTTGGTGCCAATACAGGAATCTTTGGGTATTAATCTATAGGGAATGGGACATTTCATCAAATTTCATGGCTCTCCACAGCCTGAGGTACTCAACTTTAAATAAAGTTGTAGATTCAAATGGGGTTTGGGGTGGGTGCTAGAGACTTACAATATCATATCATATCATATATATACAGCCGGAAACAGGCCTTTTCGGCCCACCAAGTCCGTGCCGCCCAGTGATCCCCATACATTAACACTATCCTACACCCACTAGGGACAATTTTTACATTTATCCAGCCAATTAACCTACATACCTGTACGTCTTTGGAGTGTGGGAGGAAACCGAAGATCTCGGAGAAAACCCACGCAGGTCACGGGGAGAACGTACAAACTCCTTACAGTGCAGCACCCGTAGTCAGGATCGAACCTGAGTCTCCGGTGCTGCATTCGCTGTAAAGCAGCAACTCTACCGCTGCGCTACCGTGCCGCCCAATAGTAATTGGTGCATCTAATTAAGAACTACAGGTTACTAATGGGATTTTAATAAGTTCCAAATGAGGAGAATGTATTATTCTGATGTAGGGTTCTCTGCGTTTCAACTGCATTGATGTGAGGTTTCATGAGTTTTGTACATTTCTGATGGGAAATTGTAGCGTCCTATTAGGCTCCAGGATTTCTACTGGGAGATTTGGCTTCTATAGAAGGGGCTGCAGAAATCTCAATAGTTAAAGAGGTGGGTTTGGTATCTGGGATTCTTGTGGACCAGGAGTGGGACCACTTGCCACCAGCCACCAGCCAAACAAGAACCCTCCCAGTGATGGACCTCCCTTCCACAATTTGATGCCATCCCAATATCCTTAATGGCCCTTGCTATCCTCCTGCAGCTTCTCATTTGTGCTCTGTGGTCTCCCCATGACCGTCTCCCACCTTTCTTCAATCTTTCTTCTCCCATAATATTTTCCTATCTTTCCATCCTTCCCACTCCCTGCGATCTTCCCCTCTTGACTCACGATGCCTGGCAAACAACTCGCCTTCTCTCCCAATCTATAGCATCCCCAAGATCGCCTCCTTTTTCTTCATCACACTGTTCTCCAAGATCTTGTCTCCTCCTTTAATCTCTGTACATTGAGGACTCTTCCTTGATTTGTGACTTCTCTCCAGTCCATACCCACAGAATCTTCCTTCTTCCTGAGGCATCCCAGGCTGAACATCAATCTCCTTCTGCTCCTAACTGTTTCCCAGTTGAAGCCTAGTGCTACATCTGGGTTGGGTAAGTTCCCAGCTTCTTGAGTTCCCAGCTTCTTGAGGGAGATCAATTCTGGATTTCCTGACCTGATAACCATCTCATCCTGTCACTCCCCCGATTGGGTTTATAATCTCTGTTGCCTTTCTGGATTACCATTCTTTGTATAGTAACCTAGGTCGTTGCCTATCGAACCAACAGAAATCAGGTAGTGGACACAAAATGCTGGAGTAACTCAGTTGGTCAGGTAGCCTCTCTGAAGAAAAGGAATAGATGACGTTTCGGGTCGGAACCCTAACTCAGACTGAAAGATAAAGAAGGCCAGAACAACACTGGCAATATGGGGGAGTCCATAATGGCCCAATGTTGGCTGGGAAGGATGTGCTAATGACAGGGATACAAGGATTCGAACAGTGGAACTAATAGGATGACTTAGGGATGGGGAGGGCGGTGTCAAGGGGAGGGGGAAGAATTGCAGGAGTTACCTGAAATTAGAGAAATCAATGTTTATACCAAAGATGGGCACAAAATGCTGGAGTAACTCCGCGGGACAGGCAGCATCTCTGGATAGAAGGAATGAGTGATGTTTCGGGTCAAGACCCTTCGATTGAGAGTCAGGGGAGAGGGAGACACATAGAAGGGTAAGGTGTAAAAACGAGACATAAAAGGGGACAAAGGTCAAGGAAAATGTAGAATAGATCTGATTTCCGTGTGGCCTCTGACAGTGGAGGAAGCCCAGGACAGAAAGGCCGGTATGGGAGTGGGTAGGGGAATTATCAGGTTGTATCTAATAGGAGAATTTCTTGTTTAGACCTATTTAGAACCTAATGGTAGCACAGGAGCTTTGGGTGGTTGATATGACCAGAAATGGTAAATAAGCATTCACAGTTGTAGCCTTTTGCAGAGCTACAGAGAGGCCAGAGTACCTGCATTCTTTTCCTTCTCCTGCTTTAGTGAAAATTGTTGTAATTCGAATGTTTGCATTAGCACCAGTTGGTTCTAAGTGAGGATCTGTGCCAGTGTTGTACAATGCCAGCCTGGCTGGCCCACAGCCTCTCATACCACCAGCTGCAGACAGAGGGAACTTTCCTCATTGAGATAGATAACTAGTCCAGATGGTGGCTCCTAATCTCAATGGACCCAGCGGAATGAAACAGCTTAGATATATATAATGCCTTAGAAATAACTCAATTTGCAAAAGATTACAGCCTCAATAGCATTGAATAAAAGAGAATGAGCCAAGGGCACAGACCATGACTGTCTTCATCGATTGTCTTTACAAACGGAAGGTATGCCAACTATGTATGGACACATACAGCTGCCATGCAATAATAATCAGCAGTACATCAACACTCCAAGCTGTTATCACTCCAATCACAGAAATAAGGATAATTGCTTATTTGGTAGTTTCCATGATCTTAGGCTTCTCCAAACTATTTACAACCACCGGACTATTTATTGAAGTGCAGTCTATGCAATAATAGGGCAGCACGGTGGCACAACAGTAGAGTGCTGCATTACAGCGCCAGAAACCCAGGTTCGATCCTGTCTATGGGTGCTGTCTGTACAGAGTTTGCACGTTCTCCCTGTGACCACGTGGGTTTTCTCTGGGCGCTCCGGTTTCCTCCCACATTTCAAAGACATGTAGGCTAGTTGGCCTCTGTAAAATTATCCCTAGGAGGCTTCCTTCATGATCCCCTATTACTCTATTAATCTTCCTTATAACTATTATTTATTTATCTTATTACTCTTATTTGTATTTTCCTTGTTTTCTATTTTTTATGCTCTGTGTAAAGCACTTTGAATTGCCATTGCTGTATGAAATGTGCTATATAAATAAACTTGCCTTGCCTAGCCTTGCCTAGTGTATAGGATAGAACTAGTGTATGGGTGATTGCTGGTTGGCGCAGACCCGGTAGGCCAAAGGGCTTGTTTCCACGCTATATCTCTAAACTCAAACTAAACTAAGTGAAACTGAAGATAGACACAAAAAGCTGGAGTAACTCAGCAGGTCAGGCAGCATCTCTGGAGAAAAGGAATAAGTGATGTTTTGTGTCGAGACCCTTCTTCAGACTAAGCGTTCGGGGAGGGGGAAATGAGAGATATGAAAAGGTACAGAGCAACAAATGAATGCAAGGTAGGCAAAAGGACAAATCAAAGTCAACAACGATGATCAAGGAAAGGTGGAGCCCACAATAGTCCTTTTTGGCTGTGGAGGTGACAACGAGTGATACAAACAGTGAAACTCAGCAGGACGACAGTGAAACTAGTACGACTGTGGGTGGGGGAGTGGTGGGGAGAGAGAGGGGATGCAAGGGTTACTTGAAGTTGGAGAAATTGAAACAGTGCTTTTCCTCCGTTGCTCATTCACCTCCCCGATCAAACAGACCCTGTCCCAGCTGTGGCTACATTTCCACAATGGCTTCTTTAGCCATCTCTGAACAAATGGAAACGATCGCCCTTGGTTCGTGAGAATGTCAAAGTAGATGGACTCTATTCCAATTAATGTTAGCTCAACTGAAATTCCCCCGTATCACTTCCCTGTAGCTGTCACACACCTGTACTTTTCTGGGAGACTTGTTCCTCTGACACTCTCTCACCTATTTGGAGAAATACAGAATGCTCCCTGCTTGTTTCCTAAATCAAACTGACTGGATTCTGTCCCTGACCTCTCAAGGGCATCCTCTCCTGACAGCACTGCAGTAATGTCCTTTCTCAGTCCTGGCAACCTGTCTACCCTATCTTTGCTGAGCACCTTGTATTATCAGACTGGGCATACTGCATGTGCTCCACCCAATCCTGACAGTTTCCCAAGGGTACATCGGGATAAGAGTGCCCAACTTTATATCTGACAACCGGACGTTGCTTTCTGCTATGGGTATGGGGCTGGAGGCAGGCAGGCCTGAAACACAATGGAAAAAGCTTCTGCACTAAAGTAACGCGTCCAGTGCCACAGCCCTTATCCTGCACGTCAGTGGAACATATCTTAACAGTAAGCTGTGTTTCCAGAGTGCAAGAAGGGCAATACCACAAACTTCTCAATGAAGTGTGAAAGGAAATAGGTGGGCTCCAGTTCATATTTTTGGCAGCTTTACAAACACAAGAGCCAAGACGGACTCACACTGAGAGAAGGACTCGGGCTTAAAGCACGCAATTCTAAAGGACTTAACCTACAGTCTGCAGCACAGAGTTTGTTAGTGAGTGCTTGGGATAGAGAGAAAACCTGGGGAAGGTGAAGAGATATGTGGACAGATAGGTGGCAAAAAGTGAGAGAGAAGAAATTGTAGGAACTGGGATCGCAAGTGAGAAAATGGTGAGAATAAGGACGGCCAAAAGACGACCAAATGGTTGTGCCATGGAGTGGCGAACAAGTGGAGGAGTGAAAGATGGTGGGAGGGAAGCAAAGAGAGAATAAGTAGAAAGTATGGCCCAGAGAGGAAAAGATAGATGTGATAAATAGTCAAAGGAGAGAGTGACAGGCAGGAGGAGATGTGGAAGAAACCTGTGATTGAAAATGTGTGGTGAAAGAGAGCAAAGACTCAGAAAGCCAGTAGATGAAGAGAATGAAAACCATGAGAATCAATGAACAACAGAGAGGCAGCAGAGAGGTTTTGTAGATATGGAGAGAATTATCCAAACGGAGAAAGCAAAAGACAAGTGTGAAAATCAAGTGGATGAAGAGAAGTGAACTAGGTGAGAGAAAAACAAGAATGAAAGAGATGGCAGTGGGAGAAGTAAAGACATTTGACCTGAAAAGAAAAAAGGGAGCATGCTTGAACTTGGATGTGGAGAGCTTTAAAAAGACGGTGTGTGTGAGAAAGGAGTTGTTGGGGAGAGTAAGTGTGTGTGAGGGGGAGGTGATTTACAGGTGAGTGTGAGGTGGTTTCATGGGGTGTGAGTGAGGGTGAGGTGGCTTCATGGGGAGGTGGTTTTTTGTGTGTGTGTGAGAGAGATGATTTGGTGCGCTCTCTGTGTGAGGAGGAGAGAGGTGAATTTCTGGAGTGCCATACAGTGCATTGGAGGGGGAGAGAATGTGTGTTTGATGCTTAGATTCAAGTCAAATGTAAGATGCTGTCGATTGTGTTCAAATTGCAAATGCCGTTCAATTTTCCTTCTATCAGCATTGTTTATTTCTGAGGAATGCAAGTAGCGATAACTGAGCAGAAGATATTATTAAAGTAATTACACCACCAATCTGTATCTAAATCCCTGTTCTTTTCTTATAATATTTATATTCCAATATGATTAGTCTTGGCATGGTTTGTTGCACACAAATGCTATCTCATCCCGATTAGATGTTTTTTTATTTATCCTGGCTACAGGTGCTGCCTGTACAGAGTTTGTACATTCTCCCCGTGAGTTGCGTGGGTTTTCTCTGGGATCTCAGGTTTCCTACCAAAGATGTTCAGGTTTGTAGACTAATTGGCTTGGTAAAATTGTAAATTGTCCCTAGTGTGTATAGGATAGTGTTAGTGTACGGGGATCGCTGGTCGGCTCTGACTTGGTTGGTATCTCTCAATTAAACTAAACTAAATTAAATTGCCCCACAGAGAGCAGCATCTGTATAGAAACTCATAAATCCATCGATTATTCTCAGGAGTTAAATTAGACCAGGCTTAACAATGAGCTGCATCATGGCTGTTCGTGGTGGGGAAAGGTCAGAGTTAGAAGAAGACTGGCATGTTGCTGGGTACATGAGCCATGAATCAGGAAAACCTTGGTCCATGGCTCGCTCTCTCTCTCTCTCTCATACAGTTGTGTTGGCTGGCCCCATCATGATTCCCACCCACTGCACTCACACAACCCCACCCATCCATCACTGGCAGACGTGAGATCCTTCTCAGAAGCCAACGCCTCTTTCTGCAGCCACACAACTTCCTTCTCACTCATCTGAATGGAAGTGGTCAGGCAGGTTTCTACCGGAATAGGTCACCCTCCCACTTCTGATCTTCCTCTCTGTGTTAAATCCACCCAATCCCAGCTCACCCTCACACGCTGTCTGTTCCAGCAGCAGCAGCAGCAGCTTCCTCCCTGTCAGCAGCAGGCATTGGTCCACTGTCGACACGGGAGACTGCAGAAGTTGCTAACCGGAGCAAAGCCCAAACTGGTGGGGAACTGAATGGGTCAGGCAGCACTTGTGGAGGGTTCAATCGTTCAATGGTGCTTTATTTGTCACATATGCAACCGCACAGTGAAATTCTTTTTGCATATCTTACACATGCTGGCACCACCATTTTTGGCGCCGTTATTCAGAGTGGTTCACAGTTCACAGTTATTCACAGTTATTGGGCCGCTCGCTTGATGTACCAGAACAGTCCCCACAAAACAACGTCCTTCTCCTCTCCACGCCCAGCCATCTTTGTGTCCTGGGTCGCCTCCTGCAGCCGACCTTGAAGGTCGCGGCTGTGTGTTTCTGGTTAAGACCTTGCTGCACCAGGATTGAGAGTGTAGAGGGGAGAGAGCCAACATACAGGGGAGAGTGAAGGACTGAGACCCTGCAGCAGCACTGAGAGGGGAGGGGAGATAGCCACAATAAAGAGGGGAGGGGCTTGGGGTGAGTGAGACAAGGGGCTTACAACACAATAGGTAGAAATGTGTGACGTGACGAAAGGTGAGCAAGATGGAGCCAAGTGGCGGAGGAGGGAAGGGAGAGGATGGCAGGTGATGAGTGGAACCTGATGAGGGAGGGATGATGGGGAGATTAAACCAAATGGGGGGAGGGTAACAAATCTACGAAACATGAGTGAGATTGGGCTGGTGGGAATGGAAAAGGTGAACCAGTAGGAGTGGGAAAGAAATACTGGGGGTGTGGGTTATCTGATATTGGAAAATTCAATGTCCATAACATTAGGCTTCAGGCTACCCAAGTGGAATATGCTGTTCCTCTAGTTTGCATTTGGCCTCATCACGGCAGTGGAGGAGGCTGAGGATAGAGAGTCAGTGTGGGAATGGGAAAGGAAGTTGAATCAACATGCAGCCATTTGTAACCCCATTGTGAGGTGAGGGAGTGAGCCAACTATCAGCATAGCCCATCCCACTGCAACCCTGCCTACCTGCACGAACTGTAGAGAACTAAACTCTTCAGCACTGAGATGGGTGATTCTTGAGTACTAAGCCACCGTTTTTGCTCAATTTCTCCACTTTCGATGACAGGTAATCTGAAGAAAATGAAAACAAGATACTGATTTTGCTTTTCTGGGTTACTTACACTCAGCAGGTGTCCGGGGTATTAATCTTCAGTGCTGGGAGATTCTGACAGTCTTAGGGATTTGGGAAACTTGAAAGCTACAGTAAGGCTGAGTATTGTTGTCATTTATTAAATAATTTCACCTGTACAGGTACTCGGGTATCCAGGAGGAACACAGTGTAAAGGGCCAGTGTAAAGGCCAAACTCTCATAACCGTTACACTAAATGGTCAGATATTCCATCAGAGAAAGCTCTCATGATCTGCATTATCCCCCCTCAACCCCCTCCCCCCCTCCCTCTCCCCCCCACCACCTCCCTCCCCCCCCCACCACCTCCCTCCCCCCCCCCCCCCTGCTCAACAACATTAGCCCTGGACCCCTGTCGCCTCCCTCACCACACGGAGAGAACAGACAAAGATTGAAATCTCATCAATCCAGCGGTGGGCAGCTGTGTGCTCCATCAGGGTGGGAAACAGGCCAAAAAGTTCCCAGAGTGGGTGTGATTCACCCCGAGGGGCAGGGCTCTTCCTAATTAGTAATACCTCAGCTTCCTGCTGATGATTTTTTTCCATTGAGGATCACCACAGGGATTTCTGCTGAATGTCTGATCACTCCCTCTCTCAACTGCTGGATGTTACACCTCCTTTCAGCCTTTCATTTATTTTACTGACTGATCTTTCTCATGTGTCCCAGATAGAGCAATGAAATTCTTACTTGCTGCACCACAACAGAATATGTAAACATAGTACACTGTAAACAATATGATAAACAAGAGAGAATAAAAAGTTCAGTGTGTATAGACACACACACACAGACACACACATAGACACACACACACACACACACAGACACACACACACACACAGACACACACACACACACACAAACACACATTACACTCGTTTGTTTGTTCCTGAACTAAAGCCAAAACGGTCACATACAAGCGCGACAATTTTAGGCCCACCTTACTCACCGTCGTCCCTTTGGTGCTAATGGAAGAGGTTTCATTGAAATTGGTGTTGTATTTTAAAAGTTATTCACATTTTAAAGTTTAAATCAGGGGGGGGGGGAGGAGGGAGGATAAGGGGGGATGGAGTGGGGGGGTGGGAAAGGGGGGAATAAGGGGGGATGGGGGAATAAGGGGGGAAGGGGGAATAAGGGGGGATGGGGAAGGGAGGATGGAGGGGGAGGGAGGGGGGAGAGGTGGGAGAGAGGGAGAGAGGGAGGGGAGGAGGGAGGGAGGGAGCTGCACCAATGCAGGAGAGGTTTCGGCCCATCGGGTCCACTATATATATATATATATACACACACACGTACTCAAAAAACAAACAATAGTAATGCAATAATAATAGTATATATCTACATCTATATATCTACATCTATATATATTTTATATATATATATATCTTTTTGTCTCTCATACATACACTGACTGATATCTCTCTCTCTCACACACACACAAACACACACACACAATTAGCTGATGTCTCTTTCTCACTCACACACATGTAAACTGGCTGGTATATCTCTTTCTCATATACATTAGCTGATGTCTCTCACACTCTCACTCTCTCTCATTCTGTTATGTCTGATGCCCGTTTCTGTCTCCTTGTTATGTTCTACGGCAGACTTCAAGAAGTCCAAAGCTCACCATTGCCAGAGGCTTTAGAGAAGACTTACCAGACTGATACCTGGAATGGGTGGGTTATCTCATGAGGAAAGGTTGCACAGGCTGGGGTTGTATTCAATGGGGTTTAGAAGTGTGAAATATAGGCAGAGATAGATAGATTCTTGATAACAAGGAGGTGAAAGTTTATTGGGGGTAATCTGAAATGTACAGATGGGATCATAATCAGCTCAGTCACCATCTTATTAAATGGAGGAACAGGGGTTCCAGGGACCAGGTGGTCTACACCTGTTAATTTGAACACTTGTACATGTGTTTATTGTGTACATAATAGTTAGAATATAGACCTAATTAATCAAAAATAAAAATGAATAAAGATGATTTAAGACTAATTAAACATACCACGGTATCAAAAACGAGCAGGCATAGTTTTAAACTGATAGGAAAGGGATGTAAAGGGGTTTTCTGGCATAGGTTTTTTTTACACAGAGAATGGTTGACATCTGGAAAGGTGGTAGAATCAGGGTAAAATCACTATATTTTAAGAAGCATTTAGACCGATACTTAAATAGGCAAAGTACAGAGGGAGTTAGCCTAATGGGGGGGGGAAATAGGATTGGTGAAGATGGGCAAAAGGTCAGCATGGATATGGTGGGCCAAAGGGTCTGCATCTGTGCTGAATAACCCCATACTTAAATTTAACACTAAGGCACGTACCGATGCTAACCTTTTGACACTGGCTCCAGCACCGTTTGATATGAATGCTCTTGCCCTCTGAATGCCTCCTAGCCCTGGTGCAATGTTGAGGGCTGGATGCCAAGTGGTCCAGCATGTCACTGCTCCACCACTGGGCTCAGTGGTGGGTTTGGTGCCACACTGATACCTGCTCTCCAGGTCTACTGGACTTACGCAGGAGTCAAGGGCTAGAATGGATGAACGATGAATGAATAAACAGTGTTCCTCCTCTGTTTTTTAACATGGAGAAAAACATGAAGACTGGGGATCTTGGGACGGAATGGATACGAAAGGTTTGGAGAGATATTGGCCAAACACGGGCAGGTGGGAATAGATTAGATGGGGCACCTTGATCACCATGGAAAGTTGCGCCAAGGAGCCTGCTTTTGTGCTGTATGTCTCTACGACACTCATTGATTCTATGATTAAGCCAAACACAAAGTGCTGGAGTAAATCAGCAGGTCAGGCAGCATCTGTGGAGGAAATGGATGGACAACATTTCGGATTGGGATCCTTCTTCAGATCTGGAACGTCGTCTTCCCATTTCCCCCCGCAGATGTTTCCTGACCCACTGAGTTCCTCCAGCACTTTGTGTTTTCCCTCAAGATTCCAGTGTCTGCAGTTTGCCTGTGTCTTCATGGATGTGTGATTGGCAGCCAATGACTCCCTCCTGCCTGAGGGACACCTTGTTGCCACCCATTATCTCTTCAGTTTCACACTGCTGTTTGAAAGAGCTTGTCCCACATGGGTTAACTGCAACATCTCCTTTATTACAATAGTTTAGTTTAGAATTTCAGCATGGAAACAGGCCCTTCAGCTCACCAAGTCTTCTTCTGTCGTATGTCTTTTAGACCTGCAGCTCCATTGAGACGAGCCAGGCCAACGTGTCATCGTCCAGGTCAATCAGACCTCGTTCACCATTCGGTGGCCGGTATTTGGGGCAACTGGTGACTATGTGCTCCACTGTCTGTGTTGGGTCCCCACACTCGCAGAAGCCACTGTCCACGAGACCCCACCTCTTCATCGCTACTCCATAGCGTCCGACGCCTGTCCTCAGGCAGTTGAGGGTTATCCACTGCTTTCGGGGCAGGTCCTGGCTAGGGACGTCCATGGGTTCACCGATGTAGCAGTGTAGCCTAGATGGTTCCGCTGACCTCCACTGGTCTCTCCATCTCGTCTTGACCCAGGTGCACTTGGAAGAGTCGACTGGTGTTGTACAGAGCAGCTCGTGGGCTTGCATGGCAAAGGGGCGCCGTGACTTGAGGCGCACATGTCGTGGTGTCTCTTGGGCTCACCAAGTCCATGCCCTGTCAATCACTCATTCACACTAGTTCTATGTTATTCCACTTTCTCACCCACTCCCTAAATATTACAGGCAATTTTACAGATGGCCATTTAACCTACAAACCCCCCTTTGTATGTGGGAGGAAATCAGAGCACCCAGTGGAAACCCACATGGTCACAGGGAGAACGTGCAAATCCCACACAGCATCCGAGGTCAGGATCGAACCTCGCGATGTGAGTTAGCAGTTCTACCAACTGCGCCAGTATGATTAAAAAAGAATGTGGTTCATCACTCGTAAAACATTTTGGGATGTTCCGTGACCATGTGAAGCATCTCTTATAGGCAGGTTCTTTCCTTCCTGGATGAGGGAACTGAATTCCTTGTTATTTAGGTTTCACCGTGACACAGGAAGGCCAAGGTTGAATCAGGGAGGAGAATGAAGGGGGAAGTGAGCAAGGCTCTCTGGACTCCAGAACCCCACGTGTTGAGCTTGATGCTGAACGGCTCCCACTAGTGGGTGCAGGAGTTCAGACTGTGGAGGAAAAAGGCCATGGTCAGGTTTCACACCGCACTCGGGAGTGGCGCAGTCAAGCTCATTAACCCAGTCACTGGATCATCATGGAAACATTAGGACATTCAGCCCATCAAGCCCATGCCAATGATAGACACAAAGTGCTGGAGTGACTCAGCGGGTCAGGCAGCATCTATGGACAAAATGGATAGGTGATGTTTCGGGTCGGGACTCTTCTTCAGATTGAGGAAGGTTTGTGACCCAAAACGCACCTATTCTTTTTCTCCAGAGATGCTGCCTGACCCGCTGAGTTACTCCAGCACTTTGGATCTATGTTTGATATAAACTAGCTTCTGCAGTTCATTGTTTCTACAGTCCATACCCACTCCTGGTAGATCTGCCTATTCACTCCATTCACTATCTTTCCTAGAAGATTATTTCCCCTCACTTCCCTTTTGGAATCCCTGATTGGTTCTGTTTCCACCACCCTGATATGTTCAGACACTACCATTCTCTACAGCAAGACATTTCCCCTGTCAATTTAAGACTACATTCCATGGTCCTTCAACACTCTACTATTGAGAAGAGCTTCCCTCTATCAAATCCCATTGTGATCACGTTCACCACCATCAAATCTTCTCTCAACCCTTGTTGATCAGACAAAGGTCATCCCAGGTCCTCCGGTCTAACCCAATAACTGAAATCTTTCATCTCTGGGAGTATACTGCAAAATTTCTCCATGCCTGTCTAAGAAGTGGAAATCTGTTACAATGTCCCTTTTGCCAAATTGCTAACTGTGTCTTTAGCTGGCACTGGATTCCTGAGTCTGACGCTCTGAGATGGCTTTGAGTCTTTAAGAATCCATGTGCCCACTCAAGCCCCAAACAAATTCTCACCCTTTCCTGATCCAAGATCGATATGATTGCCCAATTATAGAGAGTCAAAGACTCATACAGCATGGAAGCTGGCCCTTCAACCCTTGAAGCTCATATTGACCATCAACCACACTTGGGCAAGTGCATTGATAGGGAGTGTTTAGAGGAATTTGAGCCAAATGTGATCAATGGGACTAGCTTAGATGGGGCATCTTGGTTAGTTTGTATGAGTTGGGCCTGTTTCCGTGCAGAATAAATCTATGACTCTAAATCCCATTTTATTCTCCCCACATGCCCATCGATTCTCCCTAGATTGTAGCACCCACCTACACACCAGGGGCAAGTTACAGTGGCCAATTTGATCTATCGACCCACACGTCTTTGGGATGTGGGAGGAAACAGAAGTGCCTGAAGGAAGAATGTGCAAACTCCAATCAGACAGCACAGGAGGTTCCTTGAGCCATGGGCTATTTGTTACTTGAATTTACGTGAAGTGGATTTAATGTCATGCTGAACTTCATCGTCCAGCACCCTGAATGGAAAGATGACCACATTTAGAATCTGATGAAGTTAGCATTGAAGACAGAGATTGGACAATAGGTTGGTGGGCCTTGGCGAGTCTTCTCAAAAGAGGACTTAAAAAGCAATTTTGTTCAATCAGTATTTCAGCTGTTTGAGACACTTAAAGAGACCATGACGGTTCAGACCAAATGTGTTCCCAATAAACAGATTGGGGAACTCCTAAATCAAGCCGTTTTGCAAGAAGCAGAGTACAATATTAAAAAAAAAGGGAATCTTATGACACATACCGAGAATTCAACAGTGCAGAAAGCCTGGAGGAGCTTAGAAGATGCAGAGGTGAAATTAAAAAGGACGTCAAAAAAGCCAAGAGGCGGCATTGAGGCGTGAAAATATATTGCCTGATGAAATCGAGGAAAGCCTTAGGATTTTTAAGAAATACATTATAGGAAAGAGTATAAAGAGGGAAAATGTAAGTCCTAAACAGGTGTGAGTTGGAGGTGGGAGAGGTGTACTGTTCCAAATAAACATTCTTGCCATCGTGTTCATAGAAGAGGAGGTGGTTGAGGCAGGCACAATAGAAACATTTGAAAGACACTTAGACAGGTGCATGAATAGGAATTGTTTAGGGGAATATGGACCAAATACGGGCAAATGGGACGCTTAGATGGAGCATCTTGGCTGGCATAGATGTGTTGGGCCGAAGGACCTGTTTCTGTGCTGCATGATTCTATGACTCTAAGAGGAGATGGCACAATTATTGACCTTGGAATGGACATCTTGGAATTGATGAACATAGGGGAAGGGACATATTAAGGCAATTAGCATTTTTTAAAGAGAATAAATCACCAGGTCCAGATAAAATGTGGCCCAGATTAAATGTTCACCCATTTAGACAAAATAGTGACAAAAACTGCCCGACTTGTTTTGGCTACAGGACTGCCAGATAACTAACGCAACACCTGCATTGATAACATAAAAATACATTGACTGAATAGCTCACTAACTCAACTATTGTGTGGAAAAACTATTGGTAAAATGTCTGAAAGACAGCATCAATCAGCATTTAGAGATGCACAGCCTGAACAAGGAAAGTTGACATGAATTAAACAGAACATACAGCATGTGACCATGCCGGGCCCATATCTCTCTCTCAAACTTCCCTCTCCATGTATCTGTCCAAATGTCTTTTAAATGTTGTTATTGAAACTGCCTGAATTACTTCAAATGGCAGATCGTTCCATAAATCCACCACCCTCCGTGTGAAAATGTTGTCCCTCAGGTTCCTATTAAATCCTCCCCCTCTGGTTGTGTGTGTAATTGCTTATTTTATTTCTATTATTGTTGGACTGCGGGTGACGAAATCTCGTCCAAAAGACTTGGTTTTTTTGGATGACAATAAAGGTAATTCTGATTCTGATTAATGAAGACCAGCTTGCCAAAAGATTTATTCATCACCCTATTTCTCTGTGATGCCACTTTCAGGGAACTTGTACCTCTGGATCCCTCTGTTCTGCAACACTCTCCCATGCCCTACCATTCACTGTCAAAGTCCTATTCTGGTTTGATTTCCCGAAATTCAACACCTCACACTTAACTAAATTAAACTCCATTGGGCATTCCTCAGTCCGCTTGCCTAGCTGTAATCAAGATCCCACTGTAATTCTTGATAACCATCTTCACTGTCTATGATACCACATGTTTTCCTGTCATCTGCAAACTTAAGAATCATGCCTTGTACAACCTCATCAGATTGTTGATATTTATGACAATTGTTGATATTGATAGCAATGGGCCCAGCACTGATTTTTGAACATTAGGCTGCCAGTCCTGTCCCTCCCTTAGCCAGGTTTCTGTAATGGCTGTCACAACCCAGTCATACCATCTAGCCGCACCTTGAGTCCAGCTGCCTTACTTGTCAAGCCTCTTGCATTGAAATAAATGCATTTTAATCTAACCTTCTTTCCTTGGCCCTGTCTTGTTCCTGTTTGTCCTATCCACTGAACTTGCAGTAACTGATTTCTATATTGACCTCCAGCCTCACTACTGCATTGATTCTCATCCCCCTGCCAATCTGGTTTAAACCGTCTCTAGCAGAACTTGCAAAGCTGCCCACCAGGATATTGGTCCCCACCAATCCCTGAGGCACACCACTAATCACAGGCCTCCAGATGAGGTCCAACCTGGCCCTCTTTTGCAGATCATCTCTGCCTCAGAAAAACATAACAACAGTCCAAAAATCAGAATTCCTGCTCCCGACATCAACTACTCAGGACCACTCTCTAGTTGGTAATAGGATTCATCAGGATACATTAGTTGATCCTTGGCACCATACTGATTGGGTGGCATTATTGGAAAAAGTTTATGTTATTGGAGCAGAATTAGGTAATTCAGTCCATCAAGTCTACTCCGCCATTCAATCAAGACTGATCTATCTTTCTTTCTTAACCCCATTCTCCTGCCTTCATCCCATAATCCCTGACATTTTTACTAATCAAGAATCTATCATATTTCTGCCTTCTCAGAATTCCTGCTCCCTACATCAACTCCTCAGCCATTCATATAGAGGACAGTAATTTAGATTACTTGCCCCCTACATTCCTATTAGTCTTGCAGATGCTTGCAATCACCTGGCATATTTGTTCCTCCAATTCCCATTAAGTATTTGCGGGCCTGTAGTCCTCTTCCAACAAGGTGAGCATCTCCTTTTTATTTCTCAGCTCCACCCATATAGCCTCACTGTGCTATATCATCAGCATGTGTAAGAAGGAACTGCAGATGCTAGTTTAAACCGAAGATAGACACAAAATGCTGGAGTAACTCAGCGAGACAGGCAGCACCTCTGGATAGAAAGACTGGATGACGTTTCGGGTCGAGATCCGAAGAAGGATCTCGACCCGAAAGGTCACCCATTCCTTCTATCCAGAGATGCTGCCTGAACCACTGAGTTACTCCAGCATTTTGTATCTATCTTCTACATCATCAACATGATATCCCATAAACATGATTGTGACTGATCTGTCTCAGGCCTCTATTGTTCTTCTCTGCCAGTTTCCCTTAACTCTCAATTTCCTGCTCTTTCAAACATTCATCTACCTCCTCGTCAAATATCCCTAATAATATTGGCTCCATAACCCTCTGTGCCTGTAAGAAGGAATTCCAGCGACTTCCACCCTCTATGAGAAGTTCCTTCACAACTCAGTTCTAAAAGGTCACCACTAATTTTGTGACCTCAGTTAAGATTCCCCGAAAAGTGGAAACATCTTAACATTTATCTGCATTCCAGAGAATATAGATCTCATTTCTTTAGCAGTTTATGTTAAGACAACCCTCTCATCCTGGGAATTAGACGAGTGAATCTCTTTTGAACTGCCTCCGATATCTTAATTCTTAAATTTGGGGACCGAAAAGGTGCACAGTACTCCAGCTGTGGCCTTACCAGTACTCTGCACAACCCAAACAACATTTTGGATAGGCCACAGTTGGAGTAAAGGATAAAGTTCTGCTCATCACTCTATGTGATGGCTTTAAAGAGGGTGCAGAGAATTATGATGATGTTGCCAGTGATGGGGAATTGTGACCATAACCTACATTTGACATATTGAGGAGTTATGTAACTAATTCCATTTTGACCAGCATTGACATAATGGGTTGAATTGCCTCCATTCTGTGGCCTCCATTCTGAGCTTCAGTACATTGCCCTGGAGCCTTAAGAATAAGAATTAATCTCTAGATGCTACTCTGAAAAACAGTGTGGCAATTTTATAACAAGGGGGTTAAACATGGTAATTTTGGAAAATCTCCTTTTGCTCTCTGGTCATATCACCATCTGACTTGGAAATAAAAGTCACTTGACTCATTTGACTGGTTAAAGTGGAGGCTATTCACCTTCTGATTGGTTTAGTGAGGATGGATGCAAAGATGAATATATCAGAAGATCAATATTAGGAGTGTGGGGGGTGGTGAAAGGGGAAGAGGTGTCTCCTCTACTGCCATCCCGGTTGGTTTAGTTTATTTTTTGTTTATTTTATTGTCACATGTACTGAGGGTACAGTGAAAAGCTTTTTGTTGTGCACTATCCAGTCGGCGAAAAGATTATACATGATTACATCAAGCCGCTCACAATGCACAGATACAGGATAAAGGGAATAACGTTCAGAGCAATATAAAGTCACCTGTCCCTTTACCTCCCCCCTCGACTCCATCTAAGGACCCAAACAGTCTTTCCAGGTGAGGCAGAGGTTCACCTGCACCTCCTCCAACCTCATTTATTGTATCTGCTGTTCCAGATGTCAACTTCTCTACATCGGCGAGACCAAACGCAGGCTCGGCGATCGTTTCGCTCAACACCTTCGCTCAGTCCGCTTTAACCAACCTGATCTCCCGGTGGCTCAGCACTTTGACTCCCCCTCCCACTCCCAGTCTGACCTTTCTGTCATGGGCCTCCTCCATTGTCATAGTGAGGCCCACCGCAAATTGGAGGAACAGCACCTCATATTTCGCTTGGGCAGCTTACAGCCCAGCGGTATGAACATTGACTTCTCTAACTTTAGATAGTTCCTCTGTCCCTCTCTTTCCCTCCCCCTCTCAGTTCTCCCACTGTCTTCCTGTCTCCACCTATATCCTTTCTTTGTCCCGCCCCTCCCCTGACATCAGTCTGAAGAAGGGTCTCGACCCGAAACGTCACCCATTCCTTCCCTCCAGAGATGCTGCCTGACCTGCTGATTTACTCCACCATTTTGTGATACCTTCAAAGTCTGATTAAAGATCGTCCAAAGGTCTCCAATGAGGTAGAAGGTAGGTCAGGACCACTCTCTAGTTGGTAATAGGATTCATGAGGATGCATTAGTTGATCCTTGGCACCGTGCTGATTGGGTGGCATTACTGGAAAAAGTTCCACAGAGCAACCTCTACTCCAAATTCTTAACCCCAGTCCCACATCCTGACCTGGCTTCCCATGGCCTGCACCACCACACCCAGAGCTCGTGGTTGGGAGTTTTTCACACTCACATCTGCTGAAGCTGACCTAATAAAACCAGTCTGGCAACAATTCTTGGTAGAGAAGCAGCTCCCTGCAACAGGAAGCAAAAAGCTGAGCTGCACACTGATATCTCCCTTCACACCCCAACCTTACCCAATAGTGGAGTGAATATTTCCACGAGTGGGAGAGTCTAGGACCAGAGGCCATTGCCTCGGAATAAAAGGACGTGCCTTTAGAAAGATGAGGAGGAAATTCTTTAGTCAGAGAGTGGCGAATTCATTGCCACAGACAGCTGTGGAGGTCAAATCAATGGATATTTTTAAGGCAGAAATTGACAGATTCTTGAGTAGTAAGGATGTCAGGGGTTATAGACAATAGACAATAGGTGCAGGAGGAGGCCATTCGGCCCTTCAAGCTAGCACCGCCATTCAATGTGATCATGGCTGATCATTCTCAATCAGTACCCCGTTCCTGCCTTCTCCCCATACCCCCTGACTCCGCTATCCTGAAGAGCTCTATCTAGCTCTCTCTTGAATGCATTCAGAGAATTGGCCTCCACTGCCTTCTGAGGCAGAGAATTCCACAGATTCACAACTCTCTGACTGAAAAAGTTTTTCCTCATCTCAGTTCTAAATGGCCTACCCGTTATTCTTAAACTGTGGCCCCTTGTTCTGGACTCCCCCAACATTGGGAACATGTTTCTAACGTGCCTCTAACGTGTCCAACCCCTTAATAATCTTACACGTTTTGATAAGATCTCCTCTCATCCTTCTAAATTCCAGTGTATACAAGCCTAGTCCGCTCCAGTCTTTCAACATATGACAGTCCCGCCATTCCGGGAATTAACGTAATAAACCTACGCTGCACGCCCTCAATGGGATGAAGGCAGGAGAATGGGGTTAAGAGGGAAAGATAGATCAGTATGGCGGAGTAGACTTGATGGGTCAAATGGCTTAATTCTGCTCCTATAACTTATGAACTTTTTCCAGTGATGCCACCCAATCAGCACGGTGCCAAGGATCAACTAATGCATGATCATGAATCCTATTACCAACTAGAGAGTGGTCCTGACCTACCTTCTACCTCATTGGAGACCTTTGGACGATCTTTAATCAGACTTTGAAGGTATCACAAAATGCTGGAATAACTCAGCAGGTCAGGCAGCATCTCTGGAGAGAAGGAATGGGTGACGTTTCGGGTCGAGACCCGACAATTAAGACAAAAAACAACATAAAAGACAAACGGACTGCAGGTGAGCCGCAGCTGCTGCGCAGCGCCGCCACTTCCTTTCCTTTCCTGTCCTTGTGTCCATTTGGGTAGCGTACAACATAACTGGATGGACACTGAATTTTCTAATTTCAAGTAATACACCCCCTCTTTCCCCAGCCCACACCCCCACTCCAGTGTGCACCCATTTCTCCCACCATCTCCCACGACACGTCACCTTGCTTCTTTCCCCTCCTTCTAAATCTCATCTCCATCCCCATCCCCACTTTTCCCTTTTATCTTCCCTCTTTCCCCTCTCCCTGTCCCCATCTGCCCATAGTCCTTCGTCTGGATTTACATTTCACTCACCCTGTTCTTTCCTTGCTGACACCCTTTGGTCTCCTTTTTACTTCTAGCCTTTGTCACTTACTCCACACAATCAACCCCCCCATACCTGCATCCACCTATCACTTGCAGAAACAAGTTTCAAGTCTGAACATTGAATTCATGAAGAAGGGTCCTGACCCAAAACATTATCCATCCTTTTTCTCCACAGATGCTGCTTGGCCTGCTGAGTTACTCCAGCACTTTGTGTCGATCACTTGGCCCATCCCTACCTTTCTTTTCCAGCTTTCTCCCCTCCAATCTGTCTGAAGAAGGATCCTGACCACAGATACGGCCTGGCCCCCCGAGTTCCTCCAGCACTTTTGTTTTTGCTCAAGATTCCAGCATTCCTTCCAATTCTACCATTTATTGTAACTGTGTGCATTTTCTCAGTAATTGATGTGTGACTAGTGTACAGTTTCATATGAACATCGACTGAGGCTTGGGTCCAGATTGAATAAAGCAAATTACGAATCTGGAAGGTTTTTGGAGGCAAGTGTAATGTCAAGTGAGTGCGATCGTGTGGACTGTCGGTGCAACAAGGCTGACATCTAGTGTCTGCTGTTGTCACTGCAATCCCCATTGTTTACCTTTTATTTAACATTCCCGGGACTAAATCACATCACGGTGCCAGTTTATTCGATAGTGTGGGCATTGATTTGCTGCCAGTTTTGATACAGAGTGCACATTTTTACAATCTGTGACCAGCGCCTACACTGGTAGGCCATCCTGTTGAAATTTTGATTTTTGGTCACCCTACTGTAGTAAAGATGCCATTAAGCTGGAAAGGGTGCAGAGAAGATTTACAAGGATGTTGCCAGGATTTGAGAACTCGAGCTGCAGGGAGAGGTGGGCAGGCTAGGATTTTATTCTATGCAGCGCAGGAGGATAAGGGGTGCTGTTATGGAGGTGTACAAAATCATGAAGGGAATAGATAGGATGAATTGTGTGCAGTTTTGGTCTCCTAATTTCAAGTCAAGTCAAGTCAAATTTATTTGTCACATACACATACACGATGTGCAGTGAAATGAAAGTGGCAATGCCTGCGGATTGTGCACAAAAAAGAATTACAGTTACAGCATATAAATAAAGTTAATAAGTTACTATCGTGTAGACAAAAATTTAGTCTCTGGGGTTATAAAAGTTGACAGTCCTGATGGCCTGTGGGAAAAAACTCCGTCTCATCCTCTCCGTTTTCACAGCGTGACAGCGTAGGCGTTTGCCTGATCGTAGCATCTGGAACAGTCCGTTACTGGGGTGGCAGGGGTCCCTCATGATCTTGCTTGCTCTGGATCTGCACCTCCTGTTGTATAGGTCCTGCAGGGGGACGAGTGTAGTTCCCATGGTGCGTTTTGCCGAACGCACTACTCTCTGCAGGGCCATCCTGTCCTGGGCAGAGCTGTTCCTAAACCAGACTGTAATGTTGCCGGACAGGATGCTCTCTACAGCCCCAGAGTAGAAGCAATGAAGGATCCTCAGAGACACTCTGAATTTCCTCAGTTGTCTAAGGTGGTAAAGGCGCTGCTTTGCCTTACCCACCAGTGCGGCAATGTGCGTTGCCCACGTCAGATCCTCTGTGATGTGGACTCCCAAGTATTTAAAACTGCTCACCCTATCCACAGTAGACCCATTTATCTCCAGTGGCGTGTACGTCCTTGGATGTTTAGCCCTTCTGAAGTCCACAATCAGCTCCTTTGTTTTAGTGACATTCAAGAGGAGGCTATTGTCCTGACACCAGAGTGCCAGATCAGCCACCTCCTCCCGGTAGGCCTTCTCATCGTTGTTGGAGATCCGGCCCACCACCACAGTGTCATCAGCAAACTTGATGATGGAGTTTGAGCTGAACCTGGCCCCACAGTCATGTGTGTACAGGGAGTACAGTAGGGGGCTAAGGACGCAACCCTGGGGGGATCCTATGTTCAGGGTGAGGGAGCTAGATGTGTGTTCCCCCATCCTGACCACTTGGGGCCTGGCGGTGAGAAAGTCCAGGACCCAGGCACACAGAGGGGTGCTAAGCCCCAGTTCCAGCAGCTTCTCAACCAGTCTGCTGGGGACTATTGTGTTGAATGCTGAATTGAAGTCAATGAACAGCATCCTCACATAGCCCCCCTGGCTGTCCAGATGAGAGAGAGCGGTGTGTAGAACCTGGCAGACCGCATCATCCGTGGACCTGTTCGGACGGTATGCGAACTGTAGTGGGTCCATGTTGCGAGGAAGGAGGGCGCAGATGTGCTTCTTGACTAGCCTCTCAAAGCATTTCATGACAACCGAGGTGAGGGCCACCGGTCGGTAGTCATTTAAACACGCTGGAGAGGCATTCTTTGGCACCGGTACAATTATGGATCTTTTGAAGCATGCAGGGACCACGGACTTGGCCAAGGAGAGGTTGAATATTGTGGTGAGCACTGGAGCAAGCTGAGTAGCGCAAGACTTTAGCACTTGCCCAGATATACCATCTGGGCCTCCAGCTTTCCTCGTGTTCACACGCGTCAGAGCCCACCTCACCTCATGCTCGGACACTGAGAATGTGTGCACATCCCCGGCGGTGGATCCCCCTCCAGCCACGCTAGCCAGCGCCCCTTCGGTGCTGTTTTTAGACGGCGAGCTGGTGGTGTTACCCGTCTCAAACCGTGCATAAAAAGAGTTCAGGTCGTCAGCTAAGGAGGAGCCGGTACTTCCGGTTGAGGGGGTGCTGGACCTGTAGCTAGTTATTGTCCGTAGCCCCTGCCAAAGGTGCCTGGTGTCCTGCTGCTCCATCTGTGACTCCATCTTGTCCCGGTACCTCCTTTTTGCATCCTTCACTGCCTTTCGCAGTCGGTAGGACTCTCCCTTGTAGTCGTCCATGTTGCCGGATGCCAGGCCAGAGTTGTAAGCAGCGGTGCGAGCATTCAAGGCAACCAAATGATTGCCACTTGGCAATATCCTGCCCCTGTACCTGCTTCCTCACCTCCATCCAGGGAGCCCAGCTGCCCTTCCAGGTGAGATGATGTTCATGTGCACCTCCTCTAACCTCACCTACTGCATCCGGTGTTGCCGATGTGGCTTCCTGTACATTGGTGAGACCAAGCGTAGACGAGGCAACCCTTTCACCTAATACTGGTGCTACACTTCCCTCACCCTCCCTCCTCTCCTCTGTGCCCCACCTAGATTTGCAGCTATTTCTCCCTTCCCCCTCCCCTCCCACCTATATTCCTTACTCTAGCTTCACAATTCTCAACTATCCAATCCATTTGTCTCACACCTCATCTTTTCATCTCTGGGCTTTGTCCAACCATCTGTCCAGCCCCCCCCCCCCCAACCCCTCTCACCTCAATCCACCTATTACCTGCTCAGCTTCGTTCTGCCCCTCCGTTTTTCCAGCTTTCTCCCCACCACCCCAACTATCAGTCTGAAGAAGGGTCCCAACCCGAAATGTGGCCCATCGATATCCACACTGGCCCCCATTGAGTTACTTCAGCACTTTGTGTCTGTTATTGCCACAGTACATTATTGCCAGCTGGTTTTGAAATGACTTTGAGGGACCTGATTTGGCTCTGGCACTAAGCACAATGTTTTAGAGCGGTGGATTAGTTAAATCCTAATTTCCAGACTGGATTTTGCTTTGTAGCTAACTTGTGTTTCAAAATAAAACAGCCTCATGCACAGACCCTGAGCAATGTCAGATAATTTACTCTTTACCACGTACAATCTTTCAAAGCCTTACGAAATTTACATGGAAAATATGTCTTGCTTTAAATATCTTCTTTTACTATAACTTATAGAATAACTTACTACATAGAGTGGGTTCAAGGAATTCTACTTGTAATCAGATGGCTGGGGCAATTACAACCAAGCTGCAAGATACAAAAGGGTTGGGAGACAAGGAACCCTGATGCAAGAAGGGTTGATTTCTCCCCCCTCTCCTTCTCTCAGCGAGGGAGGGAGTGGGTGGGTGCACACTACTTCCAGGACGCACGGAACTGCACTAATCCTCTCAGGTCTGATGGTCCAAGTACTTCCTCAGGATTGACGGTATGTCCAGTTGGTCAATGGACTGCAGTCTGCCGATTAGTTTGAGGTGCTTGCGAATGGCCAGTCTGGTTAGTGACATCAATGGTCTCGGCTGAGCTGGAAACCAATGACACAGTGGTAAATTGGTTATGCATCGAGAGATTACTTGTCCTTGGGGCAAGACCAAGCGTAGACTGGGCGATCGTTTCGCTGAACTCTTATGCTCAGTCCGCTTTAGCCTTCGCCATCTCTTGGTTGCCAAACATTTTAACTCCCCTCCCCATTTCCATACTGACCTTTCTGTCCTGGGCCTCCTCCACTGTCAGAGTTAGGCCACATACAAATGGGAGGAACAGCACCTCATCTTTCACTTGGACAGCTTACAACCCAGTGGTATGGACGTTGATTTATCTAATTTTAAGTTATTCTTACATTCCCTCCCCCTCCCACCCCAACTCTAGTTGTCCTAATAGTTCCACTGTTTGCACCCTTGTGTCTCTTCGTTATCACATCTTCCCCAGCCAACAGTGGGCCATTATGGGCTCTACCCTTCCTTGTTGCCAGTCCTACGTTGATCTGGGCCTTTCTTACCTCCAGTTCCCTCCTTTACCCTCTGAAGATGGGTGTCGACCTGAAACGTCACCCATCCTTTTTCCCTAAAGATGCTTCCTGACCCGCTGAGTTAATCCAGCACTTTGTGTCTATCTTCAGTATATACCAGCATCTGCAGTTCCTTTCTACATGGGTATACCTATTTGACAGTGAGAGCACCTACTGAACAGTTCTGCCTCAAGTTATCCTTTAGTAACTTGTCAGTTTCTTTGTTGAACTAAATTAAGGCGCATGTTGCACTTAAAAGCGCTTGACCAATTGGTTGGGAAGAAAGCCACTCTGCCACACTGATCAGAACAGCCCATATTCCATGAAGATCATCCCCCCCAGCTGGCCTGACATGATAACTCTTCCTCACATGGTTGCAAAGTAGTCAATTGGCTTCCATACACAGCATTCAATTGTTTCAACCTATTTGCTGGACAGTTGGACTCCATTAAACCCTTCGATCCGGTTCCACCATTTGAATGGAACTTAATTCAATCCAACCTCCTTGATTCCATACCCTGAGTAAAAGTTCATCAATCTCTGTTTTGAAATTTTAAAGCATTGACCTCTACATGCCAAGATGATGTTTGATTTTTTGAGGGGGTGCCCTGGATTCTCATCATTCCTGAATGTTTCTCCCAAAACTATTTGTTCTCGGTAAGATCAGAACCCCCCCCCGGCTATCAGAACAAATCCTTTCCCACTCTGTGACCAGACCCTGATCACTCCCCTGGAGCTGCTTGTTCTCTACAGCCATCGGTAGCCAGCCTTTCTGACTAGCTGGGAAATCTACAGAAAACAATTTGACTTTAGACTTTAGAGTTGCAGTGTGGATACAGCACCTTCACAAGGGACGTAATCTTGAATGTACCTTTAAGAGTAATGGTGGGGTGAACCACAACACTGTTTAAATGGTGTTCACATTCACTGAAGCAGTTCCTGGGCAAGTGGCTCTCTCTTACCTGTAGCTCGGACTAGAAGTTCGGCAGCTTTGTTTTGTTGTGTGTTTTTGACCGGGGCATGGCCAGGCAGGTAAAGATTTGCCCCAAAGTCTACCAGCAGTTGGATATACTGAGGCCCACAGCCATACCTGAGACACATCTCCAGAACTGTCCTTGGTTGTTTGATCCTTGCCAAAACCCTCTGCTCTGTACAGTTGTAGTTGGGGTCTGCACCGTAGAGGAGCAGCAGCCTGAAGCAGTCGTAGTGCCTGTATACTGAAGCAAGGTAGAGAGGGCCACTGCAAGCACAAGCATTGGAAGCCCAGTCCGGCACCTTGGAACGCACGTTGACTTCAGCTCCGTGCTCCAGCAGGGCTCTCAAGATCCCAATGTCTCCCTCTCGGGCTGCAGTGAGTACAGGCGAACAGTTGTTGTAGATGCTTCCGTTTGGATTAGCCCCTGCCCTGAGCAAAGCGATGACACAATGCAAGTGCCTGCCACTGACGGCCGTGAAGAGAGGAGTCTGAGCCTTAACATCCAGACTGTCCACCTCGGCACCATGCCTCAGGAGCACCTCCAGGCAGCCTAGGTGACCTTTTGAGGCAGCCATACGGAGGGGAGTACCCGGGACACCCCAGCCACTCCGGTTATTGATCCGCCGACGGTAATGCTCCTGAGACAAGAGGTCATCCAAAAGGGTGGCATCGTTTCTGGAGATGGCTTGGTTGATTTGATTTATTTCCACGTTGTCGTCCTGATTTCTGGGCTGCAGCATGGAGAAGATCTTGCTGACATCCACCAGGCTCATCTTCACTGGGGACATGATCTCCACCGTCGGCAGGGTGCTGGGTTCCATGTCAGGTATGCGGGATCACACAGAGGCATTCATGATGTTGCCGGTTACTCCTTGCAGGCTGACCTGACGTTACCAGTGATGCAATGTAGTGGTGATTGTGATGTCAGGCAGGCAGAGTGTTGCATTGTCCCCTTCACTGGTCAGATCACGCATCGTGAGCCAAACCCCTGGAAATAAACTCTTGCTGCCAATTTAGAATGGACCTTGACTGCATCATGTAAAGCCACTCGTCTGAAGCTATCTCTCATTTCTCCTTTGACTCCTCCCACTTCCTCCAAACCAGAGGCGTAGCTATGGGCACTCGCATGGGCCCTAGCTACGCCTGCCTCTTTGTCGGGTACGTCGAACAATCCCTGTTCCAGACGTACACTGGCCCCATCCCCGAACTCTACCTCCGCTACATCGACGACTGCATTGGTGCTACCTATTGCACCCATGCAGAACTCACTGACTTCATACACTTCACCTCCAATTTCCATCCTGCCCTTAAGTATACCTGGACTATCTCTGACATCTCCCTCCCGTTTCTGGACCTCACCATCTCCATCACAGGAGACAGACTAGTGACGGACATTTACTATAAACCCACTGACTCGCACAGCTATCTGGACTACACTTCTTCCCACCCGGTCCCCTGCAAAAAGTCTATCCCCTACTCCTAATTCCTCCGTCTACGCCGCATCTGCGCCCGGGATGAGGTGTTTCACACTAGGGCTTCTGAGATGTCCTCGTTTTTCAGAAAACGGGGCTTCCTCTCCTCCATTATAGATGAGGCTCTCACTAGGGTCTCTTCTACATCCCGCAGCTCCGCTCTTGCTCCCCCTCCCCCCACTCGCAACAAGGACAGAATCCCCCTCGTTCTCACCTTCCACCCCACCAGCCAGCGGATCCAACATATCATCCACCAACATTTCCGTCACCTACAACGGGACCCCACCACTGGCCATATCTTCCCATCCCCTCCCCTCTCTGCGATCCGCAGAGACCGTTCCCTCCGTAACTCCCTGGTCCACTCGTCCCTTCCTACCCAAACCACCCCAACCCCGGGCACTTTCCCCTGCAACCGCACGAGATGCAACACCTGTCCCTTTACCTCCCCCCTCAACTCCATCCAAGGACCCAAACAGTCTTTCCAGGTGAGACAAAGGTTCACCTGCACCTCCTCCAACCTCATCTATTGCATCCGCTGCTTTAGATGCCAACTTATTTACATCGGCGAAACCAAGCGCAGGCTCGCCGATCGCTTCGCTGAACACCTGCGCTCGGTTCGCATTAACAAAACTGATCTCCCGGTGGCCGAGCACTTTAACTCCCCTTCCCATTCCCTGTCTGACCTTTCTGTCATGGGCCTCCTCCAGTGCCATAGTGAGGCCCACCGGAAATTGGAGGAACAGCACCTCATATTTTGCCTGGGCAGTTTGCAGCCCGGTGGTATGAACGTCGACTTCTCCAACTTTAGATAGCTCCTCTGTCCCTCCCTTCCCCTCCTCCTTCCCAGATGTCCCTCTATCTTCCTGTCTCCACCTATATCCTTCCTTTGTCCCGCCCCCCTGACATCAGTCTGAAGAAGGGTCTCGACCCGAAACGTCACCCATTCCTTCTCTCCCGAGATGCTGCCTGACCTGCTGAGTTACTCCAGCATTTTGTGAATATATCTCATTATTTTAGTATAGATACAGCGCGGAAACAGGGCACTTGGCCTACCGAGCCCACGCTGACCAGCAATCCTCACACATTAACATTATCCTACATACCAGAGACAATTTACAATTGTATCGAAGCGAATTAGCCTACAAACCTGTATGCTTTTGAAGTGTGGGAGGAAACCGGTGCTCCCGGAGAAAACCCACGCAGGTCACCGGAAGAACGTACACACCCGGTACAGACAGCACCCATCAAACCCGGATCTCTGGGGCTGTAAGGCAGCAACTCTACCACTGTGTCGCCTTGCCACCCTCATGTGTACTATTCTTCGACCGTCTTTTGTCAGCTTGCCACTGGCCATAAAGTTAAGTGGACAACATTACGTTCGACTTTCTTCTTCTTGCGTTTGAGGCAGCAGAAGTTATGTAACGCTCTCCAGGCGCTGCAGCCAGTTCAATGTGCTGTTGTCGAGGGCCGTGAGGTCTACCCCTCCACCAGGTGGGCGGAGGACAGCGCAGTCGAAAATGACGTGCTGCGCTGTTTAATAATAATAATAATAATAATAATAATACATTTTATTTATATAGCGCTTTTCATATACTCAAAGACGCTTTACAGAGATTTTGAGAACATAGGGAAATGAATAAATAGATAAATAAGTAAATAAATAAATGAACAGAGAAAGGAGACAGAAGGTGAGGTGACCTTCAGTGGTTGAAGGCAGTACTGAACAGGTGAGACTTCAGCGATGTTTTGAATGTGGTGAGTGTGGGGGAGTCTCTAACGGTTTGGGGTAGTGAGTTCCATAGGGTGGGAGCAGCGATGGAGAAAGCCCTGTCCCCCCAGGATCTGAGTTTAGTCCGGATGTGGGGGGATAGGAGATTGGCAGCGGCAGAGCGGAGGGTGCAGGTGGGAGTGTGCCTGTGGAGGAGGTCGGTCAGGTAGGATGGGGCCAGGTTATGGAGGGCTTTGTAGGTTATGAGGAGGATTTTGTACTGGATTCTCTGGGGGATGGGGAGCCAGTGGAGTTTATAAAGGACGGGGGTGATATGGTCACGGATCGAGGTGTGTGTGAGTAGACGGGCAGCGGAGTTTTGAATGTATTGAAGTTTATTGATGATTTTTGAGGGTGCGCCATAGAGGAGGCTGTTGCAGTAGTCCAGACGGGAGGTGATGAAGGCGTGGATGAGGGTTTCTGCAGCTGTGGAGGAGAGGGATGGACGGAGACGGGCATTGTTTTTGAGGTGGAAGAAGGCTGTCTTTGTGATGTGTTTGATGTGTTTGTCGAAGGAGAGGGTTTGATCAAGGATGATTCCAAGATTCCGGATGTGAGGTGAGGTGGATACTGGGAGACCATCAATGTTGAGGATGAAGTTTTGGGTGGATTTGGTGAGCATTTTTGGACCAATGATGATGATTTCAGATTTGTTGCAATTGAGTTTGAGGAAGTTTGATTGAAGCCAAGATTTTATTTCAGTAATGCAGTTTGTCAGTGTAGAGTGTGTGGTGGAGGAGATTGACTTGGTGGAGATGAGGAGCTGGATATCATCGGCGAAGCAGTGGAAGTTGAGACCATGACGGCGGATTAATTGACCAAGGGGGAACAGGTAGAGGATGAAGAGGAGGGGGCCAAGGACTGAGCCTTGGGGGACACCTTGGGGGAGGGGAGCGGTGGGGGATTTACAGTTGTTAATGGAGATGAACTGGTGTCTGTCAGAGAGGTAAGATTTGAACCAGGATAGGGCTGTGCCGGTGATGTTAAGGGAGGTTTCAAGTCGGGTGAGGAGAATGGAGTGATTTATGGTGTCAAAGGCGGCGCTGAGGTCAAGTAGGATGAGGATGTTGAGGTTGCCAGCGTCGGAGGAGAGGAGAATGTCGTTTGTGATTTTGAGGAGCGCAGTTTCAGTACAGTGGTTTGAGCGGAATCCGGATTGGAAAGTTTCATACAGGTTATTGGTAGAGAGGTGGTATTTGAGTTGGGAAGCTACAGCACGTTCCAAAACTTTGGACAGAAAGGGTAGGTTGGAGATTGGTCTGAAGTTGTTTGGGGTGTCAGGGTTTAGACCAGGTTTTTTCAGAATGGGGGTGACAGCAGCGATTTTGAGGGATGGCGGGACGATGCCAGTGGACAGGGAGGAGTTTATTGTTGCAGTGATAAGTGGAGAGAGAGCAGGTTTGCTGGTCTGCTCCACACACACAGGCTGCTGATGAACGCAACCCCCAATGATGCATGTTGGCTTTGAACTGGCCGACCCCTGAATGGTGGTGCTGGCTCGAAGGGTCAAATGGCCTCCTCCTGCACCTATTTTCTATGTTTCTATGTTTCTAAGTCATAGGAACAGAAGTCGGCCATTCGGCCCATCGAGTGTACTCTGCCATTCAGTCATGGCTGACCTATCTTTCTCTCTCAATTCCATTCTCCTGCCATCTCCCCATAACTCTTGACACCCGTACTAATCAAGAATTTGTCAATCTCCGCCTTAAAAATACCCAATCACAGCCTCCACAGCCTTCTGTGGCTGTGAATTCCACAGATTCACCACACTCTGACTAAAGAAATTCCTCCTCCTCTTCTTTCTAATGGTGCGACCTTTTATTCTGAGGCTATTCCCTCTGGTCAGAGGACTGAAAACGCAACCCTGAAGTATCCTTATGCTTATATTCAACAAAGAGGAGGTGTGGTTGAAAAATTCGTACCATTTGAGGTCTGCCACTGAGAAACCAAGGATCCAGTTGCATAGGGACGAGTAGAGATCCAGTTCATTGAGTTTGATAAGTTTAAAGGGATGACAGGTGATGATAAACTGAAACTGATAAACTAAACATAAACTAATGCCGAGCTGTAGTTGATGATGAACTGCCTGACATTTATGTTCCAAGTTGTCCAGTGCATTGTGGAGATCCAGTGAGGTCGCATCTACTATGGAGGTAGTTTGAAGGGTATCAACTTGAAACATCATCCATAAATTCTAAGAGCAGAATTAGGCCATTCGTCCTATCAAGTCTAGCCCGCCATTCAATTGTGGCTGATCCCTCCACAGTTTGTTTTTTACACAAGGATTAGTGAAGCCAGGGTCAGAGGATTTAACCAGGGAAAGGACAGAGCACTGTAACCAAGATCAGGTTCTGAAGGACCAGGGATCAGCTGTTTGGAAGGGCAGCAGACGGGGAATCTGAATGGGATGGGGGCAGGGATAGACTCAGAGAGTAGGAGACTGGAATTAAAGGACAAGGCGTTGGAATGGAGTGGACGTTTCAGGAGGTTGGAAGTGCGGAAATGGGACAAATAAGGATATGACTAAACATCGACCAGTCTTGTGTTGTGAAGGACGCTCTGCAGCGATGTTTTGAATGAATGCAGGACAGCTTTTCTTTTGCAATGCACATTGAACACGGGCTGCTGCTGCTGCTGCAGGTGTTTGGCACAGGACACAGTAACCTGCAGGGCGCTCCCTCCCTCCCTCCCTCCCTCACTCCCTCCCTCCCTCACTCTGTGCACTGGATCCGGACACAGTAACCTGCAGTGCACTGGATCCGGACACAGTAACCTGCAGTGCACTGGATCCGGACACAGTAACCTGCAGTGCACTGGATCCGGACACAGTAACCTGCAGTGCACTGGATCCGGACACAGTAACCTGCAGTGCACTGGATCCGGACACAGTAACCTGCAGTGCACTGGATCCGGACACAGTAACCGGTAGTCCGCTCCCTCCCTCTGTGCACTGGATCCAGTGGCCACGGGCTCCTGGGCGCCGGTTTTGCAGTTGGTGTTTTTCTCATTGGCCGCCTGGGGAAGGCGGGGCCGGGGACGCGCGCGCTGTGGAGCCGGGGACGCGCGCGCTGTGGAGCCGTGGACGCGCGCGCGGTGGAGCCGGGGACGCGCGCGCTGTGGAGCCGGGGACGCGCGCGCGGTGGAGCCGGGGACGCGCGCGCTGTGGAGCCGGGGACGCGCAGCGGACGGGGACGCGGACATGGCGGCGTGGGGCCGGGTCCTGGGCCTCATTCACAGCGCCGGGCGCCAGGTGACCGAGCAAGCGGGGCCGGGGCAGGCGGGAGGGTGGGGCTTCTGTGCTGATCCGCGGCCTAGGAGGAAGGACCCTGATACACACTCCCATCCTCCATCTCCTCACCTCCCACCCATGATCCCCTCACCTCCCACCCATGATCCCCTCACCTCCCACCCATGATCCCCTCACCTCCCACCCATGATCCCCTCACCTCCCACCCATGATCTCCTCACCTCCCAACCAGCACTGAGGGGTGTGGTGTTTCATTCATTGGCCGCTTGGGGAAACCAACCAGGGTCCCCTCACCTCCCACCCACGGTCTACTCTCCTCCTGACCAACACGGGGTCTCCTCATTTCCCAACCAATCTGCTCGCCCCCTCACCTCCCAACTAGAGTATGCTCGCTTCCTAATCTCCTACCCAGGGTCTCCTCGCACCCTGGCCCACACAGAGTCCACATAACCACTTGGGTGTTTGCGCAGTAATCAACCAGAGTCTCCCTCACTCCCCACGCAGGGTCTCCTCGACCCCCTCACCTCCCAACCAGTCTCTCCTTGCTTCTTGACTCACCTAAGGTGTTCTCACCCCCAGGCCTCCTACCACACACCAAGGGTCTCTGTGGCCCTTGATCTGCTAACCAAGGTCCCTTTGCACCCTGACCTCCTGCCCAGGGTCTCCTTGCCACCTAATCTCCCACCCAGGTTTCCCTTCATCCCAGCCTCCGGATATCCCACAGTCCCCTGACCTCCCGCCCAGGGTTTGTTCCTCCTGGTCCAGTGCTGGTTTTCATTTCTTTCTCCTCACCCTCCCAACCTCTGAAGCTTGCTGACATTGGATGTGTAGGTCCTCCCCCGGTATGAACACTCAACCTCTGTACAGCCCATACATAAGCCCGAGCATTTGGGAGACCAACGAGATGGATTTGCAGGGCCACAGTCTTCTCGTTTGGCTCCTCTTTTTATTTACATATATTGCCAGAAGGATAATGTTTTGACTTGCAAACTGCCTGGGTTTTGAATGCCATAACCTGGGGTAGTTTTTCTACCTTGGAGTTTACCATCCGTTCCACTCTTTCCTCACCGACCTATAGTTCCTTTTTCATGTGCACATACATCTTAAGCATGACATATTTGTTTGAAAATCATAGGCAAGCTTGTGCAGTGGAGTCCTCCATCTCTGAAGCAAATGCATATGATTAGAATTTGGATTAAAGCTTATTTTCTTATTGTTCTAGCACATATGACAGAATCATTTTCAGTTACATAATGCTAATATTTCTTCCTTTGTAGTTGTTGACATTGATTCCCGGAGGAAACATGGGACCGGTTCGGAATTACTATGTGGATTGGCGAATGCTGAGGGATGTGAAAAGGAGGAAGATGGCTTTTGACTTTGCAGATGAGAGGCGGCGACTCAATGCAATTCGGAAAAACACTATCTTACCAAAGGAACTGCAGGTCTGATCAAAAACAGATAGTGGGGTATACTGAAATGAGTATTACATATCAAGGGACTGTTAACCATTTTGCTGAGTTTCTGTTTTGATTTTCTGGCTGGAGGTTGGAGAAGTGGTGAATTAAGTTGGATCGAAGTAATGCTTTATCACTGCAGCTAACATAGTCCCAGGTCAAAATGGCAGTCACTTCAGAGATCCTGCCCTGTCATGTAACATAGAAGCGGGCCTTTTTTTCCCACCACACATCCATTAGATCTATTTGACCGTTACACGTCTGATGCAGGAAGCAAGGTTGACTTTGTTTGCCCATCCTGACCTACTCTGAGAGGGTGGTGTGTGATGCTCCTTGTATCAGAGCTCCTTCTACACTGCTGTTAGAAGTTCCAAGATTCTTGAGCAGCGAGATTGAAGGAAAGATGAATGTGTGTCTCTTGTGGGTTGTGGTAGATCCATGAGCTTGTTCCTCAGAGATTCAGCTCTTTGGCCCATAGAGTGCACATAGCAGTCACCCATTCACATGTCCTATATTGTCTTGTTAACGGTGGCAAAGATGACATTAGGTCAGGACATGTTGCAAAAGGAATTTTCACTGTTCAAATCTACAGTGTGAAAAGTCTGAGTGTTGCCAAATTTGAATAGTTTCTGTAAAGCTGTTTATGAGCTGTTTATGAGCTGTATAAAACTAGAACCATTGGTGCCCATGAGTGTGCACTAATTACCAGGCAGACTGTTAAAACTCGTGGACTTGCATGATTTTATTTCCATGTTCTTTAAAAACCCTTTTTTCATCATTATTCTAGCATGTCCTATGCAGAAATGCTTTATAGGTAGGCCATAGCTGAGCTTTTACCTCATTGGTATTTTCCAACATGCCACATAATCCCTTGATTTTCTTCACATCAGTATCAATTCCCTGCAACATGATCACCTTGGAACAAAACCTCAAAAGTAACCCAAAGGGTTTGAAGGAGACCGAGAAACAGTCCATTCCTCTGCATTTCAGTCGTGTGGACAGCGAATCCTGGCCTTAAATATGTGGCCTTGTACCTCGTCTCCAAGTACATCTTCAGTTGTCCATTGGCTGAATGCAGGTAGCCTTACCTACAATGGAAGCTGCGCTATTTGGCTGACAGGCTTTATACACCAAAACGATTGAAGAGATCTACCATTTGTCTTTTGTTTAACTGTAGATCAGAACCAGGTCAGTATTTATCAAATAAAGCCACATGATGCATCATTAACTCTTGTACTGAAAAAATCTGAAATTAGAAAATATTGAAGGCAAAATGAGATGCCAGTAAAAATTATATTTCCGTCGTTAAACTGATTCAAGCTGTTTCCTGTGGTGGGGGATTCCATGACAAAACAACATGCTTAAAATTTGTTCTTGGCTCTTCAGGTTTAAAGTTAGGAACTCTTTTATAGAAATAAATGGGTCATTTTGGGGATGGGGGCAGTGACTAGTAGGATCAATGCCGATCATAATCGGTAGCAATGATTTGCATGTTGGGAACTAAGTAATATAGCTATGATTTTTTTTTAAATTGCATACGCTGGAAATCTGAAATAAAACAGGAAAAGCTAGAAACACTCAGCAGGTCAGGCAGCATCTGTGGGAAGAGAAAGAGAGTTAATGTTTCAGGTTGAAGACCCTTCATCAGAACTAATCCATCAATGTTTGCTTACTACAAAGTTGGGTGGCGTTATGAACAGTGAGGAGGTTGCATGAAGGCTTTGGTTAATATAGGCAGGTGTGTGGGCGAGTTTATGGCATGGACGGTAGAAAAATACACCACAGCACAACAGGCTCTTCGGCCTACACTGCATGTGCCAAACAAGATGCCAAGATAAACTAATCTCATCTGCCTGCACATGATCCATGGCAGGTGAAATATAATGTGGACATGCAAAGACATTGAATTGGAAGATATAATAGAAAAGCAGTGTATTTTTAAAATTATGACACTTGGTATTCCCAAAATCCTGGATATCCTTGTACATGAATCACTGGAAGTTGACATATAGGTACAAAAAACAAATTGGGAGGCAAGTGGTATAATGGTTTTACTGTGTGAGGATTGCAGTACAAGGCTGGGACTATCTTGTTTCAGTTATAAAGAGCCCTAGTGATGCTTCATCTGGAATATTGTGTACAAGTCTGATCTCCCTTCCTGAGGAGGGATCTACTTGCAGTAGATGAAGTTCATGGAAGGTTCAGCAGATTGATCTCTGTAAAGAGGGTGGCTTTTCGCATGAGGAGCGCTTCAACAGACTTACCTTATACTTTTTAATTTTTACAACAACTTGCTTTTAAGTAGCAGGTTTCATGCATAAAACCTGCCAAGATATTTCACAGGAGCATTATCTAACAAAAAGTTATAGACAATAGACAATAGGTGCAGGAAGAGGCCATTCGGCCCTTCGAGCCAGCACCGCCATTCAATGTGATCATGGCTGATCATTCTCAATCAGTACCCCGTTCCTGCCTTCTCCCCATACCCCCTGACTGCTATCCTTAAGAGTTCTATCTAGCTCTCTCTTGAATGCATTCAGAGAATTGGCCTCCACTGCCTTCTGAAGCAGAGAATTCCACAGATTCACAACTCTCTGACTGAAAAAGTTTTTCCTCATCGCAGTTTGATACATTGGCACGAGATATTCCAGCAAGTGATCAAAAGCTTAGCTGAGGTTATAGGTAGGAGATAAAGGAGAATCTTAAAGTGGAAATGGACACAGAGGCTCAGGGACAGAATTCAAGAGCTCTGGAGATGGGACACCAAGGGAACTGGGATGAAGGAAATTGGAATTTAAGTCGTACAGTGTGGAAACGGGCCCCTTCGGCCTACCGTGTCCGTCCTGACTATTGATCACTCCTTCATACTAGATCTATGTTATTCCACTTTCTATGCACTCTCTACATGATAGGGGTAATTTACAGTGGGCAATTACACTATGCGCACGCACATCTTTAGTAGGAAACCATAGCACCCGGAGGAACCCCATTTGGTGACAGGGAGAATGTGCAAACTCTACACAGACAGCACCCGAGGTCAGGATTGAACCCGGGTCTCTGGTGTCGTGAGGCAGCGGCTCTACCAGCTATGCCACTGTGTCGTTATCGCAGAAAAAGACCAGAGAGCGGCAGAAGGAAGATCAGGAGGATTGTAGGCTGGGGAGAGTGGTACTACAGGGAGAGATGACATTCCAGCACAGATTTTGCACTGAATCCAGGCCAGTGGTATGATCTTGATGTAGGTTGCAGTGAGGGTCAGTGTTGCTGTGCACTTTATTCACCCCGGTGGTGTGTTCCCACAGGAGATTGCCGACCAGGAGATTGCAGCTCTGCCAAGAGACAGCTGTCCCGTCAGGATCCATAATCGTTGCGTCCTCACCTCGCGGCCACGAGGGGTCAAGCGCAAATGGCGCCTCAGCCGGATCGTGTTCCGTCACCTCGCTGATCACAACCAGATGTCCGGGATCCAGCGCGCCATGTGGTAGGTGCCAATGGTTTGGCAGGGTTTGGCTCGAGGAGCCTGCCTGCGGGACCTCAGCAATCGGCACCTGATCACTGAAGCCACTGTAACTGCACTGACTGTTTCTGGAGCCGGAGAGTGAGTTGGGAGCTGAATTACTGCATAACGTGCAGCGTGCATCTCAAAAATACCTCACAGGCTCTCGGGTGTTTGGGGTTTCATATTGTTAAAAAAGATGCTGTTTCAAAGCATGCTTTTCTTGATGGAATATGAACAATACCCTTCTTACTCCTCCTAACCTTCTCCCTTGAAGTGAAAAGGACACGAACGGAGGCAGTGCTTCTGAGACTGATCCTAAATAGCCTCTTCATTTCCTGAAACATCAGTGTTGTAAATTTTTTCACTGAGGGGGGAAAACAATAAGACCCGACATATGTTTCTCTTTTACCTCTGCCCAACTTATGAAAAACACGGTGTGAGTTTTATTTGGGTTTAATTTGTCTGGTTTTGAAGTGTTCCTGCTCTGTCCACCAGATTCTGGAGTCATTCCTTGTCAGAATCTCATGGGGCTTTTTGTGCATCAATACTTGGACAAAGGTGTATGAAACTGGGTTTAAGACCCTGCATTGTTTCAATGATTAAAAGATGACTAAACTAATGTTTTAAAACTATGAGTAAATGATATTATTTTCATATAAAACTATCAAGTTGTGATGTGGGGAAACAAGACCATTTTAACTATATCACCCCTTGCATTTGAAGAGATATATTTGCTGTGGTCCTTATCATAATGTATTTGCCACATTGCTGTGAGAACACTCTAAAAATCTCCCTTGAACATCCAAGAGGTTATATTGTGTCCACCTACCTTTCTCTGCTGCTCTTTGACCAGTGTGCAGGTAGGTTTTCTGTAATGCTCATATAGAGATAGGACTTACATTAATGGAACTCAAATAAAGCTTGGTCCAAGAACACTGGTGATCTGCTTGCTTTCATAATTTGATTACTTTTTTTTTTAAAGAACCTTGGGCAAAAGTCTGTTCACCGCCAGTTTATCTCTGTCAGCTTTTATTGCAGATGGATCATTGGCCAACCTATGAAGGCTGCTTGTCTTCCTGTTTCTCTGATTGCTGGCCATACCTATTCTTCCCACCGAAGGCACAGAATTATGTTTGTTTTCCCTGGTGACTCACTGGACTCGATACGCTCTCAGACCCATATAAAATATTAGTGGTGTAGAGTTTTGCCTGCGTTCTGTTCAAAGTACGGGGGAGTGATTTCAGTACAGCCCCTCAATGTGAAAGAGTGCTTTCAGTAACACGTCAACTCCAAGATGTTTGACTGAACCGCATTTTGGAGACAGTAAATGGAAAGTGCTTGGTCCATGTCTGAAGTAGCTTTCACATCTCCGGAAAGCCTTTATATGTCTGCACAGTTATCCCGCAAACAGTCGTAGGAAGGATGCCAAAGTCCTGGAGGGAGTACAGAAGAGATTTGGTAGATGACGTGGGATAAAAAGCTGGCAAGCTGGAACCAGGTGAGGAGGGGTTGATGGGCAGTGGGGGAGTGGGATGAGTGAAGAAAGCAGCAGAGGCTGGGAGGAGATAAATGGAGATAAAGAATTGCAGGTTCTGGAGTCTGAGAAGCAATGAAGGTAATCAGTAGAGCCAGGTAAGGAAGGAAGGATGGTGGGCAGATGGGACATGTACGGGAAGGGAAAAGAGGATCCATTAGATTGGGTATGTGGATGATAGGTGTATGGAACCAGATTGGGATGGGTTGGGTGGTGGTTTGGAAGGAAATCCGTGTGAGAGGATGAGAAAAAAGGAACAGGGTGTCTGGGTTACCGTACATCCTTGCAGCTCCAATGGTGTGGGATATCAGGTATTGGGGGAAAATGGGACCAGGCACATGGACAGCCCTCCTGCCTCTGGACCGTGTGGGAAGATCAGGCTGTCTTTGGTTTATCTGTACGCCCATGTCCCATTTTCAGTCATGCTTAATAAAAATCTGAGTTAAAATAACAATGAACTCAACATCAACTGTTATTTGCAGAGATATATTCAACATTGCTACCACCTTTTGCATGTGAACGTGCATCCTCTCTGGACGGTCTCGATCAAATGTAGAGTTTGTGAGCTCCACTGAAACGCAGTTAGAGAATGCACATCTGTGTGCCTTCTCTAACGCTTATCTACTTGTTTTGGTCTTTTTAGGAAAAAAAACAACGTGCACATTACTCATATGTGCTCTAGGTCTGCTTTTGGTTAAATGCAAATTCGGAGTAATTAATTCACTGAAAATATGTCCCTGGAATTTGCTTGCCTTCTTTAAATGTGGCTCAATTTTAAACCTGTTTATCAACAATTTAAGATACGTCTGATTTCTTTCCAGGTGTGCTTCCTCTCTTTTTCATACTAATTCCACAGTGACTGCCTGGACATGTCCCTTCAGCTCAGTAATTCCCTTCTGGATGGAGCTTCTAGTCATCCAAATTGACATTTTCAGCAAAGTCCCCAGCTCAGTTCATTAATCTAAAGGAAGCTTTCAGCATCAATGGGCAACTCTTACGCCTGGGCAATTCTGTTTTTAATGTTTGTCTATAAAAAGCTTTCTTCATCTTGGTCCCTCTGAATGGTTTATTGATCAATTAGAACACAAATCAGTGCATTTAGAATTGTTCCAAAGGTTCACTTGGCAGCATCTTGCTTCTTGTGACTCAGTGCCTGGTGAAACCTACCTCCTATTAAACCAATCCCATCATTATTTGGATCTAATATTTTCCAGTTGTTATTTTAACTCATGGAAAGGACAGGCAATGAAATGGGGGAACTGTTTTTTCCTGCCTGCAGAAATAGGAAAAGAGGGATTTCTCTTGGCAAATCCAAATCTTCAATCCGCAACCTACAGAGGGTCTTAGGTGGGGAGTTACATTGTGAAATGTTTCGCCAAAAGTAACATGGGTTGCTGATGTGCAAAGCTTAAAACCATAAGGATGGTGGGAAGTGGCGCAGCAGTAGAGTTGCTGCCTTACAGCGCCAGAGACCTGTGTGCGATCCGGACTACGGGGGCTGTCTATGGAGTTTGAACGTTTCCTTTGTGACCGCGTTGGTTTTCTCCGGGTGCTCTGCTTTCCTCCCACACTCCAAATATGTACAGGTTGCTGGGATAATCGGGTTAAAATTGTAAATTGTCCCAAGTGTGTAGGATTGTTGTAATGTATGGGGTGATCACTGATTGGCACAGACTCGGTGGGTCGAAGGGCCTGTTTCCGTGCTGTATTTCTAAAGTCTAAAGTAAAGTCTAAGGAAACATGCTTCAACCTCAAATGTGAGAGATTTTTACAAATGAGATGAATTTAGATAAATGTTTCTACAAGAAATACCATTGGGTGTATAAGCAGTGGGGATGGGAATTATATAAGGCATAGTGGTGCAACTAGTACACTGAACAGTATAGCACAGGAATAAGCCCTTCAGCCCACAACATCTGTGCTGAACATGAAGCCAAGCCAGTTGTTCCCTCACAGCTCCAGTGACCCAGTTTCAAACTGATAAGTGTTTGTGTGGGTGCTCTGGTTTAGTCCCACATCTCAAAGACATGGTGGTCATCGGGGACAAGGACATTGTAAATTACCCTCAGTGTCGGTGTACGGTGTGAGAATTGAGAGGGAGAGAAAAGGTTACAGGAACCTAGGTGGGAGAATGAGATTGATGGGTTGCTCTGAGACTGGTGAATAATTTGTGTTGAAAAGAAATGTGGGACCAAGGCAAAGATTGCCCAGGTAATTAGGTAGAGCATAGAAGTGGGAATATTGCAGTGTTTTATGGAGAGTGTGGGGAATACCGTGGAGTGTGGGAGAGTGGGGAATACCGTGGAGTGTTTGTGGGGAACTTAGGAGACATGGGAGTGTATACCCTGCAAATATTATGGCATGTATTAGTATCCAGAGAATACTGTGGAGTGCACAAGGGGGGCTCAGGAATTACAGTGGAGTGTGCCGTGAGGGCGGCACGGTAGCGCAGTGGTAGAGTTGCTGCTTTACAGCGAATGCAGCGCCGGAGACTCAGGTTCGATCCTGACTACGGGTGCTGCACTGTAAGGAGTTTGTACGTTCTCCCCGTGACCTGCGTGGGTTTACTCCGAGATCTTCGGTTTCCTCCCACACTCCAAAGACGTACAGGTATGTAGGTTAATTGGCTGGGTAAAATGTAAAAAAAATAAAAGAAATTGTCCCTAGTGGGTGTAATGTACGGGGATCACTGGGCGGCACGGACTTGGAGGGCCGAAAAGGCCTGTTTCCGGCTGTATATATATGATATGATATGATATGAGTGCTGATGGACTACAGGGATTTCCCAGAGAATACTCCAAAGATGTACAGGTATGTAGGTTAATTGACTGGGTAAATGTAAAAATTGTCCCTAGTGTGTGTAGGATAGTGTTAATAGTGTTAGTGTGCTGGGATCGCTGGGCGGCGCGGACTTGGTGGGCCGAAAAGGCCTGTTTCCGCGCTGTATCTGAAATATGAAAATATAATAATACCATGTGGAAGGGAGAGAATGTGGTGCAGTGCATAAAATTAATTGTAGGGATTACTGCTAAGTGTACAAGGGGGAGTGTACGGAATAAACGCTTCCCAAAGACATCCCAAGAAATCCCACAATCCATCTGTATGGGTTTGGGTTTATAGTTAAACTAGACCAAGTGGACTCGTTGGGCCCAAACCTCTCCTGCATTGGTGCAGCACCCTCTCCTCCCCCCCTCTCCCCTCTCCTCCTCCTCCTCCCTCTCCCCCACTCCATCCCCCTCAACCCTCCTTATCCTCCCTCCTACCCCCTCCCTCCCTCCCTAGGAGATAGATTTAAACTTTAAAATGTGAATAACTTTAAAATATATAACATCGATTTGAATGAAACTTCTTCCATCAGCACCAAAGGTGGGCCTAAAATTGTCGCGCTATCGTGTACCGTTTTGGCTGTAGTTCAGGAACAAACAAACAACAAAAATGAGAGTTTTAGTATATAGATAGATTGCCCCAAGTGTATATGGAGTGGATGGGAAAGTGGGATAACATAGAACTAGTGTGAACAGGTGATCAGTGATCGGTGTGGGCTCGGTGAGCTGAAGGTCCTACTTCCATGCTGTCTCTCTGAACCAAAGTAAATTAAACCTGGAGTGTTCAAGGAAGAGTGCAGGGAATTCAGTTGAGTGTTCAAGGGAATACTGTGGAGAGTACTATAGGGACTGCCATGGTAAACTGTGCACAATAGGGAATCCAGAGAATACTGTGGTCCACGAGAGGAAGTATCCTGGGTGTACGGTGTAGTGTACAAGGGTCAGCGAAGTCAATGGGTCAGCGCACAGAGGAGTGCTGTGGAGTTTTAAAGGAGTGCAGAGGGGAACTTAGTTTATTGTTGTCCCGTGTGTCGTCGAATGTAGAGTTACCGGCCTAGAACCCGCCCCGACCCGAAGGTTCACCTGTCCACGTTCTCCACAGATGCTGCCTGAGTTACTCCACCAGGTATCTTTTGTTTTTGGGTGGAATGGACAATGCGGAATAGCGAGTGGGGTAGAATGGAGTTGGGGATACCCCAAGGGGGTGCTGTGTATACATAGGGGAGCGTCCAGGGTAAACTGTGGGCGTACATCCACAGAATCCATTTCGAATCTGGAGTATGGTGTGCAGTTCTGGTCGCCAAATTATAGGAAGGATGTCGACAAAATGGAGAGGGTACAGAGGAGATTTACTAGAATGTTGCCTGGGTTTCAGCACTTAGGCTACAGAGAGAGGTTGAATAGGTTGGGTCTTTATTCTTTGGAGCGTAGAAGGTTGAGGGGGGACTTGATAGAGGTTTTTAAAATTTTGAGAGGGACGGACAGAGTTGACGTGGGTAGGCTTTTCCCTTTGAGAGTGGGGAAGATTCCAACAAGGGGACATAGCTTCAGAATTGAGGGACAAAGGTTTAGGGGTAACATGAGGGGGAATTTCTTTACTCAGAGGGTTGTGGCTGTATGGAATGGGCTTCCGGTGGAAGTGGTGGAGGCTGGCTCGATTTTATTATTTAAGAGTAAATTGGATAGGTATATGGATGAGAGGGGATTGGAGGGTTATGGTCTGAGTGCAGGTAGATGAGACTAGGTCAGGGAGAATGGTCGGCGTGGACTGGTAGGGCCGGACAGGCCTGTTTCCATGCTGTAGTTGTTATATGTTATATGTTATACATGTGGGAGCGCATGGAGTACACTCTGACTGCAGGCACCGCCCTCTCTTGTAATAGATCGAGCACTGTGCTGCGGCCAGGGGTTTGGAGAAGAGGTAAAATGGAAACGGTGGGAGAGATTTGCACCTTGTCTGAGGAGGAGGTAGCCGACGCCTGGGCTCTGGAAGTGTCCGGGTTTCCGCCGGGGGAAGCGGCCGATTTAAGGAAGCTGGAATACAGGCAGAGGGAAGTGGGCGAGCTGTTCCTGGGTGAGAGAGACAGGGCTTTAATTGCAACTCGGGGATTTGTGTGTGCGCTGTTGCATTCTGTCCATTGCAAGTACACGGAGAGTGGAAGCCACTACTAATAACTTGTGTCAGCGTTTGCGAGCAGCCGGCGGGTTAAATTCGGTGGCCAGTGTTAGCAATGTTAGCAATGCAGAATTTGTCAAGATCTTAATTAGAACACTCTCGGGTTAGAGAGAAATTGCACGGCTTTCTTCGCACACTTATCCCCGACCTCTCCAACGTCTTGTATAACTCTTATAAAACGCCCCAACTTCTGTTCTTAATTTCTTGACTGAAGCGTGCCAAAAGCCTTCTTCACCACTCTGCCCATCTGCTATTTGTACCCTGAGATCCCTGTGATCTACAACATTTCCCAGTGCCCTATCTCCCGTGTAGGCCTTGCCCAGATTTGACTTCCATCAAGTCTGCACTGACTTAAAGCACAACAATCCCAGCTGTCAAATTCCCTTTCAATTCTTGAAGGGAAGATACTATCATGGCTGGATGGCAGAAGGAAAAGAGTTGCGCGAAAAGGCACTTTTTCAGGTTGGCTGCCAGTTCCGCACGGGTCGGTGCTGGGGCCGCTTCTCTTCACGTTGTATATTGGATAAGGGGATTGAAGGTTTGTGGCCAAGTTTGCAGAGGATGCTAAGATAGGTGGAAGGGCAGGCAGTGTAGAGGACGCAAGGACTCTGCAGAAAGACTTGGATGGGTTAGGAGAGTGAGCAGAGAAGTGGGAGATAAAATTCAGTAAAGTGCGGAGTCATGCATTTTGGTAATAAGAATAAAGGCGCAGATTATTTTCTAAATGGAGAGAGAATCCAGAAAGTGCAAAGGGATTTGGGAGTGCTGGTGCAGGAGCTGGTGCAAGTCAAATCGGTAGCAAGGAAGGCAAATTCAATGCTAGCATTTATATCAAGAGGACTGGAATACAAAAACAGATGCAATGCTGAGGCTCTATAAGGCGCTGGTCAGGCCGCATTTGGAATGCTGTGAGCAAATTTGGGCCCCACATCTTAGGAAGGATGTGCTGACTCTAGATAAGATCCAGAGGAGGTTCACAAGAATGATTCCAGGAATTTTTGGGTTAGCATATGATGAGCGGTTGACAGCACTGGGCCTCTACTCGCTGGAGTTTAGAAAGTTGAGGGGGGACTTCATTGAAACGTACAGAATAATGAAAGGCATAGATGGAGTGGATGTGGAAAGGATGTTTCCACTGGTGGGAAAGTCTAGGACCAGAAGTCATATAGAATTAAAGGGCGGTCTTTTAGAAAGAAGGTGAGGAGGAACTTCTTTAGTCAGAGGGTAGTTAATCTGTGGAACTCAATGGTCAGAGAGGGCTGTGGAGGCCGTCAGTGGATATTTTTAAGGCAGAGATAGACAAATTCTTGATTAGAACGGGTGTCGGGTTTTGGGGAGGAGGCATGAAAATGGGATTAGGAGGCAGAGATCAGCCATGATTGGATGGCGGAATAGACTCAAGGGGCCAAATTCTACTATAGCCTATGAACATGAATTCCTCTACAACTTATTCTCACCACAGTCCCGTCCGTTATTTTCCCCTCTCCAGATGCTATCCCTGATGGGTGGCACAGTGGTAGAGTTGCTGCCTTACAGCGTGAGAAACCTGGGTGTGATCCTGACTGTGGGTGCTATCTGTACGGAGATTGCACATTCTCCCTGTGACCACGTGGGTTTTCTCCAGGTGCTTACGCCATACACTAGCACTATTCTACACACTAGTGACAATTTTACAATTTTTACCAAAGCCAATTAAACAACAAACATGCACATATTTGGAATGTGGGAGGAAACCAGAGCACCCGAAGAAAACCCACGCAGTCACAGGGAGAATGTGCAAACTCCATACAGACAGTACCCGTAGTCAGGATCGAACCCGGGTCTCTGGCGCTGTAAGGCAGCGACTCTAACGCTGCGCTACCATGCCGCCCCAAATCTCCAAGGTTGGGGATGGGGACGGTGATCTGAAAGTGACTATCTAAATTTCTTTCAAGGTAATTTTATCAACGGAAAGCTGGTGGGATTTATTTGTGCGACTCGATCGGTCGCAGACCACATCACCAAGAGGTCCATGGAAGTCCATGAATCCGCAGGGACAACCGTCTGCATTCACTCGGTGTGCGTGGACCAGGCGTGGCGCCGCTGTGGGATCGCCCTGAGCTTGCTCGGGCACTTTGTGGAGGTCGTACGACACACCCGCCCCACCGCCAAGAGGATCTGTCTCATCAGCCACCAGCAGGTCCTGCCCCTCTACACCAAGGCTGGCTTCACCCTGCTTGGCCCCTCCACTGTCACTCACGGCCCTGATGCTTGGTATGAATGTGCCATGGACCTAAACTGACAAACAGCATCAATCCTACAGATCATCTAGCATTAATACTCCAGATCAGCTAGCATTAATACTCTAGATCAACCAGCATCAATCCTCCAGATCATCAAGCATTATTACACCATATCAACTAGCATTAATACTCCAGATCAACTAGCATCCCGATCAACTCTCATTAATCTCTCACATCAACCAATTTAGAATATTTTTTTTAACTGAAGCCAATTAGCCTGCATGTCTTTGGAGTGTGGGAGTAAACCAGAGCACCCGAGAAAATCCCATGTGGTCACAGGGAAAACATACAAACGCCTCAGACAGCACCCATATTCAGGATCGAACCTGGGTCTCTGGCGCTGTAAGGCAGCTGCTCTACCGCTGCACCACCGTGCAGTGCGTGCCCCACCTGGGTTTGGGTGTAGGTTTATTATCACATGTCACGAGGTAGTGTAAAGCTTTGTTTTTAATGCTATCCAATCAGATCAGATAATACTGTACATAAATACAATCGTCAAACGCAAGTATAATAGAGCAAGGCTATTATTACTTCAAAAGTACTTTGTGGCAGGAGAATCGTGTCAGGGATAGGAAAGACATGCCAGCTTTCTCGTTCAGCCACAGAAAGACAATGAGGTTGTGCAGTGTTGCTGATCTGTGTGTAGATTTAAATAACCAGAGTTCTCAAATCCCCCACCTCCTCCCAGGAAGAGCTCGGTCCGGGTGCAGGGGTAAATATTCACCTTCACAACATTGAGGGTTTGTGTGAGTCTATGTTTATCTGGGTCCATGTGGTGTGATGCACAGACTCGGTACAGGCAGTACCCGTAGTCAGGATGGAACCCGGGTCTCTGGCGCTGTAAGGCCACAACTCTACCGCTGCTCCACTGTGCCGCCCCCAGTTACATGGTAAGTGGGTGGAATGAATTGATTGTTTGCAGTCACTAATAACCCCTGAGACTGCCGAAGGAAGGAATCTTTGCAATCACACAGCAAACAAAAAGGCAGAATTTAAACAGTGTATTTACAAAGCAAACAATTACAGACAAAAGAGTTAAATTGTTGTTGTTGCTAAAAGAGCGTTTATACCAAAGCTGTATAGATGCTGCAGAGCAGTTCAAAGACAGACAGGCACAGAATTAAACTCCTCCAAACAGACATGTAGTGATGTACAGCTTCATGTTATACCTCGTGCCTGCTGATTGAGGCAGTGTCTTGGAGCTAATTTGCAGCAAGTGGCTCATTATCTCCGATTTGTACAGTACAAAAATATAAGCATTTGTTCAGGTGAAAGGGGAAAATAGATGTCAAATCTCTGCAACTGTTGCCCCTTTCTTTGAAAACTATTCTTAGATAATCTGTACAGTGGCAGTACAACAGAAAGAATACAAGTTGGGAACCAAGGACAAGCATTGAATGAAGGACTGACTCCCGGTCTGGAACTAGAGTAGCTTCTACTCACAGCCAACTTATTTCTTACATATACTACATAAATATAAACAAAGCAGGTTTTATGTATGTATACAGGCATGTATATCTATACAATAAGTGTATACATACACACACACACACACACGTATATAGTGCATAGTTTATTTCTTTGTCAATTGACTTCTCAATTTCTGTTACTGGCTGTGATTTTGATGCTGGCAATAAAGATGTGGCTATGGAAGCAAGATGTGTGATACAGACTTCAGACTCAAAGATGCATTTCACATGGTGCAATGGGTTATTTTTGAGATTACTTTTCAATCATGAATAATAAACTAGACACTATATGCATTATATATAAAATATACAGGCAGAACAATAGCACAATTACCAAAAATAGCAGTTGGGCACGCAGTGTGGAGCGACCGTGTGTTCTGCTGCAGTGCAGGTTGTAGTCAGGGTGTGCATGGCTGGGGACAGTATGCCTGGTTCCATGTAGGTATCGCACAGTGCATAGCAGGCATAAAGGGGCTGCAATGCCAACCCTCTGACTCGGGCGATCCCACCTGCCTTCTCTGACCCACTGAGGCCCACTGTAAATGTGGGGTAAAGGGACTTGGGAGTCCAGCTGTCATATAAGGGAAAGGGCAAAGCGAAAAGGCAGAAGAGCATTCAGTTGCCACACTAATAAATCTCCCTCTGATCAAGGATTTGTCATTTCCCTTCCATCTAAACGGTCAGGCAATTAATTTGATAACCGTCTTGTGATGCACTTTGCAGTGCTCCAGCATCAGGGGTGCTATATAAATGCTGTTCATTGTTGTAAGCTGACATCTGGTGTCCAAAAACAGCTCATGACGTGGAGTCAAAATGGCTGGGCTCATAATGAAGGGAGTTCTGCCCCTGATGCTGAGATGCACCTTCTTCATTTTCCTACCTTTGCTGTGCGTCCCTTGGCTCGGCACACACTAACATATATTCCTGTCTGCTTTTCAGCTTTCTGTGGGAGGTGGGGAGGAAGTGTTTCCGGTTTCTCAAGCCTGGATGAACAGCTGATTTCTACTTTCCCCTGTCCTTCACTTTGTTCCCCAGCACCAGTTTTAAAACCGCCACATAGGAAATCAGTTCTTGGAATCCAGCACATTAGTTACCCTAAACACCTCACTGAGATCACCCCTCAAATACTCACACTCAGAAGAATATAACGTAAGGTTAGGCAATCCATTCTCAACCTTTGCAGCACCTTCCTTCATTGTGGCTAGTATCTCTCTGATCTGCTAGCCTAGGGGGCTATTGGAGGCAGGAACACGCACAATGTTGCACAATTATCTGGATGACCCCTAAATCATTGTATAAAAGGCCACAGGCTGATACTGGATTGGGCAACTGGTGGCTGGAGTGGATATGATGGGCTGAAGGGACCAGTTTCCCTGGTGTATGGCCCCACTCTACACCAATCCTGGTGGGACCTGACCAACGTTCTGTACACCTTGAATGGATCTTCCCTTTATTTTCAAGCCTCCTTGAGATCAAGGCCAGACATACATTAGACCTTTCTGTACGTTATCTTTCATAGCTTGATACAACAATTTCATAAGTGATAGGAGCAGAATTAGGCCATTAGGCCCATCAGGTTTACTCCACCATTCAATCAAGGCTGATCTATCTCTCCCTCACAACCCCATTCTCCTGCCTCTTCCCCAGACAATTTAGTTCCCCAGTGTCACATCCCTTACTGTCTAGCAAGTTTTTCAGATCAGTGCAGTGTGAGGGCCACTACATTCACTTTTACATACTTCAAATTATGAGGTCATTTAACTCCTGAGTTTGAAGAAGAGTCCAACCCAAAATGTCACCTATTCCTTCTCTCCAGAGATGCTGCCTGTCCCGCTGAGTTACTCCAGCATTTTGTGTTTATCTTCGGTGTAAACCAGCATCTGCAGTTCCTTCCTACACATTTGACTCATTTTGTCAGGCTCAAAGAACAAGCACATCAGTCCTGCATCTCCACTAATACTCCCTGCAATCTATTCCGTCCATATTCCTATCAACCACACCCCCACTACCCCGAATCTTCAGGGTGATTCATCACATCTACACACCAGGGGCAATTTACAGCAGCCAAGTAGCCTAACCACCGCAGGCCTTCTGGACGTTGAGGGAAACTGGAGCATTCAGGAGAGGATGTGGCCACAGTGGTAGAGTTGCTGCCTTACACCGCCAGAGACCCGGATTCCATCCCTACTATGGGTGCTGTCTGTAGGGAATTCTTACGTTCTCCCTGTGAGTTTCCTCCCACATTCCAAAAACGTACAGGTTTGCAGGTTAATTGGCCTCAGTAAGATGCAAAATTGTCGCTAGTGTGTAGGATAATGTTAGTGCATGGGGTGATCACTGGTCGGCACAGACTCGGTGGGCTGAAGGGCCTGTTCCCATGGTGTGTCTCTAAAGTCTAAAGGGATACCCCACACAGACAGCACCAAAGGACCCACTTCGCTGGGATCTACCCACTGCACCACAGTGCTACCCAGCAGTGATTGGAGTCCACCTGGGGTTGTACATGTGTGAGCATCGGAATAAGATTGCCTCCACGTCCAAGCTGTGCTGTGCAAAGGAAGGTAGGGGATTCAGGCAAGGTGTGGCAGCACCAGGTGGGTGTTTGCTAACCCCACCACCTGTAGCACCAGGCAGGTACGTTATCTGGCCATTGGACGGTAAGGTGAGGTGAGGTCAAGCAGCAATACCATGATCCAGAGATCGCTGCATGTACAGGTGGTGGGAACTGTGGCTCAGGGCTTGATGGACACTGGGGGGAACATTGTCAGTAGGCAAGTGGGACTGATTGGGTTGCTTACAAAGTGTTGGGACTAATTTGATGGGCTGAAAGGCCTTGGCCTGAGCTGCAATGGTTTTAACATCCTTAGTTATACATTTGGTGGAGGTGGTGGTGAGAGGGGCGCAAACCCTGACCAAAGCAGTGGGTTTTAAAGGAAGATTTGATAAGAGTGGGGACCGAGAGCTGGCAGTGCAGGGATAAGCTGGACCACAGCGGAGTGGGAAGGGGAGGGAGTCAGGGACATCGGGAGCAATCTAGCTAGCCTTCATTGGGGAACGCGCTGATGTAGGTAGTGGGTTGTCAGGGAAATTTGGATAGCACCTATAAGGTGAGATGACGCTAAATCGATCGGAAATTAAACATGGTGCCTGATGATCCCACAGGGATATAATAAACATTTAAGAGGCTGCAGTCCAAAATATCACTCAAGATGTTATGAAACTATAAGAGTTTGTTAACTTGTGCATTTGGGAGATGTTATTGAGATGACAACTGATTTCCACACTGTTAACGTGCATTTAATAAACCTGGAAGGAGATGTTGAATCTAACCAGGTCAGCATGAACTGTGAAGAAACCTGACGACCGCCGTAACTGAGGGTTAGATTGTCACAAACATCCAACTGGTTCACTAATTCCGATAGAAAACCCTTAGAAACCTGTTGAACCTGACTGCAGACACCCCACCCCCCCCCCTCACCACCCCGGTAATTTCTAGTTTCGTGACAAAGTGAAAAGCTCCTTGGTTGTATCAGCACACTCAGGACAACAGAGGATGAGCAATGGGCAATGGGCCTGCGGGCAATGGGCCTGCGGGCAATGGGCCTGCGGGCAATGGGCCTGCAGGCAATGGGCCTGCGGGCAATGGGCCTGCGGGCAATGGGCCTGCGGGCAATGGGCCTGCGGGCAATGGGCAATGGGCCTGCGGGCAATGGGCAATGGGCCTGCGGGCAATGGGCCTGCGGGCAATGGGCAATGGGCCTGCGGGCAATGGGCCTGCGGGCAATGGGCAATGGGCAATGGGCCTGCGGGCAATGGGCAATGGGCCTGCGGGCAATGACAGGATACGTAAAGCTGCTCGGGATATTGAGGTGTAGCTCAGCACACAGTCTCAGTGAAGGGGTTAAATCCTCCCACTTGCGTTGCTTATTCCAGCACCCATCCCTTGCCCTTTCCCATTCAAATCCTTTCTCGGTTCCCTTTGCAGGGTGGTCACAGTTGTGTTTCCACACGTGGCCCATCCTCTAAGCTCATCTTGTCAAGCTCCCTCCATCCCGCTACCGATTGCCTGCACCCGACTGACTCCAGTGACCCCACTCTGTTCCCAGTACACGGGGGATTGGAGAATCAAACACAGCAGGGATTGAAGCTGCTTTCATGATTAATCAGCAGCTCAAAGACTTCACCCTGAACCTGAGAGTAGGGGCAGCTGGACCTGAAACAGTGTCAGATAGAAGGTGGCTGAGGGGTATCTGGAGAGCCTTGACAACGTCTTGAGCACTGAGACGGTTCAGTGGAGCAGGACTGGGTTGCAAGGGGGTGCTTTCTGAATGTGAGTTGGCCCGCTGGGAGGTGAAGGAGGGGGGGGCTGCAGCTTATACCATCCATGGATCACAGTGGTGGAGAGGGTGCTGCAGGTTCAGGTTCTGAGTGGGGCCCAAGGCAACATGAACCTAGGAAACTGTTCCTTTGACAGGCAGTGGAGAGCTGGCTGACAGTGAGGACTGAAGCGTGAGAGGTACCGATTTGTAAACCTGATTCAATCGTCTCTAAATAGAACTTTCATCTAAAATTCGTCCATTAAGTGTTTTTCTTTTAAAATCCCTGTAACAAACTATCAAATAATTGCTACGCTGTGCTTGTTCAAGGTACAAAATAAGTGTTGTTTTACAAGTTAGATGGATGGCATTATCTTGGTTCTATTCACATAATTAGTGAACATATTTACAGATTTTGACATTAAGGGAAGGGAGGGCGGGGGGGGGGGGGGGGTGACGCGGGAAATGGATTCACGTCATTTGATGAGGAGCCTCCAGCATCTCCATCAGGAAGGTGTCGATGGGGGTGTCGCCGATCAGCTTGAAGAAGAACAGGTGCTCGAGGCACTTGAGGCCGATCGATCGCAAGGCTGGCAGTCGGAGGAGCAGCTTGGCGAACCTGAGGAGACAAAGTTCCCGTCAGTAGCTGGCGTGACGAGAGAGACTGATGGAGATTGGTGGTGGAGAGCCCACGGTAATGTCTGCAGCCGCTCCCAAAGCAAGGGATAAAACCAGATGCTTTAAATCCATTTGAATTCAAATCAGTACAATTGCTGTCTGAAAGTAACTTTTTTGGGTCGAGGCCTGTGAAATAATTTGTCACACTTTAAACACCGAGGATGAGTTCACCACAGTGGCTTCTCTTCCTGACATCCGAGTCAATCTGAAACGCATCGAAAGAGGCCGACTGCATTGATTAGGCAAGATTGTTAACCTGGGACTACTGATGAAGTAGAAGCAGGTCATTCAGCCCCTCGTACCTGTTCTATCACTCAGTGAGATCTTAATCACCGACAGATAAACACATCGTCCTGATATTCTCAGTCCCCTTAATATCTTCAAATCTTCCAGCCTCCATTTTGAATTCCTGCAGCCCTGTTGTCCTGAATGGCCAACCCCTTATTTTGATGCAGTGAATCCCTGGACCTAAACACATCCTCTGGATATTGACGGTGGCTGACTTTGTGATGGTAACACTTTGAGTATCATGGTAGGTGGTTAGACTCTCTTTGTTGGAGATGACCAATGCCTGGCATGGTACTGAAGGTCGTGGATGAGCAGCTGAAGATGATGAGGCCTAGGACAATGCCCTGAAGTGTCAACACTGTGATATCTTAGGGCTGGGATAACTAATGTCCCACAGCCACAAGCATCTTCTCTTGGACAGGGAATTAGACAACTGCAGATGCTGAAAATCTGGTATAAAACCAGAAAATGCTCAAAACATTCAGAAGGTCAGGCAGCATCTGTGGAGAGAAAAACAGTTTACGTTTCATGTTCAGGACCCTTCATCAGAACGGAAACATTAACTGTGCAGGAAGGAACTGCAGATGCTGGTTATATTCCGAAGGTAGACACAAAATGCTGGATTAACTCAGCGGGACAGGCATCATTTCTGGAGGGAAGGAATGTGTGACGTTTGGGGGCGACACCTTTCATCAGCCTGAAGAAGAGTTTCAACCCGAAATGTCACCCATTCCTTCTCCCGAGAGATGCTGCCTGTCCCGCTGAGTTACTCCAGCATTTTGTGCCTATCTTCAGTGGAAACATTAACTGTTTCTGTTTCAGCCAGACTGCTGAGTGTTTCCAGCATTTTCTGTTTTTATTTTCAATGAGTTGATTATTGGTGAGTCAGTGTCACTGATCAAACTATTACCTACACCTTCCATCTCTGCTGATGATTGAGACGAGACTGATTGAGCAGTAATTAGTCCGATTGGATTTTCCCTGCATACCTGGGCATTTTCTCACGTTCCGCACTGTGAGGTAGATGCCAGTGTTATAACAGGATTGGCGGGGATGTTAAGAACAAGGGAATACAGCCATCCACAGAAGCAATGACAGCGACAGAGAAGCAGAGATGTGTGGAGTTTCTTACCGGCCTGGTTGCTCTGGGTACTTGTGCTTTGTATAAGCTTCTAGTGATGCATAGACCTTCTCCCTCAAAGATTCCACCTCAGCTGTGTTCGATAAGCCTTTAGCATCTAAACCGGATATTGAAAATATTCACGTTAGAAGTGTCACAGTTAAAATCCAAGCATACAGAATAGACAAGATACAAACATTTCACCTGCACTATCATTATATTCAGTCTCACTACACACCATTCCACCAAAAAAGCCTTCTCACTCCATCCTTCTCACCTATGTCGGCCAAACCCCTTCCTGATTCATCCTGCCTGAAGAACCTCCTATCTCGTCAGACTTTACTCTTTGGAGATACAGCGTGGAAATAGGCCCTTCGACCCACCGTCTGCACTGACCAGCGATCACCCTGCACACTAACACTATCCTTAGCTGAATACTTTATTGTCACGTGACAAGTCAGTGAAATTCTTTGCTTGCACACCCAAGGTATGCAAATAGTCGCCACGTAGAGGGTGCTTACGAAGTTAGAAGTGTCAGGTCTCCTTTTGTTCTCTCCCTCCCCCTCCCACACAGCGCCCCCTCCCCACGCCGGGTCCATTGTCCCTCCCCCTCCCACACAGCGACTCCCCCCCACGCCGGGTCCTCCATTGTCCCTTCCCCCTCCCACACAGCGCCCCCCCCCCCCACGCCGGGTCCTCCATTGTCTATTGTCCTTCCCCCTCCCACACAACGTCCCCCCCCCACGCCGGGTCCTCCATTGTCCCTCCCCCTCCCACACAGCCCACCCCCCACGCCGGGTCCTCCATTGTCCTTCCCCCTCCCACACTGTTCCCCCCCCCACGCCGGGTCCATTGTCCCTCCCCCTCCCACACAATGCCCCCCCCCACGCCTGGTCCTCCATTGTCCTTCCCCCTCACACACAGTGCCCCCCCCCCCCCAAGCCGGGTCCTCCATTGTCCTTCCCCCTCCCACACTGTTCCCCCCCCCACGCCGGGTCCATTGTCCCTCCCCCTCCCACACAGCACCCCCCCCACGCCGGGTCCTCCATTGTCCATCCCCCTCCCACACAGCGCCCCCCCCACGCCAGGTCCTCCATTGTCCATCCCCCTCCCACACAGCGCCCCCCCACGCCGGGTTCCCATTGTTCCTCCCCTCGGCGGCAGCCTCCTCACATCCACGTGGTCCTTCCTCGTCCGTCGCTGTGAAAGTGTTGTGAAAGCTGTGGCAGCTGTGAATGTGTTGGAGCAGGCCGTACCTGGATTGAAGAGAACAATGGCTCTCAGGCATCCCAGCTCTGTCTTGTCCATCTGCATGTCTTTCATCTTGGAAACCAATTCGGTCAAAACCCTATTAGAGATGGAAGAAGGATCAGTTGCAGAGCTGCATTTGTACATGACCTTGTATTCATTTAGCCATTTTGTCTCCAAAGGCTCAATTTCAGAATGTGCTACCTTTTTTGTTCCCTCTTCTCCCATCAGGCAAGAGGTATAAAAGTGTGAAAACACACACCTCCAGATTCAGGGACAGTTATCAGGCAAATGAACTATCCTCTCACCAACTAGAGAGCAGTCCTGAGCTGTTATCTGTCTCATTGGAGACCCTCGGACTATCTTCAATCGGACTTTACTGGTCTTTATCTGGCACTAAACGTTATTCCTTTTATCATGTATCTGTACACTGTGGCCGGCTTGATTGCAATCATGTATTATCTTTCCGCTGAGTGGATAGCGCACAACAAAAGGCTTTTCACTGTACCTCGGTACACGTGGCAATAAACTACACTAAATTAAACAATGTGTTACTCTGTGGCAAAATCCCTCTCCTCCCCAGGTCTCTGTCTAACCCCTAACACCAAAACCCTCCAAGATCCCTGCACTCGTCCCACCCCGGGATCTTGTCACCTCAGACCACCAGCTCTGTAGTCCAGCTTTCTGTTACCTCCGCCCCAACCCCCTCCCCCCCCCTCTCCCTCCTCCAACAGGTCTCCTGAAAAATAAACGCATCGACCAAGTGCTGGACTGAATGTACATAGGTCATCGTGTTGTGGTTCGGTGCCTTTCCCGTACCCGATTAAGCTGCTGCAAGATGCTGATGGGCATTGCACTGTGGTCAAGGTAAGTGCAGCATGCAATGGGACTACATAGGTCATCAGGGAAGGGAGAGATGCAGGGCGGACCCAGCCTCTGTCGAGCCCTCCACCACACCGGTGGCAGAGTGGGCTCTGGTCTTCCTGATGCACGGAAATGAAGTGTGAAGCAAAGTGTGTGGTGTCACCAATGCAGGGTCACCAGAGCACCCAGTGTGCCTGACACAGGGCACAGCGGGATCACATGTAGGTTACACAGCAGGTTCACGTGTGTAGAGACACGTTACACAGCAGGTTCATGTGTGTAGAGACACAGTACACAGCAGGGTCCCGTGTCCTGAGGGAGAGACATGGGCTGAACGAATAAAAACCCCATTAATTGAAGTGACCAAGTCTTCTGAGGACATTCAGACTCCCTGCCAGCCCCCAGATGAGAAGGCCCATCAATCCCACTTATGACTCTCCCGTTCCTCTCTCCCACACTCAGCCACCTGTTCCCGCTGCCCTGCACCAGGGCTAATTCACACAGTGTGGGGTCCTTACCCCAACCATTGCCCTTTAGCTGGAGGTGTCACAGGGTACCAGCACTCCGGTGAATGGGCCTGAGGCGAGGGGCGAGGGTGGAGGAGGCGGTGCGTCGGGTACGGGGTGGCGTGGAGGGGTGGGTAAAGCATCATCACCCAACACCCTGGCGGCGAGCCGGAGGGAGGGGGAGAAGGAGGGGGAGAGGGGGAAGGGCACTGGAGAGCAGCCGGCGGTTCCCCTACCTGTCGAAGATGGAGCCGACACCGGCACTGTGGGCACTGCTGCGGTGCACGTGCAGCCCGGTGGCCAGGAGGATGCCGTCCTTCACCGAGATGGAGCGATGCGAGAAGGAGGCGATGAGCAGCTCGTTCCAGCCTGCAGGGCACAGGCACAGAGTGAGCCTCCATTCCACAGCAGGAAGACCTTTTAGTTTTGGTTTTGAGACACAGCATGGAAACCACAGAGGCCAGTGGAGGCCAAGTCATGGATATTTTAAAGGCGGAGATTGACAGCTTCCTGATTAGTACGGGCGTGTGGAGTTATGGGGAGAAGGCAGGAGAATGGGGTTGAGAGGGAAAGATAGATCAGCCATGACTGAATGGCAGATGGGCCAAATTGCCTAATTCTGAACGTATGAAACAGGCCCTTCAGCCCATCCGGGGAGAGGTTGATGGGGGTAATGGGTGCCCACCAGGGTGGATGGTTGTGCAGGAAAGAGACGGGGAAGAAAATGGACGGGTGTTACCTAAAATTCGAGAATTCAATGTTCATACCAGTGGGCAGTAAGCTACCCAGGCAGAATCTGAGGTTCCTTTGGTCCAGTTTGGTGTGGCCTCACTCTGGCCATGGAGGATGCTCAGGACAGGAAGGTCAGCGTGGGAACGGGAAGCATAGCTGAAATGGTTAGCAACCAGGGTGATCTAGCAGGTCTTGGCAGACCGAGCAAAGTATTTGGTGCAAGATAGTGCAGTGGTAATGTTGCTGCCTTACAACGCCAGAGGCCTAGGTTCTATCCTAACTGCGGGTGCTATCTGTACGGAGTTTGTACATTTTCCCGTGACCACGTGGGTTTTCCCCGGATGCTCTGGTTTCCTCCCACATTCCAAAGACGTGCAGGTTTGTAGGTTAATTGGCTTTGGTAATAATTGTAAATTGTCCCTAGTGTGTAGGATGCTGTTAGTGTATGCGGATGGCTGGTCGGCGCGGACTCGGTGGACCGAAGGTGTAGGACGGAACTGCCGATGCTGGTTTACACCGAAGATAGGCACAAAATGCTGAAGTAACTCAGCGGGGCAGGCAGCATCACTGGAGAGAAGGAATGGGTGACGTTTTGGGTCGAGACCCTTCTTCAGACTCGACCCAAAACGTCACCCATTCCTTCTATCGAGTCCGAAGTAGGGTGTTGATCTCCAGTGATGCTGCCTGACTTGCTGAGTTAATCCAGCATTTTGTGCCTATCTTCGGTAGGCTGAAGGGCCTGTTTCCGCGCTGAATCTCTAAACTATACTAAAGTAGTCTATGCTTGATCTCGCTGATATAAAGGTGGCCACATTGGGAGCACCGAATGTAGTAGATGAGGTTAGAGGAGGTGCACATGAACCTCTGTCACTTTGTTTCATGCTCAAGCTTCCAGCATCTGCAGTCTCTTGTGTCTCCAGTTAATTTCCATTCCCTCTGCACTCCTGGCCAACTCTTCCCGCCTGCTCTCTGTTAACGGGAACCTCAACCATAAGACTCCAATCTGTTCCTTTAGCCTCTTCACATGCCTGTCTCCCCATCCACTTTCCTCCCTCCCCCTTGTGCTTTGTGCTCCTGCTATAGGATGTACCTTTAGAAACGAGATGAAGAGGAATTTCTTTAGTCAAGAGGGTGGTGAATCTGTGGAATTCATTGCCACAGACGGCTGTGGAGACCAAGTCAATGAATATTTTTAAGAGGCAGATTGACAGGTTCTTGATTGGTCCGGGTGTCAGGGGTTATGGGGAGAAGGCAAGATAGATCAGCCATGATTGAATGGCGGAGTGGACTTGATGGGCTGAATGGCCTAATTCTGCACCTAGAACTCACGAACTTATGCGTCAGTGACTGTGCACACTAGGCGAGGCTGGGCCTGGCCGAGGGTGGCCGAAGATTCGGAGCTTCCACTCACCTGCCCGAAGAAGGATGACCTGATCGTCGAGAGGGAGGTCGGAGAAGTGAGGGATCCTCTTGGCCCACTCCACGAGCGTGAACAGCTGCTTGTCTGCCGCCTGACAGATGTTGGTGACCGGGTCGTTGGACTGGAGGACCAGGGGAGAAGGAACAGACAGTGGTTTTAGTCAACGTTACCACAGATCACACAAGCTAAAACAAAGCCATGGACCCGTCCTCAGACTTTGCCTCATTTTCTCGCCCTCCTTTAATAGCGCAGGCAGCCTCACTGCCGAGTCCCTTCTGGGTCTGAATGTGCAAGTTCATAAGTGATAGGAGCAGGGTTAGACCATTCGGCCCATCAAGTCTACTCCACCATTTAATCATGGCTAATCTCTCTTTCCTTCTCAACCCCATTCTCCTGCCTTCCATTACCCCTGACGCCCATTCTAATCAAGAATCTATCAATCTCTGCCTTTAAAATAGTAGCTGTCGACCTCCACAGCCTTCTGTGGTAATTAATTCCACATTCAACACCCTCTGACAAAAGAAATTCCTCCTCATCTCCTTCCTAAAGGTGCAACGTTTTATTCTGAGGCTCTGACCTCTGGTACTAGACTCTCCCACTAGTGGAAAATCCTCTCCACATCCACTCTATCCAAACCTTGCACTATTCGGCAAGTTTCAATGAGGGCCCCCCCCCTCATCATCCTAAGCTCCAGCGGGTTTAGCACCACCCACTGTCTGTCCAGAGCCCAGCACCATCACACGCTCATCATTTGTTAACCCACTAATTGCTGGGATCATTCTTGTAAAACATTCTTGTCAAGGCACTGTGCCGCTTGCTTCTGCTGGGGTCTGCAACGGTTGAATGACTGGGACAGGAGTGGTCAGAGCTACACAGCAACTCTCTTCTCAGGGTCCCTGTCCCACCCTCCAGACCCGCTTCCCCCAAACCCCTCTTCACATCCCTGCTCACCCCTCCTTCCAGGGACCTCTCCCCACCCCGTACCTGCTGCCCTTTCCTCCTTTAATTTTTGTTGTGTTGTGTTCAACGTGCCTGTAAAGCTGCAGCAAGTAGGAACTTCATTGTTCTCATCCTGGGGAATATGACAATCACACACTTTTGACTCTTGACTTTTAAAAATCTAATTGCAGTGTTTGGCAGCTTGCGTTGCATTTCTTACATTGCAACGTTCCTACGGGAGGACCCCATTGACTGTAAAGCTCTCTGGGATTTTCAGAGTAATGATACCAAAGGCAACTTCCTTCTTTAATATTTACTGAGGTCGAGCTGACTGAACATTAGTTGGGACTTTCATTCACAGATCAGAGACCTCTAGTTCATGTACAAGCAGTTTACACACTCAATGAACTCTGCGTGATATATCAACACTGAACACTGTGTGCACAGGGTTGGAAGCTGGGGCTGGAGGAGCCTGTGAATGGTTTAACTCAACCTCGAACCACGACACTGGGGAAATCTCCCTCCTTTCCCTGCAAACGTCAGTGCAATGGATCGGCAGTAGGCCAATAACCACCAGGGGGCAGCCACACGCTGATCACATATACACACGCACATACACACACGCACACACGCTCACACACACACACACACTCTCTACCACTCTCTCTGACCAGCTCCTTTGTGTGATCATGAGCATTTTGAATAGTAAATATAGTCCCACCTTCCTGCATAACCTGTCCTATCGATGTACCTGTCTAAAGGCTTCCTAAATGTAGGCTTACAACCCAGTGGTATGAATACTGATTTCTCTAATTTCAAGTAACCTTTGCATTCCCTCTCTCACCGCAACCCCCCTCCCCTCCCCCCACCACCCTAGTCGTTCTGCTAGTTCCACTGTTCGCATCCATATATCCCTTCGTTATCACCTCTGCCAGAGCCATCAATGGACCATTGTGAGCTCCACAACTCAAGTCAAGTCAAGTCAAGTCAAGTCAAGTTTATTTGTCACATACACATACACAATGTGCAGTGAAATGAAAGTGGCAATGCCTGCGGATTGTGCACAAAAAATAATTACAGTTACAGCATATAAATAAAGTTAATAAGTTACTATAGTGTAGACAAAAATTTAGTCTCTGGGGTTATAAAAGTTGACAGTCCTGATGGCCTGTGGGAAGAAACTCCATCTCATCCTCTCCGTTTTCACAGCGTGACAGCGGAGGCGTTTGCCTGATCGTAGCATCTGGAACAGTCCGTTACTGAGGTGGCAGGGGTCTCTCATGATCTTGCTTGCTCTGGATCTGTACCTCCTGATGTATAGGTCCTGCAGGGGGACGAGTGTAGTTCCCATGGTGCGTTCTGCTGAACGCCACTGCGGCCCACCTTTCCTTGGCCATCGGTGCCGGCTCTGATTTGTTCTGAGCCTTTGTTCAATCTTTTAGTTTCCCTCTCCCCTGACTCTCAGTCTGAAGAAGGGTCTCGACCCGAAATGTCACCCATTCCTTTTCTCCAGAGATGCTGCCTGACCCACTGAGTATCTCCAGCCTTTGGTGTCTACCTTCGGTGTAAACCAGCATCTTCAGTTCCTTCTTACACATACCTGTCCAAATGTTTCTTAAACATTTAAGAATTCCCCCAGAACTTTGTGTTTTGCTCAAGATTCCAGAATCTGCAATCCCTTGTGGCTGGGATAAAAAGCTTCCCCTGCTTGCCCTAGCCCACAGGCCCACACAGCAGGAAGTCTCTCCACCAGTAGCTCTAAGGCGACCTTGTGTTAAGTGCATGAATCTAGAGTAGCAGTGATGGAGGATGCTCAGTCTACATAATGCAGAGACGTCACCACTCCAGGTCCTGCCTGGTTTCTAACAGAGGTCAACGGCCACTCTGCATTTGATTGTCAGAATAGAGTGAAATGCCTGGATAGAGTGAACATGGAGAGGATGGTTCCACTAGTGGGAGCGTCTAGGACCAGAGGCCATTGCCTCAGAATAAAAGGACGTACCTTTAGAAAGGAGAAGAGGAGGAATTTCTTCAGTCAGTGGGTGGCGAATCTGTGGAATTCATTGCCACAGACAGCTGTGGAGGCCAAGTCGATGGATATTTTTAAGGCAGAAATTGATAGATTCTTGATTTCTAAGGGTGTTAGGAGTTATGGGGAGAAGGCAGAAGATTGGGGTTGAGAGGGAACGATAACTCAGCCATGATTGAATGGCAGAGTAGACTTGATAGGCCAAATGGCCCAATTCTGCTCCTAGAATTTATGAACTTAAGAGAATCATATCAGGGCAGCAATGCACATGACACAGGTCAGCAGTCACGACCCAGCGGTCAGGGTAATTTGGACAGCGGTTGCTGGGCTGGAGATAGAGGCAATGATGGGTCAGCCCGCCATCCGACACAGGGTGACGGGCATTGTGCCCAGCAGTGAGTGCTGGCACCGGCTGAGACAGGCGAGGATGGTGGTAGACAGGAGATCACCCAGACAGAGTAGGGTGGTGGTAGACAGGGGATCACCCAGACAGAGGAGGGTGGTGGTAGACAGGGGATCACCCAGACAGAGGAGGGTGGTGGTAGACAGGGGATCACCCAGACAGAGGAGGGTGGTGGTAGACAGGAGACTACCCAGACAGAGGAGGGTGGTGGTAGACAGGAGATCACCCAGACAGAGGAGGGTGGTGGTAGACAGGAGATCGCCCAGACAGAGGAGGGTGGTGGTAGACAGGGGACCGCCCAGACAGAGGAGGGTGGTGGTAGACAGGAGATCACCCAGACAGAGGAGGGTGGTGGTAGACAGGGGACCACCCAGACAGAGGAGGGTGGTGGTAGACAGGAGACCATCCAGACAGAGGAGGGTGGTGGTAGACAGTAGATTACCCAGACAGAGTAGGGTGGTGGTAGGAGACCATCCAGACAGAGGAGGGTGGTGGTAGACAGGAGACCATCCAGACAGAGGAGGGTGGTGGTAGACAGGGGACCGCCCAGACAGAGGAGGGTGGTGGTAGACAGGAGACCATCCAGACAGAGGAGGGTGGTGGTAGACAGTAGATTACCCAGACAGAGGAGGGTGGTGGTAGACAGGGGACCGCCCAGACAGAGGAGGGTGGTGGTAGACAGGAGACCATCCAGACAGAGGAGGGTGGTGGTAGACAGTAGATTACCCAGACAGAGGAGGGTGGTGGTAGACAGGGGACCGCCCAGACAGAGGAGGGTGGTGGTAGACAGGAGACCATCCAGACAGAGGAGAGTGGTGGTAGACAGTAGATTACCCAGACAGAGTAGGGTGATGGTAGGAGACCATCCAGACAGAGGAGGGTGGTGGTAGACAGGACGAGAGTCTGAATAAAACACATAACAACTAAATGGCACAAATATCCACCTGTCCTTAAGTTAAGCGGAAAGAGAGGTGGAAGGGATTCTGTACTACACACCGAATTTCCCGGACTGGCGTCCACATACGTCTCCATCTTTGGCTCCACAGCCAGCTCTGCTTCTAGAATTTTCTCCACGGGCATGTCGTCATTGATGCTGCTGCTGGGCTCCAGCTCGTTGTCACTCCTCTCCTTGCCCCGCTGCCGCTCCTCCTGCACGGCTGTGGAAGGGAAACAGGACCGACACTGAAGAGGAATCACACCGACCACAAATACTCACCCACATCGCCCACCCACCTCCACACACCCTGTGGCTCTCAACCCCCTTCTCCCCACACTTGCCAGCTCCATCCTGCTCCCATTCCTCGTGCATTGTCCTTCTGCTAACACTCAGGGTCCAGGTCACCCCATAAACAACTCACAGGGAGGCAGGACAAGCCCTTGGGGGAGCAGGGGTGTATTGATCTCACATGCCCATAGTGCCTAGAAAATGGAGACCTCTCCACACTCACCCTGGCTGCTCCCAGTTTGTGGCTCTCCTGCTTTTCGGGTTCTATCTGCTGGTCAGTCCTGTCTGCTTACTGACACTCTACTCTGTATCTAACCCGTGCCATCCCTGCCCCGGGAATATGTGATGGAAAGGTGACGAGGGAGCTTTACCCTGTATCTAACCTTCAATTACTGCCCTGTGAGAGTGTGATGGGACAGTGTAGGAGGAGCGTTACTCTGTATCCCAACCTATCCCTGCCCTGTGAGAGTGTGATGGGACAGTGTAGGGGGATGTTTACTCTATATCCCACTATCCCTGCCCTGTGAGTGTGTGATGGGACAGTGTAGGAGGAGCGTTACTCTGTATCCCACTATCCCTGCCCTGTGCGAGTGTGATGGGACAGTGTAGAAGGAGCGTTACTCTGTATCCCAACCTATCCCTGCCCTGTGAGAGTGTGATGGGACAGTGTAGGGGGATGTTTACTCTGTATCCCAACCTATCCCTGCCCTGTGAGTGTGTGATGGGTCAGTGTAGGAGGAGCGTTACTCTGCTCTGTCCCAGTTGCCAGTGGTCTTGCTGCTGTGGTGGGACTTACCCTCTCTCTTCATGCCAGTGGCCAGGCACTTCTGGTAGCGGCAGTATTGGCAGCGGTTGCGTTGCCGCTTGTCGATCATGCAGTCCTTGGTGTCCCGGCACGTGTAGGTGAGGTCCTTGCGCACAGTCCGTTTAAAGAAGCCTTTGCAGCCCTCACAGCTGTACACCCCGTAGTGCTTCCCTGCAACGAGTGAGGCAAGTCGTCAGGACCCGTGTGGTGAGGAGAGGGTGAGCGCTGCCACAGCTCGACCGGGAGGCAATGCCAGGATTACACTGAGGTTACAGGTTACGCTGAAGTAAGGCAGTAACTCTACCGCTGAGCCACCGTGCCACCGTGCTGCTCATTACATCGGGCATCGCCTTGCCCTCGTGGTATCAATCAGATGCCCATCAGAGCGCCCAGTGTGTCTACTGACTACTCCGCTCACAAATGCAGAGCGCCCTAATCAAAACATCCATAATGCAGCACGTTTGAATGTAATTGCTGGGTTCATCAAAGATTTAAACATTTCAAAGCTCTGGTTGAATCTCTCATGCTCTCATTTATATTAAAAGAGGATGGAATAGTTTGAATTTCTGTTGGGTTTGTAGCTTCAGTGGGCTCAGCGTCCCTCTGCAGCAAGGCCAACAATTCCGAGGTGCAGCCTCTCCTCTTTGGCTTGAAACTGGGCAGGCGTTTTCTGCACAGGAGGATCCTCCGCCTGGCAATCACATAGTGACCAAAGCATCTTGTCCCAGTGATCACCAGCGGGCCTACTACTGGTCAGGAGCTGCCCCAATCTGTCCATGGGCTTTACTCCAGACCGTGCCTCAGCTTAATGTGGTATGGGCACGACGACACCACTGACTGCATTAACGCTGCCTCCCTCTCCACAGAGACGGTGGCATAGAGGCCCAGGGGTAGAGTTGCTGCCTCACAGCGCCAGAAACTCGGGTTCGATCCTGACTATGGGTGCTGTCTGTACAGAGTTTGTACGTTCTCCCTGTGACCGTGTGGGTTTTCTCCGGGTGTTCCGGTTTCCTTCTACGCTCCAAAGGCTTACAAATTTGTCGGTTAATTGGCTTCGGTAAAAGACTAGAAATTGTCCCTAGTGTGTAGGATCGTGCTAGTGTGCGGGGATCGCTGGTCAGCGTGGACTCGGTGGGCCAAAGGGCCTGTTTTCGCGCTGTATCTCTAAAACTAAAACTAAAGGTGCTAGAAAAGTCTCTTTCCACTGACCCTGGCTGCCCCCCCCTCCCCACCAGTTTGCTGCTCTCCAGTTTTTCTGTTCTATCTGTTGATCAGCCCTGTGCTTACTGATACTGTACTCTCTATCTAATCTGCGCTGATCTTGCCCTGTGTGTGATGGGACAGTACAGAGGGTGTAAATTTGGTAAACCCCATGTCTCTTTGGGCAGATTCGGGCAACTCCTGACCAGTGTCAGACCCACAAACTAAAGACGCTGCCTGACCAGATGCATTTCCATTACAGTATTCCCTGTTGATATGTCAGAGGGCATGGTGTTGAGGGAGTGCAGTGCCACAGCATAGCAGGCATAGCAATACCTTAACACCGGGCATCACCCTGCCCCTGTGAAGCAGTTCGTCAGTATTGCCCCTTCCAAGGTGTTGCCCTTTAAACTGAGATGAGGAGGAAATTTTTTAACCAGAGGATGGTGAATCTGTGCAATTAATTGCTGCCAAGTCAATGGATATTTTTAAGGCGGAGATTAATAGATTCTTGACTAGTACAGGTGTCAGGGGTTATGGGCAGAAGGCAGGAGAATGGGGTTGAGAGGGAAAGATAGATCAGCCATGACTGAATGGTGGAGTAGAGTTGATGGGCCAAATGGCCTAATTCAGCTCCGAGAACCTATAAACTCCTGTGCCACACTATGATTAAAATCAGCAGAGAGCCACCTCTCAGCCAATCATCATTATATGGACCTACTGCACTGGTCCATCAAGCCCCACCGTGCCACCCTCTTGACTTCACACCCCCAGCTCCGTCAATACCCAAACCTATTCCGTTAATTAACAATCTGAGCAGGCTGCCTCTCGCCGTGGTTCACTGTTCTTCCTGTAAGAAGGTACTGGACGCCAGCTACAAGATGATCCCTCTCTGGGACCACAGCCCTGTATTTCGATCGACGACTGCCTGTTCTTTCCTCAGCACTGTGTCCAGAATGAGCAATATGCAGGACATATTTATAACAGTGTGTAGGAAGGAACTGCAGATGCTGGTTTATACCGAATATAGACAGAAAATGCTGGAGTAACTCAGTGGGTCAGGCAGCATCTCTGGAGAAAAAGGATGGGTGGAATAATATATATTTTTTTGACAATTCCATCAGGTGGAGAAGATTGTTCTTAGAGGGAAATTGGCTGGGTCTGCGGTCGAGGAAGAAACAGAGAGCTTTAAGGCCTTCCTTGTGGGTGATGGAGGTATAGAGTGACTGGAAACTGAGTCAAAGTGCGCGTGGAGTGTCTTGGACATACAGTTGGTGGATGCAATAAAATGAAACCTTTTTGACCATCTCCACAGATGATGAGTCTGAATTGTCACCTATTCTTTTTCTCCAGAGTTGCTGCCTGACTCCCTGAGTTACTCCAGCACTTTGTGTCGACATTCATAACAATGGCTGAAGAGAAATGGGGACCTGAACAACCAGAGTGTGAGAAGGCTCATGAAATGAGCAGAGCATCGGCCCCCAATACTGAGCCTCAGAGTCGAGTCTGCATTACCTGAGGATCTGTCTCCACATATTGCGCAGATGTGCTTGGCCATTGAGTTGGGGCTGTAAGGGTTGAAGTTTCCATGTCCGCCCAAGCCAGGGGGTGGCTTAATATCCTCCCTGCTGTTGACATCGTTCACTGCATTAATCTGAGAGAAAGCATGAAAGGCACAAGAGAAGTTGTGATATTGCCATTTTCCATTTGCCAGAACCCTTTTAATCTTCGTCTACTCCCCGTGTCTCCCTCCGACCACAAAGCTCACCCACCCCAATGCCTTTGGGGTGGCACAGTGGTAGAGTTGCTGCCTTACAGAGATCCAGGTTCGATCCTGACTGCGGTGCCGTTTGTACAAAGGTTGTACATTCTCCCATGGGTGACCGGTTTCCTCCCAAACTCCAAAGACGTGCAGGTTTGTAGATTAATTGGCTTCTGAACATTGTGCATTGCCCCTAGTGTGTGTAGGATAGTGCTCGTGTACGGGGTGATCGCTGGTCAGCACGGACTCGGTGGGCTGAAGGGTCTGTTTCCACGCTGTATCTCTTAAGTCTAAAGTGAAGGTGATACCAAAAGCATTTTACTGCATGAGGTAAGAGCTGATAGTGTAGAGGGTAAATTACCAGTGTGGACAAAGAACTGGCTAACGATCAGATGACTTGGATGAAAGGCTGGAGTGCACTGTGGCCAAATCCGAAGACGATACTTAGGCAGATGGGTAAGTGGCTTATAAGGACACTAAATCTGCCTGGGGATGTGGATAAAACAAGCAAGAGAGATCAAATACACACACAAGGAAGTTGTGGTTACACAATGTGGTTGAAGAATAGAGAAGCAGAGTATTTTGTTTTTGAGGTACAGCACGGAAACAGGCCCTTCAGTCCACCATCTCCATGCTAACCATCAATCACCCGTTCACACGAGTTCAATGTTATCCCACTTTCTCGGCCACTCTCTACACACTAGGGGGAATTTACAGAGGCTAATTGATCTATAAACATGCATGTCTTTGGGATGCGGGAGGAGACCAGAGCATCTGGGGGAATCCTGCGCAGTCAGAGGGAGAATGTGCAAACTCCAGACGGAGAGCACCGGAGGTCAGGGTCGAACCCGGGTCTCTGGCCCTGTGAGGCTGTAGCTCTCTCTACCAGCTGTGCCACCGTGGCCGCCCTACCTGAGCGGAGGGACTCTACAGAACGTCGTAGCCCACTGGGTCTCAAGGTCCTGGGACATGAAACTGAGGAAGGTAAACACAACTGTAACAAGTAATCGGAAAGGCAAACGGAGCCTTGGGTGTTGTTGCAAAGGAGGTTGGAATCTGCAATCTGCAGGGTAACGGTGACTGCACTCAATTGTGATCTCCTTACTTCTGAAAGGATATTTTTGCATTCGAGGCCGGTCAGATTGGATTCACTGCCTCGATTTCTGGGATGAAGGAGTTGATGTGGGAAGAAAGATTGGCCCCACTGGAGCCTTGGAGAAGTAGTCTCACTAAAATATATAGGATTTTGAGGGGAATTGACAGGGTGAATACTGAGCCCCTTGTGGGACAATCGTGAAATAAGGGGATTGTTTCAAAATAAGGCTTTGCCATTTTACAACAGAGACGAGGGCACACTTTTTCAGAGGATTTTACACATCTTTGGAATTCTCTACTCGAGAGCTGTGGAATCAACAAACACATTCTTTGTTTCTGAAGAAGGGTCTCGTCCCGACACGTCACCCATTCCTTCTCTCCAGAGATGCTGCCTGTCCCGCTGAGTTACTCCAGCTTTCTGTGTCTACCTTCCACATTCAATGTGGAGATGGACAGATATTAATGCTATAAGGGAATTCAAAGGACCTGGAAGGACCTGGACCCAAGGGCAAACCAGTTGTGATCTTATAAAATAACGGGGCAGGTTCGAGGGGCATTCTGCCCTTCTGCTCCCGTTTCCCCTGTTAGACTTTAGAGATACAGTTCAGAAACAGGCCCTTTGGCCCATGTTGACCATCGATCACTCCATACGCTAGCACTTTTCTACACATTAGGGACAATTTACAATTTTACCAAAGCCATTTAATCTACAAACCTGTATGTCTTTGGCATGTGGGAGGAAACCAGAATACCCGGTGAAAACCCGCGTACAAACTACGCACAGACAGCACCTATAGTCAGGATCGAACCCAGGTCTCTGGCGCAGTAAGACAGCAAGTCTACCCCTGCACCACCGTGCTGCCCCATTTCTTATGCATGGGAGTCATACTGGTCTTGTAAAGGATAGATTCAGAATCGATTCAGCAGTTTTGAACCGGCATTGGAGGTATAAATAGGCTAAGTACACAACCTTAGTCTGTAGCTTGTCGTTTGTAATATCCCTCACTCTACCATGACTAAAACGCCATCGACACTGCTTCAATGAAGCGTGCTGAAGGGCAAAGGAGGTGAAGTAACACAGGGCTGCTTGTCTTGCAAATAGCAAAAACAACACGCAATAGACTGAGCTAAACATCCTCACAATCTAATGAATCAGATTGAAGCTCTTAAGTCCTAACGCATTTGGTCATAAATGATATAATGTAATAAAAAGGAACTGCAATTGCTTGTTTATACAAAAGATAGACACAAAATGCTGGAGTAACACTGCGGGTCAAGCAACATCTCTGGAGAAAACGGATAGGTGATGTTCTGGGTCGGGAGCCTTCTTCAGGAATTGTCAGGAAAAATGTAATGAACGGTAGTGGACCACTGCACATGCAACCATGAACATGCCCATCCCCAGCCCTGGAACATACTATATATATATAAAACAAAGAAACAAACAATAATAGTGCAAAGGCAAAAGCAATGCCCCCAGATCTATGTAGTTCGGAGCTTACTTGGAGGTTGTGGTGCTTAATAGCCTAATGGTTGAAGGGAAAATGCTGTTCCTGAACCTGGATTGGAAAATAGTCAATGCAGCTTGTTTGTTCAGAAAGGGCAGGAGACAGAAAGTAGGAAACTACAGACTCGTTAACTTCATATGTCATAAAGTCATAGAGTGATACAGTGTGAAAACAGGCCCTTCAGCACAACTCGCCCACAACGGCCAACAATGTCCCAGCTACACTAGTCCCACTTGCATGCACTTGGTCCATATCCCTCCAAACCTGTCCTATCCATGCACCTGTCTAACTGTTTCCAGTTAACTGATAGTCCCAGCCTCAACTACCTCCTCTGGCAGCTTGTTCCATACACCCACCACCCTTTGTGTGAAAAAGTTACCCTTCGGATTCCTAATCAATATTTTCCCCTTCACCTTGAACCTATGTCCTCTGGTCCTCGATTCCCCTACTTTGGGCAAAAGACTGTGCATCTACACGATCTATTCCCCTCATGATTTTGTATACGTCTATAAGAGCTCCCCTCATCCTCCTGTGCTCCATGGAATGCGGTCTCATCAACGTCTTATACAACTGCAACGTGACCTCCCAACTTCTATACTCTATACTCTGATTGATGAAGACCAAAGTGCCAAAAGCTTTTTTGACCACCTTATCTACCTGTGACTCGACCTTCAAGGAACCATGCATCTGCACTCCTAGATCCCTCTGCTCTACAACACTACCTAGAGGCTTACCATTTACTGTGTAGGCCCTGCCCTTGTTCGATGTTCAAAAATGCAACACCTCACACTTCTCTGTATTAAATTCCATCAACCATTCCTCCGCCCACCTGGCCAATCGATCCAGATCCTGCTGCAATCTTTCACAACCATCTTTACTATCTGCAAAACCACTAACTTTTGTTTCATCAGCAAACTTGCTAATCTTGCCCTGTATGTTCTCATCCAAATCATTCATGTAGATGACAAACAGTAACGGGCCCAGCTCCGAACCCTGAGGCACACCACTAGTCACAGGCCTCCAATCTGAGAAGCAACCTTCCACCGTCACCCTCTGCTTCCTTCCATGGAGCCAATTTGCTATCCATTCAGCTATCTCTCCTTGGATCCCATGCGTTCTATCCTTCCAGAGCAGCCTACCATGCGGAACCTTGTCGAACGCCTTACTGAAGTCCATGTACACAACATCTACAGCTTTGCCCTCATCAACCTTTTTGGTCACGTCTCCAAAAAAATCAATCAGATTTTAGTGACATGACCTTCCACGTACAAAACCATGCTGACTAATCAGCCCTTGCCCATCCAAATGCCTGTATAACATATCCCTCAGAATACTCTCCAGTAACTTACCAACTACAGATGTTAAGCTCACCGGCCTATAGTTTCCAGCATTTTTCCTGCAGCCCTTCTTGAAAAGAGGAACATCATTTGCCACCCTCCAGTCTTCCGGCACCTCTCCTGTATTTAAGGACGACTCGTAAATTTCAACCAGGGCTCCCGCAATTTCCACTCTAGTTTCCCGCAATGTCCTCGGATATATCTGGTCAGGCCCTGGAGATTTGTCTACCTTCAAACATGACAGTACCTTCAGTACTTCTTCGACGGTAACACTGACTGCTCTCAAGACACTTCCAGTGACTGCTCCAATTTCCTCCATCCTACTGTCTTTCTCCTCGGTAAATACAGAGAAATACTCATTTAGGACCTTGCCCATCTCCTGTGGCTCCACACAGAGGTGACCACTTTGATTCCTGAGAAGTCCCACTCTCTCTCTAGTTACCCTTTTCCCCCTTATGTATTTATAAAATCTTTTGGGATTGTCCTTCATGCTACCCGCCGGAGCTATCTCCTGGCCCTTTTTGCCCTTCTGATCTCCCTTTTTTAGTTTACTCCTTAGTTCCCAAAACTCCTCCAGGGATGCACTTGATCCCAGCTGCCCATACCTGTCCCATGCATCCTTCTTGTTTTTGACTAAGGTCTCAATTTCCCTCGTCAGCCAAGTTTCCTTACGTTTGACTGCTTTGCCCTTCACTATAACGGGGACATACACATCCTGAGCTTTCTTCAGTACACTTTTAAAAACATCCCACTTGGCCAATGTTCCTTTCCCATCAAATAACCTGCTTTAGCGAGACCTTCTCTCATACTCTCAAAGTTGGCCTTAGCCCAGTTGAGCATTTTAACACGTGGACCCTCTCCGTCCCTATCCATAACTATCTTATCTACCTAGTGGAACTGTGGTCACTGGGGCCAAAAGGCTCCTCCACACACACTTCATTAACTTGCCCAATACTAGATCCAGTGTTGCCCTCTCACATGTGGGGGCCTCTACATACTGCTTAAGAAAACTCTCCTGAACACTTTTGAGGAATTGCACCCCATCTGAACCCTTACCTTTCCCACACCACCCTCCATACCAACTTCTAGCCTCTCACTTGCCTCTGTCCTGCACGAGATCCCACTCCCCCAGCTGAAGACATCCTGGCAAGTACATGAACAAGTCAAGCAAAGTCAACATGGTTCAGTAGAGTAAATCACGTTTGTCCATTGAATTGGAGTTCTTTGAAGAAGTTACAGTAGCTGAGAAATGCGCAGGGAGTTGAGGGATAAGGATCATGTGCAGGCAGGTAACAGTTTGTCTTGGCATCATGTTAGGCGCAGGTATTATGGGCTGAAAGGCCTGTTCCTATGCGGTACTGTTCCAAGATAAGGTTAAAAGATAGGATGGCTAACGCGAAACAAAGAGTAAAGATAAATGTTTATTTTTCTGGCTGGCGAGATGTAAGGAGTGGTGTATTATAGAGATTGGAGTTAGGGCCTCAATTATCTATGACTTTTATAAATCTGCGAAGGCATGGAACGTACAATTGCTAAATTTATCAACGATGTGTGGAACAGCTAGGAGAAAAATTATGAAGTAGCTATAAGGAGGTTACAGTGTGGTGTAAATATGTAAAAATGAGAGGGCAAAGATCTGGATAATGGGGTGCCTTGTGAAAAAATAAAAATGTCCACTTTATAGTAAGAAACAAGGAACTGCAGATGCTGGTTTACAAAAAAAAAACCCACACAAAGTGCTGGAGTAACGCAGCAAGTCAGGCAGCATCTCGGGAGAAGTCTGAAGAAGGGTCTCCACCCTAAATGTCGTCCATCCATGTCCCCCAGAGAAGCTGCCTCACCCGCTGAGTTACTCCAGCACTTTGTATTTGTTTATTGGTTGAGATTCAGGATGACTTGGCTGTGATGGTCTATGTGGTTAAACAGACAGTGCGTGGACATCAGTCGAGGACATTGAAAGAGGTGCATGAGGGAGTGACTTCTGGGAGGGGTGAGTGGGGGTAGGGAAGTGTGGAAGGAAAGCTTGTGTGGCAACGGAAGGCAGAGGTGAAGGGGTTAATGCGGAGCATGTGGTGAGCTGGATCTAGGTGTGATGGGAGTGGGTCCAGGATCTGGATCCATTAGCAGCACAGGCACTCACTCCCAAAGGCCAGTGGTGTCACACTACATTACTCAGACAGCTGGGGAGCCCTCTGAGCATCCCATCCTTTCACTGCAACACCTCGGCACTCCCTAAAAATAGAAGGTGATGCTCTCCTTCCTGCTGACTCCATCGATGCTGTGCCAACACCGGCAGCAGCGGGGAGTTTAACTCCCTCGCTCCTGGTGTGGAAGGACATGCCCAGGGAAGTGGCTGGATTCAGGAGACATGGAGGGACCTGCCATCAGACAGCTGACCGGAGCAATCTCCTCACCATTTCTCATGATCGTGCTCTCCTCATCACTGTTAATCAGCTCTGGAAACATTCTAGGGCGTTGGGCCCATCACACCCAAAAATTGATCACTGCGTGTGTGAAGAATGTCCTGATACCAATCGTAAAATTATCCCTAGCTGCCCTTCTCATTCTCAACCCATAGCTACATTTACTCTTTCTGTAACCATGACAACCTCACATCTCACCTTGAGCATTTCTTCCTAGGTGGAAGTGTCCTCATCCACCCAGCCTCTCTAATAAACTGAGAACCTAATCAGCCTTTTAGCATTGCCTCCTACGTTTGAGGCTTAGTGAGAACAGGCTTAGATGCAATCTACCCCAGTGCTATCCGATTCAGATTCAACCTTCTGCTGTTCTACTGAGACTGGACGGAGAATGTCGTCATCCGGTTAGCTTTAGAACAGAGCGCAGTACAGCACTGGAAGCGGCCCTGGACGTACCACATCTGTGCCAACTATGACACCAATTTAAACTCATCCCTTCAGCATGCACTAGTCTATATCCCTCCATGCTCTGTCCGTTCGCCCGCCTGTCTCAATGCCACTTAAGCTTTGCTATTGTATCTGCTTCCACCACCGCCACTGACATTACATTCCACACCCCGTGTAAAATAAGGTGCCTTGTAAATAAAATGTCCCTCTCTCACCATAGCTATGTCCATCAGTGTTTAAATGTTCCATTCTGGAGAAAGGCCTGAATACGTACCATAGCTGTGTCTCTCATCACTTTATATATTTCAATCAGGTTGCCCCTCAGACTTCGATGCTCCAGAGAGAACAATCCCAACTTAGTCCAACCTCTAAACATTGCTATTACTCTCTAATCCAGGCAACACCCTGGTGAACCTCCTGCATGTTCTCCAAAGCATCCACATCTTTCAGATAATATGCCAACCAGAACTGCACTAAAGTGCTCCAAATGTGGCCTAGTCACATTTGGGTATCTTAGATGAGAGTAATAATGTTTTGCTTTGATACTTGTATGTATATTATTTTTTTTTAGATTGACGTCTCCTTAGAATAGTGCTTTAGTTGTCATTTTGTAGGTAAATACATTTACCTTTGAAATAACATGTGGCCTGTCCAAAGTTTTATACAGCCGCAACATGACTTCCTGACTTTATACACAATGGCCTGACTGTATGCCATGCACCTTCTTTACCATCCTATCCACTGGTGGCGCTACCTTCAGCCCAAAATCCCTCTGCACATTAATGCTCCAAAGCATTCTGGCATTTACTTTTTTCCTTTCCTTTTACATTTGACCCCATAAAGTGCAACATCTCACAATTGTCCAGATTAAACTCCACCTGCTTTTTCTCTATCTGCATTTTCACTGAACCATATCCTGCTTAATGCTTTGGCAACCATCCTCAACAACCACAACTCCACCCATTTTTACTTACCAATCAATCAGATTAAAACTTCTCTATTACTATCCGCTGTTTTCTATGCCGAGGCAATTTTGAAACCAATCCACTAAATCTCTGTGGATCCTGTGTGCTTTAATCTTTTAGATCAGTCTTCCATGAAGGACCTCGCCAAATGCTTTATGAAAGCCTAGGTAGTGAGGTGGAAATATCCAACACCAGAGGGCATAGCTATAAGGTGAGTGGGAGAAAGTTTAATGGAGATACATGGGGCAGGTTTTTTTACACAGAGAGTATTGGGGGCCTGGAACGCATTACCAAGGGTGGTGGTGGAGGCTGATACAATACTTGCATTTAAGAGGTTTTTAGCTGGGCATGTGGAAGTGCAGGGAATAAAGGGTTATGATCATGTACAGGCAGATGAGTTCAGTTTAACTGGGTGTCATGTTCAGCATGAACATTACAGGCCGAGGGGCCCGTTTCTGTGCTGTACTGTTCTATGTTCTATCTAGGCAACATCCACTGCCCTCCCTCGTCAAAATGTTCGTAGGATATGATCTCCCCCATACAAAGATATGCTGACTAGCCCTAATACGTCTATGCTTTTCCAGATGTGAAAATAGGTTCCAGATGTGAAAATAGAACGTATCTATAAGAAACTTCTCTGATAGTTTTCCTACCACTGATGGAAGTCTCTCTATCCCCTAGTTTCTTGGATTGTCCCCATTGCCTTTCTTAAACAGAGAAACAATATTCGTTATTCCCCTGTCCCCAAACTGAATGATGCTCGCCTGTCAAGTCTTATTTGATCATTATTTGCATTATTAATCAGCAATAAATAAAAGCTTAAAAACAATAAATATTGTTTGTCATCTGGATGAGCTGCCCTTTAATGTTTTTACGCTTGCATTAGGATCTTGGAGATTAATGTTCAATTCTCAGAGCTATTACGGAGGAGCAGTGCACACACTGGCTGGGCACCTTTAACCTCTTCATGGCAGTGAGACTTTCCGCCCCAGAGTCCTGCAGTGCTGTGCAAGGCAGGGCCACATTGCATACAGGAAAACTGGGGGGAGGGGAGCGTTGGTTAATAAATATTTACAGCAATAACTGCAGTGTTGTCAGATTTAAAAAAAAATCTTGTGACAGTTTCCACATTAACTATCGATTTCTTGCCAAATGAAGATGAGGGATGGCAATTAATGTTAGCCCTGGGATGGAGCAGCACAGTGCGCTGCATTTTTCATCACTCACTAATGGAATTAACTGCGTTGCCAGTAAAGCCAGCTCCACCCTGAACAGCCCCCTCTGCTTGGGGTGCTGCTGCCTCAAGTGAGCAGTGTAAAGCTCAGTGGCATTTAACAACCTCCAGAGAAACGCAGCTCTGTTTACGTACCACAGGTGCAGCATCTCTTTGAGACGCAGCACTGCTTAAGCACCACACATGGAGCCTCTCTCCATCTCCTTGGGATGTTCCCAAGGGTTTGGGACTGTTTGGGAAGCGGGAGGTGTTTTATGGTCATTCCAAGACAGCCAACTAAGTCCAGCTGAGTTTACTATCATCTACACAAGCACAGTGAGGTACGCGTGCAATGGATGACACAGTGTTGCTGCTGCCAGATTCAATCCTGACCCCGGGTGCTGTCTGTGTGGAGTTTGCACATTCCCCTCGTGACCACGTGAGTTTCCTCCTGATGCTCCGGTTTCCTTCAACATCCCACAGATGTGGAGGTTTGTAGATTAATTAGCTTTTATAAATTGCCTCTAGTGTGAAGGGTGTGGATAACGAAAGTGGGATAGAACTAATGTGAAGGGGTGATTGATGGTAGGCGTGGACTAGATGGGCCGAAGAGCCTGCTTTCATGCCATATCTTTCAATTCAATCAATGAATATCTTGTTTGCAGCAGTTTCACAGGCGCATAGACTCAAGACAACACACAGAACATAAATTATAAATACATTCTGCAAGACAGTGGAAAACACCTTCACAGCCAGATACGGCAAGCTCCAGAAACAGCCTGACAGCTTTGCTTGTGGATGTGTGGCAGCACTGGTGCCAATACTGATTCAGGAGCTGCACGTAGCCACTGGAAATGGATCATCTGCAAAGCTGCACCCCTGGCGGTGGAGCCATCCGACATGGCAGCACCAGCTTGTGCAGGGTAGTGGAGTGGGAGGCATGGGTATGGGTACTGGGTAGGTGAGCCATGCCAATGTAACAGCATGGCACAAATTGGCAAATGCCTCAGGCAGGTGCTTACGTTGGTGATAGCACCTCTTTCATGCCAGTTACAGGAATCCTCTTCAACGTATCTCCTACCTTCTGTGGGCATCTGCAGGCCAATTGCCGCTGGGCAGGGCGGGCAGCAGATGCCAGATCTTGTCATAGAGTGATACAGTGTGGAAACAGGCCCTTCGGCTCAACTTGCCCACACCGACCAACATGCCCCATTTATACCAATCCCACCTGCCTGCATTTGGTCCATATCCCTCTAAACCCATCCTACCCGTGTACCCATCCAAATGTCTCTTAAACATTGTAATAGTACCTGCCTGAACGTAGAATGGTGCGACAAAGGGTGTACAAAATGGGAGGTGGCAAGTGGAAGATAGGAAGCAGAGCACCGGAGGCAGACGGGGGTGCCTGTGCAAGAGGAGGGCGTGACATGTAAATGCAACGAAACTTTGGTGAAACGATCAGCGGTCTTGCTGACTAAAGTCTCCCAACACTGCAAGTCCTGCAGACTTGAAAAAAATCAAACATTGTATCAAAGGCCGGATTTCAAGTACGAACATAAGCAAAATGGAATTCGGGGAATCCAGGGATATGGGGATGATGCAGGAAACTGACACTGAGGTCAAAACAAAACATAAAGTGCTGGAGGACCACAACAGATCAGACAGCATCTGTGGAGGGAATCGACAGGCCAGGACCCTTCTTCACACTGGGGATATAAGATCAGCCATGATTATATTCAAGGGCAGAGCGGGCCTGAAGGGCTGAATGGCCTACCTCTGTGTCTTTCATTCCTATGCAATCAGGAGTCGACCACTCAGCTCCTTGGCCCTGTGGAGTCATTAGAATCATAGAGTCATACAATGTGGAAACAGGCCCTTTGGCCTAACTTGCCCACTCCGACCAACATGCCCCATCTCACTATTTTCACCTGCCCGCGTTTGGCCCATACCCCTCTACACCCATCCTATCCATATACCCATCCAAATGTCTCTTAAACGTTGTGATAGTACCTGCCTCAACACCTCCTTGGGCAGCTTGTTCAATACACCCACCACCCTTTGTATAAAAAGATATCCCTCAGATTCCTATTAAATCTTTTCCCCCTTGCCTTAAACCTACATCCTCTGGTTCTTGATTCCCCTACTCTGGGCGAGAGACTCAAGAGATCTGTTCCTCTCATGATTTTGTACACGTTTGTATGATCACCCCTCATCCACCCACGCTCCAAGGAATAGAGTCCTCGTCTGCTCAACCTCTCCCAATAGCTCAAGCCCTCGAGTGCTTGCAACAGCCTTGTGAATCTTCTCTGCACCCTTTCCAGTTTGACAACATCTTTCTAATAACACGATGCCCCAAACTGAACATAACAAAGAAGGGTCTCGACCCGAAACGTCACCCATTCCTTCTCTCCTGAGATGCTGCCTGTCCCGCTGAGTTACTCCAGCATTTTGTGTCCATCTACAATACTCTAAATGTGGCCTCACCAACATCTTATATAACTGTAACATGACCACCCAACTTCTACACTCATTATTCTGACCGATGAAGGCCTTGTCCCTGCCAGGAGTCAGAACATGTGCCGTGGGCACTACCAGAGGGGTTGCACTCACACCACACCCATGCCAGTGGATCTCCTGCAATGGGTGGACAGCTCCCGGGCTCCACAATGCAATCATCTCCGCTGTGCTGAACACCAAGCTGTGCTGGGCTAAAAGCGGGAGGGAGGTGGAGAGGGGCTGATAGCCTGCGGTGAGTGAGCAACATGGCGGCCACTCCAGGATGCTCTCTGCCTGCCAAACCCTTGCAGCTGTAACATTGTACTGAACCAGCAGCCCAAACAGGCAGCTGACCGCCTGGGCTGAGGGAGAATGCATTGTACTGCTCTGGGATATAATTCACAGCTCAGCACAGCCTGCTCAGACATCACTACACTCAGGCAGGCACTTTATAAAGAAATATACTGCTCACCTTACAAAGAATTACAACTCAGTAACAAGCCCTTTGGCCCATCATCCACACTGACCATCAACTGCTATTTAGATCCATACATCACTATTATTCTCCCCAAAAGCCGTCAACTCCCTCCCATACATTCGACCACGCACACACACATTACCCTGGCGGCACAATGGCGCAGCGGTAGAGTTGCCGCATTACAGTGCCAGAGACTCGGATTCGATCCTTACTATGGGTGCTGTCTGTATGGAGTTTGTATGTTCACCCTGTGATTGTGTGGGTTTTCTCCGGGTGCTCTGGTTTCCTCCCACACTCCAAAGACGTACAGGTTTGTAGGTTAATTGGCCTGGTAAATTTGTAAATTGTCCCTAGTGTGTAGGACAGTGTTAGTACGTGGGGATTGCTTATTGGCGCAGACTCAGTGGGCGAAGGGCCTGTTTCCAGCCTGTTTCTCTAAAAGTCTAAAAAAGCAGTAAAAAATGTAGAGCAAATTAACCCTTCGATCTGTCTTTGGGATGTGGGAGGAAACCGAAGCACTCGGAAGAAACCCACATGGTGAACGTGCAAACTCCACACGGAGAGAATTGGAAGTTGATATCGTACCCGAGTCTCTGGCGCTGCAAGGCAGTGTCTCTACTCGTTGTGTCACCTTCTGCTGTAGCTCATTCTGCAATGCACAGGAGGCTGTGTGTGAAATGGATGCTGTCCGATATACTGAGGCAGAGTCAGGGGCAGAGGCGAAAATTAATGATAGAAGGGAACTTGCAGCCAAAGGATCTTTCATGCCTCTCGGTTCTCGATCAACTCTCGGGAACCAAACAGTCGGTGCCTTTCACTGCTGGACAGGCAAAAGAGTTCTGTGACCTCACTTTACTCCCAGCACAAATTCCCAGAGCAGGGACATCATGGCCGGGATAAAGAGGAAAGTTGCCTCGACACTGTCCCATCACACACACAGGGCAGGGAGTGGAGGGGCAACTTTACTACACTGTCATCACACTCTGAGATACAGAATGAAGATCCCTCTGCACTGTCCCATCGCACAGTCCCAGAGCAAGGACAGAGATTTATATACAGAATAAAAGTCCCTGCACACTGCCCCATTACACACTCCCAAAGCAGGGAGGCACAGGTTAGGTACAGATCTACAATTCTCTGCAATTTCTCTCGGTCTTGGTTGGAGCCATTCCCAAACCAGGCTGCGATGCCTCCCGATAAAATGTTTTCTACAGAGACAGGGATACAGAGACCTGTGAGGGTGCAGGGCTGGAGGTAGGGAAAGGAAAGAGATTGCAATGCAAATCGCAGAGCTTAAAAATTAAGGCACAATCAAACAGGGAGCCAGCATTGATGTGTGGGCACAGAGGTGGCGAGTTAGTGGGACATTGTGTGTATCTGGATTCTGGGTGTTTGTGTTTGTCGAACAGATTTACTGGTGCTTCAGCTGCTGGGATCATTACCAAGTGGCCTGCAGCAGAGTGACTGTTATATAATGTGCTCACGTGAGCCAACAACAGCTCACGTTAAGTTACAGAGACACCAGCGATGCCGGGGGCTCCTCTGCATCATTTATACAGCAGCTGTGACTACATCCAGTCACGGGAGTGACACAAATTACTTTGGCTGTGTTAGGGACAAAGCTGTGAGGAATGTGACGCACCTCCAGGACTGTGCGTTGAGTGATCAGAGAGGAGGAACTCTTGTCATCAGAATCGTTCCTGTTTAAAATACTACATATCTCACTATTACAGCCAAACTGACCGCCACAATAAATCAGCAACTGCAGTTCTTTGTGTCACTATTTCAATGATAAAATATATTTTTTCAAGGGGTTCTAAGTTGTAGGGAAGGTGTTTGATGTCGGGCCATGGACCTGAAAGTTTAACTCTGTTTGAGGTCTTCCAAGACCTCAAGAAATTGCAGAAGTTGTGGACGCAGCCCAGACCATCACGCAAACCAACCTCCCTTCCATTGGCTCTATTTACACCTCACGCTGCCTCGGCAAGGCCACCAGCATAATCAAGGACGAGTCTCACCCCGGTCACTCCCTCTTATCCCCTGTCCCATTGAGCCAAAGGTATAAAAGTATGAAAACGCACACCTCCAGATGCAGGGACAGTTTCTTCTCAGCTATTATCAGGCAACGGAACAATCCCAGCAACATCTAGAGAGCAGTCCTGAGCTACTAGCTATCTCATTGGAGACTGTCGGATTATCTTTGTTCAGACCTTACTGGACTTTAAACGTTATTCTTGTACACCTTGCTCTAAATATTATTCACATTATTCCCTTTATCATGTATCTATACGCCATGGATGACTCGGTTGTAATCATGTATCGTCTTTACGCTGACTGGGTAACAAAAGCTTTTCACTGTACCTTGGTGCACGTGACAATAAACTAAACTCAAACTGTTTCTCCGCAGATGCTGCCTGACCTGCTGAGTGTTTCCACTGCTTTTATGTGGTTTATTTCAGATTTCCAGTAAAGGCAATTTTTAAAATCTTCATGAAGCGTTTCAGGGATTGCGCAGAATTTAATACCAGAGAAAGAGCCACTGGGTTGAACAGTTCTGTGCCAGTGTTTATGCTCCACAGGAGCTGTCTCCTGTGTCACTTCATCTCCCGCAGTCATCACACCCCATTCCTGCTCCCACGTTCACTTGCCTTGCTTCTTCTTAAACACATCCATGCTGCTTCCTCACCCCTGCACACATCTGTGAGCTTTGAGAACGTGCCACTCACTGGGTAAAGGACAGGCTTTGTCCTCCGCTCAAATCCCCCTCCCACCTCTCCCAGTAATTTTGCTGTCCTGCTGAGAGAACAACTGTTCAATGAGGAAGATATCTCAATGAGAAGGCTCTCTAAAGCATGCGTTAAGCCTTTTGCAATGAGTGTTTTTGTCTTGCTGCATGCAGCTGATGCCTTGTGCAGCGTGGACTGCTCTGACTGTGCTAATCACAAACAGCCACCCACACCAGGCAAACAGAGCAAAGCCGGCAGCATGACGGCACGGTGTTGCAGGAGGTAGTGCCGCTGCCTCGCATCTCCGGGGACACGGTTTCCATCCTTACATCTGATGCTGTTTGCACGTTCTCCCTGTGACTGCGTGGGTTTTCTCTGGGTGCTCCGGTTTCCTCCCATACTCCAAAGACATACAGGTTTGTAGGTTAATTGGCTTTGGTAAAGTTGTCTCTAGTGTGTAGAATAATGCTAATGTATGTGGATATCTGGTCAGTGCGATCTCGGTGGGCTGAAGGGCCAGTTTCCGCCCACCCACTAGTCTTTGGGATGAGGGAGGAAGCCAGAGTACCTGGAGAAAACCCACAGGGAGAACGTGCGAACTCCACACAGAAAGCACTCAAGGTGGGTCCATTACATCGCCCTTGTTCCGTTCATTAATTTGAGATAGCCCCTGAAGCGGTAACCTTTGCCCTGGCTGAGGTTTTACCTGGGGACTGCCGAGTGGTCCATAGCCGATGCCTGGGGTGGACAGCAGGGAGCCCGAGGGAGAACCTATAGACGAGGTGATGACAGGATAGGGCGATCCCAGCCCGTTGACCGGAGAGCCCAGGTTTCCCATGGAGGAGGTGAGAGAGCGCGAAGCATTTATCGAGGATCCGATCATCGAGTGATGGCCAACCACCGAGTTCACCGTCGAGTGTGGGGATGAGCTCATCGACGTGGAGTTCACTTGTATGGCCGAGTCTGCAGAGACACAACAACATAGTGAGCAACTTGTGGCATTCATGCCTCTGATCTACCAAATGATCCATATCCCACTCTACATTGGGGCACAAGTCGATGCATTCCTATCAGCACATCGTGCGCTTTACTTGCACGGGTTTTGAGAGGACTTCCAGCGGCAGAGTTTAGTTTAGTTTCAAAGATAGACACAAAATGCAGGAGTAACTCAGCGGGTCAGGCAGCATCTCTGAATAAAAGGAATAGGTGACGTTTTGGGTCGAGACCCTTCTTCAGACACTTTAGTTTAGTTTGGAGATACAGCATGGACGCAGGGTCTTCAGCCCACCGAGTCCGCACCGACCAGCGATCCCCGCACAATAGCACTATCAAATACACCAGGGAAAAATTTTACCGAAGCCAATTAATCTACAAACCTGTACGTCAATGGAATGTGGGAGGAAACCGGAGCACCCGGGGAAAACCCACATGGTCACGGGAAGACGTACAAATTCCATACAGACAGCACCTGTAGTCAGGATTGAACCCGGATCTCTGGCACTGTAAGGCAGCATCTCTACCGCTGCCCCAGATGTTGTCACAGTCCAGATCGCTCCAGCCTTCTGCTGGTCTTGTCCATCCCATGTCCTCTGCTGCCCCGGCCCTGCCCAGACCTTCCACCCAAGGTCAACAGATCGCGGACGGTTGGCTGTAACGTACCTCCCAGCACAAGGACTGGGAGCTCCAGCAGCCACTGTGAGGGGGAGCTGGCTCTGGCTGTGATATGTTACAAGCTCCCCGTGCCGTCGCAGAAACCCTCTTCCTTTTGTGACCACCTCCCATCCATCTGTCCATCTCCGCTTTGTTAGCGACACGGATGCCAGACCCGCACTGGCTGCGCCCCACCTTGCATCCAGAACCGGGTGTTGAATTGCAAGGTGCACATGGCCGCAGGGCAGGCTGGGGAATTGCAAGCTGTACATGGCTGTAGGGCAGGCGGGGCAGGCTGCTGCTGACATCTGGTGCATGGAGGTTGAGAGTCCTGCTCCATGGCAGGGTCTGATGGAGCACGACACCGGCCATTTCCCTCGGATATGGAAAGTCTACAAGCAGGACCATGGTCCCGGGATAAGCTCATCCCATTTGGATGGCGGTCAGGAAGAATTTCATTCATCCCTTCAATCATGCATCTCTCTGCCTCTCCCTTGAAAATATCCAACGTGACAAGGCCCCTCAGGCTTCATTGGTTTTAATTAAGTATCTACTCCCTCTTCTGAACTCCAGTGGACACAAGCCTAGCGTGTCCAATCTTTCCCCATAAAACAACCTGAAATTATACACAGCACTGTAGATGTGATATCATCTATGCCCTATATAAAGTGAGGTCAACATCTCCACTTTTGCATTCACTTCCGCTGTCAACAAAAATGGCATTCTATTGGCTTTCCTAAATATTCTCTGCACGTTTTGTGAATCATGCACTGGGACACACAGATCCTCTTGCGTTTTAGAGGTCGAAAGAGTCGCCCAAATTGATGCAAAATTATTTTACATTTTTCTTGTGCATTGGATAATTTCCTATTTGTCATTTTTTTGTCCATTTGTCCACACATCAGACCTATTAGTATTTTTCCATAGCATCGTGTTGTTTTAACAACTGACTTTCCTGCCTGTTTTTGAATCTTCAGCAAATGGAACAAGTACATCCTCAGATAAACACAAAGAGCTGGAGTAACTCAGCGGGTCAGGCAGCATCTCTTGAGAAAAAGGATGGGTGACGTTTTGGAACCCAAGGGCAAGGTGACGTTTGACGTCCTTTAGTCTGAAGAAGGGTCCCGACCCGAAACGCCACTTATCCATGTTCTCCAGTGATGTTGTCTGACACTCTTCAGATACAAGGGTCCCAACTTGAAATGTCATCTATCCATGTTCCCTGGAGATGCTGCCTGACCCGCTGAGTTACTCCAGCACTTTAAGTCTATCTTTGGTATAAACCATCATCTGCAGTTCCTTCCTACACAAGTAAGTACATCTGCAATGTCTTTATCCAAATCACTTCTGTAACTTGTGATTACAGTTCTGTAAAATGGCAGAGAACCCAGGACTGATCCTTTTGGTACATTACTTGTTAAATCTTGCCAGCCAGAAAAAGATCCATTCATGCCCACAATCTGTTTCCAGTTAGCCAGCCTATCTTCTAACAATCCCAATACCTCGTCTACACCACGAGCTTTTAGTTTCGCCAATCACGTTTAATGCAGCACCCTGGCTTTTTGGAAATCTTTGTAATTCACCAGTTCCACTTTATTCAAGCATAGTGCTTCTTCAAAGAACTTCAATAAATTGGCACTGGGGTGGGTTGGGAAAACTCTTCAGATATATTAGTATTCTATTTTTGTTTTACAATGCAATTAACAGCTAAAAAATTTTTTTTAAATTCCCCAATTGAATGATTAAACACAATTACATAATAAAAAAAATCCCTTCAGCTCCAATTATAATGTGATTATAATACTCTTGTTACATTGTGTTATAGAACTACAGAGTCATGCAATATGGAAACAGGCCCTTTAGCCCAACCTGCCCATGATGACAAAGATGCCACATCTACACTAGTCCCCCCTGCCCGTGTTTGGCCCATTTTCTACTAAACAGAATGTAATGTAATATTATAGTGTTAATAGTGAATGCAACATCTTTTTGCAGATATTTACTTTAGTTCAGTTTAGTTTAGTGATACAGTGTGGAAACAGGCCCTTCGGCCCACTGACTCCGTGCCAAACAGCGATCACCCCGTACACTAGCTCTATCCTACACACTAGGGAGAAATTACATTTTTTACCAAAGCCAATTAACCACCCAGAGAAAACCTATGCGGTCATGGGGAGAACGTACAAACTCCATACAGACAGCACCTGTAGTCAGGATCGAACCCTGGTCTCTGGCGCTGTATGGCAGCAACTCTACTACTCTTTGAGTCAATAAACTGGCAAAAACTTGGCGTTTCCTTGTCCCATGCCTTTGATTCATTTCCCAAGTCACAGCCAGGGTTGGAAGCATTGGTTAGGGGCCTGAAAGTTCTTGCACAGAAATTAAGCCCAATAAAGGTCAACAGGAAGAGCAGATTGAAATCCCTACTATCAGAGGGAATCACTGGCCTGAACTAGTGTTGTTAACATCAATTTGCCTTGGGCAACTGGATTAATTTGCTGGTCAGCTAGTGAGGGGGGAGTGGTTGGGAAACAAATGTTTTAATTAAAGTAAAAATAGAGTAAGCGTTGCCACTATTGACCATAATTGTGATTTATTCACAAAATGCTGGAGTAACTCAGCAGGTCAGGCAGCATCTCGGGAGAGAAGGAATGGGTGGCGTTTCGGGTCGAGACCCTTCTTCAGACTGATGTCAGGGGGGCGGGACAAAGGAAGGATATAGGTGGAGACAGGAAGATAGAGGGAGATCTGGGAGGGAGGAGGGGAAGAGAGGGACAGAGGAACTACCTAAAGTTGGAGAAGTCGATGTTCATACCACTGGACTGCAAGCTGCCTAGGCGAAATATGAGGTGCTGTTCCTCCAATTTCCGGTGGGCCTCACTATGGCACTGGGGGAGGCCCATGACAGAAAGGTCAGACTGGGAATGGGAGGGGGAGTTGAAGTGCTCGGCCACCGGGAGATCAGTTTGGTCAATGCGGACCGAGCGCAGGTGTTGAGCGAAGCGATCGCCGATTATCGCCAATTATCACCGATAATTGTGATTTAACCTCTCTCACCATCCTGGCTCAGAATCAGACTACTTCAAGTATCTGAACAGTCCTGTATCGAAACTGGTAGCAAGCTAAATCCCTAGAAAGTGTAGACACAAGGAACTGCAGTTGCTGGTTCACCAAAAAAGACACAAAGTGCTGGGGTAACTCAGCGGGTCCATTTGAAGAAGGGTCCCAATCTGAAACGTCACCTATCTGTGTTGTCCCAGAGATGTTGCCTGACTCGCGAAGTCACTCCAGCATTTTGTGTCTTCCCATGAAAGTATACCTCAGTGAGACGTCTGTGCCTTAGGATAGTAGGCGGGAATAGTGGAAGAAAGGAATTATAGTTCTAAACCAGGTACATTTGTGAAAGGGAGTGAAAGAACGAGAGCACATGTGCATGAATCCATAACAGTGGTGGGACATAGAGAGGAAGGAGCTTCATAAATAGACGCAGACAGTGCCAAAGCAGCAAGTGGAATTCATTGCCACAGATGACAGTGGAGGCCAAGTCAATTGACATTTTAAAAGCGGAACATGACAGTTTCTTGATTAGTAAGTGTGTCGGGGTTATGGAGAAGGCCGGAGAATGGGGTTGAGAGGGAAAAATAGATCAGCCATGATTGAACAGCAGTGTAGACCAGATGGGTTTAATGGCCTAATTTTGCTACTAGAACTTAAGAAGATCAAGTTGAACTTTTAGAAATTCTTGGTAGTGTATCTGAATTTGGAAAGAAGTGAAGAGATAAGAGTATCAGGTTTGTTCACTACATTAGTTCCTGTGAGGAGGGATTTCAGCTGGGAATCATTTTTGGAGAAGATTGCAAAGACATTTGATGAAGGTGAGCTGGATCACAGCAGGTTTTTGTAGGGTGAATGGAGATAAACCAAAGCCCATGATCGGAGGAATCAGAAATCAGAGAGCAGGGAGTTAAGAAATTGGGAAAGGTTCCAAGGAGATTAAATTATTTTCTTACACACAATGACCAAAGGCAGGTGGGACTAGTATAGATGTGACATGTTGGTAGGTGTGGACATTGGGCTGAAGGGCCTGTTTCCATGTTGTATTACTCTATGACTCTAAGCTTGCAAAACTCAGAAAGGCTTGGATCTGGCCCAGAGCCTCTGCAATTTCATGAGGAACGCGGACTTGTGGAGATCTGAGTCAACATGTCAGGGTTACCCCAGGTAGGGTGCTTGGAGCTCCTGGCCTGCTTGATGTCAGGGTCATCAGGGGGGAATGTTCTCAGGGTGGCCTCCATTCACCACGTGTGCAGAGTGAGCACGGTCGCTGTCCCCATCAAGGTTAACAATCGCGATCAGTGGACGTAATCACTCTGTCAGCTTCAGTGAAGGCAGGGGGATGTGGGCCCTCCACTAATGTTACTTGGCGCACGTCAGCTTTCTTTAACCTTTTCTTACTGCTCAATAACCTCCAACTGTCCTCCTTGCTCAGCATCAAGGCATCCGTTTGGTGGAGTGTAGATACGCACAGGAAGCTGATTGGTACCAGCCACTGACTTGCACTCAGCTCGGTGCCTTTACAATGGGCAGCATTCCCCGCTGAGGTAGGTGGGGACATCCAGGTGCAGCGATAAAGCTGCTGCCTGACCGCGCCAGCGACCCGGGTTCATTCCTGACTCCAGGCGCTGTCTGTGCGGAGTTTGTAGGTTCTCCCTGTGACTGCGTGGGTTTTCTCTGGGAACCCGTAGTCAGGATCGAGCCCGAGTCTCTGGCGCTGTAAGGCAGCAACTCTACTGCGATGCCACTGTGCTGCCACGTACCTCTGCTGGGAATGCTGCCTATTGTAAGGCAGCAGTTCTACCTCTGCGCCACCCTGCTGCCTGCTTGGCAGACCGGTGGCGTGCTGTGCACGCGGTCGTCAGCCCAGCCCAGATTATCCCTGCTTTATGTGGTTTCCCCTTGAAGGCACCTATTCTGTTCCAGCACGGCACTCTGTGTGGGAGCTGACTGAAAACTCCCGGCACTCTGGAGGCGATGCTCATAGCTGCGGGCAGCCCTCCTGATGCGGCATTGGGAACACACTTCACCTTAATTCCCCTGCAAGTCTCAAAATCCAGGAATATTCCGGATCACAGTTTACACTCACAACTGGCAAACTGCCCGGACAATTCGAGAGAATGGCAGTCAGTAAAAGATCCGAAGGGTGCATTTCATTATGAAACGACTGTTACAATATGGCCTTGCCTTCTCGACCAGGTTAATTCCAGTAGTAATCTCAGCAGCGTTGTCTGTGCCCAGATATGGACGACAGCTCCATCCCCATCCCAGAGACAAACCTGGCACCCTTCACACTTCCTAATCTATCTATCCCCCTCCCCCCTGACGTCAGTCTGCAGAAGGGTCTCGGCCCAAAACATCACTCATTCCTTCTCTCCAGAGATGCTGCCTGTCCCATAGAACATAGAAAATAGGTGCAGGAGTAGGCCATTCGGCCCTTCGAGCCTGCACCGCCATTCAATATGATCATGGCTGATCATCCAACTCAGTATCCCGTACCTGCCTTCTCTCCATACCCCCTGATCCCTTTAGCCACAAGGGCCACATCTAACCCCCTCTTAAATATAGCCAATGAACTGGCCTCAACTACCTTCTGTGGCAGAGAATTCCACAGATTCACCACTCTCTGTGTGAAAAAAAACTTTCTCATCTCGGTCCTAAAAGACTTCCCCCTTATCCTTAAACTGTGACCCCTTGTTCTGGACTTGCCCAACATCGGGAACAATCTTCCTGCAACTAGCCTGTCCAACCCCTTAAGAATTTTGTAAGTTTCTATAAGATCCCCCCTCAATCTTCTAAATTCCAGCGAGTACAAGCCGAGTCTATCCAGTCTGTCTTCATATGAAAGTCCTGCCATCCCAGGAATCAATCTGGTGAACCTTCTCTGTACTCCCTCTATGGCAAGAATGTCTTTCCTCAGATTAGGAGACCAAAACTGTACGCAATACTCCATGTGTGGTCTCACCAATGCCCTGTACAACTGCAGCAGAACCTCCCTGCTCCTATACTCAAATCCCCTCGCTATGAATGCCAACATACCATTCGCTTTCTTCACTAAGTTACTCCAGCATTTTGTGTCTATCTTTGGTTTAAACCAGCATCTGCAGTTCCTTCATACACAAACCTGGCACCAACAGGTTTAGAACAATATAGCACAGGAACAGGCCCTTCGGCCCACTATGTCTGTGCAAAACACTTTGCCAATTTATAGTGTTATCCGAATGATGCTGGATGTCTGTCGGCAGTGCCAGAGGCTGAGGGGAGACCCGATAGGAGTATATAAAGTTATTAGAGGCATAAATGGGATGGAGAGTCCAAACCGTTTTTCCCCAGGGTGAGAATGTCACAGACAAGAGGGCATAGTTTTAAGAAAAGAGTAGAAAAGTTTAACGGAGATGTGCCTTTTGTTTTTACATAGAAAAATGGGTGCTTGGAACACGCTACCAGGGGTGATGGTGCAGGCAGTGCCATTTCAGAGGTGCTTACGTAGACACATGGACATGCAGGGAATGGAGGGGTATGGATCATGTGCGCACAGATGACATTATAGTTTATCTTGACATTATGTCTGGCACAGACATTGTGGGGTGAAGGACCTGTTCCTGTGATGTCTTGTTTTAGTTTAGTTTACTTTAGAGATACAGTGCGGAAACAGGCCCTTTTGGCCCACTGAGTGCACCTACCGGCAATCTCCCCCATACACCAATACTATCCTACACACTCTACGGAATATTTACAATCTTTTTCCGAAGCAAATTAATCTACAAACCTGTATGTGTTTGGATTGTGGGAGGCAAGCGGAGCAATCCGGGGAAAACCCACATGATCACTGGGCGAACGTACAAACTCCATACAGACAGCACCTGAGGTCAGGATCGAACCCAGGTCTCTGGCGCTGTGAGGCAGCAACACTGCATTCTATGTTCTTAACCTGGGCTGCACCGATACTGCTCCATGTTCATCAGTTCATCAGTAATTACCAATGGCCAAGTTAGGCCATTCTTCCATCATCTGCTTCGCCATTCAATCATGGCTGATCTCTATTTCTCTCTCAACCACATTCTCCTGCCTTCTCCCATAACCTTTGGCATCCTTACTAATAATGAATCTGTCAGTGGAGGCACTGTCATTTAAAGTCAATTCCCACCTGCCAAGAACCTGATCCGCTGTTCAAAGATTTAAGCAACATTTAGTCAGGTACATAGATAGGACAGGTTTAGAGTGATATGGGCCAAACGCAGGCAGGCGAGATTAGTGTAGATGGGACATGTTGGCTGGTGTGGGTAAGTTGGGCTGAAGGGCCTGTTTCCACACTGTATGAATCTGTGACTCTATCTGCTGGGCTGTTCTCCTTGTGACTTTGGGCTGTATTTAACCAACGCTGGTCCAGGTTGTATTCTTGGTTAGTACGGGTGTCAGGGGTTATGGGGCTAAGGCAGGAGAATGGATTTGAGAGGGAAAGATAAATCAGCCATGATTGAATGGCGGAGTAGAAGTAATGGGCCGAATGGCCTAATTCTGCACCTAGAACTTATGAAATTATCAGGCTCATGTTCGTAGAATCTTGCTGTGTGCTTTTCCAAAATCGCTTTGAGTCTAAAGAAGGGTCTCGATCCAAACCATCACCTATCCACGCTCTCCAAAGATGCCGAATGAGCAGCTATGTTACTCCTCCACTCTATGTTCTTTATTGCTTTGGGGAGTACTGTAGTTCCCAGTTGCGAAGTGCTTGGGGACTAGCAGGCCAAGGTGATGAGAGCGTTATCATACCCGGACAGCAGGGGGAGGCGGTGAGCCTGCGGACAGCTTTGACCACAGCTGGGCCTGGGCCATTGGTACCTCTAACACCCCCCCTCCAGCTGTGCTGGGAATTGGAGACAAGTCCTGCCAGAGCTGGCCACTGTCCCAAGGGAAAACGATAGCGAGCCACGGCCGAGGTCTGTCACAGTGGCCTCCATAACCCCCACCAGTCCCATCAATCACAAACTGCTCTCAGCATCATTCATCACTGCTTTCACTGATGGTTTAACAGCACTGGGGCAGCTCTCCTCCCTGCACTGCAGGGTGCAGCCCCGACCCCATTGATCAGGTGACTTATTGGATTTCATTGCGTCAAGTGCAGTTCACATTCCTCTTAGAATGAGCACCGCCCAAGAGGTACAGTCTCTCCTCCCTGGGCTGGCTCCCGCTGGGGCTCACTCACCTCCCCCCCCTCCACCCCCCCCCCTGCCCCGACTCCCCCTAGTGATCAGCCACCTTCCCTCCGCCCTTCTCCCGGGACACCCACCCAGGGATCAATCTCCTCTGCCCCCTTCCTCTAACTCTGATGGATGAGACTCCTCCCCTCTGCCCTGACTCCCCCTAGTGATCAATCACCTCTGTCCCCCCTCCCTTGACACTCCTAGAGATCAGACACCTCCTTCCGCCCCCCCCTTCCCCAACTCCCCCCCCTTCCCCGACTCCCCTGAGACTCAGTCACCTCCCCTCCTTACCAGTGATGCCTCCCACTGACGTTCAGTCACCAGCCCTTCCCTCCAGGTCCACTCTTGGTCTCCTCCCCCTCCCCTCTGGACTGTCGAGATGCCCAGAACGGAACTCTCTCCTCACTAAGGTCATAAGGAATAGGAGTAGAATTAGGCCATTCGGCTCAGCAAGTCTACTCTGCCATTCAATCATGGCTGATCTATCTCTCCCTCCTAACCCCTTTCTCCTGCTTTCTCCCCATAACCTCTGATACCCATACTAATCAAAGGGCCTGGAGCGACCTGCATTAGATGCAGAGTGAAGCCCCTGATATCAGGTAACGGCAACACTCTTGTATAGGACCAGTAGTGCAAGTTGTACATAGAACCCCAGTGCACAATTAAAACACAACTCAGGCAGCGCCATTCCAAAGCCCAGAATTAATTGTGTTGTTGATACCTCCTCTGGACGTGAAGATTGAGTCCCATCAGACACAGACGAGGGAGTGGGATCTTGCTGTGCATACATCCTATGCAATAGTCAACTAGAATCCGGACTGGGTTAATATGGTCTTGGAGCAGAATCAGGTCATTCGGCCCATCAGGTCTACCCCGCCATTCAATCATGGCTGATCTATTGTTACCTCTCAACCCCATTCTCCTGCCTTCTCCCCATAACCCCTGAATTGTATATTTTCACTTGTTTTTTTTTACTGTGGCACACCATGTTACATCATATCATTCCTCAATCGGTGATGTGAATTTACACCGCATCACCCAGCTATTTATGTGCAATTGGACGGAAACTGAAATTAAAACCGAACACTTCAGGTTTTAGTCCAATTGGATCCAGTGTTTGCAAAGGCCTGGTCCACATCAGCTCCATTGCGTGTCCTAACAATGCCTGCCTCGTCAGTGCTCTGAGGGACTGCCTTCAGGGTAACATTAACCTATATTGAATCTGCCATCTGTGTTCTCTCTGACACTGATGGGATGCGACACCAGAATGTCACAAAGCCAGCAAGAAGCAGCAGGCTTCAACCAACACCGAACACGTGGCCTTCATAGCCACCCACAGGTGGCTTCTGGAAATGCTTCAGATGTAAACAATTCACCTAGGTAGGATTCAGGAAATACAGAGAAACATGAAGAGAAGATTTACGAGGATGTAAAGATTTACGAGGATTTACCAGGACTCGAGAGCCTGACCTGTAGGGAGAGGTTGAGCAGGCTGGGACTCTCGTCCTTGGAGCGCAGGAGGATGTGGGGTGATCTAATGGAGATGTACAAAATCATGAGAGGAATAGATTGGATAGACACACCGAGTCTCTTGCCCAGACTAGGGGAATTGAGAACCAGAGGGTATAGATTTAAGGAGAAGGGGAAAAGATTTAATAGGAATCTGTGGGGTTACTTTTTCACACTAGGGTGGTGGGTGTATGGAATGAGCTACCGGAGGAGATAGTTGAGGCAGGGACTATCGTAAAATTTAAGAAGCAATTAGACAGGTACATGGATAGGACAAGTTTAGAGGGATATGGGCCAAAAGCAGGCAAGTGAGACGAGTGTAGATGGGGCATGTTGGTGTGGGCAAGTTGGGCCTGCTTCAACACTGTATGTATGACTCTAATCCAGGGCTTTGGCCAGCTCCTCCCTCATGCCTCCATAGTCCTCTTTGCTCAACTGTAATACTGACACTTCTGACTTTTCCTTCTCCCTCTCAAATTGTAGATTAAAACTTATCATATTATGATTACTACCTCCTAATGGCTCTTTTACCTTGTGTTCCCTTATCAAATCTGGTTCATTACACAATGACAAGAGGCAAGTTAGGACAAGAGGCAAGACCGCTGATGGTTTCACCAAAGTTTCGTTGCATTTATACGTCATGCCCTCCTCTTGCAGACAGGCACCCTCCTCTGTCTCCGGCGCTCCGCTTCCTATCTTCCACTTGCAACCAGCCATTTTGTTCACCCTGTGCCGCACCATTCGACGCTCAGCCCCACTCTGGGTCTCGCTCCTAAACTACCATCACGCCCGTTCCCCACTCCATGCATCTTGAGGCCACTCCCAATTCCCCCCGCTCCCACTTCCAATTCCCCACTAATCACCAGTCTTTCCCTGCTCCTCCTCTAGCACTCACCCTCTCTGGTTCCACAGTCCTTCTTCCCTCCACTCCACCCCATCTCCAGCCCCTCCTTCGCATTCCCAGCTGCCTGTGCTCCTGGGCTAGATCTAGCAGTTGGCACCGGCTGGCAGTCTTGTTTAAATGTTCCGCTAAATACACCCAGTGACAGGATATTGATTTCAAACTGTGGGAGGATACATTTATCACCAGCAATTAAAATGTAAATTAGCCATGAGGAAAACTCAAGGATTTAACGCCATCCGTCGGGTTTCACTGAACGCGCAGAAGCAGGAACCTTACACATGCAGTGTAAAACCACAACCAAAGCCATAGATCTCCGATTGCCCCTCAATGTTCACCTTCACATCAGAGGAGCGCGAGGTTTCAGCAGGGCTGTGTGTGGGGGGGGGGGGGGGGGGGGGGGTGTTGCTGGGGGGAAATGGAGGGGCTGTGAGGTTTAGGGGAGTGGGAAGACAGATCTTCCAAACTTCTGATGATCTTATTGGACCATACAAGTTCCCGAGTGGTTGTGCCAGAGTAGATGCCGAGATGTAGACTTTAGATTCAGGAAACAGGCGCTTTGGCCCACCGAGTCCGTTGCAACCAGCAATCACCCCATACACTAAGTGTAAGAAAATAACTGCAGATGCTGGTACAATTCAAAGGTATTTATTTCACAAAATAGACAATAGACAATAGGTGCAGGAGGAGGCCATTCAGCCCTTCGAGCCAGCACCGCCATTCAATGTGATCATGGCTGATCATTCTCAATCAGTACCCCGTTCCTGCCTTCTCCCCATACCCCCTGACTCCGCTATCCTTAAGAGCTCTATCCAGCTCTCTCTTGAATGCTGGAGTAACTCAGCAGGTCAGGCAGCATCTCAGGAGAGAAGGAATGGGTGACGTTTTGGGTCGAGACCCTTCTTCAGACTGATGTCAGGGGGGGGGGGCGGGACAAAGGAATACTATTCTACACAATAGGGCAATTTACTTTTTTTTTTTAACCAAAGCCAAATTAATCTACAAACTTGCACGTCTTTGGAGTGTGGGAGGAAACCGGAGCACCCAGGAAAAACCATGCGGAAAAACCAGGGAGAAACTCCATGCAGTTGCCTCACACCTCCAAACGCCCGGGTTTCATCCTGACCTCGGGCGCTGTCTGTGTGGAGTTTGCACAGCCCCCCTGTGGGTTGCCTTCGGGTGCCCCGGTTTCCATCCATGTCCCAAAGACACGAGAGTTTGCAGGTTAATTGGCCCAATTTGTAGGTAAAAATCGCCCCTAATGCGTAGGGAGTGGATGCGAAAGTGGGACAACAGGGAACTGGTGTGAACGGGTGATCGATGGTTGGCAAGCTGTGGCGTTAAACCGAACTAAACTAAACTAAGTATGACCAGGGTTCAAACTGGATATGAAAGATCACTCCCATTTGCAACACAATTCTCCCCCTCACTTCAAACGTCCGACTATCAGGCCAGTTACTGGCAGTGCTGCCTGCCTGCTCCAGCTAGCTCAGAGTGACAACTCCATCTACCCTTGCAACAGAGAGCAGCACCTCAGAGCCATTCATTAGATGCAGGGTTTTTGCACGGTGTAAACAAGATGCCAGATTGTATTTTTTACCATTCATTCCTTGTAGGGCTGAAGGTTAAAATTAGACATGTTCTCATTAGTGATGTTTCATCATTGTGCAGGGCGACCAATCAGAAATCAACCAGCGGTGTAGCCTGCCTTCAAATCTTGCCCCTTAGTCACTAAACAGCAAAAACACATCTCCAAGGAAACCACTTGCAGCCGACAGCATCAGCAAAATCACCACCTTCTTTTTCTTTTCAAGATAGTGGGACCACCCTGATCCTAATCCACAAAGAAAATAATGGTGTAAAATTGTTGAGAATCTCGGTTTAAAAAAAAAAAGAAGTTGGAAATCCCAACACGTATGGTCTACTGATGGTGCCAGGCGCCATTTTTGATGCACTTTATCTTTGCAACAGTTTAATTTGAGTTCGTTGTTGACCCCTGTAAATGGTCAGGCAAGAACCAATGACTCTCCAAAGGTAATGACTTCGACCCGCCTAGTCTGCACTGCTCAAAAGGACCCAATGTGCTGGGGCATCTCAGCGGGTCAGACAGCATCTCCGGAGAACATGGAAAGGCGACAATGTGAATTGACAATGAATGAAATCCACAAATTCTGCACGATGGCAGCCATCGAGGTAGCGGGGAACGGGTTGGGGTACAGGGCCAGTGCACGTACGCCTGAAACAAGGGCTGTTCGATGTAACCAACAGAAAGGCAGGCATTGCTGGGACCCATGCGAGTGTCCATTGCTACTCCTTTAACTTGGAGGAAGTGAGAGGACCCAAAGGAGAAGTTGTTGAGAGTGAGGACAAGTTCTGCCAGGCAGAGGAGTGTTAGGGAAATTGATCAGGGTGCTGTTGGAGGAAGAAACGGAGGGCTTGAGACCGCTCACTTAGGTTCAAGGTTTATTATTGTCACGGGTGCTGAAGTACAGTGAAAACTTTTGTTTGTGTGCGACCCAATTAAATCACACATTCCTATATATAAATACAATCAAGTCATATACGTTCAAAAAGTAGAGCGAAGGGAGGGATACAGTTCTCAGCATAGTCTAACCATCCCAGAGAAAAAGCCCAAAGTCCACATGAGGTAGGTTGGAGAATCGGGACTGTACCCCAAGCCTCTGGAAGGACATTACAAAAGTTTGATAATAGCGGGGAAGAAGCTGTTCCTGAGTCTGGTGGTGCGTGCTTTCAAGCGTTCATACCTTCTGCTCAACGACGAAGGAATGACCGGGGTGGGAAAGTATCTATTTACACTAGCCCCATTTTATTCGCCTCACATTCCCTTCTGTTCCCATCCGAATTCCACAGCACCCATTAACCTTCCGAACCGCATATCCTTCCAGGATGTGGGGGCAAACCAGAGCACCTGGGGGAAACCCACGCAGTCGCAAGGAGAACATGCATACTCCACACAGACGGCACCCAAGGTTAGCATGGGACCCGGGTCTCTGGGGCTGTGAAGGAGTGGCTCTACCAGCTGTGCCACTGTGTTAATATAAACTTATATTAACCTTCTGCCACAGAAGGTAGTTGAGGCCAGTTCATTGGCTATATTTAAGAGGGAGCTAGATGTGGCCCTTGTGGCTAAAGGGATCAGGGGGTATGGAGAGAAGGCAGGTACAGGTTACTGAGCTGGATGGTCAACCATGATCATACTGAATGGCGGTGCAGGCTCGAAGGGCCGAATGGCCTACTCCTGCTCCTATTTTCTATGTTTCTATGTCTATGTTTGTATAAGAAGAAATTAGGAAGGTACAGCGTCGGTGGACTTAGTTGCAAAGGAATTCATATTTAAGATGAATGATGTTTTAGTGAAATCATAATGGGTAGCAGAGCCAGTGAGAGGGGCTAAATGGCTTGATCCTGCTTATATTTCTAAAGTTATGTTCACATGAGGAGCTTGGGAGATCTCCACCAGCAACATAACCACTGCAGTAACAGTGCAACACCCGTAATATAATTAGAAGCTATTAGTTGCTAGGGAGGCAGATGGAATTAGATTCATTGATTGCACAAGAGGCTTAGCTCTGATGTTTTCAGCCTTGACTACCCTCACGCCCTCATGCCCCCCACCCTCTCCCCCATCCCTGCTGCCCTCTCCTCATGGGGCAGTATGTATTGAAGTGCCGGCTCTACAATTCGTTCGACTGTCCAAGGGAGCAGGAGAGCTCACCCTATATCCTGGTCTCATATGCAAACCACTTCTGTCATCAGTCCCAGAGGACATACGTTTATGGTGAGGAGGGAAAGATTTAATAGGAGCCTGAGGGGTAACTTCTTCACACAAAGGGTGGTAGGTGTACAGAACAGGCTGCTGGATGAATTAGTTCAGGCAGGTAGTGTCGCAATGTTTAAGAACAGTTACATGGATAGACCAGGTTTGGAGGGATATGGTCCGAATGTAGGCAGGTGGAACTAATGTAAATGGGACATGTTGGCCGGTGTGGGCAAGTTGGGCCAAAAGGCCAGTTTCCACACTGTATGACTTTATGACTCTATCTATGGACCCGTTATAAAAGTTAGTAAATGATTCCTAGGGAGAGTTGTCAGCATGCATGCGAGATCTAGGAGTGTGCCAGTATTTACAGAAGGCCCAGGACAATGCATATCTCACACATCTGCAGTGAATGAAGAAGCGGCATTGATACAGAAGCCCCAGGGGCTCCAACTGAAGACCTTTAAGTAAACCTATTTCTGGTGAGATGTTTATCTTGGGGTCAGAATTAAGAGGGAACGGTGACAGGATTTTCCCCATTTAACATATGCTAATCAGCCGGATTCTGAGGCCTCGAAGCAGCTCAAATCAAATCAATCACCAGTGATTTATGGCAAAAAGTGTGGACATTACTGCAAATGTGTTTAATATTGAGAGCCAGGGAACATGAATTATTCATGCCGTGATTAGATTGTAAGACAGAAAATGAGATATTCCACCGCTGCCTTGGCAGGGAGGCATTTATCAAAAGCCACTCTGAAGTGGGCCTGAAGAGCTCGTCCCAACGAGCACTTCATCAATGTCGAGAGGAAGGTAAGTCAACCTAACAAGGGCTGCTAATTCCACCCCACAGTAGCTGGCTGCTGGACGGACACAGACGGATCTCTGCTCCACCGGCTGCGCTGTCCCCCATCTCCATCTTGCTGACAGTGTGCTCTCTAGCGCTGTCACCCCCCCTCCCTTCCCACACCACACTCCCCCCCACACCCCACCTCTTGCACCAGGAGCGAGGGTGCTGCTTGACACGGTCACTCAGGCAGAGCTGATGCAGGCAGCTGCAGCCATGGGCGTCAGAGATCCCAGCTGCAAACTCCCTCTCGGTGACTGGCCGGTGGTGGAGAGAAGGGAAAGCGATCGACACAAACATACGCAGCTGCAATGTGGGGGCTGGAGTCACAACTCTCCTTCCTGACACACAGTAGAGGACCATCGCACCGTGACGTTTCCTAGTAGAATAATCCTTCCCCAATCTCTCCTGCAGCTCTGTAACCCAGTCTCTCCCACGTGCTAGCAACTGTCCTCTGATGCTTTTGCCACTTACCCACATTGGGACAATTTGCGCTGACCAGTCAACCTACCAGCACATCAAAATGTAGAGATAAAGAACTGCAGATGCTGGTTTACAACAAAAAGACACAAAATGCCAGAGTAACTCAATGGGTCAGGCAGTATCCCTGGAGATCGTGGATAGGTGATGTTTCGTGTCTGGACCCACCTTCAAACTGACCTAAAACGTCACCTGTCCATGTCCCCGAGGGATGCTGCCTGACCCGCTGAGTTACTCCAGCATTTGTGTCTTTTCTACCAGCACATCATTAGGATATGGGAGACTGAAACACCAAAGACACCAAATGTACCCTAATTAGTGGAATTCCCCCTGGTAAGGATGTGTAGGAGGGAACTGTAGGTATGTAGGTTAATTGGCTGGGTAAATGTAAAAATTGTCCCTAGTGGGTGTAGGATAGTGTTAATGTACGGGGATCACTGGGCGGCACGGACTTGGAGGGCCGAAAAGGCCTGTTTCCGGCTGTATATATATGATATGATATGATAACTGCAGATGCTGGTTTACACCAAAGCTAGACACAAAATGCTGGAGTAACAGCGGCTCAGGCAGCATCTCTGGAGAGAAGGAATAGGTGACGTTTTGGGTCATGACCCTTCTTCTTCTCGACCCAAAATGTCACCTATCCCTTCTCTCCAGAGATGCTGCCTGGCCTGTTGAGTTACTCCAGCATTTTGTGCCTATCTACCATGGCTTAAAGATACAGCACGCAAACAGGACCTTTGGTCCACCGACTCCACTCCAACCAGCGATACCCGCACATTAACACTATCCTACACACACTAGGGACAATTTACCAAGACAATAAACCTACAAAGCTGTAAGTCTTTGGAGTGTGGGAGGAAAGCGAAGCTCCTGGAGAAAACCCACACAGGTCACGGGGAGATCGTACAAACTCCAGACAGCACCCAAAGTCAGGATCAAACCAGAGGCTCTGGCGCTGTAAGGCAGCAGCACTACCGCTGCGCCACCATGCCGCCCGGTACCAACAGTTTCGCACTAATGTCCGCCACAGTGGATTCCAGTGAAATAAATCCTTCCCCTTCCATTCATTCCCTGAAATATAACATTACAAATTAATTAAACTCTTGCCATTAACTCATATTGTGTCCAATCCCATTTTACTGAACACTTGCCCCCAGTCTGCTAGCTAGGGCCTGCTAAATCTCCCGGTTGCTAACTATTTAACTTCCCTTCCCATTCCCATCCTGACCTTTCCATCCTGGGCCTCTTCCTTTGCCAGAGTGAGGCTGGACACAAGCTGAGGAACAGCACCTCATATTCCACTTGGGTAACTTACAACCCAGTGGTACGAACGTTGAATTCACTTTTAGGTAATCTCTAACAACCCTCCCCCATCCCTTTCTCCCTTCTCCCCCTCTTCTTTCACCCCCTCCCCTGTGCCCCACCTGGGATCTATCGATATTTTGTCTAATGGTTACTACTGACGACCCAATACCTAAACAACTGGATAGCTTAAAAACGAATGTTCTTGGAGAATTATTTTTGTATTGTTACAGCGCATGAGGCCAATCGGCCCGTTGTATTGATTCCAGCCCTCAGAGCAATCCCATTCGCACATGTATATAACTTGTCTGTGTGACTTGTTCTCTCTCATACATGTACTGAAAACCCCATTCCCCCACCCCCTAACCTGCCATCCTCACCCCGCCTGGCCCAGTTTGTGACTCCAGATCCACTAGTTTCTCTTCTGACATGGGCTAACAAGCCATTCTGTTCATGTGCCACAAAGTGCCAGAGTAACCCAGCACGACAGGCAGCATCTCCCACCTCCATTCTATTCATAGGGTATCGAGGAGAGTGCAATAAACATTGGCAGGGCCAGTGACATAGTGATCCAGAAGAAATGGATTGAAACATCCCCATTAACATAAACACCCTGCTTCTGTCTTTTTGAAAAGACCCCCTTCACAAGCAGACTTATTTTTCTTGCTAGTCCCGGTGAAATATTTCAAAACATGTTTGAGACCATAAAAGACTGGCAGCATTAAAATCCAGCGCGGGTTTTAGGGCAACGTCTGTGAAATAAACCTCAGCAAATCCCTCCTGATTTCCTGCGATGAAGCTTACTGACGCAGCACTGCTGTCTGCTCCAATTCACTTGATCCTCATGACACTTACAGATAATACCTGGGTTGGAAAACTTGTATGAAGTCTCAAACACCAGCAGACACCAATGCGATGCAATTGATTGAAAGATACAGCGTGGGAAAAGGCCCTTTGGCCCACCGAGTCCATGCCGACCATCGATCACCATACGATTGTGCAGTGAGAGAGTTGCTGCCTTACAGCGCCAGAGGCGTGGATTCGATCCTGACTACAGGTGCTGCTTGTACGGAGTTTGTACATTCTCCCTGTGACGGTATGGGGTTATTTTTGGGTGCTCCGATTTCCTCCCACAATCCAAAGACATAAAGGTTTGTAGGTTAATTGGCTTCAGTAAAAACTGTAAATGGTTTCTCGTGTGTAGGATAGTGGCGGTGTCGTGGATCACTGTTAGTCATGGACTCAATGGGCCAGATGGCCTGTTTCCATGCTGTATCTTTAAACTAAACACCCCTTCACACTAATTCTATGTTATCCTACTTTAGCATCCACTCCCTTCACACTCGGGCCAATTTACAGTGGCCAATAAACTTACAAATCCACACATGTGGGAGGACACAGGAGCACCCGGAGGAAACCCATGCGGTCACAGGGAGAACGAGCAAACCCAACACAGATTGCACCCGAGCTCAGGATCAAACCTGGGCCTCCGCTGCACCACCTAAGTCAGCAAGGCTGAGGTTTCAAAATGCATCACAAATGTTCCACCCAAACAGTTTGAGACCTTGGCAAGCAGCACAGAGGATGTGTTACAGCATTGGAGGGTATATCATGCGGCTGAAAGATTAAACTCGATATCCTCACAGCTAAATACAAACGATCCTACATTAATGGACTTAATGATTGCCACTAAAGCAAATTATTTGATTGTTCACCACAGTGCTGTTTTGTGGGCGGGCTTAGAGTATACACCCTAATACTCCAGAGAGACATCACCTCATGGCATGAGCACCTGTTATAGTACATATCAGGTCAGGAATGTTTCGTTTAGTTTAGTTTAGAGATACACCGTCGAAACAGGCCCTTTGGTCCACCAAGTCCACGCCGACCAGCGAGTGCTCAATTTACAGAAGTCAATTCACCTACAAACTTGTACATCTTTGGAGTGTGGGAGGAAACCAGAGCACCTGGAGAAAACCAACTGGGAGAAAGTACAAACTCCGTACAGACAGGACCCGAGGTCAGGATCGAACCCGGGTCTCTGGCATGATAAAGGCAGCAACTCTTCCGCTCATCACTGTGCCACGCTCAAGTGCATGTGCGAGACCCAAGACCATTCCCATCATGACAAATACCTAAATCTGCTAGACCTATCAGCACTTTAGCTATCTGCTTCTTTTCCTCAAACATTGATGGCAATAGAGATGAGAACAATCAGTGTTGAAGACCTTAAGGACCCGCAAAGGAATCTCCACTTGGATCTCTGGCCTCCTCAGACAGTACCATGACTTACAAGCAACAGGAGCCAGTGTCTACGTCACCTGCATTGCACGCAAATCCACTCAAAATTGGCATCTGTGACGAGATCTGTGGGTTGATACCGGATAACACCAGGACTAACGTGATGACGATGACGAGGAGATCCAGGAACCAAACTGACCACAAACTCAAGCATTCTAGGATTGGAAATTCCATCATGTCTCGCAGGGATTAACAAAAACATGCGGGTGTAATTTGATTGTTCACCACACTTCCAAATTGAAGGAAATCTGCAAAAACATCACTAGAGAATTAAAGAACAAACCAAATGCCAGAGATAGATACAAAAAGCTGGAGTAACTCAGCGGGTCAGGCAGTATCTCTGGAGAAAAGGAATGGGTGACATTTCGGGTCTGAGCGACTGAGTTACTCCAGCTTTTTGTGTCTATTTTCGGTGTTAACCAGCATTTGCAGTTCCTTCCGACACAAAGTAAATGCCAGAATACCCATGTTTGGACAGGCGACTGAATTGTGCATACATGCTATGGATCAGTTAACATGCGTCCCGATGTTCTGCTCTGCCGCAATATTACACGCTCTTGGCTGCTTCACGTGCACTGCCTGAGGAGATCAGCTACTTCACACAAGAAGGACAGTATTGTTTGCCGAGATCCAGAAAACTGGCATGCATCTCAAGACAGCTTTTGATATTTTTTTAAACGGGCAATCCAGTGACACAAGACACAGTCAGATGGTCTGTCGGACAAGGCCAATTCATGCAGTTACCAAGACAATGGGAACTAGTTAAAGAATTGACCATTCCATCATATCAACATTTTCTGAATCCCAGAGTACAATCTCCCTGACCAATCTGTCGGATCACTCGGTGTGTGTGATCTACGGTAAAATCCTAACTAACCGACCCACATACGTCACACCCGAGTGTGCCAGCACACACTATTGTGCTCACATCTAAATCACAAGTGCAATCCGTCTGACCAATTTATTGGATCAGTTTGATCTGTAGTAAAATCTTACTGAACTGACCCACAACTTGTCACATGCGAGTGAGCTAGCGTGTGTGTGTGTGTGTGTGTGTGTGTGTGTGTGTTCGTGTGTTCGTGTGTTCGCGTGTGCAGGTGTATACAGGGACTTGATTCTGCTCATGCATGAGTTTGTGGTTTGGGACCACGCTCTGCAAACACTTTTCCACACCAATGCCTCTATTTCCTGAGAAGGCTAGGAGGTTTGTTCGGCATGTCCCCAACAACTCCCACCAACTTCCACAGATGTGCCTAGAAAGTATTTCATCGGGAAGCATTACAGCATGGTTTAGGAACCGCGCCATCCAAAACCGTAAGAAATTGCAGAGAATTATGGACGCAGCCCAGACTATCACACAAACCAACCTCCTCTCCAATGACACCATCTACACGTCACGCTGCCTCGGCATGGCCACCAGCATAATCAAAGACGGGTCGCACCCTGGGCACTCCCTCTTCTCCCCTCTCACATCAGGCAAGAGGTGCAGAAGTGCGAAAATGCACACCTCCAGATTCAGCGACTGTTTCTTCTCAGAACTTATCAGGCAACTGGAACCATCCTCTCAACAATTAGAGGACAGTCCTGAGCTGCTATCTACCTCATTGGAGACCCTTGGAATATCTTTCGTTGGACTTTACCTTGCACTAACCGTTATTTCTGTTATTATGCTGTACACTGCGGATAGCTCGATTGTAATCATGTATAATCTCTACGCTGACTGGTTAGCACACAACAAAAGCTTTTCACTGTCCCTCGGTACACGTGATAATAAACTAAACTAAACTCGACACCAGCCCGGCTTCTCGAGTGACAAAGGAAGGGTCCACTTTTGTAGTCTGCCGAGGCCAATAAAGCAACCAAAAATAATATCATCAGGTATTAAAAGAGCAGTGATTGGATTACAAGGCAAGTCAGGCACCTGCTCACTCCTAATCCACACCATTTAGGCCGACACCAATCACGAGGGTACCTACAAATTGGAGCTGATCTGCCCCTAACTTGACTGCAGCCACACTGGGATAATGATTGTTGTCTGCTTTTAAGACGTCAGGTTATCAATGAATTATCTTTACACAGAGGGAGGTTCACGATGCGAGGGGACCTCTGCCTGACCTCTTGCCCTCTATAACAACAACAGCCACCACCTCACTTTTTCATTGTGTCTTTAACACAGCTGACTTCAAGACGCCACATGCCCACGAGAGCTAGTCTTTGTTAAACGTGCAGGAACTAGATGCTGGAATATGCCGAAGGTAGGCACAAAGTGACAGAGTAAGTCAGCGGGTCAGGGTCCTGCGGAAAAAGGATGGGCGACGTTTCGGGTTGGAATCCTTCTTCAGACTGAAAGCAGAGGGGGGGACACTCTAGGTATGAAAAGGCCTCTGACTGAAAGTGGGGCGGGGGGAGGGGGGAAACTAGAGGTAAGAAAAGGCTAGAATAAATGTTGGTGACCCCGATTTGTTCTAGTCTTTTCCTACCTCATGACCTCCCCTCCTCTCCCCCCCGCCCCCCCCCCCCCCCTCCATCCAACTCTCAGTCTGAAGAGGGGTTCCGACCCAAAGTGTCACCCATTCTTTTTCTCCAGAGATGCTGCCTGACCCGCTAAGTTACTCCTCTGGCACCTTGTGTCTTTTCTTTCTTTAAGTTTGTTTTATCAGGCTCTGGGTGTTGCTGATGAGCCCCATCCCCCTTCTTTTACCAACCAACAGCTCGGGGTGGATGTGGAGTCGCACATGTGCCAGATGAGGTGGACAAGCAAGAATTCCTCCCCCGCAGGGCCCGAGTGAACCCAATGGGCTTTCACGGCACTGCACTCATTACCACTGCGACTAGTTGCTGCTTTCCAGAAGGTAGACACAAAATGCTGGAGTAACTCAGTGGGTCAGGTAGCATCTCTGGAGAAAAGGCATAGGCGATGTTTCGGGTCTGAACCCTTCTTCAGGTTGAAAGGTCAGAACAAGACAGGGCCAGTAACAGATGACCCCAGGAAGGGTGGAGCTCATAATGGCCCATTGTTGGCTGGGGAAGATGTGCTAACGGCAGGGATACAAGGATGTGAACAGTGGAACTAGTGGGATGACTGGGGTGGGGGAGGGGCAGGAGTTGAAAGAAATGCAGGAGTTACTTGAAATTAGATAAATCAATGTTCATACCGCTGGGTTGTAAGCTGCCCATGCGAAATACGAGGTGCTGTTCCTCCACTTTGCGTCTGGCCTCACTCTGACAGTGGAGGAGGCCCAAGACAGAAAGGTTAGTTGATTTCCAGAGGCAGGTGAAAGAGTTGCATTTTAAGGGTTAACTAGAAAGGTCAGGATTAGTCAGGTCTATTGTCGTAGGTACAAATATGGTGAGATACGGGTACAATAAAATCTTTGCTTGCAGCAGAATCACAGGTACATAGACTCAGACAATGCACAAAAACATAAATAATACACAAATTCTGCAAAACAGTGAAAAGGAAAAGACTGCAATAGACATGAGTGCAAAACACGATTGGAGAACAAGTCCATGGTAATGCAAGAGAGGACTTGTGTGTTCCATTGCTGAGATAGGATCAGTGTCGTGCCTCTCTATCCCCTTCGTGACAACCTGGCGATGAAGATGGATGTGAGGAGAGGCAGTGGGTAAGAGAGCTCTGTGCTCTGTCACCTCACTGTGTCATGCCTGCTGCTGGTGCAAACATGTGCCCCCACCCCCCGTCACCACCACAAACTAACCCCGTTACCCATGGCCTCCACTCACCCACAAGACCTTGACTCTTTGCTCAGGATGACAGAGATGAGCCACAGTCCCATTGCCCAGCCCCGGGCACATGCACTCTGGCAGAGGGGCATCGCAGGCCAGCCCGCCTCCCCACATGCACTCTGGCAGAGGGGCATCGCAGGCCAGCCCACCTCCCCACATGCTACATGACCAGAACACCACATTCCCCACAGTCTGAAGAAAGGTCTCGACGCGAAACGTCACCCATTCTTTGTCTCCAGAGATGCTGCCTGCCCCGCTGTGTTACTCAAGCATTTTGTGTCTATCTTCGGTGTAAAGACCAGCATCTGCCGTTCCTTCCTACACGTTCCCCACCTATTTTGGAGCTGTTTGGTTGTCAGATTACAGAGTAAATGTTAATCCCACGTCTCTGGTCTTTTTTTGGTATCTCATTGTTTCTCTTTCAGCTGCCAGGCCTCTACCGCCTTAGAACACGGGACACTACAGCACAAGAGCAGTCCCTTCGGACCACGATGTTTGTGCTGAACCTGATACCTTGTTATGGATGCCCCCACCCTAAGCAACTCCACCTCCCACCCCTCACTCCATCCAGCCTTCCTCCACTATTGGTCAGCTATCACAGTGTCTCTGTAAGAGTCATACAGCTTAGAATTAGGCCCTTCAGCCCCCCCCCAGGTCCATGCAGATGTTGTGACATGGTCAGCCTGTCGGGTTGCACATGTGCAGTGCTCAAGGTATTTTGTGACATTAAAGTAACTTTAAAGAGCAGCACAGTGGTGCAGCTGGTAGTACTGTTGCCTCACAGTGCCAGAGACCTGGTTTTGATCCTGACTTGATATGCTGCTAGTGTGTGGTGACCACGTGGATTTCCTCCGGGAGCTCCGGTTTACTCCCACACCCTAAAGACATGCGGGTTTGTAGGTTAATTGGCCGTTGTAAATTGCCCTTAATGCGTATTGAGTGGATGCGTAAGTAGGTGAACAGTGAACTGGTGTGAACAGGGGATTGATGACTGGCATGGATTCAGTGAGCCGAAGGGCCAGTTTTCATGCTGCATCTTCTAATAAATAAATAAATACAAGTTGTTGTTGGTCTGTCTTGAGCCAACTTGCCTGGTTGCCAATGTGGTGCTGAGATCAGCTGTCATCTGGGAGAGGACGGTCCATTAGTCAAGGCCAATCTCCTATGGGCAGGGTGTGGAAAAGCAAGGGCAGAGGTTAGGTTGTGGATGGAACTCGTAATGCGTCACTGTTCAACCTTCCGTACCTGAGCAGCACGGTGGCGCAGCGGTAGAGTTGCTGCACTTACAGCACCAGAGACCCGGGTTCGATCCTTACTATGGGTGCTATCTGTACGGAGTTTGTACGTTCTCCCTACGACCGTGTGGGTTTTCTCCGGGGTGCTGCGGTTTCCTCCCACACTCCAAAGACGTGCAGGTTTGTAGGCGTCTGTACTGTCCCTAGTGTGCAGGATAGAACTAGTGTACGGGGTGATCTTTGGTCGGCGCGGACTCACTGTATCTCTAAACTAAATTAAACAAAGTGAGCAGGGCAGGATGACTCAATGGTGACCATGCACTTCAAGCAAAGGGCAGATGAATGAAGTCTGACACCACACAATCAACCAGATGGTACTTTCTGCATGATCCACAAGGCAAATGAGACCAAGTCTGTACTACAGTACAATGGTAAGTGAAAGATACAAGTTCCTGTTGGGACCCAGGACAAAAATTCTCCCCTTATTGATCTAAACTACAAAGTTGAAAGTGTTGTAACGTTGGGTGTCTGATGTGAATTAAAGTGATTGGTAAACCATCTACACTAAGCTAACGCACTGTAAACCTATTTCATCAGCCTCCAGCCTTTGACAGTTGGATTCTCTTTAACCTGAAGCAAGTCCAATCAGCGATGGCAAAATGTTTCTTTGAACTCCCACCCCTAACCTTGCAATCCGTGGGGGAGATGGGAGATGCCATCATCTGTGAGGATTAAGGGTTTGGACAGATCCGATTTAAAGGCAGCTCTCCGGAGACTCATCCTGCTTAAGAGTCGAGTTGGGAGGAGCCTCAGAAGCAAAGGATTGAAGGAGTGTCAGGGAAGCTCCCGCAGGCACAAGCACATTTGACGTTGCAAACTGTTTACGCTTCCCTCAACTTGAGTGTGGGTCTACCTTCATGTCTGGAGGGATGTGTGCTGCTGCAAGAGGGGGAAATGTCATAATGTCTGTTAGCATAGAAACAGGCTCCGCAGCCCACCATGTCCACACACAGTAAACGGGCAGCGTTGTGGAACAGACTGAGTTAAGGCAAAGATATATGTTTTAGTTCATAATTTTTTAGTTTTCAGTTTTAAAGATACAGCTCACCAAGTCCACATCGACCATCGCTCATCCATTCGCACCAGTTCCACTTTCTCATAAACTCTCTGCACACTCAGAGCAGTTTACAGAGGCCAACTCACCTCCAGTCCCGCACGTCTCTGCGATGTGGGAATGAAACTGGAGCACCCAGAGGCAAGCCACGCAGTCACTAGGTGAATGTGCTAACTCCACACTCCTTCAATCCATTGGCATACAAGTTGGCTGCAGAAGGCTGTGGAGGCCAAGTTGATGGATATTTTAAGGCGGAGATGAATAGATTCTTGATTAGTACTGGTGTCAGGGGTTATGGGGAGAAGGAAGGAGAATGGGGTTGAGAGGGAAAGATAGATCAGCCATGATTGAATGGGGGAGTAGACTTGATGGGCTGATTGGCCTAATTCTGCTCCTGTAACTTATGAACTTAAGTATCTTTCAAAAGAAGGCCTCTGGTTTAGCATTGTGCTCCTGCAGCCCACATTGGGCACAAGCCTTTCCAATTCTGGGGCAGGAATGCCACTCATCCACGGCTCACATTATATCTTTCAAACATCCCATGTTCCACCTGCACGGACTGAGTCTTTTTCAACATAAACCCATAGCTGGAAACGGCTACTGCCTTAACCAGATGAGGAGTTTTATTGGCTGGCTGATCCTGTCTGCGGAACACGCATGATGAAAGGAAAAATCTGCCATTGTCAACACTGTCAACACCACATGAAAGAACAAGAAAATGACTTCAAATGAGTGGAGACCTGTGCTGAAATCTGGAGCAAACAATTTGGACCTCAGTGAGTGCAGCATCTGTAGAGGGAACTGGATAGACCATGATTTGTGTTGAAACATCAATTATCTCTTTGCCTCCTCAGATGCTGCCTGACTCGCTGAGTTCCTCTACCTGTTTGTACTTGATTTCCATTGAATAGCCAGTTTTGGTACTGATAGATAAATCAAAGTGGTCTCCAGAAGCGATGGATGTTTTCAAATTGGAATCCAACATCATGAATTTAGAATTTGGAGATATAGCTTGGAAACAGGCCCTTCAGCCCATCGAGTCCAGGCCAACCAGCGACCACTCCATACACTAACACTATCCTGCATACTTGGGACAATGTTACCAAAGTTAATTAACCTATAAACCCGCACATCTTTGGAATATAGGAGGAAACCGGAGCACACGGAGAAAACCCACACAGTCACAGGGAGAAGGTACAAACTCCTAAAAGACAGCACCCGTAGTCAGGATCGAACCCAGGTCTCTGGCGCTGTAAGGCAGCAACTCTTCGGCTGCAACGCTGTGCTGCCCCTGTTAGTAAATTTGACTACATATCAAACTAGATTAGATTACAAACTGAAATCTTTTATACAAAATTATCCCATTCCATGATAAAGGCTTGTTGACAACAGGCTTAGACCGATCTTTATTGAGTGATTCGCATGGAACTGGATCGTGTTCGAAACCTGCACTATTCAGCTGCCCGAGGTGCCTCTTGCTGTGTGCACTGCCAGCGTTTGCTGTTGCAAAGATTCTTCAGTTGGATATTAATGCTGACTTCTGGTGCTGATTACATGGAGCTTGCACGTTCTCGATGTGACCGCGTGGGTTTCAGCCAGGTCACTCTGGTTTACTCCCACATTCCTATACTGTGCGAGTTGGCTGGTTAATTGGCTGCTGTGAGTTGCCACTAGTGTTTAGGTGAGAGGTAGAAACTGGAGGGAGTTGATAGGAATGTGTTGAGAACAACATGGGAACCAGGGGAGCAGTGTTGCCGGAGCTGACCGGAGCGTCGCTCCGACACCTCGGCAAAAAAAAAGCCAAAATAAACAGCGGGGAATTTAACAGCGGCCGCTCTGGCACCAGTGACAGCTCTGGCACCAGTGACAGCTCTGGCACCAGTGACAGCTCTGGCACCAGTGACAGCTCTGGCACCAGTGACAGCTCTGGCACCAGTGACAGCTCTGGCACCAGTGACAGCTCTGGCACCAGTGACAGCTCTGGCACCAGTGACAGCTCTGGCACCAGTGACAGCTCCGGCACCTAAAGAATTAGCACTGCAACACTGATGGCAGCAGTGTATGGAGACAAAAGAGACTGCAAATGGTGGAGGAACTCGGTGAGTTGAACAACACCTGGAAGGGGGAAGGAATTGCCAAGGTTTGAGTCATGACTCTTTATGGATGGATGAAACAGACTCTCAACCTCAATCAATAAATCCTATCCTCCCACCCCCACCCCACCCCTCCCCCCCCCACAAAGATGCTGCTCAACCCATTGAGTTCCTATAGCATTTGGGCTTAGTGTGAAGGTTGATTAGTCGGCAGGGACTCAATAGACAGAAATGTAGGTTACTGTACCGTATGACCCTTTAACCTCAAAACTAGTGCATTCTCAACAAATGCAAAGAGATAGTCGGTGAAATCAGACCTGCAATGCCGAGGCAAGAAATAACCCAATACGAGCAGCAGTTGAAGTAGCATCAGCAGCCACACTGATCGAGAAGAGAACAATACCTCCTCACCGGCAGAGGTCATCTGGAGAGCTTGGTGCATGGTGGGCTCGGAGGCAAAGGGCCATGAACTCCCATCCATTGCGACAAAATAGTGCAACACGCCATCAGATGCCGCTAACGCAACATTACAAAACCTAAATGGTTCACTCCTGCTCGGCCCAGATGGCACATTGGGTTATGCTTCAGCTGTTTAAGGGATTGGGGGGACCACATCTGGACTACAGTATACCGTACAGGTTTCCTTATTTAAGCAAAGATATTTGGAGATCTACCAGCCTAACACCTGCAACAGGCAGCTGTTCTTATGAGGAAAGGCTTGATTTGTATGTATTGTTTACAAGAGCAAGAGGGGACATAGGAAATGCACAAGATTCAGCACAGTGGTGCATGGTGGAGGCACAGTGGTAGAGTTGCTGCCTTACTGTTTCCACGCTGCACAAAGTCTACTGCTGCCCGAATTACATCATTATGGAAAAGCATGACTCACCTCTCTGAGCTAAGCAATAAACAGTACCTGTGACAGTCTTAACTAACCCACAAGTCATTGTCCTGGAAACATTTACAGTGCCACAGCTAGTCACTGTTAAGCTTGTACTGCTCACAATGCCTCAAAACACAACACACATGATCTCGGAAGCCAGTGCAATGTGATGACAGTGCAGTTAGCAGTGTACGACTAGTGGGTCTGGCCTCAGAATAAAAGGATGTACCTTTAGAAAGGAGATGAGGATGAATTTCCTTAGTCAAAGTGTGCCGAATCTGTGGAATTCATTGCCACAGACAGCTGTGGAGGCCAATGGATATTTTTTAAAGGCGGAGATTTGCAGATTCTTGGTCAGTATGGATGTCAGGGGTTATGGGGAGAAGGCAGAAGAATGGGGTTGAAAGGGAAAGATCAGCCATGATTAAATGGCAGAGTAGACTTGATGGGCCAGCTGGTCTGTTTCTACTCCTCCGGAACAAGTGCGAGGGAGTGCAAATTTCATGCTCAAATGTAAATCATCCAGCTATCTTACCCTAATGTAGAAACAAGGAACTGCAGATGCTGGTTTACAAAAAAAAAGATACAAAGTGCTGGAGTAACTAAGCAGGTCAGGCCTCATAATGTGTGGGACTTGAGTAAATGTGCAGGAAGGAACTGCAGATACTTGTTTATACCGAAGATGGGCACAACATTCTGCAATAACTGATCGGGACAGGCAGCATCTCTGGAGAACGTGGATAGATGATGTTTCGGGTTGGGACGCTACTTCAGACTGAGTGTAGGAGGGGGTGGGGGAGGGGGTTGGAGGAAAGAAAGCTAAAAGAGAGGAGGGGCAAGGTAAAGCCTGGCAGGGAATAGGTGAACACAGGTGGGGGGCGGGGGGTAGACAGGCAGATGGTTGGACAAAGGTCAGAGATGATAAAAAGGTGCGAGACAAAAGGATTGAAGCCTTTTGAAGATTGAAGGTAAGAATGTAGGCGGAGGGGGCGGGGAGAAATCTGTGCGAGTCTGGTGGGGTACAGGGGAGGGGGGGGAGGGTTAAGTGGGGTGTTTGGGGAAGAAACGGGAGGGGTTGGGGGGATTGTTAGAGGGTACCTAAAATTGGAGGCACCATATCCGAAGGAGTGTTCTTCTAATCTACCCTGTGCAAAACAAAAATGTGAACAGCAGATAAAGGCTGGTCTATTGTTAAGGCCACATTTTCCGAATCAGAGGGCTGATGTCTCTTGCTCCCTGGACTCGACAGAAAATTCTCGGCTGACATCGTCAGGCACAGAAAAAAAGAAAGTATTCCTCCAGAATCAGAGGAGCGGCCTTTCCGGCGAGATGTTAAAGCAGTGTCCACCTCCTCTCGAGTGGAGAAAGGTTGTACGTCACGACAGACAAGCATCCTCAGTATCTCGACCATTTACTAATCTCTCCATCATTCTAACTGAGAGCAGATTGTCTGGCTATACTCTCATTGTTTGGCAGACACTTGCATACAAATTGGCCGCTGCTTTCCCTACATTCCAACAGCGACTACATTTCAAAAGCGCCTCGCTGAATGAACAGCACTTTGTGAAGCTGTGGAAAGCATGAGAAAAATTGTTCCCTTTCAAAAGAAAATTAAATTCTTTTGGAGCGCATTCAAAATGTTGGCAGCGATCTAATAGTTTCCCTCTGCAAAAACAAGGGCTGCACATTCACTGTGGTGGGCAGCGGCAAGGAGGAACAAGTCAACGGGGAAAGATGTCCCACTGCATGGGGGAGCTGGAGATAGTGGCGGTTCTTATTCAGGCTGGGAGGGAACATAAACCACAGTCATCCTGCACAGTTGGAAGAGCTGCACTCAGTTTCTGCTTCCCATTAAGTGGAGCAGATGAAAGGGGTAGGCCACAGTTAATAAAATAGTCCTTAGGTCTGCAAGATCCCTGAAAGTCCCACAAAGACTAAAGACCCCTCTGGTGATCCTCTATCCTTTGATGTAGACTTGTTTGCAGTTTACCATTTTGTACAGCAGGATGACACAGTGGATGACTCAGTTCATAGGTTCTCGGAGCAGAATTAGGACATTCGGCCCATCAAGTCTACACCGTGGGAGTATTGCATCCAGTTCTTGTCATCACACTTCAGCAGCAAAGACCCTGGAGAAGCTGAGGTTGCTCTCCTTAACATAATGGAGATTAGGCAGAGGTGTACAGAATCACAAAGGGGTTGCACTCAGTAGAAAGAAGCTATTGCCACCTGTAGAGAGTTCAAGAAGGTATTGATCTTTGCTGCAGACTAACAGCAAAGCACATTCCTTAAACCCAGGACAAGGGGTGAAATGTCTGATGAGGGGTCTCGACCCAAAACGTCACCTATTCCTTTTCTCCAGAGATGCTGAGCTACTCCTGCATTTTGTGTCAATCTTCCTTCAGAGGAGATGAAAGGGTTGCAGAGGAGAGTGTTGAGATGGATCTTAAAAGACTGGCAACGAGAACAGTTTTCATAAGTTCATGTTCTAGGAGCAGGATTGGGCCATCAGCCCATCAAGTTGACTCCGCCATTCAATCATGGCTGATCCATCTTTCCCTCTCAACACCATTCTACTGCCTTCTCCCCACAGCACTAATCAAGAATCAGTCCCACAACACTGGGGACCCAAGTTTGATCCTGACCTCGGGTGCTGTCTGTGTGAAGTTTGCTTTTTCTCCCATGTGTCCATTGGGAGGTCAATCGGCTGCTGTAAACTCCCTCTTGTGTGGATGAGTGTTATAATCAGGTGAAGGTTTGGGTGGGACGCATTGATAGGAATGTGGGGAGATTAAAATAAAACTGTTCTCAGTTAAGACCCATCTCTTCAACCAAGCTTGCATCTCCTCCTCTGCTGGGTTTAAGGAATGCACTTTGCTGCAGGTTTTCAGCTTGGGATTGGGCGCTGTCCACAATTCTGCAACTGGGGTGGCACGAAGGCCCAGTAGTAAAGTTGCTGCCTTACAGCGCCAGAGACCTTAGTTCAATCCTATCGACGGGTGCTGTCTGTACAGAGTTTGCACATTCTCCCCGTGACCGCGTGGGTTTTCTCTGGGTGCTCCGGTTTCCTCTCACACTCCAACAGCATTCAGGTTTGTAGATTAATGAGCTGAGGTAAAATTGCACATTGACCCTAGTGTGCAAGATAGTGTTATTGTACGTGATGATCGTGGTTAGCGTGGACTCGGTGGGCTGGATGGTCTGATTATGCGCTGTATCTCCAAAGTCTGAAATTGGGAGGTGAAGGAAGAGTGCGGTTCTGGACTAATAGCTCAGAGGCCCACACAGCTCTGCCTGTCTCTGTAGTCTCCAGTCATTGGCAGAGCAGTGGGAGCCCCATCTCCACCGACCCCAATCCTGACCCGAAATGTCCAGTGATCGGAGGTCCTCTCCCATTATATGAGGTCCTAAATGTGGTGCCATTGATGCCACAGCTGCCAGCATCAGACTTTATCCTGCGTGCGCAGTCAGCTCAGAAGGATGACATTTTCTCCACACTACTGGTGTCTGTCTGCACACCAGCCCCTTGGGGAAGGTCTGGCCTGATGACTGTGAATTCACAACACCAGTCAGAAACATTGCTGGTAATATTTCCACGCACAGCGACTGCGAGCCCTCTGCATCGGCACGGATAACAATGCTATCGGTTGCAATCGCGCGGCTCTACCAAACACGGAGAGAGGAGGTTGCATTGTGTCTTACGTCTTCAACCAACTTTGCAGCTTCCTGCAGCACTTCACATGCAGCTCCATTACGCAATGCCTAGCTGCTGCAGTAATGCAGGGAATCAGTTTGTGCACAGCAAGATCCAAAAGCTGCAATGTCACAGCGACAAGGTAGTCTGCTTTCTGGAAGCTGACCAAGGCTGCACGACAAGAAATGATCACATAAGCTGAAAAACCAACAGTAACATCAGAGGCCTCCTCAAACTCCGCCAGTATCTTGCATTTCAGGGAACTTTGTATTCATTTTGTTTAGTGATGAACTGGTACGTTTAAGGACGCTGTTCAGCCCGTAGTGTCCCTGCCAGTTCCTTGTCGAGTCTCCCATCGGTCTCATTCTTTGGCTGTTTCCTTGCAGCCTTGCTAATTAATGCGTCTCAAACATCAATCCAATTCTTTCTGAGAAGCCTGCTTCACCATCCCTGAGGGCAGTAAGTTCACATCATAAAGACTGTGCAACACCGTTTATCCCATACAGCCCGCCTCTATCTGTTGTTCACTTTAATGCTTGACCTCGGGTGCAGGCTGCGTGATGTTTGCATGCTCCCTCAGTTGGTTTCCTGGGGGCGCTCCAGTTTCTTACCGCATCCCAAAGATATATCCATTGGGAGGTTAATTTGCTGCTGGTAACTCCCTCTAGTGTAGATGAGAGAGAATCTGGTGTGGGAGGAGGTGTGGGGAGACGTTGATGGGAAAGTGGGGACTTAAAAATAAAACTTTATAATTCATTGCCACAGACTGCTGTGGAGGGCCAATCAGGTATGTAGGTTAATTGGCTGGGTAAATGTAAAAATTGTCCCTAGTGGGTGTAGGATGGTGTTAATGTACGGGGATCATTGGGCGGCACGGACTTGGAGGGCCGAAAAGGCCTGTTTCCGGCTGTATATATATGATATGATATGATAATGGATATTTTGAAGGCGGAGATGAACAGATTCTTAATTAGTACGGGTGTCAGGGGTTATGGGGAGAAGACAGCAGAATGGGGTTGAGAGGGAAAGATAGATCAGCCCTGATTGAATGGCGGAGTCAACTTGATGGGCTGATGGCCTAATTCTGCTCCTATAACATGAACTTATGAAAACTGTTCCCCTTGCCAGCTCTCGTTTAAGATCCATCTCAACACTCCTCTCTTCAACCCTTTCATCTCCTCTGAAGGAAGATAGACACAAAATGCTGGAGTAGCTCAGTGGTTCAGGCAGCATCTCCCGAGAAATGGAATAGGTGACGTTTCGGGTCAAGACCCTTCATCAGACATTTCACCTCCTGAGCTGAGTTTAAGTAATGCACTTTGTTGTTAGTCTGCAGCAAAGACCAATACCTTCTTGAACTCCCTGCAAGTGGTAACAGCTTCTCACTACTGAGTCCAAACCCTACATGACCTTGTACACCTCTGGATAATCTCCTTTATGTTAAGGAGAGCAACCCCAGCTTCTCCAGGGTCTTTGCTGCTGAAGTGTGATGACAAGAACTGGATGCAATACTCCAACCGTGTTCAAAGTACTATCCAGCTTTAATGTGCTCCTCCTTATGCCAGGAGCATTGGAGGTTATAGAACTTCGTAATATCATAAGCAGCACAGATAAGGTGAATGATCAGTCTTTTTCCCCAGGTAAGGGAATCCAAAACTAGAGGGCATAGGTTTAAAATGAGAGGAAGAAACATGGAACTAAATAAAAAGGACGCCAATTGCTGGAGTAACACAGCGGGCCAGGCCGTATCCCTGGAGAATATGGGTAGGTGATGTTTTGGTGAACGGTTGGGATCCTTCAGAGAGTGGAAGATTTAAAGGAGACCTAAGGAACGACTTTTCCCACACAGAGGATGTGGGTATATGGAACGAGCTGTCAGGGGAAGTAGTTGAAGCAGGTAGAATTACAACATTTGAAAGGATTTCGATAGATACGTGGATAGGAAAGGTTTAGAGAGATGTGGGCCATGCACAGGCATATTGGTCTAGATCAGGTAGTCAATAGACAATAGACAATAGGTGCAGGAGGAGGCCATTCGGCCCTTCGAGCCAGCACCGCCATTCAATGTGATCATGGCTGATCATTCTCAATCAGTACCCCGTTCCTGCCTTCTCCCCATACCCCCTGACTCCGCTATCCTTCAGAGCTCTATCTAGCTCTCTCTTGAATGCATTCAGAGAATTGGCCTCCACTGCCTTCTGAGGCAGAGAATTCCACAGATTCACAACTCTCTGACTGAAAAAGTTTTACCTCATCTCAGTTCTAAATGGCCTACCCCTTATTCTTAAACTGTGGCCCCTTGTTCTGGACTCCCCCAACATTGGGAACAGTCAGCCTGGTCAGCATGAACGAGTTGGGCCAAAGGGCCTTTTTCTGTATAATTTCCATATATAAGGCAATACAACTCTATCTACTTCTGCTTTCTCAACTTCTCTGCCAGTTTTAAAAATGGACATTGATGGACATTGTTGGAAAGGGTACACAGAAGATTTACGAGGATGTTGCCAGGAATCACGAGTCTGAGCTATAGAGAGAGATTGAGCGGGCTGAGACTCTATTCCTTGGAGCGCAGGAGGATGAAGGGTGATTTATAGAAGTGTATAAAATTATGAGAGGGATAGATCATGTAAATGCACAGTCTTTTGCCCAGAGTGGGGGAATCGAGAACCAGGGGATATACGTTTAAGATGAAGGGGAAAGATTTAATAGGAATCTGAGGGGTAACCTTTTCACACAAAGGGTGGTGGGTGTAAGGAATGAGCTGCTGGAAGAGATAATTGAGGCAGGGACAATTGCAACATTGAAGAAACAATTAGACAGGTACATGGATAGGACAGGTTTAGAGGGATATGGGATGAGCGTAGATGGGACATGTTGGTCGGTGTGGGCAAGTTGAGCCAAAGGGCCTGTTTCCACACTGTATGACTCTATGATTCTAGCACCTCAGTCACTTCAATGCAGAGTAAACATTCCAACCATATTATTTGGCCCATATGGTCTCCCTTTTTTGTTCTGCCAAAACATTTGTCCTTGCTCTCCTCAGTGTTAAGTCTCATCTGCCTCTCGTCAGGCAGCAAAGTCTTGTTGAACTCTTTTACAATCCTCGCAAGCTGTGGGACAGCAGATACGCGAGTAAATGTTTAAAACTTCTGATACACGTTAGATTTTAGCGTTATCTAGCCACCTACAAATTGGTTTCAATTAAAGGTCCTGCGAGCAGTAATTAACTGGAGAGTTAATTGGACTCCAGTTGGTCACAAGGTTCCATAATATTTACATCCTGCGGCTTTAGAGGCAGACTGAATTACACAGAGCTGCAATTTTGCAGTAGAATAGACCAGACCACTTCCACGTCGTGTAACACCACTCTGCCTGTAAAGCAATGTTGTCCTCTTGGTACAATCAATGTAGCAAGAGGACCACCACTGAATTTGCAGCACAAGTGGCTGTGCGGTGTAAATAGACACCCCAAGAACTTCACCTGACATTTTGGCAGGGAACCCTGGACACCTCAGGTCAACACTTTGACTGGAGAGGAGGGGAACAGGGAGATCTTCCTGCTTGTCAGTAGTAGGACCCTGTGCAAGCCAACTGGACTTGAGTACTGTATACCAATTCCCTTGATGCTTTCAAGAGAGAGTTAGATAGAGCTCTTAATGATAGCGGAGTCAGGGGGTATGGGGAGAGGGCAGGAACGGGGTACTTATTGTGGATGATCAGCCATGATCACATTGAATGGCTCGAAGGGCTAAATGGCCTACTCCTGCACCTATTGTCTATTGTAGATGCTGGTTTATGCCAAAGGTAGACTCAGCGGGTCAGGCAACATCTCTGGAGAAACAGGATGGGTGACAATTCAGGTTGGAAACCCTTCTTATGACTTGTGTAAAGAGGGGCTACTTTTGACATCTGCAGGTGAAGCAAAACTTGACAATGTAGTGCACGATGAGGAGGATTTACCAGACTTCAGAAGGACCTCAGCGAATGAAACAGGCAACCTAATGCAGATATGCATGAAATAATGTGCTGCAGGTGAAGCAACATGACGAAGCAGTAAAATACAAATGATATTCTCGAGAAGGACAAGGGCATTTATATTGAAGCTGGGCACAAAAAGCTAGAGTAACCCAGCGGGACAGGCACCATCTCTGGAGAGAAGGAATGGGTGACGTTTCAGGTCGAAACCGTTTTCAGCCCGAAACATCACCCATTCCTTATCTCCAGAGATGCTGCCTGTGCCGCTGAGTTACTCCAGCATTTTAAGTCCATCTTTGGTTTAAACCAGCGTCTGCAGTTCCTGCTTACAAAAGGGCATTTATATTGACTGATACTTGATGGCAGCAGGGGCAAAGGGAAGAGCGAGGTTATTCACTTTAATCGGAAGAATAGAAGGGGAGGCTGTTTGTTATGTAGGACGAGGGTACAGAATGTTGTAGCATAGAGGATCTCCCGGTTACCAAACATTTTAACTCCCCTTTCCATTCCCATACTGACCTTTCTGTCCAGGGCCTCCTCCACTGTCGAGTGAGGCCACACGAAAATTGGAGGAACAGCACCTCAAAACCCAACCCCCTCTTTCCCCTCCTGCGCCACTGAACTCCCACCTCTTTCTCCCCTCCATCACCTGCCTTCCTCCCCCTTGCTTTACAATCAGCAACTCTTCAAACCTGTCCACACTTTCCTTCCTTACTTTCCTATCTTTGGTCTTTGTTTCTATCAGCTCCCTCTCAAACCTTCCCTCACCCATGTTGAACTATTACCTGCATGCTCTGTTTTACCTCTCTGCTTTTCCAGCTTTCGTCTCTCCCCCCCCCCCCATGCAATCAGTCTGAAGGTCCCATCCCAAAAATTCCCTACCCATGTTCTCCAGGGATGCCGCCTGACCCACTGAGTTACTCCAGCACTTTGTGTTGGAATTTAGAAGGATGAGAGGGGATCTTATCGAAACGTATAAAATAATTGCTATTGAGGGCGTGCAGCGTAGGTTTACTAGATTAATTCCCGGAATGGCGGGACTGTCATTTGTTGAAAGACTGGAGCGACTAGGTTTGTATACACTGGAATTTAGAAGGATGAGAGGGGATCTTATCGAAACGTATACAATTATTAAGGGGTTGGACACGTTAGAGGCAGGAAACATGTTCCCAATGTTGGGGGAGTCCAGAACCAGGGGCCACAGTTTAAGAATAAGGGGTAGGCCATTTAGAACAGAGATAAGGAAAAACTTTTTTAGTCAGAGAGTTGTGAATCTGTGGAATTCTCTGCCTCAGAGGGCAGTGGAGGCCAATTCTCTGAATACATTCAAGAGAGAGCTAGATAGAGCTCTTAAGAATAGCGGAGTCAGGGAGTATGGGGAGAAGGCAGGAACGGGGTATTGATTGAGAATGATCAGCCATGATCACATTGAATGGCGGTGCTGGCTCGAAGGGCCGAATGGCCTTCTCCTGCACCTATTGTCTATTGTGTCCTCTTGTGCATTAACCACCATCTGCAGTTCTTTGTTTCTATGCTCTCTTGTTACTTGATGACTTTTTTTTTTAACCTGAAATTCTCAATGATCATCAGCCTTTAGATTACTCCAGGGCATAGATAGGGTAGATAGTTAGAACCCTTTTCCCTCGAGTGGAAATGACCAACACTAGAGGACATTAGCTATAAGGTAAGAGGGGGAAGGTTTCATGGTGATGTGTAGGACAAGTTTTTTTTACACAGAGGATAGTGAAGGCCTGGAACGCATTGCCATGGATGGCGGTGGAGGCAGATACGATAGTGGCGTTTAAAAGGCTTTTAGATTTGCACATGGGAATGCAGGAAATAGAGGAATATGGTTCATGTACAGCCAGATGAGATCAATTTAACTTGGCATCACTTTCAATACAAAGATTGTGGGCCTCAGAGTCCGTGCTGGTGCTGTGCTGTACTATGTCCATTATTCCATATGTAATCTGACAAACCTCCGTGAGTAGCTTCTTCAGAACAATTCACTCACTGGTATCTGTTGTTCTACAATGTAAACTATCTGTTCCAGAGGGACACTTGCTCCTGGACAGAGCGATACGTTGGATAAAGACCAGTCTGAAGAAGGGTCTCGACCCGAAACGTCACCCATTCCTTCTCTCCTGAAATGCTGCCGGACCCGCTGAGTTACTCCAGCATTTTGTGATACATTGGATAAAGAAGCAGACGGAATGGAAACATGTCCTTCCGCCCACCAAGTCAAACAGCCGCGTTACATCAATCGATCTTATTCTATCTGCACCCACATTCTTCCACGTCCTTACACACGAGGGAGAATTCACATTGAACAATTAACCTAGCAATAAAAGGTCGCCTACTCTGGACCCCTGCAGTAGGCTCCAGCCCGTAACTCACGCTCATGAACATGTTACGGGTTAATGGTGATGGCAATTTATACTACATATAACTTATCCTCTCCTTGCCCCCGAGGTACTTCATACTAACAAGCCGCATAATATCAAACACATTTAAACTCTGCTAATTCGCTGTCTGATCATTCGGAAATTTTGATGGTTCAGCGTTTGGCTCACTGGAGGATGCATGATGCACTTCCTTGTAAGTCACCAGGGCCCCACGTCACCTGAAACTCAGCACAGCTCAGCGCACCCCAGCAATGTACTGGGACCCTGCACCCTGAAAACTCACTGGGGCCCTGGACTCCCCTAAAACTCACCGGGAGACCGTGTTGCACTGCAATGCACCAGCACCCTGCTCCCCACATTTCCTTGAAGCTTAGTGAATACACTGGAAATGTATAATACTGTGTAACATCTAAAAAGAAACCTAATTAAATGTGTAGGACTATTAATAACATCCAGTAATCTGGAAAAATGGTTATAAAGGCATCAAGGTCCATAGCATTCCAGATTATCGGAGTTTTTGTTAGACAGTGTAAAAGAAACATCAGTGATTACCAGATATGGGGATATTTAAAAGAATGCACTTTCAGGAGCACAAGTAGTGATCACGCAGATGGTGTGCTGCAACATCATCAGATTCAGAGAATCCAGACAGGGAATATTGCCTGCTGGTCAAACTGCCCTTCAATGAAAGGAGGTGCTACTGCCCAGAAATCCCAGAAATGGCAGCAAGAGGAAGTGGGGTATGTGCTGTAGCTTGATCCAGAATGTTCTCCATGGAGGCTGCTGCACATCAATATTTAGTTGAAGTTGCGCTATGTTGCTAAGTTTAAAGGAGCAATTTCTATTTTTCACAGAGGCTGGTGCCTGGAACGCGCTGCGCTGCCAGAGGTGGTGGAGGCAGATACGATAGTGGCATTTAAGAGGCTTTTGGTGCACATGGAAATACAAGGAATGGAGGAACGTAGATCACGTGCATGCAGATAAGAGTTGGTCTTGGCATCGTGTTCGGTACAGGCATTGTGGGCCGAAGGATCTGCTCCTCTGCTGAACTGTCCTATGTTCCCTCCTGATCCTGCTCTTGGACTTGTTCAGCACTGGGAGTAGCCAATCATCCTGCCTTGGATAGAGTTCTCTGTCTGTGGTGAAGATACAGGAACACACTACAATTACAAGCCAGGTGGGCTGGTCTCACGTCCCTCTTGGGAGTGCGACTCACCCCATCCCATCACACACCCCATCCCATCACACACGTGTGCTAGCAGGGTGGGAGGGGGGATGGTGGCTAGGGAAGGGGGAGATACTGCCGGGGATCTTGGAAAAAGAAACACCAGTTTTATTCACTGCAAATTTAAACAGCACCTCAGGCAGATTGACCAAACTACCCCAGGGCTCAACACAAACCTGGCAGTGGAGATTCCACAGCTTTCTTGTCCAACCCCCACCCCATCCCAGTGTCCAACCCCTGTCCCATCTCAGGGAACATTTGTACCGAGACCAGAGCCACACCCAGAAAAAGAAGAGCAAGGGAAAAGATAACAATGTCCCCTTTACCGAGACGTGGAAGGAAAGATTTAATTAATAAAACTTGATAATGGCATAACAGGGATGAAAGTGATGAAGGAAACGGTGAGAGAAAAAAAAGGGGGAGAGAAAATGAGAAGTCGGAGAAAAAGAGAAGAGAGAAAAAGAGAGAGGAAAAGAGAAAGAGAGCAGAGGACGAGGGAGAAAAAAGAAAGGGAGAAGAAAAAAGTGGGGGGGGGGGGGGAGAGAGAGGGGAGAAAAAGAGTGAGGGGTGGAGAGTGAGAGTGAAAAGTGAGCGAGAGAAAAAGAGTGAGAGAAAAAGAGGGAGAGGGAGAGGGAAATGAAGAAAGTGAGAGAAAGAGAGTGAGAGTGAGAGAAAGAGAGTGAGAGAAAGAGAGTGAGAGAAAGAGAGTGAGAGAAAGAGAGTGAGAGAAAGAGAGTGAGAGAAAGAGAGTGAGAGAAAGAGAGTGAGAGAAAGAGAGTGAGAGAAAGAGAGTGAGAGAAAGAGAGTGAGAGAAAGAGAGTGAGAGAAAGAGAGTGAGAGAAAGAGAGTGAGAGAAAGAGAGTGAGAGAAAGAGAGTGAGAGAAAGAGAGTGAGAGAAAGAGAGTGAGAGAAAGAGAGTGAGAGAAAGAGAGTGAGAGAAAGAGAGTGAGAGAAAGAGAGTGAGAGAAAGAGAGTGAGAGAAAGAGAGTGAGAGAAAGAGAGTGAGAGAAAGAGAGTGAGAGAAAGAGAGTGAGAGAAAGAGAGTGAGAGAAAAAGTGTGGGGGAATAAAGTGTGTGAGAGAGAAAAAATGAGAGAAAGAATGGCAGAGAAAAAAGAGTGAGAGAGAGGAAAGAAGAGAGAGGAGAGACAGAAAGGGAATGAGGATGAGAGACAGAGAGGGAGGGAAGGATCGCGGGGAGATGTGGACAGGGAGCTGCGGCCGCTGTACTCACGGCTGTAGGTGACAGGGAGCTTCACCAGGGGATGGTAGTGGCCGTACATGTCGCTGCCTCGCTCCTACCAGCGCTTCATACTTGGTGCCGGCGACCGCCTCTCATGTCCTACTGCCGGCCACACGGGTGCCGGGTCCACGGTGCTCGCCCGCTCCCGGACATGCGAGGAGCTGCTGCTGCTGCTGCTGCTGCTGCTGGCCGCTGCAAAGACGCTCCACGCCTGGCTGGCTGCCTGGCTGCCTGGCTGCCTGGCTGGCTGGCTGGCTGCCTGCCTGCCACCCATGCACCGGTGTGCCTGTCCCCCTGCTGCTCCCCGCCGCTGCAGACAGCGAGCCCCCCACACACCACACAGCGCCGTGCACCACCGCACCGCCCCGCCGCTCTCTTAAAGGAACAAGGCAGCAGCCCAGCCCAGCCCGGCCTGGCGTTCAGCCCCTCGGTCTGATTGCCTCAGCTACCAGCCTCACTTCAATGAGACATAACCCACGCAATCAGCCAGATGGCCTCTGTTCCAAGGATGAGTGCAGGATGGATATCCAGATGTTCCAGGGATGAGTGTAGGATGGATATCCAGATGTTCCAGGGATGAGTGCAGGATGGATATCCAGATGTTCCAGGGATGAGTGCAGGATGGATATCCAGATGTTCCAGGGATGAGTGTAGGATGGATATCCAGATGTTCCAGGGATGAGTGCAGGATGGATATCCAGATGTTCCAGGGATGAGTGCAGGATGGATATCCAGATGTTCCAGGGATGAGTGCAGGATGGATATCCAGATGTTCCAGGGATGAGTGTAGGATGGATATCCAGATGTTCCAGGGATGAGTGCAGGATGGATATCCAGATGTTCCAGGGATGAGTGCAGGATGGATATCCAGATGTTCCAGGGATGAGTGCAGGATGGATATCCAGATGTTCCAGGGATGAGTGCAGGATGGATATCCAGATGTTCCAGGGATGAGTGTAGGATGGATATCCAGATGTTCCAGGGATGAGTGTAGGATGGATATCCAGATGTTCCAGGGATGAGTGTAGGATGGATATCCAGATGTTCCAGGGATGAGTGTAGGATGGATATCCAGATGTTCCAGGGATGAGTGTAGGATGGATATCCAGATGTTCCAGGGATGAGTAGTGTCAGGGAGATGTTTCTGCTGTGGGCCTACCACCGTCACAGGTCCACAGCAGAAACCATCTCCCTGACCCTACGCTCATCCCTGGAACATCTGGATAACAAGGACATCTAGATCAGACTCCTGGAGAAACTAGGGACTGCAGGCGCTAGTGTACATAAAGATAAACACAAAGTACAGGAGTAAGTACAAAGCACAAAAGTACAGAAGGGTCTCGACCTGAAACGTCACCCATTCCTTCTCTCCAGAAATGCTGCCTGTCCCACGGAGTTACTCCAGCATTTTGTGTCTACCTGCAGGAGTAACTCAGCAGGTCAGGCAGCATCTCTGGAGAACATCCCTGGGGAACATGTTGGGGCCCCAACCCTAACATTACCGATACATGTTCTCCAATGATGCTGCCTGACTCCTGAGTTACTCCAGCATATTGCGTCTACCTTTAGATCAGACTCCTGTTTATAGAGTAACACCATCTTCAACAACATAATTCCAGCAAAACATCTCCAAACTTAGATCCAGGACTCAGCGCACCCCCCTGTGACCAGATGCCTCTGCTCCATGCACTCCTGACGGCGAGGACAAGTTCTGCTCTAAATCAATTAAGTTTTGATACGACAGCACCACATCATAGTGAACCATATCTCAAACAACAAGACGAGAGTAGCAGATGGAGAGCTTAGTCGTGTTGTGTCAAGATGATAACCTCCCCCTCAATGTCAACAAAACAAAGGGGCTTGCCATGACATCAGGAAGTGTGGTGGAGTACCCACTGTATCACTGGTGCTGAAGTGGTGATGGCTGAGAGATAGTGAAAGAGATGGAGAGGGATAGAGATAGAGATAGAGATAGATAGAGAGATAGAGAGATAGAGATAGAGAGGAGTTTGAGTTTAGTTTATTGTCACGAGGTACAGTGAAAAGCTTTTATTGCGTGCTATCCAGTTAGGGGAAAGACAATGCGTAATTATAATCGAACCATCCGCAGTGTACAAATACGTGATAGAGAATAACGTGATTAATGTTCAGTGCAAGATAAACATAGAACATAGAAACATGGAAAAATAGGTGCAGTAATTGGCCATTCGAGTCAGCACCGCCATCTGATCATGGCTGATCATCTAAAATCAGTACACTGTTCCTGCTTTTCCCCGATATCCCTTGAGTCCTTTAGCTCTAAGGGCTAAATCTAACTCTCTCTTGAAAACATCCAGTGAATTGGCCTCCACTGCCTTCTGCAGCAGAGAATTCCCCAGATTCACAACTCTCTGGGTGAATTTTTTTTTCCTCATCTCAGTCCTAAATGGCCTACCCCTTATTCTTAAACTATGACCCCTGGTTCTGGACTCCCCCAATATTGGGACCATTTTTCCTGCATCTAGCCTGTCCAATCCTTTAAGAATTTTACATGTTTCTATAATAAGCCCTCTCATCCTTCTACATTCCAGTGAATACAAGCCCAGTCGACCCATTCTTTCATAATGTGGCAATCCCACCATCCCAGAAATTAACCTGGTGAACCTATGCTGCACTCAACAGCAATAATGTCCTTCCTCAAATTAGGAGACCAAAATTGCACACAATACTCCAAGTGCGGTCTCATCGGGGCCCTGTACAACTGCAGTAGGTCCTCCTTGCTCCTAAACTCAAATCCTCTTGCAATGAAGGCCAACATGCCATTAGTTTTCTTCATTGCATGCTGTACCTGCATGCTTACTTTCAGTAACTGATCTACAAGCACACCCAGGTCTCATTGCACCTCCACTTTTCCTAATCTGACACCATTCAGATAATGTAAGAAAATAACTGCAGATGCTGGTACAAATCGAAGGTATCACCAAATGCTGGAGTAACTCAGCAGGTCAGGCAGCATGTAGGAGAGAGGGAATGAATGGGTGACGTTTCGGGTCGAGACCCTTCTTCAGACCGATGTCAGAGGGGCGGGACAAAGAAAGGATATAGGTGGAGACAGGAAGAGTGGGAGAACTGGGAAGGGGGAGGGGGGAAAAGAGAGAGACAGAGGAACTATCTAAAGTTGGAGAAGTCAATGTTCATACCGTGGGCTGCAAGCTGCCCAAGCGAAATATGAGGTGCTGTTCCTCCAATTTTAGGTGGGCCTCACTATGGCACTGGAGGAGGCCCATGACAGAAAGGTCAGACTGGGAGTGGGAGGGGGAGTTGAAGTGCTCAGCCACCTGGAGATCAGGTTGGTTAAGGCGGACTGAGCGAAGATGTTGAGCGAAACGATCGCCGAGCCTGCGTTTGGTCTCGCCGATGTAAAGAAGTTGACATCTAGAGCAGCGGATACAATAGATGAGGTTGGAGGAGGTGCAGGTGAACCTCTGTCTCACCTGGAACGACTGTTTGGATCCTTGGATGGAGTTGAGGGGGGAGGTAAAGGGACAGGTGTTGCATCTCCTGCGGTTGCAGGGGAAAGTGCCCGGGGAGGGGATAGTTTGGGTAGGAAAGGACGAGTGGACCAGGGAGTTACGGAGGGAACGGTCTCTGCGGAATGCAGAAAGGGGAGGAGATGGGAAGATGTGGCCAGTAGTGGGGTCCCGTTGGAGGTGACGGAAATGTTGGAGGATGATTTGGATACGCTGGCTGATGGGGTGGAAGGTGAGGACAAGGGGGATTCTGTTCTTGTTACGAATGGGGGGAGGGGGAGCAAGAGCGGAGCTGCGGGATATAGAGGATGCCCTAGTGAAAGCCTCATCTATAATGGTAGAGGGAAGCCCCGTTTCCTGAAGAATGAGGACATCTCTGATGCCCTAGTGTGAAACACCTCATCCCGGGCGCAGATGCGGTGTAGACGGAGGAATTGGGAGTAGGGGATAGACTTTTTGCAGGAGTCAGGGTGGGAAGAGGTGTAGTCCAGATAGCTGTGCGAGTCAGTGGGTTTGTAGTAGATGTCAGTCACTAGCCTGTCTCCTGTGATGGAGATGGTGAGGTCCAGAAACGGTAGGGAGATGTCGGAGATAGTCCAAGTATATTTAAGAGCAGGATGGAAATTGGTGGTGAAATGTATGAAGTCAGTGAGTTCTGCACGGGTACAAGAGGTAGCACCAATGCAGTCGTCGATGTAGCGGAGGTAGAGTTCGGGGATGGGGCCGGTGTACATCTGGAACAGGGATTGTTCGACGTACCCGACAAAGAGGCAGGCGTAGCTAGGGCCCATGCGAGTGCCCATAGCTACGCCTCTGGTTTGAAGGAAGTGGGTGGAGTCAAAGGAGAAGTTGTTAAGGGTAAGAACCAGCTCTGCTAGGCGGAGGAGAGTGTTAGTAAATGGGGATTGGCTGGTTCTACGGTCGAGGAAGAAACGGAGGGCTTCAAGACTATCCTTGTGGGGGATGGAAGTGTAGAGTGATTGGACATCCATGGTAAAGATGAGGGAGTGGGGGCCTGGACACTGGAAGTTATCGAGGAGATGGAGAGCATGTGAGGTGTCTTGGAAGTAGGTGGGGATGGAGTCGAGGTAGGTGGAAATAAGTTTGGTGGGACATGAACAGGCAGAAACAATGGGTCTGCCAGGACAGTTATGTTTATGTTTTTTAGGTAGAAGGTAAAATCGGGCCGTGCGGGGCTGGGGAACGATAAGGTTGGAGGCATTTCTTTTTGTCCCGCCACCCTGACATCAGTCTGAAGAAGGGTCTTGACCCGACACGTCACCCATTCCCTCTCTCCTAGATGCTGCCTGACCTGCTGAGTTACTCCAGCATTTTGTGATACCATTCAGATAATAATCTGCCTTCCAGTAAAATCTGATCAAAGATAGTCCGTGGTCTCCAATGAAGTATATTGTAGCTCAGGACTGTTCTCTAGTTGTTGATAGGATGGTCCAATTACCTGATAACAGCTAGGAAGAAACTGTCCCTGAAACTGGAGGTGTGTGTTTTCACACTTTTATGCCACTTGCCTGATGGGAGAGGGGAGAAGGATTGGCTGGAGCCAGACTCATCCTTGATGATGCTAGTGGCATGGAGTCAATGGAAGGGAGGTTGGTTATGGTCTGGGTTGCGTCTGCAATTCTCTGCAATTTCTTATGGTCGAGATGGTTGAGAGCTCCAGGTTCCTAGGTGTAAATATCACCAACAATTTGTCCTAGTAGAACCATATTAACACCATGACCAAGAAAGCACATCAACCCCACTCTCTCCTCAAAGGACTAAGGATGTCTCCAATGATTCTTACCAATTTCTGCAGATTCACCATAGAAAGCGTTCTATCGGGATGCATCATAGCAATTACTCTGCAGGGAGTTTGCAAAGCAGCCTTGTCCATCATTTACCTCCCCCCATTGACTCCATCTACACTTCATGCTTCCTCAGAATATCGGGCAACATGATCAAGAACTCACTTCTTGTTTCTCCCTTCTCCTGCTGGGCAGAAGATACAACAGCTTGAAAAAAATGAACCACCAGATTCAATCATAGCTTCTTCCCTGCTGTTATCAGATTCTTGAATGGTCTGATATGCGAAGGATGTATTCCAGCCCATGCACGTTTTTATCTGCACATTATCTGTAGCTGTAACTTACATTCTACACTCACTGTTCATTTTCTCTTTTGAGTGCTGATTGTACTCATGCATGGTATGAGTTGCCTGGACAGCACAATAAAACAAAGTGTTTCACTGCATCACGATACAGTAATGAGCCAATACCAACACCATTGCGGGATTATGCATGGTCGCTCAGCCCCAGCCAGAGTTCTGTGAGCAATTCTCTTCAAGGTTCAGTGTTCTTATGAGGCCAATGCTTTGCCTCATCTCTACCTGCAATGTTTTGTAACTATGGAACTATTACTATCTCCTTCTCTGCCTTCTAAACTGTTGTAACTTGGGAAAACTACAGACAGTTGTACGTTTAGCACAGCTCCCAGAGAAAGTGGAAAATAAGGACCAGATTGCCCAAGAAATTGGTTCCCATGTCAGAACACATGAACACAAAAAATAGAAACAGAACCAAGTCATTTTTCTGCACTTACTCCATATGGCTTGATTAGTTTATTATTGAAAATTCTACTGATCTCATTCTTGAATATACTCAGTGTCTGAGCATCATTGGGTCTTCAGAGTAGAGACTTCCAAAGGTTCAAGAACCTGAGTGAAAACATTTCTTCTCAGTCCTGAATAACCAATCTCTTAGGCTGTGCCGCTCCTTCGAGACATAGCAATGTGGGGAAACATCATCTTAACATCAATCCTATCAAGCCCTTTAGGAACATTGTATGAGATTCTTTCTCCATCTTCTGAACCGCAAGAACATAGATCATTCTGGTTAATTTCTCACCTACGACATTCACCTCAGTCTTAGTACCCTTTTTGATGAACCTTTGCTTTATCCCTCGATCACATCGTCAGGTATGAGACCAAATCGATCTCCTCCTGCGTTATCAGGCTTCTGAACGGTAGTTCCATAAACTAGGATACAGTCTAATTCTCCTCAGACTCATTGCGGATGTTAACTTTGTCTCTGGAACTGTTACGCTACATTGCTGAGAACCATATTCTGCACTCTGTATTTTTCACTTTGTTCTACCTATTGCACATGAGTATTTATGCATAGTATTATCTGTTTGGATTGGACGGCATGCAAAACAAAGCTTTTTACTGTACTTCAGTACACACGACAAGAAAAACCTAAACAATATTCTGGGTGTGCACTCACCAGGGCTTTATGCATTGTGGAATCCTGGCACCGTGGGCACGGTTGCCAAGGTCAAAAAGAGAGGCTGTCTCCTGCTGTAGGCTTTGTCATCAACAATCAGCTGTGACGTGTATGCAGGTAGTCCAGACGAGAGGCGGCAAAATGTGCAGTCATTGTATTATAAAAGGACACAAAGTGCTGGAGTAACTCTGCAGATCAATGCTCCTTGACCTGCTGATTTACTCCAGCACTTTGTGTCCTTTTGTGTATTAATCAGCACCTGCAGTTCTTTGTTTCTACATTTTCATTGATCCACTGCAAAATCTCCTTAAGGTATGCCAACTTTGAAAAAGCTCGCCTCCTCTCACCGACAACGGGCCCCGACCCAAAATGTCACCTATCCATGTTCTCCAGAGATACTGCCTGACCTGTTGAGTGACCCCAGCACTTTGTGTCCTTTTGTGTATTAACCAGCATCTGCAGTTCTTTGCTTCGATAGTCAATATGTTATAATGGTTGTTGGGCATAATGTAAATGAGGAAATTGGAGGTGCATGTGGCAAGAGTAATGCAATAATCACAAGGGGTTTCAATTTACATAAACACCGGTCAAATCATATCAGCATCAACAATGTAGAGAATGAATCTTGAACTGTAGACAAGACAGATATCCAGGTAAATGTGCCCAGGAACTGAGTGGGGAACGTGTTGTTTGAGATCTTGTCTGTGCAACCAAAGAGGGTTAATTAATGCTCATGTTGTTAAAGGGTCCTGAGGGAAGAATGACAATAATGTGACAGAATTTTACATTAACATCAAACGTGATGTATTTTAATCGGACTCCAAGGTTTACAAACCTTTGTTTAGGGCAATTTGGTGATAGTAATTCGGGAAACTATATTTTAGTGAATGCCTGCGGAAAGGCATTGGCTAAGATTTATAGAACTAATACACAATTGCAGAAAATACACATTCTTCCAAAGCACAATAAAAAAATGACAAGATGTCCAACAATGGATTAAAGTAGGAAGTGAAAACAGTTTAAATTGAAGAAAAGGCTTATAACGTTGTCAGAAAAACGTTGCGAACGAATGAGAATTCACCAAAGAATTTTCAAGAAATGTATAAGGAAAAGGAAAATGGAATGTGAAAGTAGAATATAAGAAATATTAAATCAGGCTGTGGGCATGTGAAAAGGAAAGGACTAGCAGGAGGAGTGTGGTGAACAAGACAGTGTATTCTGGAGTAGGGGTATGGCAAAAGAATTAAACAAAAAACAGCCTCTTCCCCGCTTTTATCAGACTCTTGAACAAACCTCCCATTTTCAAAGGATAAATTCCAAATCTTCCAAGCAACCTTGTCGCAGGCCTTGCACCTTTTTTAAAAACTGCGTTTTTTCTGCAGCTGCAAGTCTTTATTCTGCACTCTCTTTTGCACTATTTGTTGTACTCATGTTTGGTATGTAAAACAGCTTTTCACTGTATCTAAGTACACGTGACAATAATAAATTAATACCAATATGAAGATAAGGGTTTAGCCTAATCTTTGTGCGTAGTGCGGGGTGGTTGATCTGGTGTTGAAGAGAAGACAATTAATAACGATAATCAAGGTGTGTCAAGATGGGACCAGGCACACAGCAATAATTCATACCTCCAATTAGTGTCAGAGCAAGGAAAAATGGAAAAAAAGCTAAATTGAAGACACTTTATATACTGCAAGCAGTATTTATTGCAAGATAGATAAATTGATGACATAAATAGGATGCCCAGTGGCATGACTGGTAGAGCCACTCACTGCCTCACAGGGCCAGAGAGCAGGATTCAATCCTGACCTCCGGTGCTATCTGTTTGGAATTTACATATTCTCCCTGGAATCACGTGGGTTTCCCCCCAGGTGCTCTGGTTTCCCCGCACATCCGCAAGACACGTGGGTTGATCGGTTAGTTGGCTGTGTTGCAAATTATCCCTAATGTAAGAAAGTAGAGAGATTATTATGGTTGGCACGGTGGGCTGAAGTGTTTGTTTCTATTCTCTTTGACTCAAATTTTAAAAATGGGATTCATTAAGGACTGGTGTAGATGGGTGGTTGATGGTTGCCATGGGCTAAAAGGCCTTTCTCCATGCTGTATTTGTGTATGATTGGTGCAATCCAACAGACATTAAAGACAGTGGAAAAGACCCAAAGTGCTGGAGTAACTCAGCGGGTCAGGCAAAATCTCTGGTGAACATGGATAGGTGATGTTTGGGTTGGGAGCCTTCTTCAGACCTGCTGGATGACACCAGCACTTTGTCGTTTTTTGCAAACCAACATTTGCAGTTCCTTGTTTCAGCCATTTGAGAGACAGGTTGCAAATTGATCAATGTTGGGAATCAAATATACGAGGGTACTTATCTCTAGGAAAAAACAGAACATGAGGCAAACAAGGCAGAATCAGTGTATGTAGGAAGGAACTGTAGACGCTGGTTTACATCAAAAATAGACACAAAATGCTGGAGTAACTCAGCAGCTCGCAGCATCTCTGGAGAAAAGGAATAGGTGACATTTCAGGTCAGATCAAGTTGGGTAGAGAAAAAAATGAGTTGTGGAAGACATTGAACGGGGTTGTACATAGACCCACAAAGAACAATAGCAACGCAGGGCATAGTGAAACTCAGGAAATTAGAGGAACATGCAAAGAGAATAACACAATTATCATTGGGACATAATTAGCAATTCCTGGAATATACAAAAGGCAAATCTTTAGATCACCACAGTAAAAAGCCCATGCGTGAGCGTACAGTACCCTCCATAACGTTCGGGACAAAGACCCATCATTTATTTATTTGCCTCTGTACTCCACAATTTGAGATTTGTAATAGAAAAAAATCACACGTGGTTAAAGTGCACATTGTCAGATTTTATTAAAGGGTATTTTAATACATTTTGGTTTCACCATGTAGAAATTACAGCTGTGTTTATACATAGTCCCCCCATTTCAGGGCACCATAATGTTTGGGACACATGGCTTCACAGACGTTTGTAATTGCTCATGTGTGTTTAATTGCCTCCTTAATGCAGGTATAAGAGAGCTCCCAGCACCCAGTCTTTCCTCTTGTCTTTCCATCACATTTGGAAACTTTTATTGCTGTTTATCAACATGAGGACCAAAGATGTGCCAATGAAAGTCAAAGAAGCCATTATGAGACTGGGAAACAAGAATAAAACTGTTAGAGACATCAGCCAAACCTTGGGCTTACCAAAATCAATTGCTTGGAACATCATTAAGAAGAAAGAGAGCACTGGTGAGGTTACTAATCATAAAGGGACTGGCAGGCCAAGGGACACCTCCACAGCTGATGACAGAAGAATTCTCTCTATAATAAAGAAAAATCCCCAAACACCTGTCCGACAGATCAGAAACACTCTTCAGGAGTCAGGTGTGGATTTGTCAATGACCACTGTCCGCAGAAGACTTCATGAACAGAAATACAGAGGCTACACTGCAAGATGCAAACCACTGGTCAGCTGCAAAAATAGGATGGCCAGGTTACAGTTTGCCAAGTAGTACTTAAAAGAGCAACCACAGTTCGGGAAAAAGGTCTTGTGGACAGATGAGACGAAAAGTGATGGCAAGAGCAAAGTATGGAGGAGAGAAGGAACTGTCCAAGATCCAAAGTATACCACCTCATCTGTGAAGCACGGTGGTGGGGGTGTTATGGCCTGGGCATGTATGGCTGCTGAAGGCACTGGCTCACTTATCTTCATTGATGATACAACTGCTGATGGTAGTAGCATAATGAATTCTGAAGTGTATAGACACACCCTACCTGCTCAAGTTCAAACAAATGTCGCAAAACTCATTGGCCGGCGGTTCATTCTACAGCAAGACAATGATCCCAAATATACTGCTAAAGCAACAAAGGAATTTTTCAAAGCTTAAAAAATGGTCAATTCTTGAGTGGCCAAATCAATCACCCGATCCGAACCGAATTGAGCATGCCTTTTATATGCTGAAGAGAAAACTGAAGGGGTCTGGCCCCCAAAACAAGCATAAGCTAAAGATGGCTGCAATACAGGCCTGGCAGAGCATCACCAGAGAAGACACCCAGCAACTGGTGATGTCCATGAATCGCAGACTTCAAGCAGTCATTGCATGCAAAGGATATGCAACAAAGTACTAAACATGACTACTTTCATTTATATCACATTGCTGTGTCCCTAACATTACGGTGCCCTGAAATGGGGGGACTATGTATAAACACTGCTATAATTTCTACATGGTGAAACCAAAATGTATAAAAATGGCCTTTATTAAAATCTGACAATGTGCACTTTAACCACATGTGATTTTTTTCTATTACAAATCTCAAATTGTGGAGTACAGAGGCAAATAAATAAATGATGGGTCTTCGTCCCAATCATTATGGAGGGCACTGTAAGTCAGCAGATGCTGGAATCTGGAGCACAAAACAAACTGCTGAAGGAATTCAACAGTATCTCTGGAGGGGGGGCTAAAGGAATTGCCTAAATTTTGGGTTGAGATCCTGCATCGTGAGTGAACGGTTTATTTTAGATCAAGTACTTGCAACGAGCAAGGGTTAATTAATAATTCAGTAACTAAGGGGTCCTTAGGGAAAGGTCGTTATTATACAGGTTCTCGTTTATTTGAGACAGGGTTCTGTTCCAGAGAACTGAACGTAACTCGAACAGTTCACGTCGGAAATGCAGTCGACTGGCAAATATATTTAAACAAAATCAGAGGCCATCCAAGGGCAAAACGTTGTTCAAGCAGCCCTTCAGATATTCTTGCGAACCCAGTTCTCAGAGAGCAGAAGATGCCTGCAATCCTGCTGCAGCTGGCAAATCCACCCCATCATTCCCCCAAACTCTCGGTCGTTTATGCAGGTTGGACGTAAGTTGGGTGTTTGTAACCAGAGAGGGCATCGACGATGGAATTTGATATTAACACCGAAAGAGATTTAGTTCCGTCAGAAACCAGAGACTCTAAACTAAACAAAGCTAACCTCAAATGCATGAGATGTGAATTGGCTCTGGTGAGCCAGGAAACTATATTGAAAGGCATGTCAGTGGGTAAACAATGGCCAACATTTAAAGAAATACTACCAAGTTTACAACAAATAAATATCCCTTAGACCACAAAAACACAGGCGGAAAAGTGCTTCAACTGTGGTTAACTCAAGTTAAAGATATTATGGGATCAAAGGAAAAGGCTTCTAACATTGCAGAAAGAAGCCATGAGGCTGAGTAAAGGGAAAATATCAAAATTTAGCCAGGCAGCAGAGCCCATTTTCTGCCCTTCTATTCCGTCGTACACTGTTATTCAATGTGGGAGAGCACACACTCATCTGCAGAGGGCAGATGTTGTGTGGGAATCAGATTTCTTCATAAGTTTATAAGTTCTAGGAGCAGTATTAGGTCATTTGGCCCATCGTCTACTCCACCATTCAATCTTGGCTGATCTATCTTTCTCTCCCAACCCCATTCTCCTGCCTTCTCCCATAAACCCATGAGACCTCTACTAATCATGAATCTGTCAATCTCTGCCTAGAAAAATATCCATTGATTTTGCCTCCACAGCTGTCTGTAGGAATGAATTCCACAGATTCACCACTCTCTGACTACAGAAATTCCTCCTCATCGCCTTTCTAAAGGTAGGAAGGAACTACAGATGCTGGTTTAAACCAAAGATGGACACAAAATTCTGGAGTGACTCAGTGGGACAGGCAGCATCTCGAGAGAGAAGGAATGGGTGACATTTCGGGTCGAGACCCTTCTTCAGACTGATATCAGGGGAGAGGGAAATGCTTAGGTCAGGAAGTGTAAGGTATGAAAACAGGACAAAGGGAATGGAGATCAAGGAAAATGTAGAATAGATCAATGTTAGCTGGGAGAAGGTAACAACAAAGCAAATAGAGATAAAATGTAGTTGGAGACAGTAAGACTGGTCGGAGAACAGGGAAGGGTGAGGAGTGGAGAGAGGGAAAGCAAGGGTTACGAAGTTAGAGAAGTCAATGTTCATACCGCTGGGGTGTAAGCTGCCCAAGTGAAATATGAGGTGCTGCTCCTCCAATTTGCACTGGGCCTCACTCTGACCATGGAGATCAGTCTGAAGAAGGGCCGCGACCCGAAACATCACCCATTCTTTCTCTCCAGATATGCTGCCTGTCCCGCTGAGTTACTCCAGCATTTTGTGTCTATCTTCCTTTCTGAAGGTATGTCCTTTTATTCTGAGGCTATTGCCTCTAGTCCTAGACTCGCCCACGAGTGGAAACATCCCCTTCGCATCCACGCTATCCAAGCCCTTTACTATTCGGTAAGTTTCAATGAGGTCCCTCTTCATCCTTCAGTGAGTACAGGGCCAATGCCTTTTTCTCTACCTATCTTTGACCGAAAGGATAGGAACATTTTAGAGTCAGGCCAAGGCACTGTTGACTAATGGGAACCTGCGACACAGAGCAGGCTGTATGGTCCATCGTGCCTGGGTCTGCTCTCAAAGAACGGTGTTGTTCCACCTCCTCGCCCCAGCACCCAATCTTTCCCGTAATGTGCAGACTTCTCCATTTCACAGCATCCAAATCCCTGGTTGAAGGGTGGCTCCAAGTCTCACCAACCTCTCAGCCATTGCAGTCTCAACGTGCTCCTTTAATAAGACACTCTCTTAGCCTACGCCTCTTGTTATGTAGTTTTCTCACACTGGGAACAGTTTCTCCCTAATACGATACGATAGTACTTAATTTATCCCAGGAGGGAAATCGATCTGCCAACAGTCATAAAAACACAAACTACATGAAACCTGACATTAAAGTGACGAGTGGAAAGGATTGGGGATGTGCAAAGATCAGGGAGGGGAGTCAATCACCTCACAACAGAAGGGGGAGGAGTTGTACAGTTTGATAGCCTCAGGGAAGAAGGATCTCCTGTGGCATTCTGTACTGCATCTTGGTGCAACCAGTCTGTTGCTGAAGGTACTCCAAATACGCATGCAGCGTAGTTTCACTAGGTTAATTCCCGGAATGGCAGGACTGTCGTATGTTGAATGACTGGGCTTGTATACGGTGGAATTTAGAAGGATGAGAGGGGATCTTATTGAAACATATAAGATTATTGAAGGATTGGACACGTTAGAGGCAGGAAACATGTTCCCTATATTGGGGGAGTCCAGAACCAGGGGCCACAGTTTAAGAATAAGGGGGAGACCATTTAGAACGGAGATGAGGAAAAACATTTTCACTCAGAGTGTTGTAAATCTGTGGAATTCTCTGCCCCAGAAGGCCGTGGAGCCCAATTCTCTGGATACTTTCAAGAGATAGAGTTCTTAAAGATAGAGGAGTCAGGGGGTATGGGGAGAAGGCAGGAACAGGGTACTGATTGTGAATGATCAGCCATGATCACATTGAATGGCGGTGCTTGCTCGAAGGGCCGAATGGCCTACTCCTGCACCTATTGTCTATTGTCAATTGTCCTCAGGTTGACCAGTGTGTCAGGGAGGGGGTGAGCTGTATTGTCCAGGATGCTCTGCCGTTTGAGGAGCATCCTCCCCTCCAAGATCACCTCCCATGAATCCAACTCCACCCCCAGGACGGAGCCAGCCTTCCTGATGAGTTTGTTAATCCTATTGGCGTCCGCGGCCTTCGCCCTGCTGCCCCAGCACATGACAGCGATGGCACCGGCTACCACCGATTGGTAGAACATCTGCAGCATCTTACTGCAGATGTTGAAGGAGTGGAGTCTTCTCAAAAAGTACAGCCGGCTCCGTCCCTTCTTGTACAGAGCCTCAGCATTCCTGGACCAGTCCAGTTTACTGTCCAGGTACACTCCAAGGTATTTGTACTCTCTGGTAAACTGCACATCCACACCATTGATGTAGACAGGGGTGTTCCTCTCCTCCTAAAGTCCACATTAATCAGTATGTATCAGTCTGAAGAAGGGTCCTGACCCAAAACATCGCCTATTTATTTCCTCCACAGATGCCACCTGACCTGCTGAGTTACTCCAATGCATCTGAGTTCCTTGTGTCTCCCTAATCACTGTTGTCTGGCATTACTGTCACCACACAGCAATGGCTGTAAAGTTTAGTTTAGAGATACAGCGTGGAAACAGGCTCTTTGGCCCATTGAGTCCATGCCGACCAGTAATCACCCCATACACCAGGTCTATCCCACATACTAGGGACAATTTACAGAAGCCAATTAACCTACAAACCTGCTCGTTTTTGGGATGTGGGAGGAGCATCCGGAGAAAACCCACGCGATCACAGGGAGAATGTACAAACTCAATGCAGACAGTACCCGTAGTCAGGATCGAACCCGGGTCTCTGGTCCTGTAAGCCCCCCCCCCCCCCCGCCATTTTATTGCTCCCCGTTTTTTGACTCCTCTTGCTCATCCATCCCATTAGCTCCAGTGATTCCCCATGGGGCACTTGGCCTCTGGTTGCATTGAACAGTGGTCACAAAGAAACTCAGTAAGCTGCAGCCTTATGTAGAATGTGGACGATTCCTGAGACACAGTGCAGGCTCCTACTTTGCAGTGCATCTCGCAAATGAAACATTAGTCTGAGGCACTGTCTAACCTCATGGAAGATAGAAGAAATTCCAGAGCAGCACTTTAAAGAAGAGCAGTGATAATTATCTCGACTCAATGACTTCCCCCTCAGTCAACATTACTGCAATTGATTATCTGGTCTTTATCAGCTTGCTGTTTCTGGTACTTTGTTCCATACAGACCACCGTGCATTGCAATGGCGACTACCTTTCCAACCCCTTCCTGAGATGGTAAGCGAGGTAGTGACTCATTTGAGCAGTTTAGTTTTGTTAGTTTTGAGATATAGCGTGGAAACAGGCTCTTTGGCCCACCGAGTCTGCGCCGAGTGAGCAATCCCCACACACACCAACACAATGCTACATACTAGGGTCAATTTACAATTTTACCAAGCCAATTAGGCTACAAACTTGTACGTCTTTGGAGTGTGAGAGGAAACCAGAGCACCTGGAGAAAACCCACGCGATCACAGGGAGAAGGTACAACACACTCCTTACAGGCAGCACCATACAGCCCCAAACTCCATACAGACAATTAGCATTGAACCAGGGTCTCTGCCCTCAGAGTGAAAGTAAAAGGGGGGGGGGGGAGACACTGAAGGTAGGAGAAGGCCTTTTCTATCTCCATTACCCCTCTCCCCACCACATCTAGTCTGAAGAAGGGTTCTGACACAAATTGTCACCCATCCATTTTCTCCAGAGTTGCTGCCTGACCCCCCACCCCCCGAGTTACTCCAGCACTTTGTGTCTATCTGCAGGCACTGAGCGTTCTTAGTCATGGCTCCGTGTGCAACCAAAACACAATACATAAAACATATGCACATCTGCTGCCATGTGCCTGCAGAAAAGGCAGAGACGGCAAATGTAAAAGCAATGAAAATATTAACTAGAACTGTGCATATGGGCTCAAAAGTAAATATGAATGAGTACATCCAAAAATAGATTGTTTTGCTCGATAGACTGCGCGTCCTAAAATGGAACAAGCTGTCCTCCAGAACCTGTCACTTCAGGCTTGCCTGGTGCTTGGATAAGCATGAGCTTACAGTGCCTGTCCCTCCTTCACTCACTCTCTTTTTCTCACTCTCTCACTCCCTCTTTCCCTCTTTCCTTCCTTCCTTCCTTCCCCCTCCCTTTCTATCTCTCTTTCTTATTTTCTGGTCTCTCTTTTTCCCTTTCTCCCTCCCTTCATCTCTCTCTACCTAGCTCTCGCTCTATCATTCTCATCCATTTTGCTCCCTGATTTTTCTATTTTTACTCGTTGATTCTATTTCTCTCTCTCTCACATAGACAGATGGAAAGTCTGAAGAAGGGTCCTGAACTAAAACACCACCCATCCTTTTCCTCCAGAGAAGCTGCCTGACCCACTGCGTTACTCCTGCACTCTGGCTATCAGATGGACACTCAACCAAGTTCACACCCACTCTCGCGTCTGTTTCTCTTTCTTTTCCTCTGTTATGTATTTGTGCTGGAATCGGACTCAGAATAAAACTCAGAACACACAAGTATTTAAAAGTGCTGTTATCATGTTATCGCCATCTTGAGTCTCCCCCGCGCATATCATATTCTTATACACAACACTCCTCCCCCTTTAACTTGGAGGCAGGTAACACAATTTCATCTTCACTGTATATGATGTTTTACACAAATCCATACTCTGTGACACCAAAACCTATGAAATTTCTTTTCCAAAACTTAGCTTGTACAAATGACTTCTTGTTGCCTACTAAATCAACTAACCTCAGTTTACAACTTTAAACAATTGGATACATTCTTCAGTGAGAATATTCCTCTTCACTTATGTTATGTATAATAAATGTAATGTAACTCACAAAAACGTGATCTGCGATCCCAGGTGCAATGTGTAAAACCACAATGTGTATATAATTGAATAATACACTGTTCTCCAAATAGTATTATGAAAATCATCTTACAATTAGATTCATCATAACCCAATATATCAAAACCTGCAATATTACCAATGGATTTTCTTTAAATCAACTACCCACATACCCATGTCTAAAGTCACATAATATCAAACAATAGACCTGCATATCGTAACTAAAATGTGTGACAAACAAAATACATGACACATTGCTTTGTGTATATGTAGGTTCACTTATAAAGAACAAAATCATCAAATCTTTTAGGTGTTCTTGTAGTTCTATTAGACATGCGTCTATGTGTCTGTGTTGGATTTTTCATATGATCTGAAATAACAGGCTCTGGTTGTGATGATGTGTTATCACTGTGGATGAAAGGTTCGTTACTGTCTGAAGTGCTTTCAGGATCTACACTATCTGGGTGCCTTCAGGATCTACACCTACGGTTGGAGTTGGCAGAACTTTCAGTGGCTCCTCGCTTGGTTGAACCACTTCTCTTTGTTGGAAGTGGGTGTGTTCGTCACCTTTTGGCAAGTACGCTCTCATTTGATCGATATGCCGACGAACGACTCTTCCCTCACTCAACTTTACATTGTACAGGACTTCACTGATGACTTCTGCTATCATTCCGTAAAGCCAAGTGGGACCTGATGTAAAGTTCTTGACCATGACATGCTCATTCACATCAAAGACTCGCTTCTTGCTTCCTCGATCTGCTGCCTGTTTCATTGAGGCTTGCTTCCTTCGAACAGTTTTGCTGAGATCGGGTCGCAGACTGTCAAGTTTAGTGCGGATCTTTCTTCTGAACATCAGTTCACAGGGTGACTTTCCAGTCGTTCCTTGAGGTGTGACTCGGTACGTCAGCAATAACTTCTGGATCTTTAGTTCCAGGTCTGTTCCTTTTCCTTTCTTCACACCTGCTTTCACCGTCTGTACCCCTCTTTCTGCTAGTCCGTTGCTGGACGGGTGCTTGGGTGATGCTTGAATGTGGCAGATGTTGCTGCTGAGGAACTTGGCAAATTCTTCAGACACAAACTGCGTAACATTGTCTGTGACCACCGTTTCTGGTAACCCATGAGTTGCAAACAACTGCCTCAGGGCAATCACTGTTGCCCATGGCTTCAATCCATTTGCTGTGAGCATCGACCACAATCAGCACATTCTCATTGTCGAGGCTGGCATGGTCACAGTGAATTCTACTCCACGGTCTCTCAGGGAACTCCCATGGATGGATTGGGGCTGCAACAGGGCTATGCTGATTCTGCTGACAGCTTGGACAACTTCTCACTTGTTGTTCCAACTCTTTGTTGATTCCTGGCCACCAGACGTATGATCTTGCCAATGCCTCCATTTTCACAATACCAGGGTGCGTGCTATGAAGTTCTTCAAGGATTCTAGTCCTTATATCCAGATTATCTGGGATGACCACTCGTGGTCCCCACAGGATTATGTCATCCTCAACTGACAGCTCTTCTTTCTTGCTGGCAAAGGGCTTTACTTCTTCTGGAAGATTCCTTGCACTTGGCCACCCTTCCATGATTTGGTTCTTCACCTTGGAGAACTCTGTCCTTCTTGGTGTCCTTCTCTTCACTTCCTGTGTCCAGATCGGTGAGCATGTTGATGCTTGTCTCTGGTGCTTCATCAAGCTCGGCGAGCTCCGGATGATTCCATGAAGAGTCCTCTTCATGGATCGGCAAGCGCGACAACGCATTTGCATTCTGGTGTTTCTTGCCTTCTCGATGGACTATCTGGTAACTGTAGGCAGACAGGATCATCTACCATCTTGCGAGCAGAGGCCATCGGGCGGGCCGGCTTGTGGTCTCCAAAGAGTCCCATCAGAGGCTTGTGATCAGTCACAATGGTGAAAGACCTTCCATGTAACTGCTTATGGAACTTCTTCAGTCCGAAGATTATGGATAAACCTTCCTTTTCATATTGTGTGTCGTTCACTTCACTGGACTTGAGAGTGCGTGAAGCGAAAGCTATCGGGCATTCATCTGATTCAACATGGCTTATCACAGCACCTAAGCCATAGGGGCTTGCATCCGTTTGGAGCAGGATGGGTTTGGCTGGATCGTAATGCGTCAGCACACGGTCACTCTGAAGAAGCTTGGATCTCTGGAATGCCTGCTCTTGTTCCTTTCCCCATTTGAACTTGGGATCAGGCTTGCTGCTTCTCCTCCCACTCTTTGAATCTGCTGATCTGTACTCCGCCTTCAGCATCTGAGTCAATGGTGCAATCTCCTGTGACAGGTTGGGTATAAACTTCCTGTAATACCCCAGTAGGCCGAGGTATGTCTGGAGTTGGCTTTGGTTCACAGGCCGCTTTGCTTCCCGCACCGCATCAACTTTGTCTTGAAGAGGACGAAGACCATTCTTGTTCAGTCGATGTCCGAGATAGTCAACTGACTCTGCATCAGTGCACACTTCTCCTTCTTCAGACGTAACCCATTGGTTTCTAGTCTCGACAGGACCGCTTCCAGGTTCTTGAGGTGCTCTTCGTCAGTCTTTCCGCTGATGATGATATCATCAAAGTATGGCTTGCACATGGGAATATCGGCTAGCAGACTCTCCATTGTTCTCTGGAACATGGCTGGTGCGTTGGATATCCCAAAGGGCAGTCTGGTATACTCGAAGAGACCTTTGTGTGTGTTAATCGTGGTGAACTTTCGAGCTCCAGGGTCTAACTCTATCTGATGATAGGCATGGGAGAGGTCTAGTTTAGAGAACTTTTCTCCTCCTTCTAGTTCCTGCAGTAGATCCTCCAAAGTTGGAAGGGGATAATGTTCAACTTTCAGCACCTTATTTGCTGTGAGCTTGTAGTTGTCGCAGACTCTCATTCTCCCATCTGGTTTCGGAACAGCTATGATCGGGCATGCGAAATCTGCTGTCTTCACAGGCTTGATAATGCCATCCTGCAGCTAGTCATCCAATGCGGCATCAATCTGCTTTCGAGCAGCATATGAAACAGGAGCTGCCTTGTAAAACTGTGCTCCACTGTTTTCGTCTTGTGGGTATACCTTGGCTTGGTATCCCTTCAGTACTCCATGGCTGCTGTTATCAAACAGTTTGGCGTGTTTGTTGAGTACTGTGTCCATGGCATCTTGCAAACAGCATACTACTCAGTGGACTTAATCTTTGATCTGGCGTGTTCTGACTGGCTAGATTTGACAACAATCCAGGGTACTTCCTTAACCAGTCTCTTCCCATTAGGCTTGCACCTTTCTTTACTACCACTATGGTCAGCGTTTCGGGCTTACGGTGAGGTTCGAGCTGCACCTGTACCGCTGCTTGTCCGTAGATGTCAACCTTCTCTCCAGTGTAGGATTTCAGCTTGATGCTACTGGTATCTAGTCTAGGATCTTGACCGAGTTTGCTGAAGACTTCTTCTGGTACGATAGTCCATGGACTTCCAGTGTCAACTTCTAGTTGTACCTCATTGCCGTTCACTATCAAAGTGGCTGTATACGGGTCAGAGTTCGTCAACTTGTTGATCGATTCATCGTCCAAGTGGCTCATGGTTTTCTCTGATGATGAATTCGAAGCTGCCTTCTCCGAGTGGTTTGCTTTTTTTCTGAGATTGTCCTCTCCTCCGCTGGTCGGCTCTAAAAGCCTCACACTGACTCTTAGTGTGACCCATTCCAGAGCACCTGAAGCACCTGCCATCTCGAAATGTGCACGTCGCTGGCTCGTGGCTGCCACCACATCTCCAGCATTTCTTAGAGGAGTGACCCTTGTCTTTGGATGTCCATGGTTGACTCCTTGTCTTCTGTAGTCCAGACGCATTCCTTTGAAGCTGATTGACGGAGGTAGGATCCTCTTGAGGCCTTCCGATCTTCTGGATCTGCTCTACATCTTGTTTGGCAACCTCCATCGCTGTGCCGTATTGACTGCATTCTCAAAGGTTAATTTTTTTGTGTACCCAACAGTTTCCGCTGGATGTTCACATCTGCACACCCTACCACCAATATGTCTCTCAGCATATTCTCCAGTTCCTTGAAATTACACCCATCACTTAACTGCCGAAGCTTTGCTAGGAACTGCGGGATTGTTTCATTTGCTTTTGTGCAGGTATAGAATCGATATCTTTGCACTATTTCTGTTGGTTTTGGTGAGAAATGAGCAATTAGAGCATCCTTACATTCCTTATACGCTTTACTTGCAGGCTTAGCTGGTTGCAACAATGCTCGTAGGGTGTGGTACCTCTGGCTTCCTAAACCTGTAAGGAACAATGCGCTTTTCTTCTCTTCTGACGTGATATTGTTTGAAGTGAACCACGCCTCTAACACTTCAGTCCATTCCTCAAAAGTATAACCAGATTCTAACTGGGGCACATTCCCAACGATCGGATTAGCCATGGTTACACTATTAATACTCGGTTACACAACACATGACTATGTAACTCAATACAGTCACCACTTCATATGCATATGACTAATTACTTGGCGTAACATTAATTCATATATAACACTGCACAATCGATCAACTCAACCATTAGATCGATTACTAACTTAGGACCAAATCTTGGTTCTAATGGCTTCTTTCAGATATTCTCAATACTAACGTTAGTCTAATCATATTTCACGCCATATACATGCATGCACAAAATATGTCACATCAATTTATTTTCATCAATGATCAATAACAACTGAGTTCATTAAGTCCAGATCTTGCTGCAATGAATTCACCAGTTGACTTGACTGTAGACCAAACTGTCTCTGGACTCGGGTGAATCTGTGACTTCTCGGGCTGGCCTCCTGGGCTGGCTTTGCTGGCTGATGCTACTGCTGGCACCATCTCACTTTCAGGCTACGCGACGTTACTGCCTGGTCGACACGGTAGACCTACGGCTGGGCTAGTTGACCACATCAGGGCTGCACCGCTTAACGATGTGTCGTTCTAACGTTATCGCCGGCGCTGGTCTGCTCTCGGATACTCGTCGTCGTCGTCATAGTGTAACCATGGCGGTTGCTGGTGACAAGATGGCGGCGCTGGACTTGGGCCATGGGCTGCACGGCACTGGAAACCCAATGATTCTCATGCTCTGCCAATTCACTGGCAATGTCGAGTATAGTTCCGGTGGCTTAGCACGTTACTGGCAAGCGAACACGATTGATGTTCTGCTGGCTATAGGCTGATTCGATGAGCTGCGCTGCACAGCTACAGTACTGCTTGTACGGTAGGTTGCATCGATGGAGGGACGTGCACTCGGCGATCGCACCTTCCATGATTCCAGTCCAAAATTTGCGGCGACGTTTCCAAATACATAACGCGTCATTAACTTCATGTCCGGTCGTGAGAAAAGCTTCAAATTGACCGCAATACTGTTCCTGTTAGAGGAATCCCATCCTCGTCGCCAAATTGTTATGTATTTGTGCTGGAATCGGACTCAGAATAAAACTCGGAACACACAAGTATTTAAACGTGCTGTAGTCATGTTATCGCCATCTTGAGTCTCCCCCGCGCATTTGTACAATCGCGTAAGTCATTCAATATGCATATCATATTCTTATACACAACATCCTCTATCTTACTCCTTTTTTATTTGGTCTCCCCACATTACTCTCTGTCCATTTCCCTCGTCCACTTGCCTCTCCTGACTCTCCCTCTCTTCTTTCTCCCCATCTTCACTCTCTCTCCGTCTCTCCTCTCTCCCACCTCCTCTCTCTCTAACAGAGATTGCATCTCCAATGCTAAAGGAGGGCAGTAACCTGGGTTTAGGAAACAGAGAATGTGATTTGGAAGAGGGGGAGGATGTGATGGGGAGAAATTATCTCAGGGGGATCAGGATTTTTAAAACCTCTGTAGAATTCTGGGGGGGAAATATTTATAGGTGGTGGTTTGGAGAGCTCTTGGGAGAAGTTAAATAGACGCTCAGAGGAAGCACTTTCTCTTCCAGTTCAAAAAAACTGGAAGAGGAAGTGCTGGAAGCAGCCTTGCATACGTATCAGCCTCTGTGAAGGCCTCACTTGTTACTCTGACTGTACCTTATTGATTGATTGATTGATTGAAAGATACAGCATGGAAACAGGTTCTTCGGCCCACCGAGTCCACAGCTAACACTAATCACCCATTCACACCAGTTCTATGTTATCCCACTTCTACATCCACTCCCCACACACCAGGGGCAATTTACAGGCCAATTAACCTACAAACCCGCACGTCTTTGGGACATGAGAGGAAACTGGAGCGCGGTCACAGGGAGAATGTGCAAACTCCACACAAACAGCACGCCAGGTCAGGATCGATCGCGTGTCTCTGGCGCTATATGGGAGCAGGTCTACTGCTGCACCACCGTGCCACCCAACTGCTCTTGCCACAACCTGGTAAACCAGGAAAAACCTGTGGAGCTTTGAGATAGGGGAGGTGGAGGGAGGGGTGGCGGGCAAAGAGAAGAGAAAGGACAGGGGAAAGACCAGGTGGGAGAGAGCGCATCACCAGTAGTCATGGTGCTGGTGAGAGAGGGGGAGAAAGGCCCAGTGAATACGACAGGTGGGAGGAGGGACGAGAGGAAGGGAAGCTGAAGTGACGGGAAGCTGGGGGGGCGGGGGACGAAAGTGGAAACGGGAGGCGAGAGACCAAAACATCTGATGAATTCAGCATGCTCAGGGTCACCCTGAAGAACGGAAAGCAAGTGCTCTGTTGGTAACTGGGAGGCGATCAAGTGCATTTATTTATGGAGTGACAATGTTGTTCTGTTAGTTTGGACGACCAGCACTGGTAACGAGATCTGAACTCCTGGCAGATTCAACTATCATATCATGCAATGTGAACAACTCGCCCTCATTAACAAATTATAAAATGTATGTTACATGATTGCAGTGTGTCTGCCTCACCTTCCAGCCTCGCCAGGCCTTGAAATATTAAAATCTCCCCAACAGAGTGCAGTGAACTCTGATCCTGACCCACTGAAGTCTAAATCTTCTGACTCATTCTGGGGAACTGGGCATCGCTGGGAAGATCAGCTGTAACTGGTCATCTCCTCTTTATCATGTTCATAAGTTCTTGGAGCAGAATAAGACCATTCGGCCCATCAGGTCCACTCCGCCATTCAATCATGGCTGATCTATCTTTCCCTCTCAACCCCATTCTTCTGCCTTCTCCCCTTACTAATCAAGAATCTATCAATCTCCATCTTAAACATATCTGACTTGGCCTTCACAGTCATCTGTGGCAATTAATTCCACAGATTCGCCACCCTCTGACTGAAGAAATTCCTCCTCGTCTCCTTTTCGAAAGGCACATCCTTTTATTCCGAGCCTATGGCCTCTGGTCCTAGACTTCCACTAGAGGAAACATCTCCATCCAGGCCTTTCACCATTTTGGTAAGCTTCAATGAGGTCCCCCTCATCCTTCTTAACTCCAGTGAGTATAAGCCCAGTGCTGTCAAAAGCTCATCATATGTTAACCCACACATTCCTGGGATCATTCTGGTGAATGATGCTGGGAGTATTCACAGGGTGTTCAGCAGTGTCCATCTTCACCTGGAGCAGGAGGTGTGGGACAAACTGTGATGGTGGCGCGTACTACCAGGCTCATGAACAGCGTCTACCCCTCTGATATCAGGCTTTCAGTTAAGTTTTAGTTTAGAGACACAGAGCAGAAACAGGCCCTTTGGCCACTATCCTACGCACGAGGGACACTTTACAATTTTTACTGAAGCCAAGTAACTAGGGTTGGCACCTGGGACATCCTGTGTTTTGGGCTAAATTGGCTTATCCCGTACAGGACCGCCCCTGTCCCGTATTAGGCTCAGGGGGCGCTGTAGGTCCAGACGACGCCTAACAGAAGCTGCGTAGCCACCCGCCACCCGCCTCCCGGCCCGTGCAGCCGCCATTGGTGGAATGGGGAGGGGGGGGGGGGGGTGGAGTCCTGTCCAGTCCTGTCGTGGTGTGGGGATGTTCAGTGCGGTGGGTAGACGGCCCTCGGTGGGCCAGAGCATGTTGCTGCGCCGATGTCGCTGGACTCTGGGCGGCATGGGAAAGGCGCTGAGCTGGCCGGGAAGAGGAGGGGGCATGGAGGAGCTGAAGGCAGGCCCAGTGCCAGGCCTCGGCCTTCACTTCCACCAATGCACGGCCTCACCGCCGCTGCTGCTGCTGCTGCCTATCCCCTTGGCCCACCTCAGGCTCACGGTTGTCCAGTCACATCCAGGCCCAGGCCCAGGCTGCTTCCCCCGGCACCAGGCCGGGCTCTCCTGCCGCTACAGAGCCGGCAAACCCGCCCCCAAGAGACAAGCGGCCAAGCCCTGCTCGTACCCAAGGGCCGGGGAGGAGAGCAAGGAGAGAGCGGCGGCCGGCACCGGGTCACAGCCCTGACCATGGCAAAAATAGTGTGCAAGTTGCGAACTGGGCACAGTAAACTAAACCAGCGCTGACAATGGCATCTGGAATCAGTCTGAGCAAAGCAGGAAATGGATCTTGATTTTTATGCAGAAAAAACATTGATTAAAATAATGTAGCTATATATGGATTTTTTTCCTACAAAAAAATACGGATTTAATAATAAAATTTTAAAATCTGAAAAAAAATTGGTGGAGCGTTGGCTGGGTGAGGTCACGTGGGGCATGGGGTGGTGACCACACCTTGTGCCATATTTGGGAGTGAGATGGTTGGCAACCCTACAAGTAATCCACAAACCTGTTTGTCTTTGGAATGCGGGAGGAAACCGGAGATACAACTGATGGGAACTTGCTGATTAGAATGGGAAAGAGCAGAGACAAGGTATAACAATGGAATTGGCTGCAGAAGGAAGTAGAAGGCTTGCCAAGATCTTACTCAGAATCATGCAGCAAGGAAACAGGCCCTTCTGCCCAACTTACCCATGCCGACCAAGATGCCCCATCTACACCAATCCCACTTGCCTGTGTTTGGCTCAAAGCCCTCTAAACCTTTCCTCTCCATGTAGCTCTCCAAATGTCTTTTAAACGCTGAAATCCTACCTGCATTAACTGCCTCCTCTGGACGCTCGTTCCATATACCCACCACCCTCTGTGTGGAAAAATCTTCTCCTTAGATTGTCACCATGTCGTGGTGGAGAAGCTTGGGTGGTCCTGAGATCCTGAGAGTGATGCCGTCTACAACTATGCTCCTGGTAGGATCACCCAAGGCGGTAAGGTTGAAGGGGGGGGGGGGGTCCCTGACAAGGAGCAATCCAACCAAGACCTCGACGGTGGAACAAGCGCAGGATGATGGCTGACTTTAGTGGAGCGTCACAACGGCTGGGAAGGCGGATGAAGGCTGCAGCAGAAAAGGGTCTCCGGTCGTCTTGGATTCCATGCCACTGGATTCAGACCCAGATCTGTCAAGGACCGTGTGGTGGCTGTCTGTGCACCAGTCTTCCCACGTTGAACAAAGTCACGCACAGGCATCCTCCATAAAGGGAATCGACCCTATGAAGAGGACAGTCATACTCGCTTCGAGTGACCGCCGAAGACGATGATGGAAAAAGTTGCCTGTTCGGTTCCTATTCAACCTTTCCCCTCTCACTCTAAACATATGTCCTCTGGTTCTTGATTCCCTTTCTCTGGGTAAAAGGCATGGTGCATTCACGCCATCTATCGCCCTATTCTTAAACAAGATTCATAAACCTGCCTGGTCAGATTTGTAGCTGGGGTTTTGTCTACGAAGAGCACCATATTAATGAGCAATTAGTGTCATAAAATTAATTTCTCGCTCCCCTTATTGAGATGAAGTGCCAGTGCACCAGACTATGACACGGCAATGGTGGACATTACAGGAATTAAAAATTTACAGGACTATCTCTTATTAACGCTGAAAATATTTTAAGTTCAAACCGCTACCATTACCTTTGGAGGGGGTCCATGGGAGAGGCAGTAAATATCAGCTTTGTCACCACTGCCTATGTCTTAACAGCAAACGAAAGAAACCTTTGACCAATTACTTGCCTCCTTCCTAGCAAACAATAAAATCCACACTGCCCATTCCGTTCACACTCCATCTCTGCTGTCACTCACTGAAATTCTTTTCACTTCTTTTCAGCAATTCTACCCAATTTTTCTTCCAGGGATATCTCTTTAACTGGCACTTCACAATTCTTCGGAAACAATGGGCTTGTTTTTCAAATGTAATTGTGCCCATTTCAAATCACGGTAATGAAGTGTGAACTAATCTCCTGGCATCGTGTTAATGGAGTTAAACCTGCTTGCTCACATCTACTTGTAATCTGAGAAACTCGTACTTGTAATGAAACTAAACGAGGAGTAAACTTTGTTCAGAGGGCAAGGTCCTCCAAATAATCCTGCCCCATGTGTTTTGGATAAATGCCAGTTCACCTATTCATAAAAGGTCATAAAGTTACGGCATTGAGGCCGGGAAGATAAGATTAATATTTACAAGGCACTTTATCGTAACTTAAATGTATACTAGCAAAACACACTTTGAACCAAAATCACTTTTCTTTGCATCATTTTTTTGGGAAGTTCCAATCGCGGGGGCTGCGTACTTTAACAACCTGGAGCTCGCGGTCCCTGGTTAGGGACCGACTTCGGGAGCTCCAAGTCGTGGTAGCTTCGACCACCCCGATCGCGGGAGCTTCGATCGCCCCGACGTGGGAGCTTCGATCGCCAGCTGCGGGAGCTTCAATTGCCCCGATTGCGGATGGTTCGACTACCCCGACCGCGGGAGAAAAGGAAGAAAGAAGATAAGACTTTATGGCCTTCCATCACAGTGGGGAATGTGGAGGAGCCGCTGAGGTGGATGTTTATGTCAAATTTTTAATGTAGTTGTGTGTCTTGTTGCTTTTTTGGTATGACTATATGACAAACCAAATTCCTCATATGCTGCAAACTATACTTGGCTAATATATTACGATTATGATGATGATTATTATTCTGATTATGATTAACACCACCAGCTCCCAGCATGCCGTGCAGCAGCTCCCAGCATGCCCTGGCCTGCAAGGAGAGAGCCACCGAGCCGGCCACTAGTTGAAGGACCCGGCGGACCCCAGACTGCAGGGAGTGAACTGGCCACTTGTTGGAGGACATGGCAGACCGCGGCCTACAAGGAAAAAGCCAGAGCCGGCCCATACTCATCCCTGTGACTGAACCCAAAACCCGGTGGACAGCTGCCTCGAGGGGGGAGGCCGCTGAACTGGCCCCTGCTCATCCACCGAAAACCAGAGACCAGGAGGATGGAGCCGACAATGACGCCAAAGATGGACGTAATGGATGGGGACCATGGGGGTGTGGCCTACCACGCCCACAAGTTTGGCTGCGGGAGGCACCCCCAGGACACAGATCTGGACGGGCGAGGAGAGGGACATCACGTCCAAGGATGGCGTTGGCTGGAGGCCCGCAGCAGCCTGGGGCTCGCTTGGATCGTACTCCGTTCAAAAGAACTAGAGTGCGGACTGGCGGAAATGGTAGCAAAACATGGCCCCTCTCGCATGCGGGCTCTGTAGACTATTTCTGCACACTTTGCTAATCGAGGATGTGCTTAGGTATGACAATACTGTACCAGACTGTAAGAAATTAATTTCACTGTGCATTTGCACATGACAATAAAAGCGCCATTGAACCAATATTACCCATCCCTAATTGCCCTTTTAGGAAGGTGCTGGTGTGCTACCTCCTTGAACCACTGCTGTCTAGTTTCATTTAATTTACAGATAAACTAAGATAAACGCAGAAACAGGCACTTCAGCCACCGAGTCCATGCAGACCAGTGATCCCCGTATACTAGCCCTAACCGACACACACTAGGGACAATTTACTATCTTTTCCTACACCAATTAGCTTACAACCCCGTACGTCTTTGGAGTGTGGGAGGAAATGGAGATCCCGGAGAAATCCCATGCAGGTCATGGGGATAACGTACGAACTCCATACAGACAGCATCTGTAGTCAGGCCTCTGATGCTGAACCCAGGCCTCTGGCGCTGAAAGGCAGCAACTCTACCACTGCGCCACCATGCTGCCCTGTCCAGAACCGCATTTGGCAGTAAATTTAAAGTTACCACACAAAAGGGTGACCCTTCGGCCCACCGAGTCCACACCGACCACCCCATACTCTAGTTAAACCTTCATAGGTGCAGTGGTTTAGTAATAACCCTGAGAGACGAGTTCAAGACCCACCATGGTACCTTTTAGGACTTTAGATTTTGTTAACAACCCTGGAATTTAAAGATGAACACACAGCTGGTTCTCATATCAGAAGACTATTGAATTATTGTAAAAACCTTTCTGGATCACATCTCCCTCAGGGGAGGAAATTGGCCAAGCTCACCCATTGCAGCTTTTATGTGACTCACCAGTGGTCAGCCAATCTGCACAGAGGCGATAAATGCTGGCCTTGCCTCTGATACCCAAATCCTCACAGTCAATCAGCATGGACATAGACCCTCCGGCCCATTGAGACCATGCGGAAAAACTATCAAGAAAGAACGATGTTGAAGACCTCAATGAAGTTTCTCTGGACCCCGGGTTCCTCTGTTGGGCCGGTTTCATTGGCTGCTTGGCTGGACTGAGGAGATGGGGCACGTTCAATATACAGGTGACTTGGGGAGGGATGGAGAGGGGATGCAGGATGGGGAGCAACAACCCAACTACAGATCCAAGGTAAATGGGAGTACACTCAATGCCAACACAACTCCAGGCCTGTTTGTCCTGGTGCTGACCCTGGCTTTGGGTGAATTCCACCCCTCGCCTCTGCCTCTACCTTGTGGAGAATTAACCATGAGTTAAATACGGACCAGGTAACCGTGTAAGGACACTGGTCCCTGCTTCTTGCAAGCGAACCTCCTACAGAGCTGATCTTACCATAGAAGGGCCGAAGTGTCCAGAAGTCCTCCATTGCCACCGTCGGGTGGTGCTGGGAATCTGGGCGCCGGGAGGGCCGCACCACGAGGCTGCACGGGCGTCACGGGGCAGCAAGCTGGCAGTTCTGCCCGCTAGGCACTCATTCAACTGCTTCTCCAGGAGGGCACGGGATGGCAAAAGGATGGACGACCGCTTGGGTGGGTAAACCAGAGTCACGTACGTTGCCCATGCAAGTAAAATCCCAGCTGCTCCACACAGGCTGAACAGATTTGACCAAAGGTCAGGGCGTGCAGAGAAAACCCAAACCACACTGCTTCTCTTCCACCTCCTCCTCCAGCCTTCCTCACGAAGATCAGATGATGCTCGGGGTTAAAAGAAACTGCGGGCTGACACAGTATCCCTCAATCCAGGCTGTCAGAGCTCTTCATAAATACATTAATTATCCGCTGCCACAAATCAAAGCCCACACTTGGAACATTAAACTCCCTATCTCCGCTGGGTCAATTATTAAACAGTACACATGTGTGCTGAGTACATAAAGAGCCTTGCATTTTAACAGCACTTGCATTCCAAACTCCACGTTCTCTCACACCCACTGCCTCCCACCCCACCTCCTCCTTCTGCACCCCCTCCCCTCTCACCCACCACCATTGCACAACACATGCTAAAGTGGCTTAAACTATAAAAAGATTTGCGAGATCTTATTACATTAAACGTAATATAAATGCTTGGATCTCAGGACTCGAGGAATCTTTCAAAATGAGATTGAGCTGGCTGAATGGCTGAGGGTGAAGGAGAGGAGCGAAGTCAAAGATTTGTTGTCATAACTGTTGCCTCGTACAACAGGAGTTTGTGCATGGAGTCCCTGCTAACAGAATGGAGGACCCTATCCCACAGTTTGCCTTATCCTGTCGGCTCCCTCAGAAAGTTATCGAACTTGTCCGCTCCCTTGTTCTTCCCTCAATGCCCGCAAAGTTTCACCGCTTCCACAACTTGTCCAATGCCCTTATTGTGAGCTGTTTTGGGCACCATATCTGAGGAAGGATGTGGTGGCGCTGGGGAGGGTCCAGAGGTGGTTTACGAGAATGATCCCAGGAATGAGTGGGTTAACATATGATGAGTGCTTGACAGCACTGGGCCTGTACTCGCCGGAGTTTAGCAGGATGGGAGGGGCCTCATTGAAACTTAATGAACACTGAAAAGCCTGGATAGAGTGGATGTGGACAGGATATTTCCACTAATGGGAGAGTCTAGGACCTGAGGTCATAGCCTCAGGATTAAAGGGTGTTCCTTTAGGAAGGAGATGAGGAGGAATTTCTTTACTCACAGGGTGGTGAATCTGTGGAATTCATTGCCGCAGAAGGCTATGGAGGCCAAGCAATGGTTACTTTTAAGTCAGAGACAGAAAGATTCTTGATTAGTATGGACATCATGGTTTATGGGGAGAAGGTTGGGGTTAAGTGGGAGAGATGGATCAGCCACGATTGAATGGCAGAGTAGACTTAAGGGGACGAATGGCCTAATTCTGCTCCTATCACTTATGAACTCCCGGAGTCAATGAGCAAGTGGGAGTCCTTTGGGATCAGATCGTTGGTACACAGTGGTTACAGTTTGAGAGTCTCCAATGAAAATTAAATGGGGGAGGAGGAGAAATAGACAATAGACAATAGGTGCAGGAGTAGGCCATTCGGCCCTTCGAGCCAGCACCGCCATTCAATGTGATCATGGCTGATCATTCACAATCAGTACCCTGTTCCTGCCTTCTCCCCATATCTCTTGACACCGCTATCATTAAGAGCTCTATCTAGCTCTCTCACAGATTCCACAGATTTCCACAGATTTCCACAGATTTACAACTCTCTGACTGAAAAAGGTTTTCCTCATCTCCGTTCTAAATGGCCGACCCCTTATTCTTAAACTGCGGCTCCTGGTTCTGGACTCCCCCAACATTGGGAACACGTTTCCTGCCTCTAACGTGTCCAAACCCTCAATAATCCAATATGTTTAAAAAAGATCCTCTCTCATCCTTCTAAATTCCAGCGTATAAAAGCTTAGTCTCTCCAGTCTTTCAACATACGACAGTCCCACCATTCTGGGAATTAACCTAGTGAACCTACGCGGCACGCCCTCAATAGCAAGAATGTCCTTCCACAAATTTGGAGACCAAAATTGCACACAGTACTCCAGATGCGGTCTCACTAGGGCCCTGTACAACTGCAGAAGGACTTCTTTGCTCCAATACTCAACTCCTCGTCATTAAGGCCAACATGCCATTAGCTTTCTTCACTGCCTGCTGTACCTGCATGCTAACTTTAAGTGATTGATGAACAAGGACACCCAGATCTCTTTGTACTTCCCCTTTTCCTAACTTGACACCAATTCAGATAATAATCGGCCTTCCTGTTCTTACCACCAAAGTGGATAACCTCACATTTATCCACATTAAACTGCATCTGCCATGCATCTGCCCACTCACACAACCTGTCCAAGTCACCCTGCAACCTCATAGCATCCTTCTCACAGGTCACACTGCCACCCAGCTTTGTGTCATTGGCAAATTTGCTAATGTTACTTTTAATCCATTCATCGAAGTCATTAATGTATATTGTAAATAATTGCGGTCCCAGCACCGAGCCTTGCGATACCCCACTAGTCACTGCCTGCCATTCTGAAAGGGACCCGTTAATCCCTACTTTTTGTTTCCTGTCTGCCAACCAATTCTCTATCCATGTCAGTACCCTACCCCCAATACCATGTGCTCTAATCTTGCCCACTAATCTCCTATGTGGGACCTTATCAAAAGCTTTCTGAAAGTCCAGGTGCACTACATCCACTGGCTCTCCCTTGTCCATTTTCCTAGTTACATCGTCAAAAAATTCCAGAAGATTAGTCAAGCATGATTTCCCCTTCATAAACCCACGCTGACTCAGAATGATCCTGTTACTGCTATCCAAATGTTCCGCAATCTCTTCTTTTATAATTGACTCCAGCATCTTCCCCACCACTGATGTCAGGCTAAGTGGTCTATAATTTCTCGTTTTCTCTCTCCCTCCTTTCTCAAAAAGTAGGATAACATTAGCTACCCTCCAATCCACAGGAACTGATCCTGATTCGATAGAACATTGGAAAATGATCACCAATGTGTCCACGATTTCTAGAGCCATCAGGCCCTGGGGATTTATCAGCCTTCAGTCCCATCAGTCTACCCAACACCATTTCCTGCCTAATGTGAATTTCCTTCAGTTCCTCCGTCACCCTAGGACCTCTGTCCACTAGTACATCTGGGGGGGGGGTTGTTGGTGTCTTCCTTAGTGAAGATAGATCCAAAGTACCTGTTCAACTCGTCTGCCATTTCCTTGTTCCCCATAATAAATTCACCTGCTTCTGTCTTCAAAGGACCCACATTTGCCTTAACTATTTTTTTCCTCTTCACGTACCTAAAGAAGCTTTTACTATCCTCCTTTATATTCTTGGCTACCTTACCTTCGTACCTCATCTTCCCTCCCCGTATTTTCTTTTTAGTTATCTTCTGTTGCTCTTTAAAAGAGTCCCAATCCTCTGGCTTCCTGCTCATCTTTGCTATGTTATACTTCTTCTCTTTTATTTTTATACTGTCCTTGACTTCCCTTGTCAGCCACGGTCGCCTCTTACCCCCTTAGAATCTTTCTTCCTCTTTGGAATGAACTGATCCTGCACCTTCTGTATTATTCCCAGAAATAACTGCCATTGTTGTTTCACCGTCTTCCCTGCTAGGGTCTCTTTCCAGTCAACTCTGGCCAGCTCCTCTCTCATACCTCCATAGTCCCCCTTGCTCAACTGCAATACTCACACTTCCGATTTCCCCTTCTCCCTCTCAAATTGTAGATTAAAACTTTCATATTATGATCACTACCTCCTAATGGCTCTTTAACCTTGAGTTCCCTTATCAAATCCGGTTCATTACACAAAACTAAATCCAGAATTGCCTTCTCCCTGGTAGGCTCCAGTACAAGCTGCTCTAAGAATCCATCTCCGAGGCATCCACAAACTCCCTTTCTTGGGGTTCATTACCAAGCTGATTTTCCCAGTCTACCATGTTGAAATCTCCCATAACCACTGTAGTCTTACCTTTGCAAAATGCCAATTTTAACTCTTGATTCAACTTGCACCCTATATCCAGGCTACTGTTTGGGGGCCTGTAGATAACTCCCATTACAGTCTTTTTACCCTTACAATTCCTCAGTTCTTTCCATATTGATTCTACATCTCCTGATTCCATGTCACCCCTTGCAAGGGACTGAATATCATTCCTTACTAACAGTGCGACCCCACCCCCTCTGCCCACCTGTCTGTCTTTTCGATAGGTCATATACCCCTGAATATTCAGCTCCCAGTCCTGGTCCTGGTTGTGTAATTCCCACAACATCATACATACTTGCCAATATCTAACAGAGCCTCAAGCTCATCCACTTTATTTTTTATACTTCGTGCATTCAAATACAACACTTTAACCTCGGTATTCACCTCCCCTCTCACACCAGTCACTATTGGCCCTGACCTTACTCTCCTATCCCTTCTCGAACTTTCTTTCCTATTAATTCGGGAGTCTTTTGCAACTTTTCCTGTAATCACTTCCCCTTTAACTCCCTCTTTATATTCCCAATTTTCCAACCCCTCCCCCCCACTATTTAGTTTAAACCCACACGTGTAGCACTAGCAAACCTGCCTGCCAGAACGCTGGTCCCTCTCCAGTTAAGGTGTAACCCGCCCCTTTTGTACAGGTCACCCCTACCCCAGACGAGATTCAATGGTCGATAAATCTAAATCCCTGCTCCCTAAATAGGAGTCTGGTCAGCAGAATGGTCAGCATGGTGGGGTGAAGGGGCTATTTCTGAGCTCTGCAACTCTATGACTGTGCTCTCCATTGTCCATTGCCTCTTTACCTGCTGTTCTCCCGCAAATCTGTCTGTGCACATCTGCTGGGGCTGGTTATGTATCACTGCTCATAGTTCCACAGGCTTTCTTGAACTTTTATCAATATTTCTTGACACCTCCAACAATGATTAAAATCCAAAGCATTGGTATTCCACGCCAAGAGAAATTAATTTCCAATGCCAAAAAGGGTTGTTATGCAATAACGGCGAGCTCAGGGACACTGCCGAGCTGCACTGGAGTCCCAAGTTCAATTCTGACCTCCGTTGCTGTCTGCGTGGAGTTTGCACGTTCTCCCTGCGACCGCGTGGGTTTCCCCATGGCGTTACGGTTTCCTCCCAAATCCCATACACGTTCAAGTTGTAAAATTGAAAACAACTTGTGTTACAGCAGGTCAGAAGCTGGAATACATTGTTGAACTGATAACTGAATATCAGTTCAGACATTTTAGACTAAAGGATGTAGATACAAAGAACTGTAGATGGAGATTATTTACAAAAAAATACACAACATGCTGGTGTGACTCAGTGGGTCTGGCAGCATCTCTGGACAACATTGATAGGTGGCATTTCGGGTCGGGATCCTTCTTCAGGCTGGTCCTGACCCAAAATGTTACCTATCCATGTTTTCGAAAGATGCTGCCTGTCTCGGTGAGTTACTCCAGCATTTTGTGTCTTTTTTTGTATTCTACTATATCACTTGGTTGAAGCAAAGTCACAAAATGTAGAAAGAAGGAACTCCAGATGCTAGATATACCAAAGATAGACACAAAGTGCTGGAATAACTCAGCAGGTCAGGCAGCACCTCTGGAGTGAAAGGATAGGTGACGTTTCGGGTCTGGACCGTTCTTCAGACAGTTTATAGTTTATTTTATAGCGGGCAGGATAGATATGGTTAGTTGTCAAAATGCTATCTGTAGCTGTTGTGGTTACAACTCTGAGCTGCTTACAGGTACATTACACGTATTACTCATGTTACAATGCAAAGCTCTCTACGCCTTCAAGACCTCGGAACACAAAACCACACTAAATAGACAGGTTAATTGATCGCTGCAAATTGCCCCCTAGAATGCAGATAAGTGGTAGAATCTGGGGGAATTGATGGGAGTTGGGAGAGAGTATAAAATAATATCAGAGTAGAATGAATAAAAATGGGTAATTGATGGTTGGCACAGATTTGGTGGGGCGAAGGACATGTTTCTATGCTTTATCTTGATCTCACCTAATGTTTCCATGCTTTATCTTTGTTTTGCTTAATGTTTCTGTTGGACTGGAATATAAAAGCCCGAAGAGTGGGATTGGGGAGGAGGGGGAGTGGGATTGGAGAGGAGGTGGAGTGGGATTGGGGAGGGGGTGGAGTGGGATTGTAGAGGAGGTGGAGTGGGATTGGAGAGGAGGTGGAGCGGGATTGGAGAGGGGTAGAGTGGGATTGGGTGGAGTGGGATTGGGGAAGGGGTGGAGTGGGATTGGGGAGGGGGTGGAGTGGGATTGGGGAGGGGTGGAGTGGGATTGGGGAGGGGTGGAGTGGGATTGGGTAGAGTGGGATTGGGTGGAGTGGGATTGTGAAGGGGTGGAGTGGGATTGTGAAGGGGTGGAGTGGGATTGGGGAAGGGGTGGAGTGGGATTGGGTAGAGTGGGATTGGGTGGAGTGGGATTGGGGAAGGGGTGGAGTGGGATTGGGGAAGGGGTGGAGTGGGATTGTGAAGGGGTGGAGTGGGATTGGGGAAGGGGGTGATGCGATCAGACACAGGGTGGAATGGATTAGCGGAGGGTTGAACTCTTGGAGTTGAGGGGCATTGTTTCATCAAGTTGCTATGATTAGATCAGGCTGCAAGGACCAGGTGACAGTCCAGGCGGTGAATGGAAACCCACACTCTCCCCAGGCACTGAGCGGATGCCAGCGAGGAGGTACCCGCAGGCTGATCACTCCCAGGCAACAATCCCAGCCTCGGAAAGGTCAGCACTGATGTTATACAAAAGCTGCACTCCCACTGTATGCACAGTGAAGCTCTCTGAATGTGCCAACCACTGTAACAGAGCAGCCTCTGTCTCAGATGCACAACCCATCTGTGCTCTGATGCACAACATGCTGAGAGAAGCCAGCAGGGAAATAGTGAGGGTGTGCACTTCACACTGTTATATTGAAGGGCAGTTGCATTAATATTCATTGCATCCTACTTTTAGTCTTGTGCAAGAAAGAACTACAGATGTGGTTTTCGCCAAAGATAGACACAAAATGCTGGAGTAACTCAATGGGTCAGGCATCATCTCTGGAGAGAAGGAACAGGTGAACTTTCGGGTCGAGACCCTTCATCAGACTGAGAGTCAGGGAGGGGGACACTAGAGTTGTGGGAAGGTACAGAAGAAAGCAAGGCAGCATCTCTGGATAAAAGAAATAGGGGACGTTTCAGGTCGAGATCCTTCATCAGAGATGCTGCCTGATCCACTGAGTTACTCCAGTATGTTGAGTCTACTTTTTTTCTTGTTGATCGGTGACAACATTGTGTACTCAAGCAAGGCACAGCACAGTCGTCACACCAGTGACCCCTGCTCACCTGGGCAATAGCCACTTCCAGATACAAGTGTGTGTGAGAAGTGTGGGTGAGGAATGGCCACCTATTGACGAGTGGCAATAGCTAGCATTTATGTAACACTTGCAATGCAAGCAAATGCTCCAAAATGGTCCAATATAAAACCTCATTTGATACCAAGAATATCAAAGAATATAAAAGAAGCAATGGGATAATTGGGCAATCATGCCCACTCCGTCATGCTGTGATGTCATAGCTGACCTTTAACTTCAGTCCCACTCTCCTGCACTAACCACATATCCCTCTAATTTCTTTGGAGGTACAGCTTGGAAACAGGCCCTTTGGCCCACTGAGTCCAAGCTGACCAGTGACCCCCATACATTAGCAATATCCTACATACAACTGGGTACAATTGACAAACTTATCGTAGGCAATTAACCTACCAACCGGTCTGTCTTAGGAGAGTGGGAGGAAATCGGAGTACCTGGAGAAAACTCATGCAGTCACAGGGAGAACGTACAAACTCCATACAGTCAGTACCCGTAGTCAGGATCAAACCTGGGTCTTTGACGCTGTAAGGCAGCAGTGCTACCGATTCCCCACTGTGCCACCCTGATTTCCTTAATATCTCACAACGCCTGAGTATATTCAGAGATGGAGCCTCTATGGTCCCTTGTGGAGAGAATTCCAAAGATTCATTGTGTCTTAGCTGGAGAAATTTCTTCCCATCTCAGTCCTGACTGGCTGTCTCCTTATTTTGACTCTTAGGGCAGCACAGTGATGCAGCTGGTAGAGCTGCTGCCTCACAACACCAAGTTCAATCCTGACCCATTCAGTTTAGTTTAGTATGTCACATGTACCGAGATACAGTGAAAAACGTGTTTGCATGCTATCCGGTCAAATCATACTACACGTGAACACAATCATACACAAGTAAATGAGCGACACCAGTGCATGCAGATCCTCCGGGGAACAGCACGCAAAGAGCCACCACATTCTGCTGCCGTCTTGTAATTTTCAAGTCTCAAGTTTCTGAACAGTCTGATCCTGGCCTAAGGAGATATGCAATTTCCCATTTTCATCGTGTGTGGCTTGAACTGGCCACTCAATCTTCGTCTCAGCGGAGGCACTGAGTGTCTAGGGTTTCTTCCTGGCAGCCCAGTCCTGACCACGCAGTGGCACTGGTGGTCTTGGGTTTGTCGCAGTGGCTCAGTCTTCCTCCAACCTGCGACAGGGGAACACAGCTAACAGGGAGGCGCCCCACTTTGTTTCTTTCTTCTTTTCTCATCTTCTCCCCTCTTGCTAGAATTCCTGGGTTTTTATAGGGAGCAGACTGACAAGGATCAAGTGGCCAACCAATACCAGGTATTTAGGCCCGGCTGTTCCCAATAATGCTGGGGATTGGCCTGTCCTGGTCAGTCAGCCAGTGGTGGGGTCAGAGCAACATCCAATGGAGAGGGTGCAATCACAATATCCTGGCAGCATTTTTGCCATTCCTTGCTTCTCTCGGCCTCCCCTTGACATTGGGGTTACACGTGCAGGGATCTGATTAGATGATTCCGCAATGGTCCCGAGTAGAAGTTCCATCGTGATAGTATTGCATGAAGGAGGAGCTTTGAAGGGCTGAATAGCCTCTTTTTCTGTGATCGGACTAGATTAAGGACATGGGGCATTCAAATCTTACTCCATAGGTTCTTCCACTTTGAGATTCCAATGTGAATGCACAGCACCCTATTTCGATGGCAAGGTTCCTTGTGCTCCTGTTGAGAAGTTCAATGTCTTCTCCAGAGACCTGATCTCATTTACAGGCGGGCAACTCGGAGCAGATCAGAAGAGGTGCCATACTGTCAGAGATGCTAACTTCAGGAGACGGTGATAAACTGAAAATCGCAAAAATTCAAAGAGAAATGTTTTGGGTGGGACATCCTTGAATGGTCAGTGAGGGTTATCAAGGGCGAGGTTGTGCACATGAGTTCATAAATTCTAGGAACAGATTTAGGCCAATTGGCCTATCAAGTCTACTCCGCCATTCAATCATGGCTGATCTATCTTTCCCTCTCAACCCCATTCTCCTGCCTTCTCCATAAACCCCTGATACCCGTACTAATCAAGAATCTGTCAATATCCGCCTTAAAAATATCCACTGACTTGGCCTCCACAGCTGTCTGCGGCAATGAATTCCACAGATTCACCACAGTTGCCATCGCAGATGAATGACAGGTCTCCGGTTTTAGCCGTGTAAGTAATGTAATCTCATCCCCCCTTCCTTCAGATTTTAGTCTGATGGATGATTGAAGAACCAGAACAATGCCACCCCACAAGGGGAGTAGTTAGAGAAAGTTCATGGGCTGGAAAACATTACCACCGAACATAACTTGCAGGGAACAATTGCCGTGTTAAGAAAGTCACATTACATCATCGGTGTGCGTTGCCGAGCCTTTGGTCGCTACAGAGGGTGGCTGTCTTTACTTGGGCACTGATTTATGTCTGAGCTCCAACATTCGGCTCTGAATGGTGTTTAAAAGATTCCAGCAGTGTCCCAGAGCCCTGGATGTGGCAACGTTTCTCACTAGAGCTAAGTACCAGGCTCAGAATGCAAACACTCTGTGTGAATCTCATAGGGGTTCAAAGTGGGGAAGGGGGTAGCCACATTGCCATGAACCTCTGCTGCCCTTTGATCTTAAAGGTACAAATCTTTAGCCAGGATTTTATAGTCAGAGTTACACAGCATAGAAACGGATCCTTCGGCCCACCACGTCCATGTTGACCTTTTTGTCCATTTACACTAATCGCATTTGCCAGCATTAAGACCGTATCCATGTATTAGTGCTCTTGATGTGGCTTCCTCCCCCCATTGGTGAAACCAAACGTAGACTAGGTGATTGCTTTGTCCAACGTTGTGCTCTGTCTGTCAGATCTGCTACAGCTCCTGGTTGCAAGCCACATCATTTCTCCTCCCCATTAAGTCTGGCCCATTCAACACCAAACGTGAAGACTCCCAGGCTATGCGTGGTGTGCAGCTCTGCCAATTTCCACATCCCTTGTGATGGTGCGAGCTCCTTCCCAGCCTGTTACCGGGGCAAGGCACACACCCGGAGCAGCGGTGATGAGGAAGGATAATAACACATCCATGCATCTGTTGGGAGTACACATCTTGGAGCATCGGGCTGCTCACGGGAGGGGGCGGAATGGGGACATGGCTCAACAGAAAATAAATGAAGGCAAATGATTTTTGTTTTGTTTCCCTTCATTAATACTGATCACGAGAGGTGATGGATGGAGAAAGAAGCAGTGTCAAGTCATAGTCATACAGCACAAAAATAGGCCCATCAGCCCAGCTCGTATATGCTCACCAAGATACCACATCTAAGTTAGTCCCATTTGCCCACATCTTGGCCCATATCCCTCTAAACCTTTCCTAAAAATGTACATGGGTGTTGTATTGAAATGAAAAGCACTTAAACAACAAATGTCAAAAACCTTGCAAAAACGCTTGTTGAGGAGTAGGAGTGTGATGTTACAGCCAATGGGATGTATATCCACTGACAGAGAGTCAGGCTTTGAGTCTAATCAGTGATACCAAATCCTCTAATCCTTGGCTATGCATCTCCAGTTGCTTAACCTATTGAAAGTCCGGGTGCCCAGAATGAACAAGCCTTTTTGCTTGTAAAACCACAGCTTATTATCTGAAGCCTCATTAAAGGAACCGTTAGCAAAGAGGCCGGAATACAATCACTGATGCCTAATCTAAACCAACAAAAATAAACACACGCACACACATTCATACACACACACACATGTACAGATGCACAACATGGACTCACGCCCACACGTGCATGGAAACACATACACCTGCACAGCCACACATACACATGTGCAGATGCACACCAACATGCACTCACACGCACACATCCACCTACACAGCCGCACCTACATGCAGATACACGCCAACATTCACTCACACCCACATGCAAATACATAAATAAGCCACACACAGACCCATACACATGCAAACACATACACACCAGGCACACCAACACAGACAGACACACACAATTCCACACACACTCCCATTCACTCACAGACACGCGCCAGACACAGACAGACACACACAATTCCACACACACTCCCATTCACTCACAGACACGCGCCAGACACATACATCCCCGCATCTATGGGAACACATGCACACACACAACGCCAAGGCGTCACTGAGGCTCCCAGAGCCATGTTATGGAACAGGCTGGGTTCCATTTATTGCCTCTAGCCCTGGCCTGTTGGACAGCACCAGTGTCTCTGTGCTGGGGTGTCATGGTTTCAATCTTTGCTCCATGCCCAGGTTACTCCTAGTGGAACAGAGGATGCACTGAGCTGTCAGGGGTGGCACTTTCTCTCGCACAAAGTTAAACTACTCTCACCACGTCCAAGCTGCAGGTAGTAGGTCATGAGTGTGTACAAAATCATGAGAGGAATAGATCAGGTAGACGCACAAAGGCTCTTACCCAGAGTAGGAGGATCGAGAAATAGAGGACGTAGGTTTAAGGTGAGGGGGGAAAGATTTAATAGGAATCTGAAGGGTACCTTTTTCACACAGAGGATGGTAGGTGTATGGACGAGCACTTTCCATGCATCGGAAGGTGTGGCTGGGCTGATGGGAAGGCAGAAGCAAGAGGTGATATACATGTGACAGGGGCAGGGGACCCACATATGGCTGAGCAGTGTGGTTATGGCCCTCTGCACTGATACAGTCATCCGCAGCTAATTCCTGGGAAAACAAGAATTGCATTAAGCGGAAATGCTAATTGTTTTCAGTATTTAATGACTCCTGTGCTGTGCTATCTGCAGGATTACCAGCCACACCAGTTCACTATCTCCTCAATCAAAGGTTTAAACATTAGTCTTTTATCTGCAGGCATCTGGGATGTGTGTGGGAAGTGATGTTTAGTTTTTAGTTCAGAGATACAGCGCGGAAACAGGCCCTTCAGCCCACCGGGTCCGCACCGACCAGCGATCCCCGCACATTAACACTATCCTACACACACTAGGGACAAATTTTGCATTTTACCAAGCCAATTAACCTACAAACCTGTACGTCTTTGGAGTGTGGGAGGAAACCGAAGATCTCGGAGAAAACCCACACAGATCACGGGGAGAACGTACAAACCCCATACAGACAGCGCCCGTAGTCGGCTCCATTCGCTGTAAGGCAGCAACTCTACCGCTGCGCCACCGTGCCGCCACGTGTGTACGATGTGTGATTGTGTGCAGCATGCATGTGTTTATGTGTGTGTATACGAGGAGTTGTGTGCGAGGAGTGGTGTGTGAAGCGGGTGCGTGAGGAGTTGTGTTCGAGGAGTGGTTTAGATTTTTTAGATTTAGATTTAGAGATACAGCGCGGAAACAGGCCCTTCGGCCCACCGAGTCCGCGCCGCCCAGCGAGTGGTATGTGAAGCGGGTGCGTGAGAAGTTGTGTGCGAGGAGTGGTATATGAAGCGGGTGCTTGTGAGATAGTGTATGTGTTTGCGCATGTGCAGTGATGTGTGTGTGAGCGAATATATGTGTGGAGGGGGGTGTGTATACATGGCTTGTGAGTGCCTCTGTGAGCGTGTGTGTTTGTGTATGTGTATATGTGTGAAGGTATGCGAGTGTGTATAAGTGAGTGTGAGTATATGCGCATATGTATGCGTGTGAGGGTGTGTGAGTGAGTAGTGTATGTGCACAGGGGTATGTGAATTTGTATACGAGTGTATACGAGTATGAGTGTGTGCAGTGTGCGTGTGATGTCTGTGAGTGCGTGTGTTAGCGTATATATATATATGTGCATGAGGGGATGCGAGTGTGTATTAGTGAGTGTACGAGAGTGTGAGCGGACAGGAGACACACGGCAGTTTTGAAGCACACCCACACCCTTCCACTGTGTCAGTAGGAACTCTCACATTCCTTCATGAATACTACAGCCACTAGGGTGAAATATAAACATATTGAGAAACAAAGAGCAGCAGGAGGTGACAGCTCCGTGACAGGAAGCAGCCAGACCGAGCCCTCTCGGGATGCCATGACTTGCACTCGAGATTTCAGTAATCCGTGCTGAGGGAGTGTGGCCCTGGGGAGAGGGGGCCAGCTTATCTCCAACTACAAACTAATCTTCTGGTAAGACTCTGCGCACTATCTGCGTAAGCAGATGCTGCAGCCTAATTACTGTCTCCACACGGCTGACAGGACCAACATCCCTTCGGTCAATGCTACAAACCAGCTCCAGTTCAGGAGAGGTGCAGCCAGCAGAGTAACAAAGCCGGATGCTTGGCCAGTGACCAGCAGTGCACAGCGGATACTCGGTCAATAACACGGCGGTTGTGGGACCGTCCAGCGCACAGTGCTGGCGCATGATTTAAAACGCACAGGCTCATCCGGGTGGATGCAGGGAACCATGTTTGACCAGGACGAAGAAGATTCTGGGATGGGAGCACAGTCACAGAACAGAGAATATGCAGAAAGAGTTCTTCACTCAGAGGGTGATGAATCTTTGGCGTTCTCTCCCTGAGATGGCTGTTACTGTGCTCACGCAAAACAGAGAGCCGCAAATCTCTGGATATTCAGGAAATTGAAGGATAAGTTTAGTTTAGTTTAATTTTTTGTCAGGTGTACTGAGGTACAGTGAAAAGCTTTTTTGTTGCATGCCAGCCAGTCAGCAGAAAGACTGGTTTAGTTTAGAGATACAGTGCGGAAACAGGCCTTTCGCCCCACTGAGTCAGTGCCAACCAGCAATCCCCATACACTAACACTATCCTTCACACCAGGGACCATTTACAATCTTTACCAAAGCCAATTAACCTACAAACCTGTGCATCTTTAGTGTGGAAGGAAACCGGAGCACCTGGAGAAAACCCTACACGGTCACGGGGAGATCATACAAACTGCCTACAGTCAGCACCTGGAGTCAGGATCGAACCCGGCTCTCTGGTGCTGTATGGCAGCAACTGTACCACTGCGCCCCAGTGCCTCTGCATTTTCTGTGTATTTCTATAAATTCTATGTATTTTCTATACATTACAATGAAGCCGTCCACAGTATAGCAGATACAAGATAAGGTCCAGTGTAGTCTGATTAAAGATTGTCTGAGGGTCTTCAATGAGGTAGATGGTAGCTCAGGACTGCTCACCAGTTGTTGGTGGGATGGTTCAGTTGCCTGATAACAGCTGGGAAGACTGTCTCTGAATCTGGGGGTATGCATATTCACATTTTTGTACCTCTTGCCTGACGGGAGAGGGGAGAATGGGGGGGACACTCGTCCGAGGCAGCGTGAAGTGTGGATGGAGTCAATGGAAGAGAGGTTGGTTTTGTGTGGTGGTCTGTGATGGTAAGGTAATGATTCTGAAAAATGGCACAATTAGATCAGGCTTATCTTGATTTCAAAAAAGGCACCAAGTGCTGCAGTGCTGAACCTCTGGAAAACATGGATCAGTGGCGTACCAGGTCTGTACCTTTCTTCAGACTAGGGTCCCAACCTGAAACGTCACCTACTCGTGTTCTCCAGAGATGCAGCCTGATCGGCTGAGTTACTCCAGCACTATGTCTTTTTTTTGTAGTAAAGCAGCATCTGCAGTTCCTTGTATCTATATTATCACGATGAATGGGTGTATAATAAGAAAATAACTGCAGATGCTAGTACAAATCAAAGGTATTTATTCACAAAATGCTGGAGTAACTCAGCAGGTCAGGCAGCATCTCAGGAGAGAAGGAATGGGTGACGTTTCGGGTCGAGACCCTTCTTCAGACTGATGTCAGGGAGGGCGGGACAAAGGAAGGATATAGGTGGAGACAGGAAGACAGTGGGAGATCTGGGAAGGGGAGGGGAAGAGAGAGACAGAGGAACTATCTAAAGTTGGAGAAGTCAATGTTCATACCGCTGGGCCGCAAGCTGCCCAGGCGAAATATGAGGTGCTGTTCCTCCAATTTCCGGTGGGCCTCACTATGGCACCGGAGGAGGCCCATGACAGAAAGGTCAGACTGGGAGGGGGAGTTGAAGTGCTCAGCCACCGGGAGATCAGGTTGGTTAAGGCGGACTGAGCGAAGGTGTTGAGCGAAGCGATCGCCGAGCCTGCTTTTGGTTTTGCCGATGTAAAGAAGTTGACATCCAGAGCAGCGGATACAATAGATGAGGTTGGAGGAGGTGCACGTGAACCTCTGTCTCACCTGGAAAGACTGCTTGGGTCCTTGGATGGAGTTGAGGTGAATGGGAGAGCAGGTTTGAAGCAGCATACCTTCTCCTGCTGTTAGTTCCTAGGGTTAGTATGTATTTTAACATACCAGCCTGTGGTACATGATCTGAACAGTCTAGTTACAATGTTTTGGAATTACAGTGTTTCATATAAGTACTTAAGTGTTTGCAATGTGTATTGGGAACAGTTTGCCTTCACCATTGAATGAAGGATGCAGTGCTACCATTACTAGTTATATCACAGCCGCCAGCTATTTTAATTTTATTTTCCAAATGGATTTCTCTTTAAACCCTCCCTCCCCCTTAGAATACAATGACTGGATTAATAGTGGGCGGAGAGCAGTTTAATTGCCGATGGCTAGCACATGTAATTAAAGTACAGCAGACGATTGTCTCGGGAATCTCTGCATTCCCACTTTGTACAACGCTGGCCGATACCATTTTATGAATGAACGGTCACTCACTGGAGCAGGCAAAGAAATGCAATCACAGACGACTACAAATTGATTGGCTTCTAATTATCTCAGTGTCCCTGCCTACATATTCAGTGTGTATGCAAACACCGCTGGAGGAACTCAGTGGGTCAAGCTGCACTTTTAGGCAGATGGATGGTCGAGGTTTCGGGCTGAGACCTTGCACCCTGCTCTATAACCTGCACTCACTGGCATCAGGACAACATTGGCTACAATAAGCGTGTTAAACAGAAATTCTAAATGATTAGGTTTAGCACATTGGTGCACCGGTTAGAGCCACAGCCTGGTAGTACCGGAGACCCAGGTTCGATCCCGTCCTCAATTCCTATCTGGGTGCAGTTTGCATGTAGTCACTGTAACTGACTGCGTTTCCTCTGGGTGCTCTGGTTTCCTATTGTCACACAGACTCAGTGGGTCGAAGGGCCCGTTTCCGCACTCTATCTCTAAATTAAAGTAGGCTTAATTTGAAGCTATTAACCCACAGATTCTAGGTGTTAAATGCACATATCCAGCATATATTTCCCACACCGCGAATGACAAAAAAGTTTGATTGGCCCCATGCAGAATGCCAATGTTGGTGAACTGCCACTATTCTTCACCAAATCTTTGTGAAATATTTTTACGATATCCTATGTTGGAGAAAGTGGAGAAATGAATGTATGCTCCATCTTTCCTTGCGGTCCGGATAGGGTATCTCAGTACAGTTCCAGTTTTATTTTTGTTGTCCTATGAAGGTATCTCCCTCGATTAGAAACGTCACATATCCTTGTTCCCCAAGGATGCTGGCTGATATGCTGCGTTACTCCTGCACTTGCGGTACTTTTGTGTATTAACCAGCATCTGCAGTTCTTTGTTTCTACACTTAGAAATGCCCACCCACCCTTTGCCTCCACAGATGCTGCTTGACTTGCTGAGTTCTTCCAGCACCTTGATTTCTGCTCAAGTATCTCCCTCGCATTTCTCTGAATGCTTCAAGCCCCAAGATGGTGAGGTGCAAGAAGCAATGAGGGGAGAGTATGTAACCATCTCAACCCCAGCACCATGGCACAACACCCAAAGATCTGAGAACACACTGTAAAAATTTCCAAAACTCTCAGTAACCTTGACTGCAGCCAGGATTGGTTGGGATGGGGGAAGGGGGGCTTCAGTTGACAGGATCAATCAATAAACGCCTGTGTTCAGTTAAAGCATGAGCGACTTCTGCTCACAGGTGAGCTCCGAAACCAGGCTCAAGCACCGTGAATCTGATTGTATTGACAGGCCTGACATTCTCCTCTGACTGCTAGCTTGCAGTAAATAGCTCTGCCCATGTCCAAGGCAGTACAAAACCTGCCACTGATGCTGAAGAGAATTTCCAGGAGGCGATCCCTCGAGGACTGTGCTCTGTTCCCCATCAGCTGAATGACACCGCATTTCCTCCAAGGTCAGTTAGACTTTAGAATTTCTGCCTCAAGAGCACAGAAGAAGAGGCGGAAGAAATACCACCTCTTCAAACTTATGCCACCAGGTCCAAATCCTGCATCTCCCACAGAATACAACTGAGGAAGCACCTTTTGCACACAAAGGGTGGTACGTGTATGAAACGAGCTGCCAGAGGAGGTAGTTAAGGCAGGGACTATTGCAACTTTTAAGAAACATTTGGACAGGTCCATGGATAGGACAGGTTTAGAGAGATATGGGCCAAACGCAGGCAGGTGGGACTAGTGTAGATGGGAAATGTTGGTCGATATGGGCAAGTTATGTCCAAGAGCCTGTTTCCATGGTGTTCGAGTCAGACTCCATGACTCTAAATGTCAGATGTCAGATTGATGGAATGACGGTTGAACAGCAATGGCACGAATTTCTGTAATAATTTGGAAGACGCAGGATCTTTTCATTCCAAAGAGGAATAAATGGGAGAATGAGGTGACCGTGGCTGACAAGGGAAGTCAAAGACAGCATAAAACTGAAAGGCAAAAAACACCAGAACGTAACCAAAAAGGCAATACGGGGAGAAAAGATGAAAAATGAACGTAAGCTAGCCAATAATATAAAGAGGATAGTAAATGTTTCTTCAGATATATAAAGAGTACAAAAGAGTCATTGGACCCCTGGAAAATGATGCTGGTGAAGTGATAATGGGGAATAAAGAAATGGTAGAGGAATAACTTTTTTGCATCACAGTGGAAGACACCAGCAACATGCCTGAAATTCAAGAGGGTCAAGGGATGGAAGTTAGTGGAATGGCTATTACTAAGAAGGTGCTTGGGAAGCTGAAAGGGCTGAAGGTGGATAAGTCACCTAGACTGGATGGATTGCACCCAGGGTCTGAAAGAGGTGGCTTTAGAGATTGTGGAGGCATTCGTTGTGATCTTTCAAGGATCACGAGAGTCAGGAGCGGTTCCAGATGATTGGAAATTTGCAAATATTACTCCGTTGTTCAAGAAGGGAGCGAAGCAGAAGTGTGGAAACTATAGGCTGGTTATAGTGGTAGGTAACATTATAAAGGATGAGGTTTACAGGTACTTGGAAGCTCATGATAAAATAGGCTGAAGTCAGCATGGTTTTGTGAACGGAAGATCTTGCATGACAAATCTGTTGGAATTCTTTGATGAAGTAAATTGCAGAATAGACAAAGGAGAGTCTGTGGATGTGGTTTACCTTGATTTTCAGAAGGCTATAAGGTGCTGCTTAAGGTGAGGCTGCTTAAGAAGAGGAGAGCCCATGGTCTCAGAGGGAAGATACTAGCATGGATGGCAGGTTGGCTGGATGTCAGGAGGCAAAGAGTGGCAATAAAGGGGATGCCGACCAGCAATTATCCCCTACACTAGCACTATCCTACACACTAGGAACAACTTACAATTTTGCCAAAACCAATTAATCTACAAACCTGTACATTTTGGGAATGTGGGAGGAAACTGGAACGCTGGGAGAAAACCCATGTGGTCACAGGGAGAACGTACAAACTCTGTGCAGACACCCCCCGTAGTCAGGATCGAACCCGGGTCCCTAAAGCTGTAAGGCAGCAACTCTACCAGTGCACGATTGTGCCGCGCCATAGGTCCAATATAGAATACAACCTGGAGCACCCGGAGAAAACCCACTCAGTCACAGAGAGAAAGTATAAACTCCGAACAGACAGCACCCAAGGCCAGGATCAAACCTGGGTCTCTACTGCTGAGGCACCATGCTGCCCCTAGGACAATACAATAGGATTGATGTAGGATTAGTGTAAATGGATGCTTGAGGACAGGTACAGACTCAATGGGCTGAAGGGCCTGTTTCCTGTAAGTTGGTATGACTCAGACTCCTTGCAGATTCCCCTTTCCAAACCAGACTCTCCTTAAGTCTCTAATTGCCAGCTGCCTTGGGATCATCTGGCTGAGATCGGACTGGCATTCAGAGATCTTTTCTTCTGACTTTCAAATGGACTTCCTGGACAAGGGGAAAAGCAGCCTCCCAACAATTGAGCACCTTGGAACAGGCTGAATTAAAATATGGCCGGTGCTAATCCCACCGGCCGAGGGAGGGAGGAGAGGCTTCCAAGGGAGAATCCGGCCGACTGCTCCACACAAGAGGTTCATTGGCATCGTTACTGGTTGCAAGTCCTTGCTGAACCAGCTGAATAATTACCAAGGACCAATGGATACAATCCATAACAGGGGAGTGTAGAGGCCCCCATTTACTTGTGAACTAATTACTGTGCTGCACGTGGCTTTATCCAGCAGCCCCGAGTTAATTGCCTTTTGCTGACATGGAAATGTCCGTATCAAAGAAAGTCTTTGTCACCCTAGGAGCCTGCTGAAATCCCTTGCCTGCTGGAAGTAGTCGAAAGGATTTGGAATCAGGGTGGGCTGGCACAGCTGATTAATCCCTGGCAAGGAGCAGTTTCAGTGTCCATCCGCTGGCTCGAACGTTGACTGAAGCTAATGACGTCTCAAAGGGTAGCAAAACTGGCTCATCGTCCTTCCCCAGTGGATGCAAGTAGTGGCACTATTCAAGCACCAGCTAGGCCACTGGTCGCACTAACCAGGTGGAGCCCCATTGATAGTTAACTGTCAACTAATCTAGCTAACCTCCACCCTAGCCTTTAGACTTTAGAAATGCAACACGGAAACAGGCCCTTCGGTCCATCGAGTCTATGCCGAACAGCAATCACCCCACACCAGGGACAATTTTACAATTTACAGAAGCCAATTAACCTACAAACCTGTACGTGGCACCCGGAGAAATCCCACGTGGTCACAGGGAGAACGTACAAACTCCGTACAGCAGCACCCGTAGTCAGGACTGAACCCTGTTCTCTGGCGCTGTAAGGCAGCAACTCTACAATTACGCAACTGTGCCACACTGAAGTCATTTAACTGGTTCCATTGTTCACAAAAATGTATCCCTCTTGAGATCACACCTTCCCGAGCCAACAATTGGCCTACCAACCTCCTGAAGTCATCTGTTGTTGGCCCCGATTTGTCCTGCTCTTTTCTTGCCTCCTATTCTTCGCTATTTACAGAGTAATTTACAGAAGCCAACTAACCTGCACATCTTTGGAATGTGGGAGGGAACCAGAGCTCCCGGGAAAAACCAACCTGGTCACAGGGAGAATGTGCAAACTGTACATCTTGCACCCGTGGTCAAGATAAACCCTGGTCTCTGGCGTTGTTAGGCAGCAACTCCACCGCTGCGCTACTGTGCCACTCTTGTATTCCAATCTTTCTCAGAAATTGTATTCCACTGTGCGAGAGGCTCACGGACTCTGGAAAATGTGGGGATCCAGCACTGGGTGGCAGCATTAGCAGCTCAGGGACATCAGTACAAAACACACAAAAACTGCTCTTCTGCTAAAGACCCAGCCTTGCAATCAGCACACACAAACAATATGCACGCAGAATTCAGCCAGAAAGGTTCAACTTTACTGCACTACTGGACCAAGTGGACCCGTTGGGTCCAAATCTGTCCTGCATTGGTGCAGCACCCTCTCCCCCCCCCCCCCCCTCCCCTCTCCCCCCTCCTCTCCCACCTCCCCCCTTCCCCTCCCTCCCCCTCTTCCTCCCCCCTCCCTCCCCTCCCCCCCCCCACTCCATCCCCCTCAACCTCCCTCCTCCCCCTCCCTCCCTCCTCCCTAGGAGATGGATTCAAACTTTTAAATGTGAATAACTTAAAAAATATAACATCGATTTCAATGAAACTTCTTCCATTAGCTCCAAAGGGACGACGGTAAGGTGGGCTTAAAATTGTCGCGCTATCGTGTACCGTTTTGGCTGTAGTTCAGGAACAAACAAACAAACAATAGTTTTAGTATATAGATATAGATTAAACTGCATAAAGTCTCCATAAACAAGTTGAGCATACTCAGCACGCAATAATTCATCACTATAAATACTAGTAGTGAAAGGACCGATCCAAGCACGCACACACTACTGGTCGAGATGTGTGGTGCCACAGGTTATACAGAAAACAATGTGCCATATGCACCAGGGCAGATTCCACTGCATGGCATGTTTGCTACCCAGGGATCGTACAAGACATGCATGAAGGTTGTGTAAAACACGCAGTTGACCCGGGTCCGTGTATGCTGTGTGGAATGCTCATCACACGCAAGTCTCTAGGAAACATTCCAAATGCCTGGATGGTTGTGCCTGCAGGACATTACTTATCAGGCCGATACTACAGAACACAGCAAACAAATGGGGAGGCATGAACTCCATGGAATAGACCAGAAAACATTACAGCACAGGTTGGTCCCTTTGGCCCACAATGTTTGTGCCAAACATAATGCCCAGTTAAACTGATCTCATCTGCCCGTCCATGATCCATACCCTCTACTCACTGCACTTCCATATGCTGATCTGAATGCCTCACAAAAACCACTCCACCACCACCTCTAGCAATGCGTTCCAGGCCCACCACCACTCTCTGTGTAAAGAAACTTGCCCCACACATCTGCATTAAACTTTCCCCTTCTAACCTTCGAGCTGTGCCCTGTGTGGGACATTTCCACCCTGGGAGAAAGGTTCTGACTGTCACTCATAATTTTATGTACTTCTATCAAGTACCATAGATGTCCAGTTCGGTTTCCAGGCCCCCACTCCCTCATCTTTACCATGGATGTCCAGTCATTCTACACTTCCATCCTCCACAAGGATGGTCTTGAAGCCCTCCGTTTCTTCCTCGTCCGTAGAACCAGCCAATCCCTATCTCCTAACTCTCCTCCGCCTAGCAGAGCTGGTTCTTACCCTTAACAACTTCTCCTTTGACTCCTCCCACTTCCTCCAAACCAGAGGCGTAGCTATGGGCACTCGCATGGGCCCTAGCTATGCCTGCCTCTTTGTCGGGTACGTCGGACAATCCCTGTTCCGGACGTACACTGGCCCCATCCCCGAACTCTACCTCCGCTACATCGACAACTGCATTGGTGCTACCTCTTGTACCCGTGCAGAACTCACTGACTTCATACACTTCACCTCCAATTTCCATCCTGCTCTTAAATATACCTGGACTATCTCTGACATCTCCCTACCGTTTCTGGACCTCACCATCTCCATCACAAGAGATAGACTAGTGATTGACATCTACTATAAACCCACTGACTCGCACAGCTATTTGGACTACACTTCCCAATTCCTCCGTCTACGCCGCATCTACGCCTGGGATAAGGTGTTTCATACTAGGGCATCAGAGATGTCCTCATTCTTCAGGAAACGGGGCTTCCCCACTTCCATTATAGATGAGGCTCTCACTAGGGTCTATTCTATATCCCGCAGCTCCGCTCTTGCTCCCCCTCCCCCATTCGTAACAAGGACAGAATCCCCCTCGTTCTCACCTTCCACCCCATCAGCCAGCGTATCCAACAAATCATCCGCCAACATTTCCATCACCTACAATGGGACCCCACCACTGGTCATATCTTCCCATCCCCTCCCCTTTCTGCGTTCCGCAGAGACCGTTCCCTCCGTAACTCTGTGGTCCACTCGTCCCTTCCTACCCAAACCACCCCATCCCCGGGCACTTTCCCCTGCAACTGCAGTAGATGCAACACCTGTCCCTTTACCTCCCCCCTCAACTCCATCCAAGGACCCAAACAGTCTTTCCAGGTGAGGCAGAGGTTCACCTGCACCTCCTCCAACCTCATCTATTGTATCCGCTGCTCTAGATGTCAACTTCTTTACATTGGCGAAACCAAACACAGGCTCGGCGATCGTTTCGCTCAACACCTTCGCTCAGTCCGCCTTAACCAACATGATCTCCCGGTGGCTGAGCACTTCAACTCCCCCTCCCACTCCCAGTCTGCCCTTTCTGTCATGGGCCTCCTCCAGTGTCATAGTGAGGCCCACCGGAAATTGGAGGAACAGCACCTCATATTTCGCTTGGGCAGCTTGCAGCCCAGTGTTATGAACATTGATTTCTCCAACTTTAGATAGTTCCTCTGTCCCTTTCTCCCCCTCCCCCTTCCCAGTTCTCCCTCTATCTTCCTGTCTCCACCTATATCCTTCCTTTGTCCCCCCCCCCTGACATCAGTCTGAAGAAGGGTCTCGACCCGAAACGTCACCCATTCCTTCTCTCCTGACCTGCTGAGTTACTCCAGCATTTTGTGAATAAATACCTTCGATTTGTACCAGCATCTGCAGTTACTTTCCTACTCTATCAAGTCTCCCCTCAATGTCTGACGCTCCAGAAAAAACAATCCAAGTCTATCCAACCTCTTCTTGGAGCTGAAACCCTCTAATCCAGGTGGCATTCTGGTAAACCTCCTCTTCACCCTTTCCAAAGTCTCCACATGCTTCCTGTAATGGGGCAACCAGTGCTCCACACAATGCTCCAAATGCAGCCTAACCAAAGTCCTATACAGTTGCATCATGACTTCTTAACTCGTACTCAATGCCCCCAGCAATGAAAGCAAACATTCCATATGCCATTTTTACCACAATATCTAATTGTGCTCCAACAGTTAAGCTATGAACTTGGACTCCAAGATCCATCTGCACATCAACACTGTTGAGGGTCTTTCCATTAACTCTCTCCTTACATTACACCCAAAGTGCAACACCTCACACTTGCTCAAGTTAAACTCCATCTGCCATTTCTCTGCCAAATTCTGCAGCTAATGTTTATCTTGCTGGATCTTCTGATAACTTTCCTTACTGTCTGCAACTCCTCCAACTTTGGTGTTGTCAGCAAACATACTCACCAACCCATCTACATTTACGCCCAGGTCATTTACATACAAACAGCAAAGGTCCCAGCGGACTCTACTGGTCACACACTACTAGCCAGAATGTATACCTTCCAACACAACCCTCTGCCTTCTCTGAATAAGCCACTTCTGAAACCCTACGACAAAGCAGCAGGGCGTTGGGTTCATGCGTCCATGCCAGCTTTCAGACCAATCCATTACGTAGACATTTAGACTTGAGAGATACAGCGCGGAAACAGGCCCTTCGGCGAGTGGTCACCCCGTACACTATCACTATCCTACACACTAGGGACAATTTACAATTTTACCAAAGCCAATTAACCTATGAACCTCTACGTCTTTGGAGTGTGGGAGGAAACCGGAGGACCCGGAGAAAACCCACGCAGGTCACAAGGAGAACATGCAAACTCCATACAGACAGCATCCATAGTCAGGATCGAATCTGGCTCTCTGGCGCCAGTAAGGCAGCAACTCTACCGCTGCGACACTGTGCCTATCTGATCCAATTTCCCCACTTGCCTCCCTGTAACCCATTCTCTCACATGCCCATGTACTATCACCTCTCTGTAGCAGCCGTCCCAAGGCCATCGTGCATTGATAGTAAAAGACTGATGGTGGAGGAAGGGTCTGACTGGGAGGGCCCCTCTCACCGCCAGACACGCATGATGCTTGTTGGTGAGGTCAGGCAATGAAGTATTTTGCCAAACAAGCTGGGCCGTCTGCTGAAGGAACTGCGCGGCAGGATCCGGCGACCCTTTGTCCTGTCGTGCCTGCAGGATGTTCCGTGCTGCCTACTGCCCAATGGACTTGTCAAAGGTTTTGGTGTGGAAGAACTATTCCACAAAGGGCAGGAGGTACGGCAATGTCCAGCTGACCGGCACATTGCCAGACCCATCCTTCGCAACATATGGGGCAAGTAGAACCTCTGCGGGTAATAACACTTAGTGCCAACGTGCTTTGGCTCTACGCACAGCCTGATGCAGTCACACATGAAGATGGCCATCAAGGTGAGGGAGACTTGGGCACGCTTTTCCTCCCCCCACCTGTTGGCCAATTTGTGCATCATTACCTGTCGGACCCAATCCATCTTTGATCCTCAGATGAACCGGAAGACGGCCTACATGATTGCCAGTGTACGAGCCACACCTGCGCCAGGTATGACCCCTCACACCTAATCACCACGTTTATCCCGGTTATCGCGAGTGAACGGTTTTTCCAGTCCCAATTTTTGCTTGACCATGGCTATCCACTCCAGCCAATTCTTGTTGCACACCTCAGCCCCTCTGAACCAGATCCCTAGCAGGTAGTCAGACCTGATGGTAAAGAGGCCAGAAGATCGGTCGGGCAAGTTGCCAAAGAACATAAGCTGGCTCTTCCTGGGATTGAATCTGGCTCCCAATGCCAACTCAAATTGGTCGCAGATGCTGATCCATCTGCGGACTGACTGTGGATCCGAGCAAAGGACAGGGAGGTACAGGGAGGTTTTCTGAACCACTGCAGTACACCTGGCGAATGCCCTGCCCTGTTTAAATGTAGCTGTAATGGTACAGCAGAGAGGATTTGGAACCTCATACAGGGTAGGCCGAGTGAGGGCAGCAGATTCCCTCCCATGGTCGGCATCAGTGTACCGGCAGTGGTTTTATTTTTCCTGGCCATCATTAGTTTCGCTTTGAAGATACATCATGGAAACAGGGCCTATGACCCACCAAGTCCAATCACCTATCCATACCAGTTCTATGTTATCCCACTTTCTTATCTACTCCCTAAACATTAGAGGCAATGTCTACCGAGGCCAATCAACCTATAAACCGGCACGCCTTTGGGACATGGGAGGAAACTGGAGCACCCAGTGGAAACCCGGGTGGTCACAGGGAGAGCTCCATACAGACAGCACCCAAGGTCAAGATCGAACCTGGGTCTCTGGCACTCCGAGGATGCAGCTCTACCAGCTAAGAGCTGTTAGTGTTTGTTTCCCCAAATTCCAGATTACGAGGGGAATTTAAATTCCCAGCTGCCACAGTGGGATTTGAACTCTGGTCCCCCGATTGGTAATCCAAGCTTCTGGATTACTAGCCCAATAACAACCATGGTACCGGCATAGAATGAAAGGCGGAAAGTAAGCGTTGATGTTCGCCCGCCCTGAATCGCGGGACTTGGGTCGGCCCGCTGCGGACCTTTCACCGTCCGGCGCGGCCTGGAACGTGGCAACGTCAACAGCCTGACCACGGCAGAAGACGGCAGGGGAAGAGAAAAGACATTCTGGCCTTCCATCACAGTAAGGAGGTGACTGGAGGAGACTCACTGTGATGGATGTTTCTTTTTGTTTGGTGTTGGTTTATGATTATGTGTGTCATTGCTTATTTTTATTGCTCTTATTGTTTGGACTGTGGGTAATCTTTCATTTCACTGCGCATTTATGTGTATGTGACAAATAAAAATTGACTATTGATAAATTAACTATTGACTGCTTGGAAGGGAAATGGTTAATTTACCTTTAGTACAAGAGGGGTTGAGAGCAGAGTGAACGTTTACAGAGGTCACGGACCAGGGCTTGATGATGCTACACCAGGGATCAGTTTGGTCACCCTTCATCTCACCCCCTCATATAAAAAGAGCACCTTTCCTCGGGTATGGATGCCAAACCTGCACAGCATGCTTGAGATGTCTTCTCACCGAGGCCCTGTACAAGTGCAATAGAGCATCCCTGCTCCTGTACTCAATGCTCCTCATTATGAAGACCATCGCGCCACTTGTCTTCCTCACCACCTGCCGCGGCTGCATGCTGCAGCGACTGATACACAAGGTCAACCAGACCTCACTGCACCTCCCCCTTACCTTTTCCATAATATCCCACCTTCCTGTTATTTACCACAGTGGATCATCTGACATTTATCCCCATTACACTGCGTCTGCCCACTCCCTCAACATGTCCAACTCAACCTGTAGCTTCTCTGCATCCTCCTCATGCTTTACCCTGCCTCTGCAAATCTGCAGCCATGCCTCAAATTTCCTCATCCAATCATTAACATATATCTTGAATAGCTGGCGTCCCGGCATTGATCTGTCTGGTGCTGATCCCTCTGGCCATCCATCCCACCATGCCAGATGCCCAGAAAAATAAAGTGTTTATTACTGCAGTTAGACACTAAGTGCTGGAGTAACTTGGTCGGTCAGGCAGCATCTCTGAAGAAAAAGGATAGGTGACGTTTTGGGTCGGGACCTTTCTTCTGAAGAAGGGTTCTGACCCACAACGTCACCTAGTTGTTTTCTCCATAGATGCTGCTTGACCCGCTGAGTTACTCCATCATTTTGTGTCTATATTCGGTTTAAACCAGCATATGCAATTTCTTCCTTCACATATTTCCTCACTATTGTATTGATTTACCCTTTTATTAACATTGTTTAAAAGTAATGGAACTTCAGAGACGGAGGTGTGGGTGAGGAATGTATGTCGAACAACTAGGTACATTTGCAACATGTCCACGGCAGACATCATCTGCAGTCTTCCCTGGAGCATCGGGATAACAAGGACATCCACCTCAGAAGCCTTTGTAATCGATTGCAGTCATGTATTGGCTTTCTGCTGACTGGTTAGCACGCAACAAAAACGTTTCACTGGACTTCGGTACACGTGAGAATAAACTGAACTGAACAAATTATACCCGATAGCTCCACCTTCAACATCATAATTCCAACCAAACTCTTGGACCTGGGGCTTAGCAACCTTCGCTGCAACTGGATCCTTGACTTTAGAGGTACTGTATAGAAACAGTCACTTCGGCCCACCGAGTCTGCGCCGAACAGCAATCACCCCATATACTAGCACTATCCTAGACACGACGGACAACTTAAATTTTTTACTGAAGCCAATTAACCTACAAACCTACACGTCATTGCAGTGTGGGAGGAAACCGGAGCACCCGGAGAAAACCCACGTAGTCACAGGAAGAACGTACAAACTCGTACAGACAACACCCTTGGTCAGGATCAATCCTGGGTGTTGGGCACTGTACGGCAGCAGCTCTACCACTACACCACTGTGCCGCCTTGATCTCCAGACTACAATCAGCAAGGCTGTGCACTCAGCCCCTTATTAAACACACTACTTACTGCCCACGACTGTGCAGCCAAATTTTCCTCGAACTCCATTTACAAGTTTGCAGATGACTCCACTGTGGTGAGTCGTTACTCAAACAACAAGATGGAGTCAAGGAAGGAGATAGAGAGCTCCATAACACAGTGTTAAGGCAACAACCGCTCTCTCAATGTCAGCAACATGAAGAAGCTAGTTATCGTCTTTAGGAAGGAGGGTAATGCACGTGCCCATATCTATAAATGGTGCTGAAATGGAGATGCTTGAAAGCTTGAAAGTGCTCAGTGTAAATATCACCAGCAGCTTGTCCAGATCCAACTACATCCACACTGCAGCCAAGAAGGTATACCAACACCTCTACTTTAAATTCGGCATCTCTCCAATGACTCTTACCATTTTTCTATACATGCAAAATAGAAATGCACCATAGAACGGCACAACGTTAGAGTTGCTGCCTTACAGCACCAGAGGCCACGGATGCTGTCTTCACGGAGTTTGTACATACTGCCTGTGATGGTGTGGGTTTTCTCCGAGTATTCAGGTTTTCTACCACACTCCAAAGTCGTGCACGTTTGTAGGCTAATTGGCTTTGGTAAATTGCAAATTGTCCATAGACCCACCAACAACTCTCCCACCACTGATGGTCAAGTTGTCGGAAGAAAGGACCCCACCCAAAACATCACCCATCCTTTTCCTCCAGAGATGCTGCCTGACCCTCTGAGTATCTCCAGCACTTTGTGTCTCTCTTCAGTATAAACCGGCACCTGCAGTTCCTTTCTACTGCATTTTGCATTCTGTTTCTTTTTCTCTTTTGCACTACCTTAACGCACTTATTACGGATGGTATGATTTTACTGGACAGCACGCAAAGCAAACTTTTTCACCGTATCTTGGTACACGTGACAATAATAAACCAATACCATGCTCAGGAATTTTCTTGCGTCTCCACTCCTGGTGATGAGTTTTTCAACCGGATACACTTGCCAGTCTTCACTCAACTCCCAAAATACTGCCTGGAATGCAACTTCCCCAGCTCCCTGCAGTGGTACACGGCGCATTAGCCCAGTGTTCATCGGCAGCAAGCAGGCCGCAGTGACCTGATATATTGCCACGGATGCCTCTCTTTATGGACCTGGTGGGATTTGGGCTCTCTGACGGGAAGAGAGAGACTGCTAGAAGTTCATTAAAGTAATTCAATTGCACACAGTGAGCACAGTTAGAGAATTACATTGCTGGGATCATTGCCTTTAGTTACAGAGGGATGCACCAAGCGCTGCTGGTTTGCTGCTGGGCGCCACTCGCAGAGCTGTCCGTCCGCCTGATCTCCGAGGGGCTCGTCAGTACATTATTTATATGGTTTTGATTGCAGTCAAGACTCCTTATGACCCACCCACCATTAGTCCGCACACTAACATCAGAGAGGATGCGCTCATTGGCAGTTTACGGCCCACGTCATCCCGCTCTGTCCAAATGATCCGTACACCTTCTGCACCGCAACAACCTCTCTGCTTCACAACTCCCAAAGTGGGCAATGAGTTCTTCCAGATGTCCTGGGTGTGGAATTGTATCCTCAGCTCAACTTATGTCTGTAATCTCTGGGTGGTGAATGGATGTCCGTTGAAACGGATAGTGGAGGTTTCGAGCGATATATGGGCTAATGCAGGGAAATGGGATTAGCTCAGGCAAGCAGGGATGAGTTGGGCTGAAGGACCCGTTTCCATGCTGTTCAATTCAATGAAGCTGAGCTGCCTCTGATAAAGGGCAGGGCACATGGAAACTTTCCATTTCTATTCCCTGTTCTCTACTGAGTTACATTTATTTCTGTCCTCACTCAACCTCTTCAGATAGATCAGCCACGATGAATCCAACTTCCACATCTTTTTTCGTTCACCACCAGCATTCGAACTTCAGCCTTTCTTGGTCTCCAACCCCATCATAGATATCCCCTCTCTTTGCTCCCCTTCTCTATAACTTAAATATATGATCTATGTCCTCCCACTTTGACAAAAAGTTATCCACTTGAAACATTACTTTGGTTTCTCTCTCCACAGATGCTACCTCACCTGCCAAGTGTTTCCACCATATTCTGCTTTAGTGTTGGAAGGAACTGCAGATGCTGGTTTATACTGAAGATAGACACAAAATGTTGGAGCAACTCAGACAGTCAGGCAGCATCTCTGGAGAAAAGGAACGGGTGGCGTTTCAAGTTGGAACCCTTCTTCATGGGTCTGAAAAAAGCTCCCAAGCCAAAACATCATCTGTTCATTTCCTTCCATAAATATTGCCTGACCCCACTGAGTTCCTCCAGCAGTTTTCAGCCCCAATTGTTGCTTCCCATCCATTTTGGATTCAGGTATAATAACACTGGCAGATTTTTCCAATCCTCTAGTCGTTCTCTGGAATTTAAGGAATTTTTGAAATATTATAAGCACTATTATTAAATAGTATAAGGGTCCTGACCCAAAACATTACTTGCAGAAGGATCATTAAGAGCGGCAGAGCTGCTGCCTAACAGCACCAGAGGTTCATGTTTGATCCTGACTACGGGTGCTGTTTGTACGGAGTTTGCTCATTCTCCCTGTGGCTGTGTGGGTTTTCTCTGGGTGTCTGGTTTCCTCCCACACTCCAAAGACATACGGGTTTATAGGTTAATTGGCTTTTGTAAACATTGTAAATTGCTCCTAGGATAGTGCTAAAGGGCCTGTTTCTGTGCTGCATCTCTAAAGTCTGCATCCACTGACCTAGTTACCATTATGGAGCAAGCTATGGAGTCAGGAGACATTTCAGCCTTCAGCTCCATTAGTTTGCCTCATCCTAAATATCCAGTGATGGTGACGGTCTTTATTCCTCTCCATAATGTTTAGTGTTAAATGGGATAGTCATAGTATTTTCCTCATGAAGAATAATGCAAAGTATCTGATTATTCTGTCTCGCATTGCCTTGTTCCTCTTAACTATTCCCCAAACTTCAGCCCCAAGGGGCCAGTATTCACATCGCCATCTTTGATTTTATTGTCCTGATGCAGTTACTCAACCATTCCTCTGCCTCCACAGATACTGTATTGAGCTCCTCATGGTTTGCTTTTTGCTCCAGGTTTCAGCATCTGGAATTCATAGGTGCATAAATTCAAGGAGCAGAATTAGGCCATTCGGCTCAAGGCTTGTCCCCTATTCAATTATGGCTGATCTATCTTTCCCTCTCAACCGCATTCTCCTGCCTTCTCCACGTAACCCCCGACACCTGTACGAACCAAGAATCAGTCAATGTCCACCTTAAAAATATCCATTGACTTGGCTTCCATGGCGTCTGAGGCAATGAATTCCACAGATTCACCACCCTCTGACTAAAGAAATTCCTCATCTCCTCTGTAAAGGTACGTCCTTTTATTCTGAACCTCTGGTCCTAGACTCCCACGAGTGGAAATATCCTCTCCACATCCACTCTATCCAGGAAACCCTTATGCCCTCTTGGCTTTTATTGTTAGTTGCTTATATTTCCTACCAGTTTGCTCTCATAGTTTACATTCTACCACTTGATGGTTTAGTCCTCCTTCAGTGGATTCTGGATTGATTTCTTCCCAGTCTTTTGGTGTACCATTAACTTCTGATACCTTCAACCTAACATCTCCTTGACTTCCTTGGTTAGTCCTGGTTTGTTCACACCACTTCCAACCCCTTACCTCTTTCCTCATTGGGATTTCTTTACGAGGAATCACAAATTATCTCCTTAAACGTCTGTCACAGTTTGCCGACTGTTTTACCCGCTACTCTGTTTGTCCGTTGAAAAGCAAAACAATAATGCAGATGCCGAAAACGTGGAGCGAAAACAAAAATCTGGAATCACTCAGTAGGTCAGGCAGCATCAGTGAAAGGAGAAAGAGGGTTAATATTTTAAGTCTGAGACACATTGCGGAACAGTGGCGGAGCGGAGTGCCGCCTCACAGTGCCATAGTCCTGGGTTCGATCCTAACTCTGGGTACTGTCTGTATGGAGTTTGTACGTTCCCCCTATTAACCGCATAGGTTTTCTATGGATGCTTTGGTTTCCTCCCATACTCCAAAGACGTACAGGTCTGTAGGTTAATTGGCTCCTGTAAATTCCCCCTCGTGTGTAGGATGCGAAAGTGGGATAACAGAGAACCAGTGTATGGATGATCGATGGTCATTATTGACTCAGTGGGCCTCAGGGCCTGTTTCCACGCTGTATCTCTGTACTAAACCTTTCACCAGGCGAAGCATGCTCAAACTGAAACAGCGACTGCCTCTCTTTTCACAGCCAATCCATTCACCTGATCCACTGATGCCAATTGTCTCATTTCATTATAGTCCTTTTTATTACATTTGTTTCTGATCCAAGTTTTTCCTCTCTCAAACTGAATGTAAAATTCGATCATGCTGTGATCACCACTTCCTTGGGCATCTTTTACTCTGGGGCAATTTATTTAATCTGACACATTGCGCATTACCAAATCTAGCACACCCCATTCCCTAGTTAGATGTTAGATCCATAATGTATAACTCTTAGAAACATTACTGCACTCTATGAATTTATTCTCATGGCCCTTTCCAACCTATTTAACCCTATGGACATGAAGGCTAATGTCTCACTTAATTATTATACTGCTCATCATACAGACCCCATTACTTGTTCAGGAAAGAACTACAGAGGCTCGTTTAAATCGAAGGTAGGCACAAAATGCTGGAATACATCGGCGAGGCAGGCAGCATCTCTGGAGAGAAGGAATGGGTGACGTTTCAGGTCGAGACCCTTCTTCAGACTGATGTCAGGGGAGTGGGCAGGACAAAGATAGAATGTATACGGAGACAGTAAGACTGGTGGGAGAACTGGGAAGGAGGAGGGGATAGAGAGAGAGGGAAAGCAAGGGCTATTTGAAGTTGGAGAAGTCCTATTTGAAGTTGGAGAAGACTCCTCTCACTTCAAATTGTCTTTGCTTTCCCTCTCTCTCCATCCCCTCCCCAGCACTTCCACCCCCACTGAAAGTCTATCCCAGGGAATGGTGGTTGAAAAAATTGGTGGTCAGGAAAGGTCCGTGGTCAGGAGCAAGACCTAGGAGGTTTGGTGGCCCAGAGAGGGATAGCTGTGCTCGGATTCTGTGAAAAGCCATCTTAACACAAACGCCATGGATGATCCTTCCTCAGCTTGCGAACTTTTTCAAGATGCACACACCATCCTGACTTGGAAACCTATCGAAGATAAACACAAAATGCTGGAGTAACTCAGCGCGTCAGGCAGCATCTCTGGAGAAAAGGAATAGGTGACACTTCGGGTCGAGACCCTTCATCCGAAATCTATCGCCGGTCCCCAGGGTTAAGGGGCTTGAGCCCTGGAGTCTCTCCACAATAGCACCGAGGGAGCACATTCAACAGAGAGACTCCAATGGTTCCACCAGGCAGTTCACCGCCACCTTCTCAAGGCCCAAATACAGAGAATGCTGGACACACTTTAGTGCACCAGGTAGCACTTGTGGAAAGAGAAACAGTGATTGTTTCAGATAGAAGAGCCCAATTCTGGTGGAGTGCCATATATCTGATGCATTCACACTGGTTCTCTCTCCATAGCTGCTGCCTGATCAGTCGTGTATTTCCGACACTTGCTGTTTTTATTTGATATTTTCAGCACTTGAGTTTTAATTTTCTTCTTCTCCAGGGCTACTGGGGATGGGCAATACATGTTGTTTTGAGTCGGGACCCTCCTTCAGACTGACGATGGGTCTCGACCCAAAACGTCACCCATCCTTTTTCTCCAGAGATTTTGCCTGACCCACCGAGTTACTCCAGCACTTTGTGTCTATATTATTTGGTACAATCCAGCAACTGTAGTTCTTTGTTTCTACAATATGTTGTCCTTGCCTAGAACAAAATAATTTTAACATTGCAGATTTTGATTATTATAAAAGTGATTACAGACCAGAAAGGTTTTGCCTTTTGTAAAAAAATTACTTTGAGATACCCAGTTGTTGTGAAAAATAGTTCTAAATTGCACATTTATTATTCCTGTTCCAAGTGGAAAGAGCATGCTCAAAGCTCATGGCCTTGAAAGCCCTGAAAGTGCTCTTGGAAATGTGATCACTGTGGAGTTTTGGCGATGTACTATTGACCAAAAGCTGACTTGCAATGGCAAAATACAGTGTGGCTATAAGAGCAGGAATCCTGTGGCGGATAACTCACCTCCTGACTTCTCGGATCTGCCCACCATTCACAAGGTTCAAGACCGGAATATGATGGAATACTCTCCCCTTGCCTGGATGGGAGCAACTTCAACAACACTCAGGAAGCTCGAGAGCAGACAGCACTTAGCAGCCTGCTTGATAAATACACCACATTCTCTGCCACAGAAGGCAGTGGAGGCCAATTCACTGGATGTTTTTAAGAGGGAGCTATATTTTGCTCTTTGGGGTAAAGGAATCAAGGGATATGGGGGGAAAAAGCAGGAACCGGGTACTGATTTTAGATGATCAGCCATGATCATACTGAATGGTGGTGCTGGCTCGAAGGGCCGAATGGCCTACTCCTGCACCTATTTTTCAATGTTTTTCTATGTTTCTTTTATTCACCATTTATTCACCATCACCAATGCACAGTGGCAGCAGTTTGTACCATCTACAGGATGCACCACAGCAACTCTAAAAGACTATCTAGTCAGCATCTTCCAAAGCCATGACCTCCACCAGCCAGAAGAACAAGGGCAGTGAGAGCATGGAAACACCACCTGGAATTTGCCCTCCATGCCACACACCACCCTGGCTTGGAAATAGAGCGTTGTTCCTTCACCACCACTGTGTCACAATCATGGAACTCTCTTCGTCATAACATCGTGGGTAGAGCCACACAGATAGCAGCTCATCACCAGCTTCAAGGGGAATGATAGATGTGAATTAAATGCTGGCTCAGCCCAGATCCCTTGAATGTGTGAAACAAAAAGTGACCTGTCCACACTGAGTACGGAGATGATGGGCAAATTAATTGCAATCGTCCAGGATAAACATTGGCCCCAACTGCTGTTAAAGTTCATTTCTTATAATAGCCATTAGCTCTTTCACTGCATGGCGGGGGGGCTCCAAGTATTTTTCAAATACAACACGAAAGGACAAGATCCCTGATTAACATCCCAGCTCAAAGTGAGCTCCTTCAACAGTGCAGCCCACTCTCAGTGGAGCACTGAGATTCTACGCTGTAACACATAGAGCAAGGCTTCTACCTGTGGTCCTCACTAAACCACCGAGCTTTGGCTCAGCATGGCAGGCAGGGGCCAACGAGTAAATGGCGAACAGTGGGTGGAAGGAGGGTGGAGTGCGGAGGGGAGGGGGTTCAGATGGGGGATCCGAGGAGAACAGGGGGCGTAGTAGTGTGAACAGCACGTTTGATCTTTGGACACTGCCGAACCATAGACCCCTGCCCACGTTGTCGAGGGTAGGGAAGGCCTCACAGACCTGGCTTCTCGAATCACAGAGATGCAGCACAGAAACAGGCTCTTCAACACCCGAGTCTACACCGAACATCGACCATCCATTTACACACATCCCATATTTATCCCATTTTTCATTCTCCCCACATTCCCCTCAACTCTCTCCCATAATCTACCACCCACCTATGCAACCCCAATCACACGCCACTTTCTCCTCTCCTGACAGGGCAGGGCAGTATTAGCCCTGGGGTGGGGCAGCTCAGAGCTGTTGCCGGAGGTCTGTGGAGCATAAGGTGGGGTGGTGAAGGAGGGAGCGGGGAATGGAACGAAGGCCAGCAGGGAGTTCAGGTGTCAGGTGGAAATTACAGCCGCCAACTAACCCGCCAAGCTGCACGTCCTCGGGACGTGGAAGGAACCCAGAACACCCGGAGGAAACCCACGAGGTCACGCGTAAACTCCACACAGACATCACCCGAGGTCAGGATTGAACCTGGGTTGCTGCAGCTATGAGGCAGTAGCTCTACCAGCTGTGCCACTGCTGAATTTAGATCACTGGACAATTTAATTGAGGTGTGTTTTAATTATGTCAGTGTATGGTGAGGGTGGGTGGTGAGAGACTGTCTCCCCCGCTGGCTTCAGAGTCTGCCCGTATCGTTGACACTAGTGACAAGGAAGGATGGTGTCGATCTGAACCCTCTGGCAGGGGCTGATGGAACCTTAAAGCCGAGTCTGCGGGCCATCGGGGTTGGAGGTTACACAGCGGAGGTGACTAGAGCAGCCTGTGGGGCTGACTGGCCTCCTGCCCCTACTGACGAGAAGTCCAGGCCAGGGATATCATTCCCCCCCCTCCCCTGTGTGAGCTGTCTGCTGACAGGTGAAACAAGGTCAACTCCAGGGCTGTCTAGTTCCCCTCCTCCCTCTCTGACTCCTCCTCCCTTCCACTCTCTTGTTCACTCCAACTCTTGCCCTCTCCTTCTTTCTCTCTTCTGGTTTGTTTCTCCCTCTCTCCATTCTGTCCTAAATCACAATCTCCATCTCAACTGCACAGCTACCCCCTCCACCCTCCCTCCCTCCCTAGCATTGCTGCAGAGGCGGTTAACCAGGTTATTTCTGTCACCCAGTTTGGCTGGTAGAGGTTCCTATAAATAAATAGAGGGAAGGGGAGAGAGGGAGAGGCTCCCATGTTCGCCTCTGGTTGGGGGGATGGAGGGGGGTTGCAGGGGATGGGGGGGTTGCAGGGGATGGGGTTGCAGGGGATGGAGTGCTGGGACTAGATCACCGACCAGAGACACTGCCAGGCGGTCTCGATTCACCCTCCCTGCCCCGGGTCTGCCGGTGTGCTCTGGCTCCCCGCTGTCTCTCCACCTCCAGCCAGAACCGGCTTAACACTGCAAGGGGCGAGCGTGGGACTGTTTAACCCCTTCGTAGCCCCGCGAGGAGCATTCATCACCTGCCCTTGCCCCTGCAATCCCTCCACCTTCTCCTCTCCCCGACAGGGCAGGGCAGTATCAACCCTGTTCAGAGCAGCGTGGGACATTTAGTAAGATGCTAGGGGGGTCTGTAGAGCAGCTAGGTGGGCAGGGAGGGGGGGGGGGGGGGAGGTGGAAGGAAGGCAGGCCGGCTGGGAGTTCAGGTGTCAGCTGTGACCTGTCAGCATTGCCCCGTCTGTGACTGTCCTCTGGCGGGGAGGGCTGTATGCACACACACAATCTTACACAGTCAGTCTCACTCACATAGTCATGACACACACACACACACAATCTTTCACAGTCTCACTCACATAGTCATACACACAGACACCGTCGCATAGTCATGCACATGGTCAGTCTCTCAGTCACCTACACAATCATACACACAAACACACAGTCACACAAACACGCAGTCACACTAACACACAGTCACTTGGTCATACATAGTCACACGGTCATACATAGTCACAGTCACACTAACACACACTCACACTAACACAGTCATGCACAGTCACACTAACACACAGTCACACTAACACAGTCATACACACTCACACTAACACACTCACACTAACACAGTCACACTAACACAGTCACACTAACACACACTCACACTAACACAGTCACACTAACACACACTCACACTAACACACAGTCACACTAACACAGTCATACACACTCACACTAACACACAGTCACACTAACACAGTCACACTAACACACAGTCACACTAACACAGTCACACTAACACAGTACAGTCACACTAACACACAGTCACACTAACACACAGTCACACTAACAGTCACACTAACACAGTCATACACACTCACACTAACAGTCATACACAGTCACACTAACACACAGTCACACTAACAGTCATACACACAGTCACACTAACACACAGTCACACTAACACACAGTCACACTAACACACAGTCACACTAACACACAGTCACACTAACACACAGTCACACTAACACACAGTCACACTAACACACAGTCACACTAACACACAGTCACACTAACACAGTCATACACACTCACACTAACAGTCATACACAGTCACACTAACACACAGTCACACTAACACAGTCATACACACTCACACTAACAGTCATACACAGTCACACTAACACACAGTCACACTAACAGTCATACACACAGTCACACAGTCATGTACAATCATACCCAGTCTGCACGGTTTCACAGTCACATACTCAATCACACACACACACAGAGAGAGAGCGAGCCGGGGCTCCGTGCATTCTCCACATACCACTGCAAGCCCGACAGAAGCGGGAGGATGGATCCACGCCAACCCTCCCCCCCACACACAAACCCCCAACAACAACGCTTTTTTTTTGTTTTAAAATAAAAGGTAATCAGGGCAGAGACTCACTGAGGTGCAGGTAGGTGGCCGCGTCCATGGCGTACGAGTGTATCCCCGCCGCCCGCACGGGGCTGGGAAGGAGCATTGGCTGGCGGCCCTCCGCGGTAGGCAGGGCCCGACTGCAGCTGCCTGCCTGGGCCTGGGGCTGGGGCTGGGGCTGGGGCTGGGGCTGGGGCTGGGGCTGGGCCGGGCTGGGACTGGCTGCCTGGCAGGGCCGGCGTCTCTCTCTCTCTCTCCCTCCCAGCCGCTGGCTCTGGCTCTGGTTCACTCCGCGCTCAGCCTCTTCAATCAGAAGCCAGGGGCCCTGAGAGGGGGAGGGGGCGCCGGGAGAGAAAGAGTGTGTGTAGAGAGAGAAATGGAGAGGTTGGCCAACTCCCCTCCTCCCTCCCTCCCTCCCTCCCTCCCTCTCCCCTCCTCCCTCCCCATCTCCCTCCCTCTCCCCTCCTCCCTCCCTCCCTCTCCCCATCTCCCTCCCTCTCCCCTCCTCCCTCCCTCTCCCCTCCTCCCTCCCTCTCCCCTCCTCCCTCCCTCTCCCCTCCTCCCTCCCTCTCCCCTCCTCCCTCTCCCTCTCCCCTCCTCCCTCCCTCTCCCTCTCCCCTCCTCCCTCCCTCTCCCCTCCATCTCCCCTCCTCCCTCCATCTCCCCTCCTCCCTCCATCTCCCCTCCTCCCTCCATCTCCCCTCCTCCCTCCATCTCCCCTCCTCCCTCCATCTCCCCTCCTCCCTCCATCTCCCCTCCTCCCTCCCTCCATCTCCCCTCCTCCCTCCATCTCCCCTCCTCCCTCCCTCCCTCTCCTCCCTCTCCCCTCCTCCCTCTCCTCCCTCTCCCTCTCCTCCCTTCCCTCCCTCCCTCCCTCGTCCTCTCCCCTCCTCCCTCTCCTCCTCCCTCTCCCCCACTCCTCCTCCTTCCCACTCCTCCTCCTTCCCTCTTCTCCTCCTTCCCTCTTCTCCTCCTTCCCTCTTCTCCTTCCCTCTCCTCCCTCTCCTCCTCCTCCCTCTCTCCGGGATTACCGGGGAACTCCGTCCTTTAATGAATCGGCCTGCCTGGATATTTGGAAGTAAACAGTGGCTTCATAGATTTACCCTCGTTGCTGAGGGTATGGAGGCAGGGGTTTAGTTTTTTTGTTGCGTTCAACGTAGATTTTATGAGGGGCGAGGGTAGATTTTATGAGGGGCGAGGAGGGGGGCAGGTGTAGATGTAGACCATTCGGCCCCTCTGAATTCTTCTGCCCCAGAAAATGCCAGCCTCACGACATCCTGGAGCATGGCCAATGCAAGCGAGTGCCCACTCCTTTGCCCTGAATGCTCCTTTTCCTTGTGCCACGGGCAGAGAGGTGGTTCTGTGTGAGTCATCTTGCATTGGGCCAGGCCCTGCTGGCGTTTGCTTAGATGGTTGGAGTAATCCCCCTCCCTCCATGCAGAGGGATGCCCGACCCACCCACAACAGAGAATGGCATACGTGCCAGCCTTGCTCGCAATGCCACGATACAGTTGCGACCCACACTGCTTGTGGTCGAGAGCCGGCAACTCCCTTGTTTGCCTGGAGTCTCCTCATGTCACCACACCCAGTATTGGTTGGAAAGCAAGCTCACTGTCAACCATTCTATCTTCTCAACTCACATATTCCCTGCCCCCATCACCACTGCACAAAGACCTATAATGGCATCCAAATGGCACCTGTTAATTCACTCATACTTGTGGGCCAACTGTAGACTTCAATGCTCCTCCCATTATCCTCTACCATGATAGGAGGCATCAAACACGCACACGCATGCACACTCGTAGGCTATTCAGCCCATCTGCTCTGTTGTTAAGGTTATGGCTTTCCTGCACCAATCCCATAACCGATTGATTTATTTAATATCTAAAAATACAATTGTGTTAATTCACCGGCGTAGGAGCCTCCACAGGCCTCTTGTCAAAATTCACCACCCTCGGGGTGGAAATGTTTCACAAAAGTCTCCAATTGCGACCATTGACCCTGGTTCTCTCTCCACAGATGCTGTCTGACTTGCTGAATGTTTCCAGTATTTTCTGTTTTTATTATTGTTGAAGAAATTTCCTTTCTTGATCCAACCTAAATGGCCATTCACTGATTCTGAAGCTGTGATTCCTAGGCTCCCTGCCAAGGAAACATCAACTTCACATCTACCCTGTCAAGCTCTGTAACAATTTTATATATTTCAATTAGATCATGAGGCCATGACATAGGAATAGAATTAGGCCATTCAGTGCATCAAGACTGCTCCACCATTCTATTGTGGCTGATCTGTTTTCCCATCGCAACCTCATTCTCACCTTCTCCCCGTAACCTTTCATACCCTTAATAATCAAGAATTTATTGATCTCCATTTTAAAATACCCAATGACTTGGCCTCCACAGCCATCTGTAGCAATGAATTCCGCAGGTTCACCACCATCTGGCAACGGAAATTCCTCCTCATCTCCATTCTTTTATTTTGACGCTGTGCCCTCTGAACCTAGACTTTGCCACTGTTGTAAACATTCTCTCCAAATCAGCTTTTCCTCTAATATTTGTAGAAAATTCCTGGAGTCTTATCACTCTGCATAATCAATTTAGTGAACCTTTGCAACTCTATTGCAATCCCTTTAACCTCAATTTGCTTTACAACACTCACCACATTTCAAGAGTCAAGAGTGTTTAATTGACACAACAACGGATCAATGAAATTCTTCCTTGCAGCAGCATTACAAGCCTGTAAACACATTACTCATAGATAACATATAATAAACAAAAAAGTAATAGATTAATAACCCCAATATTACTACAGAAAAGCCCCAAATTCTTAGTGCAACCAGAGTTAGTACATAGTTCATAATTTAGTTAGCGTTTTATAGTTTTCAAAAGCCCGATGGGTGTTGGGAAGAAGCTGTTCTTGAGTCTGGTGTTTACACTTTTCAGACTCCTCCACCTTCTTTCCATTGGGAGGACTGAAATGAGAGCCTGGGCAGGATGTTGTGGGTCTTTGCTGAGGCTTTTTGCGACAGCACCTCCAATAGATCCCTACGATGGTGGGGAGGTCAGTACCCGCGAAGGACTGGGCAGTGCCCACCACTTTTCATAATCTCCTTCATTTCTGGGCGTTCGAGTTGTCAAACCAGGCCATGATGCAACCAGTCAATATGCTCTCCCCTGTGTACCTGTAGATGTTCAAGAGAGTGTTTGTCGACAGGAGTAGTTCATTGGCTGTAGAATACATCAGGCCATGTTTCCGGTGCAAAATAAATACAGGCTCTTTGAATTGTATTTGTGAGATTTCCTCAAATTTCCAGAGAGATGCTGCCTGACATCCACGGTGACCTGGATTTGTTCCTGATCTCCTTTGTTGTCTGTGTGGAATTTCAACATTCTTCCTGTGACCATATGGGCCTCCTCCGGGTGCTCCAGTTTCTGCCACATCCCAAAGATGTGGTGGTTGATAGATTCAATGGCCATTGTAAATTGGTCCCAATCTGTCGGTACATATGGGGGGGAGTTGATGGGATCATGGGGAGAATAAAATGGGATAATGTAGGATTCATGTAGGTGGAGGATTAATGTGGTTAACATTGATTCGGTGAGCCAAAGGGCACTATTTCTTGTTGTCTGCCTCTTTAATCGTGATAACATAACATAACAACACTTATTGTCATTCGGCACAACACCGAACGAAATTTCAGCAGTCACAAAACACAGCAAAAAGAAAAAAAAAACACAGGACACCCAACACAAACATCCATCACAGTGACTCCAAACACCCCCTCACTGTGATGGAGGCAACAAAACTTCCCCTCTCCCCGCACCCACGGACAGGCAGCTCGACCCCTACCGAGGCAACCGACACGCACAGCCCCCGCAAGAGGATGGAACGTCCCGCGGCCGCACCGGGCGATGTTAAGTCCAGCGGCCAAGCCGCACTGGGCACCGAAACGTCCCGCGGCCGAGCCGCACCGGGCGATGTTAAGTCCCGCAGCCGAGCCGCACCGGGCACTGAAACGTCCCGCGGCCGAGCCGCACCGGGCACCGAAACGTCCCGGGACCGAGCCGCACCGGGAGATGTTAAGTCCAGCGGCCGAGCCGCACCGGGCACTGAAACGTCCCGCGGCCGAGCCGCGCTGGCGATGTTAAGTCCAGCGGCCAAGCCGCGCCGGGCACCGAAACGTCCCGCGGCCGAGCCGCACCGGGCGATGTTAAGTCCAGCGGCCGAGCCGCGCCGGCGATGGAAGGCCCCGCGGGCGAGCTGCGCCCCGGGGAAGAGACCTAATAAAAGAAAGGTTTCCCCCGCCCCACCCCACCCCCACACCCCACACCCACACCCCACACCCACACCCCACCCCCCCACCACACATACACAGCCAAAAACAGAAACAAAAACCATCCCAACACCGACACAAACAAAACAAAAGACAAACAGACTGCCAGAGAGCCGCAGCCGTTAGGCGCAGCCAACTCCTCCCTGATGTCAGACAGCTGGAGTCAGTAGCTCATGCTATGGTACCTCCAGGAACCAGAGTTGGCATCATAAGTCCCTGAACCCTGAGTTACAGACAAAGGAAGGAGCTTGCATTTATTTATTTCAAAACTTTAGCATGGCCTGAGCCAATGTACTACTTCGTATTATTGTCGGTTTATTATTATCGTGTACTGGGATAGAGTGAAGATATTGTTGGCATACTGTCCAGTCAAATCATTCTCTACGTGAGTGCAATCGAGCCGTACACAAGTACAACAGGCAGTGCAAAGAGAAAAATACCAGAATGCAGAATATAGTGTTACAACGTTATAGCATCACAGTGGCACAGAAAGTGAAGATAACAACGTGCAAGGGCTGCAGTGAGGTCGGTTAGGAGATTGGGATTGCAACCTATCTTCTGATAGGACTGTTGAGTTGTCCGATAACAGCGAGGAAGAAGTTCTTTCTGAATCGGGTGGTACGTGCTTTCAAGCTTTTGTGTCTTTTTCCCGATGGAAAGGGGTAAAGAGGGCATGACTGGGGTGAAAATTATCCTTGATTATGTGCGTGAAGTGCAGATGGAGTTGATGGGAGGGGGAGAGGAGGCTAGTTTGTGTGATGGACTGGGCTACATCCACAACCCTCTGCAATTCCTTGCGGTCTTGGGCAGAACTGCAATGCATCCTGATAGGATGCTTTCTCGGGTGCATTAGTAGAAATCGTAAGAGTCATCAGTGATCTGCTGAATTTTTGTTGTCTTCAGAAGAAATAGAGGTGTCGGTGTGCGTTCTTGGCCCTCGTTTTAATGTGGTTAGTCCAGGACAGATTGTTGGTAATAGTTATGCCGAGGAACTTGAAGCTCACAACGATCTCCACTTCAGCACCATTGATGCTGACTAGCCACAACCTTGTTTCTTGAAGTCAATAACTAGCTCCTTCATCTTGCTGACATGTAATGGAGGTTGTTGTTTAGACACTTTGCTACGAAGCTCTCTATCTCCTTTCTAAACTCTTTTTCGGCAAAGTTCAAGATCCCGTCCACTTCTGTGGTGCCACCTACAAACATGTAACTGGAGTCGGAGCAGAAGTGGGCAACATGGTCGTGTTGTGTTGGCAGCATAGTAAGGGTCTGAGAACACAATTCTATGGGGCACTTGTGTTGACAATTATCACAGTGACAATTGTGATAATTAGGAGTTTGGAGGTGAATTTAGCTGGGAATATGGTGTTGATGGCGGAGCTGTAGTCAATAAATAGGTCTAATGTAGGTGTCCTTGTTATCCAGATGTCCCAGCTTTGAGTGTAGGGCCAGGAACATGGTGTCTGCCGTGGACTGGGAGGTGAACTGCAGAGAGTCAAGGCTGTCTGAGAGGCTGGAGATGATTAACCTTTGTTGAAAGGAAGAAAGAGCATACTTCTGAAATATGGTGATTGTTGTAATGCAAAGTAACTTGAGATGAAAGACCCACCTGAATGATAAGAATATGTTGGCAGTAAGGTGTCATATGATTAGCAGCAGGATTAATGACACAGGCTGAGTAGAAATACTGATTACAGTGACAGATCACTATTGATTACAGTGACTGATCACTGCTGATTACAGTGACTGATCACTGCTGATTACAGTGACTGATCACTGCTGATTACAGTGACTGATCACTGCTGATTACAGTGAATGATCACTGCTGATTACAGTGACAGATCACTACTGATTACAGTGACTGATCACTACTGATTAGTGACTGATCACTACTGATTACAGTGAATGATCACTGCTGATTACAGTGAATGATCACTGCTGATTACAGTGACAGATTACTGATTTCAGTGACAGATCACTACTGATTACAGTGACAGATTACTACTGATTTCAGTGACAGATTACTGATTACAGTAACAGATCACTACTGATTTCAGTGATAGATCATGCTACTGATTACAGTGACAGACCAAACAGCAGATGCCTCCTGGGAGGCCGCGGAGTAGCCGGGCGGTGGATCCCCGCAGCTGGATTCTGGGTCGTTGCCGGGGAGGCGTCAGGAGTGGACCTGGCGGTGGCTGGTGCGACGTTTGATATGGGCGCCGGTGGTAGAGGACAGCTGTCGTTGAGGGAGTCGGCTCCTCAAGACAACAACCTCCACTAAATGTCAGCAAGATGAAGGAGCTAGTTATTGGCTTGTCGCTGAGGTCAACGTTGAGGTTGGTGGTCGTTGAGGTAGAAGATCGTGGAGGTCGTCGAGGTTGGCGGTCATTGAGGTCAACTGTCAAGGTCGATGGTTGGTCGAGGTAGGCAGGCGTTGAGGTCAGAGGTTGGCTGACGTTGAGGTCGTCGGGGTCGCGGTCATAGAGGTCGAGGTGGTGGAGGTCGGCGGTCGCCGAAGCCGGCGGTCATCAAGGTCGGCAATAGTGGAGGTCGACGGTCATGGAGGTCGGCGGTCGTCGAGGCCGGTGGTCATCAAGGTCAGCAGTAGTGGAGGTCGGCGTTCGTTGAGATTGCGGGCGGTGGTCGTCGTCGAGGTCAACTCGAGACTGGCGGTCGTTGAGGTTGACGGTCGTGTTCCATCAAGGTCGCCGGTTGTTGAGCTCAACGGTCGAAGTTGAGGTTGGTGGTCGAGGTTGGAGGTCGATGATAGACAATAGACAATAGACAATAGGTGCAGGAGTAGGCCATTCAGCCCTTCGAGCCAGCACCGCCATTCAATGCGATCATGGCTGATCACTCAATCAGTACCCCGTTCCTGCCTTCTCCCCATACCCCCTCACTCCGCTATCCTCAAGAGCTCTATCCAGCTCTCTCTTGAAAGCATCCAACGAACTGGCCTCCACTGCCTTCTGAGGCAGAGAATTCCACACCTTCACCACCCTCTGATCATCGGAGTCGTGGTCATCGAGGTTAGCTGTTGTTGAGGTCGCGATCATTGAGGTTGGTGGTCGTTGAGGTTGGCGCTCGCCAAAGATACTAGAGGACCAAGGTATACCACTCGACTCTAAAAACCGTAGTAGATCATGGGTAAATTTCAGCACCATTTTAGTAAGCAGATTCTGTGTGCTAGACTAAGCAGGGTTCACAACTCTGCGATTTCTTCGTATATAAAATGTTTGCAAAAATTATTTTTGTTCAACTTCTTGGATAAGTTGGTAGTTGACATTTGTAACTATTTCTTGAAGAGTTGCTGCTTCGTGATCTTTAAACTTTGGATGTTACTGATTGAATATTTGCACTAGAGATCCACTGTCTGTATCAGGCCAATTGATCATATTTAATGAACTGTTCTTCTTTGCTTTCTCTGTTAATTTTAATTTCACCTCCACGAGCTGAATCTCTTTTCGTTTTATTTTTAAAAGTCATGGAAGCAGAGATTAGGCATTTGCAAACAAGAGAACTCTAATGTATCCACAATATAATTGAAAAGATATTTAACTTTATACTTAGAGCCAAGAAAATTTGAATTGGTGAATTGATTAGTTAAAAACCCTTGACAGCCACTAAAATGACCAATGCTGCCTGACGTGGTACAGAAGCATGAATCCAATTCAAATAGACACAGTGGTGGAGTAAATCACTGGGTCAGGCAGCATCTCTGGAGAAAAAGGATGGGTGATGTTTCAGGTTGGGACCCTTCTTCAGACAAGGGGGGGTGGGGGGAGGTGAAGAGCTGGTATAAATCAGGACCTGATCTTTTCATTGGTTAGCTGATATGTGAAACAGTGCAACCCTGTATATCTCGCACACAAAATGATGTAAATCTTACCATGAATGACAGAAATAAAAAGTGTTATCCTTGTTTGTGAAGTTAATTTTTGAATGATGAAAAATTGAAGGGGGTTGGTGCAAATATACTGCTAACCCACAAATGTGTCGTTATGAGATATTCACATTTGAAAAATCCATAAATCACAAAAAAACAAGAAAGTGCCTATGTTATTTGACCAACTTGTCGGTTGAATTTAAATATGAAATGTTTACAGGTTGTAGGGTAGTGGGTAAGGATCGTGTTAATGCATGTAACTCATTTTTCACAAAAGTGAGGGTTAGCACTATATTGCCTCAATTATATGTTAAATTCAAAACTAAACTAGGGTAGCAATGTACATTATTCATGTCTAAAGCTAGCACTTCTGTATCAGTGTAGGTATGTATGCATACATTTTATTACACTAATATAGAATGAAAAGAATGAAGACATATCTTGACATGTGTTCATAGTTATTTTATTCACAATATTAAGATTTCTGGAAATACATTTGTTGTCACTGATTGCGAATGTGTATGGGTAGGCCCTAATGAAATGTATGTGAGAAACAGTGATCATGATTGGGAGAACCATGTGCTGAGAAGTGTGTGAATGACTGATTATATATATATATATATATATATATATATATATATGTATATATGTGTTATATATATAGAGAGAGAGATTATAAGAAAAAGGTTGCTAAACAAATTTGAGATCTATTTATCTTTATCTTGCCTCTCACACACAAACACACACATACACACAAACACACATTCATATACATATATATATATATATACATAATAAGTTAAATTTGTGCAGAGCGTGTGTTTGAGCAATACAGGGCAAATTGCACAAAAAAAGGGGGCTGGGGAGGAAGGATGGGAGGAAAATGGGCAGAAACGGTAAGAAATAATAAAATCAGAGAAATTAAGCAGGGGTAAAACATTAAAAATAAAAATGATAAAAAAATGTGAGTTGATAGAAGAGATATTTTCTGCATTTTAGTGGTATCATCACACATACTGTTCCCCCACAACACTGATTACACTGCGAGAAGCATAATGAACGGCTGGTTTTGCCTACCAAAATGGCAGACGTTCTGCTCCTTTGCATACTACACTTCAGTTTAGGCGATTTCGACGGAGTGGTCCATCTTGCTCCTCTGGTATCTTTGGCGGTCGTGGAGGTTGGCGGTTGTGGAGGTTTGCGGTCGTGGAGGATGGTCGTCAAGATTGGCGGTCGTGGAGGTTGGTGGTCATCGAGGTTGGCAGTCGTGGAGGTTGGCAGTCGTGGAGGTTGGCGGTCGTGGGGGTTGGTGGTCATCGAGGTTGGTGGTCATCGAGGTTGGCAGTCATGGAGGTTGGTGTTCGTGGAGGATGGCGGTCGTGGAGGTTGGTGTTCGTGGAGGTTGGCGGTCGTGGAGGTTGGCGGTCGTGGAGGTTGGCGGTCGCCAAGATTGGCGGTTGTGGATGATGGCGGTCGTGGAGGTTGTTGGTCGTTAAGATTGACGGTCGTGGAGGTTGGCAGTCGTGGAGATTGGTGGTTGTCAAGATTGCCGGTCATGGAGGTTGGCGGTCGTCGAGGTTGGCGGTCGTCGAGGTTGGCGGTCGTCGAGGTTGGCGGTCGTCGAGGTTGGCTGTCGTCGAGGATGGCTGTCGTGGAGGATGGCGGTCGTGGAGGATGGCGGTCGTGGAGGACGGCGGTCGTGGAGGTTGGCGGTCGTGGAGGTTGGCGGTCGTGGAGGTTGGCGGTCGTGGAGGTTGGCGGTCGTGGAGGTTGGCGGTCGTGGAGGTTGGCGGTCGTGGAGGTTGGCGGTCGTTAAGATTGGCGGTCGAGGCGGTTGGCGGTCGTGGAGGTTGGCGGTCGTGGAGGTTGGCGGTCGTGGAGGTTGGCGGTCATCGAGGTTGGCTGTCGTGGAGGATGGCTGTCGTGGAGGATGGCTGTCGTGGAGGATGGTGGTCGTGGAGGATGGCGGTCGTGGAGGATGGCGGTCGTGGAGGATGGCGGTCGTGGAGGATGGCGGTCGTGGAGGTTGGCGGTCGTGGAGGTTGGCGGTCGTCAAGATTGGCGGTCATGGAGGCTGGCGGTCGTGGAGGTTGGCGGTGGTGGAGGTTGGCGGTCGTCGAGGTTGGCGGTCATGGGGGTTGGTGGTCGTCAAGATTGGCGGTCGTGGAGGCTGGCGGTCGTGGGGGTTGATGGTCGTCAAGATTGGCGGTCGTGGAGGTTGCCGGTCGTGGAGGTTGGCGGTCGTGGAGGTTGGTGGTCGTTAAGATTGGCGTTCGTGGCGGTTGGCAGTCGTGGAGGTTGGTGGTCGTCAAGAACGGCGGTTGTGGAGGTTGGCGGTCATCGACGTTGGCGGTCGTGGAGGTTCGCAGTCGTCGAGGTTGGCGGTCGTGGAGGTTGGTGGTTGTCGAGGACGGCGGTCATCAAGGTCGGCAGTCGTGGAGGTCATCGAGGTTGGCAGTCATTGAGATTGCGGTCGGGGGTCCTCATCGAGGTCATTTGTTGACTTTCCGGTTAGATGCAGGAAAATTGTTCCCAATGTTGGGGGAGTCCAGAACCAGGGGCCAGGGTCTAAGAATAAAGGTGTGGCCATTTAAAACCGAGGTGAGAAAAAACCTTTTCACCCAGAGAGTTGTGAAGTTGTGGAATTCTCTGCCACAGAAGGCAGTGGAGGCCAATTCACGGGAATTTAAAAGAGAGTTAGATAGAGCTCTAGGGGCTAGCGGAATCAAGGGATATGGGGAGAAGACAGGCACCGGTTACTGATTGTGGATGAACAGCCATGATCACAATGAATGGCGGTGCTAGCTCGAAGTGCCAAATGGCCTCATCCGGCACCTATTTTCTATGTTAGCGGTCGTTGAGGTCGATGGTGGAGGTCGAAGGTCGTTGTCGATCGAGGTCGGCAGTCGTTGAGGTCAACAGTCAAGGGTGGAGGTCGGCGGTTGAGGTTGGAGGTCGATGGTTGTTGGAGTCGCGGTCATCAAAGTCAGCTGTCACCGAGGTCATGATCATTAAGGTCGGCGGGGTCATGTGTTGAGGTCGGCAGTCGTTGATGCCGGAGGTCATCGAGGTCGACGGTCGTTGAAGGCGGATGGTGCTAGCGGTTGCGGACGGACCACGTGGGTGTCGGAGGATGGACACGCCACCTGGAACAAAGGAGGGTGGGGGGGGGGGGGGGGGGAGAACGAAGGAGGACCTGGTGCGGAATACTTTGTAACTTCATCGGCGTCCTTTATGTGGCGACTCTTTGCACACCTTGGGTGTACAAAACAAAGAGTAACACTGTGGCTTGTCACATGTGACTATAGAGTATTATTCATTCATTCAATGATCACTCTACTGATTACAGTGACAGTTCACACTACTGACAGCAGCGATGGTTCACTCTACTATTACAGTGACAGACCAGAAAATGTTCAAGTGTTGGATAGCACCACTGATGATTTTGACAGGTCGTACTGCTGATTCCAGTGAAAGTTTTTGGCAATGGGTTCCAGTAACAGTTTGTATTACTCACTTTGGTAACAGGTTGTGCTACAAATTAGAGTGAAGGATTATGCTACCAATTAGTGACTGATCATACTTTAATTTCAGTTACAGGTCGTGCTACTGATTATGGTGACAGTTCGTGCTGCCGATGTGCTGGCTGTTCACATCATCGGCTATTTCTCATACTGTTCTTTGTAAATTAAACAGGGTGGATCAGTGGATGGCAAGTTCAATGGAGAAGAGCTCCTCTCTCAGGATTAAGTGTTGCTTTAAAGATACCGTGAAGAGTGGTGCAAGTACAAGGCAGTGAGGGTTCTCCTGAAGATCACTGTAACAGGTTAACAGAAATGGGGTGCTGTTGAATCTGAGCGCATGTCATATCTTCCTCTAAGTCTAGAGTTCAGAGGTGCAGCATGGAAACAGGTCCTTTGGCCCATCGAATCCACGCTAGCCATCGAACACCAGGGGCAATTAACAGAAGCCAATTAACATACAAGGTTGCATGTCTTTGGGGTGTGGGAGGAAACCAGAGCAGCTGGAGAAAACACAAGTGGTCACAGGGAGAAAATGCAAACTTCACATAAGCAGCATCCATGGTCAGGATCGAACCCGAACTGCGAGGCAGCAGCTCTACCACTGCACCACTGTGAAGGACCAATGATATATTTCCAAGTTGGAATGGCTTGAGATTTGAAGGGGGACTTGGAGGCAGTGGTGTTCTAATGTGCCTGCTCTCCTTGTCTTTGTTAGTGATAGAGGTCATGGGTTTGGGAGTTGTCTGGGCGAGTAACTGCGGTGAATTGTTTAGATGGTACACACTACCATCGCCGGTGATGGAGGGAGTGAATGTTTAGAGAAATGAGTGAGGAGTCAATCAAACGGACTGCCTTGTCAGACACAAGAAACTGCTGATGCTGGAATCTTGAGTAAAATACAAATCTCTGGAGGAACTCAATGGGTCAGGTGGAATTGCCAGATGGAATGGGTAGGACTGCTTTGTCACACTGCTGACTTCTCCATTGGAGAAAGGGGTGTGTTGCAGGTGGGTTTTGGGGAGCTGGGTTATTTAAAGCTTGTCAGTCTCCAGCCCCCACTGATCGGAGGGCTTCAGATGCTTTGCTCGTTGTCCCCAACTAATACCAGTCCATCACTCGACTCACACATGTCACATCGCAACTGTGCCTCAAGGTTTGCATTCTTGCTTAAGAACAATAAAGTTGAGGCTGAATGTTCTGTGTGTGTAAATACCGACCTGTGGCCAGAGGTGCGTGTGTAAACACCGACCTGTGGCCAGAGGTCTGTATGTGTAAATGTCGACTGAAGTGTGGTCAGTCTGTAGAAGGGTCTCGACCCGAAACGTCACCCATTCCCTCTCCTGAGATGCTGCCTGACCCTCTGAGTTACTCCAGCATTTTGTGTTTACCTTCGACCTGTGACCAGAGGTGTGTGTGTGTAAACACAGACCTGTGACGATAGGTGTGTGTGTGTGTAAACACAGACCTGTGACCAGAGGTGTGTGTGTGTGTGTAAACACAGACCTGTGACCAGAGGTGTGTGCGTGCGTGTAAACACCGACCTGTGGCCAGAGGCCGCCTCTGTGGCTGGAGGGATGTGCGCGTGTGTGCCTGTGTGTCCAGCTCTCCCATTCCAGACCTGACTACCGCTTTGAGAAAGAATCACAAACCCTTCCACGGCAGGGGCAGGAAGTGCTTGGTGAGGTGGGAGGGTATTTGGCGGGGTGGTGCACTCCTTCTGCCACTTGTGCAAGGTTTCTCTGGGTCCCTGGTGGGCCGACTCCCAGTTCTCAACACCATCCCCAGTGCTTCTTCCCCTCTATGCATGGCCGTGGCCTAGGTACTCTCAACAGTCAGTGGGGATGTGGATTATTTCAAGGAGGCTTTGAGCACAACTGATTTTATCCTCTGTCCATCTAGTAATCTCAGGAGAAGAGAATAAGGTGTCTGTTTTGGGAGTCTGATGTCTTTAGACTTGAGAGATGCAGCGCAGAAACCCAGTCCGTGTCGACCAGCAATCACCCCTTACACTAGCACTATCCTACACTCTTGGGACATCTTACAATGTTACCGAAGACTAATTAACCTACAAACCTGGACGTGCAAGCTCCACACAGACAGCACCCGAGATCAGGATTGAATCACTGGCCTTGTAAGGGTGCAACTCTACTGCTGCGCCACTGTGCTGGCACATTGACTTTCATCATCGATGTTTGCTTTCACTGGAATGTGGTCCCTGAGCCATGGGAGGTGTTTTACGAGGTTTCACTGTCAGAGGGCAGAGTGGTGCAGTGGGCAGAGGCTGGTGGAGGACTGTGGTGCTGTGGATGCTGAGGGCAGGACTCATCTCACGCTTTGGTGAAAGAGCCGACAAGGCCCTGGCGCACAACCCCTGACTTCGTGCAAACACAATCGTCGCACGCACTCTGCAGCTCAACTGCTGAGCTTTGGGTGACCTTAGTCCTGGAATGTTGTTGCTGCATGTTGAACAGTATCTGATGAGCTCTTTAGATTAGCTCCGATCCTGTAGGAGGTTTGTTGGAGGTAGACACAACATCGCGACAAGAAAGATTTAGAAAACTGTTGGGGCTCTGTATCCTTCACTGGGAGACTAACCTCCTGATGCCCCAAGAACTTTTGCCATCTACAGGGGGTAAGTCAGCAGTGTGGTGGAACACTCTTCACCCACCTGGCTGAGTGCAACTCAACAACTAGACTTTAGAGATACAGCACGGAAACAGGCCCTTCATTCCACCAAGTCTGCACCGACCAGCAATCCCCTGAAACTAGCACAATTTGGAATTCCCAAAAGCTAATTAACCTACAAGCCTGTATATTGGAATATGGGAAGAAACCAGAGCACCCGGAGAAAACCTACGTGGTCACAGGGAGATCCCATATTCAGGATCGAACCCGGGTCTCTGGCACTGTAAGGCAGCAACTCTACCGCTGCACAGAATCTGTCAGAAACTTCGATACCACCTGGGACAAAGCATGGTACCCCCTCCACCAGCTTAAACACCCACTGTGTCCATCAGTGCTGCATCATGACTGCAGTGTGACAAAATGCTACTGAAGTTACTCTCCATGACCACTCCCAATATACCTCTCAAGATGGAACAACAGCCATGAGCTGCAAGGAACACCACCACCTGCAGGTTCCCCCTCTATCGTAACCCATCTCGACTTGGAAATGTATTGCTAGTCCTTCATGGTCACTGAATCTATATCCTCAACAGCAAGGTGGGGGGCATCTCCACCAGAAGGCAACACGGTGGCGGCAGCCGTAGAGTTGCTGCCTTACAGCTCCAGAGACCCGGGTTTGATCCTGACTGTGGGTGCTGTCTATACAGAGTTTGTAACGTTCTCCCTGTGACTGCTTGGATTTTCTCTGGGTGCTCCGGTTTCCTCCTACACCTCCATGCTGTATCACTAGGATGGGGCCCGGCTCTCTGATGCTTTAAGCAGCAGTTCTACCACTGCACCACTGTGCTGCTCTCCTTGCCTTAGGCTAAGCAAAGCAGCCAACATAATCAACAACCACTCACGCACTTACAATCCCACTGCACCAAATTAGATAAGAGCCTATCTGGTCCCAATCAAACCATTTTACAATTCTATCAAAATCACTATCTTCCCATTTAGTCCTAATGCTTGAGATTCCACCAGAACCAATTTCTTCCAAGTCAAATCCATTGCATTAAATTGCCACAGATTCAAACTGCTTCCTCATCAGTTCCACTATCTAAAATTATCTTCAACAATCTCTTCCCAATGGGATTTCATCAAAATCAATCCCTTCTGAAACTCAGTGGAACCCATTGGAACTCATCCTTTCAGATTGAAGTTCGATGTAAGAATCATAACAAGAGGAGTTGAGTATAGGAGCAAAGAGGTCCTTCTGCAGTTGTACAGGGCCCTAGTGAGACCGCACCTGGAGTACTGTGTGCAGTTTTGGTCTCCAAATTTGAGGAAGGATATTCTTGCTATTGAGGGCGTGCAGCGTAGGTTTACTAGGTTAATTCCCGGAATGGCGGGACTGTCATATGTTGAAAGACTGGAGCGGCTAGGCTTGTATACACTGGAATTTAGAAGGAAGAGAAGGGATCTTATTGAAACATATAAGATTATTAAGGGGTTGGACACGTTAGAGGCAGGAAACATGTTCCCAATGTTGGGGGAGTCCAGATCCAAGGGCCACAGTTTAAGAATAAGGGGTAGGCCATTTAGAACAGAGATGAGGAAAACATTTTTCAGTCAGAGAGTTGTAAATTTATGGAATTCGCTGCCTCAGAAGGCAGTGGAGGCCAATTCTCTAAATGCATTCAAGAGAGAGCTAGATAGACCTCTTAAGGATTGCGGAGTCAGGGGGTATGAGGAGAAGGCAGGAACAGGGTACTGATTTAGAATGATCAGCCATGATCACATTGAATGGCTGTGCTGGCTCGAAGGGCCGAATGGCCTACTCCTGCACCTATTGTCTATTGTCTATTGTCTATAAGAATCAATCCCTTCACAATACATCCCAATGAAAGAATTCCACTGAAGCCAACCCATCACATTGAATGCAGCTTTTATAAAACCCTTTTTCAATGCTATCAAACACAATTTCGTCAAAACCAAGGCCTTTCTCCAGGGCCGGATTAAACTGGTGCGGGGCCTGTAACTAGGGTTGCCAACTTCCTCACTCCCAAATATGAGACAAAGTGACGTCACCGCCCCACGCCCCACGTGACCTCACCCAGCCAGCGGTCATGTGCTCCTGCTCCACCAATGGCGGCCGCCCGGGCTGGGAGGCGGGTTGCTACACAACCTCCATTAGGCGGCGCCCGGGCCTACACTGTCCGGAGGTTAGGGTTGCCAACTGTCCCGTATTTTGGGCTCAATTGGCTTGTCCCGTATTAGGCCCGGGAGGCGCTGTCGGCCCGGACGCTGCAGGCCCAGACAGTGTAGGTAGGAAAAAACTGCAGATGATGGTTAACATCTGTGCCTACCTTCCGGAGGTCGGAACAGTGTAGGCCCGGCGCTGCCTAACGGAGGTTGCATTGCAACCCGCCTCTCTGCCTGGGCAGCCGCCATTGGTGGAGCGGAAGCACGTGGCTGCTGGCTGGGTGAGGTCACGTGGGGCGCGGGGCGGTAACATCACCTTGTCCTGTATTTGGGAGTGCTATAGTTGGCACCCCTACTGGAGGTAGACACAAAATGCTGCAGTAACTGAGCGGGTCAGGCAGCATCTCAGGAGAGAAGGAATGGGTGACGTTTCGTGTCTCGACCCTCCCGAAGGGTCTCGACCCGAAACGTCACCCATCATCTGCTGGACCTCCATGAGGCGGGCGAGGACTTCACCATGGACGATGAGGGCGATGTAAGTATCCACAAACTGAAGGAGAAGGCGCAGAAGAGGAAGTGGCGAGGATTTGGCTCCGAGGAAGGCTCTCGATCCAGGCTGTGAGAAGACTACAACTCCGTGGAGCAAGACGGTGACGAGCCAGGCCCTCAACGCTCGGTGGACGGGTGGATCCTGTTTGTGACCGGGGTCCACGAGGAAGTCACTGAGGAGGACATCCACGACAAGTTTGCCGAGTACCATGAGATCAAAAACCAGCACCTCAACCTGGCCCGGCGCACCGGCTACCTCAAGGGCCACGCTCTGGTGGAGTACGAGACCTCGGCTACAAGGAGGCGTAGGCGGCCATGGAGGGTTTGAGCGGGTCGGAGCTGGCCGGGCAGCCCATCAGCGTGGACTGGGGCTTCGTCAGGGGACCCCCTAGGAGCAAGAGATGGAGTGGCCGCAGGAGAAGCCGATGCCTGGACCGGTAGCGTCACTGAGCCGGGACGGAGTACGGAGCGACCGGTGGGACAGAGTGGTCCGCACAGCGCCGGGACCGAGACGCCCGCAGAACGGGACTGTCGTGGGGCTGGGGAGAGGGTGGGAAGGGAAGGGTAAGGTTGGCTTGTGCAAAACAACACTCAGAAATAAAGAATTTTAGTTTTTTAAAAAATCTTCAGTTTGAAGAAGCATTTAGTGCGTGGCCCTCGAAAATGTGGGGCCCGTAGCATGTGCTACTTTTGCTACTAGGTTTTCTCATTAATCCCACTGCACTCTATTAGAAACAAACCTTTCTTAATCAATCAAACAGTACGGATTATTTTCACGTTCATTACCACTGAATAGAATTAAGTAGGGCAAAGGAACGTCCAGAAAGTGGTTTTCAGGGCATGCATGTTCCTGTTAGAGTGAAGGGCAGCTCAGATTGGAGTAAGGAAGCTTGGATGGCAAGAGAAACTGAGGCTCTGGTCTTGAAAAAGAATTAAGCATGGGACAGGTATAGGCAACTGGGATCCACTGTCTATCTGGAAGAGTTTTGGTAAGTGAAGAGCAGTAAGGGGCAGGAGATAGCTCTGGCAAATAATATTAAAGAATTTCCAAAAATATTTTATAAGTACATTAAGGGAAAGTGGGTAACTAGAGAGAGGATAGGGCCCTCAGAAACCAAAGCGGCCAAATCCCTCTGCAGCCTCAGGAGATGGGTAAATCAATCAATAAGTCACTTCTGTTTTTACCCTGGAGATTCTGCATGCAGGATGACTTTAGTTGCAGTTATTTTTATCTGAGCTTGAGATAATCATGTTATGAGAAACAGAAAGGTTTTCAGTTAAGTAAATGTTCCGCATGTGCATGTTTACAGCCCAATAGTGCGACCATTGAATGTTCCTTTTTCAGGTAATCCATACCCCCTGTGTTCCTTTCCAACTCCAACCCATCCACTCTGGTTCTCTCTTCCTTTATTCACCTTTTCTATTCCTCTTTACCTGGATTTGTCACCGTCCCACCTGCTTCCACCTGCCCATCACTCATACACCAATCCACCTGGGTTTCCTCTCTCTTGACAAATCCTTGAGAATGATCAGCCATGATCACATTGAATGGTGGTGCTGGCTCGAAGGGCCGAATGGCCTACTCCTGAACCTATTGTCTATTGTCTATTGTCTTCCTCTGCTTTGCCCACCTTGCTCCATCTCCCTATCAGCCCCTCCCCCCCTTTCCCCTCCGTCACCTCATTTGGTTCCACATATGACCTGTCAGCTCTTGTCTCACCGCACCCGCACCCCTCTGCTGGCTAACTCTCTCTCCACTCTCTGTCTGGAAACAGGGAGCTGCTCTGAAATGCCATCCATTTGTTTTGCCTCCACAGATGCTGCTTGACCTGCTGTGTTCCTCCAGCAGTTTTTGTTCAATTGTGCTTGGTTAGGATTTTGTCTTTAATGAGCAGATGGAGCACCTTTCCCATTAATTTCCATTAAAGAACATATTTTGTTTCTTAAAAGTCCACTTCTGCAACGGTGTGTATAAATTATTCTTGAAGGATGCAAGCAATTTCCTTTACTGTCACTCCCTCTCCCTCTCCCTCTCCCTCTCCCTCTCCCTCTCCCTCTCCCTCTCCCTCTCCCTCTCCCTCTCCCTCTCCCTCTCCCTCTCCCTCTCCCTCTCCCTCTCCCTCTCCCTCTCCCTCTCCCTCTCCCTCTCCCTCTCCCTCTCCCTCTCCCTCTCCCTCTCCCTCTCCCTCTCCCTCTCCCTCTCCCTCTCCCTCTCCCTCTCCCTCTCCCTCTCCCTCTCCCTCTCCCTCTCCCTCTCCCCCTCCCCCTCCCTCTCCCCCTCCCTCTCCCTCTCCCTCTCCATCTTCCCCTCCCCCTCCCCCTCCCTCTTCCCCTCTCTCTTCCCCTCTCCCCCTCTCTCTTCCCCTCTTCCCCTCTTTCCCTCTCGCACACACTGTCAGGAATGCCAGTATTAACCTTTTGACTTTTGGAATACATTCTCAAGGTTCATTGTGAAACAATGACTAGATTAATATTCATTGGCTATCTCTAATTATTGAGTATGTTGGTAAACTTTCTAGAGCCACTAGTCGCACAACAATGGCATTGCGGATTACTACTTTGGGCATTTAGGAGTCACATTGGTAATTAGCAGTATATTTTATCCCATGACCTGGACTTCCCTGGACAGCAGTGCGATTCAGGTTTCTGGGATCTTTCGCCTAGATTGTAAACAACCGCATGCTTAAAGCCACAGGAGACATGCATTTAAGATTGAGATAAGGAGGAATTTCTTCTCCCAGAGGCTGCAAATCCTTGGAATATTTCACCGGAGAGGTGAGAACACTGAGCCATTGTTCACGATGCCGTGGAATGGATTAATTAGAATATCAGGGACTTGGGCGATGCAGTAAAAAGGTTGAGTTGGGGGCAACATTGGTATTGATATTGGTATTGGTTTATTATTGTCATGTGCATGGAGAGACAGTGAAATTTTTTGTTGGCATGTTATCCACTCAGATCAGACTTTATATGAGAACTATATATACATATTTTTTTTAAAAAAATTATTATGGTGCTTACAGATTACCATGTTTACATACAGTATCTGTTGTGTAAGTATTTCATTGTTCCATTTGTGGACATCTATATACTAAAACTCTCGTTTGTTATCTTGTTTGTGACTGAACTTCAGCCAAAACGGTACATGATAGCGCCACAATTTTAGGCCCACCTTACTCAACCATTGTCACTTTAGTGATAATGCAAGTAGTTTTATTGAAATCGGTGTTATATTTTTTAAGTTATTCACATTTTTAAGTTTGAAAGGAGGGATGGGGAGGAGGGAGGGAGGGGGAGGTGGGGGAGAAGGGAGGGGGGGTTGGGGGAAGGGGGGAGGACAGGGTGCTGCACCAATGCAGGAGAGGTTTGGGCCCAACGGGTCCACTTGGTCTAGTATGGCAATAAAACTCGCTTGAGCCTTGGTGGCTTTCCACAGGGCAAGGATTGGAGTTTACACGACGGCTGAAGGGCCTCTTGCTCCTGCTGAAGAGAAACTGAGGAATTCGTCTGGCGCTCTGTGCGAGCAGTCTACCAATTATCCAGCTAACCAGGCGCGTGGAGGGAGCCGTTAGGAAGCAGGCTGGTCTTTCTATTTTGTTGCTGCCAGCCAGCAGCAGAAGTGCAAGCGGCCAGCATTGTCAGCCACGTCAGGACTTTCTCCCTCACCACGACGGTGACGAAGGCTGGGTAGGAGACATCCAGCAAACGTATCAGCTGCCTCTGCCAATCACCCTCGCCCAGGGCCCGCATCCTTGCAGCCAAAGTAAATGGGATGAGAAGCTTAAAGCGGCAGTCCGATGTGTGTTCCGTTCCAGCAATGGGCAGAGGATATTCTGCACAATTGAGGCAGATGAAGGGTTTGCTGTATTTGCAGAGGTGTACGATTCTAATGTGTTTTGTTGATTATTCATTGACTTCAGCACTTCTTTTAGCTTAGTTGACTTTATTTTACTTTATTGTCACGTGTACCGAGGGATAGTGAAAGGCTTTTGTTGTGTGCTAACCAGTCAGTGGAAAGACTATACATGACTACAATCCGCAATGTACACCTACACGATAAAGGGAATGACTTTCAGTGTAAGATAAAGTCCAGTAAAGTCCGATTAAAGATGTAGATAGTAGCTCAGGACTGCTCTCTAGTTGTTAATAGGATGGTTCAGTTGTCTGATATCAGCTGGGAACAAAACTGTTCCCGAATTTGGACGTGTGCATTTTCACACTTCTGTACCTCCTGCCTGATGGGAGAGGGAGAAGAGGGAGTGACCGAGGTGAGACTGGTTCTTGATTATGCTGGTGACCTTGCTGAGATGGTGTGAAGTGTAAATGGAGTTAATGGAGTCGATGGAAGGGAGGTTTGCAAGATAGTCTGGGCTGCGTCCACAATTCTCCATAATTTCTTGTGATTTTGGATAGAACTGTTTCCAAACCATGCTGTGAAGGGAGGGGGAAGGAGGGAGGAGGGAGGGGGAAGGAGGGAGGGGGAAGGGGGGAGGGGAGGGGGAGGAGGGAGGGAGTGGGAGGATAAGGAGGGTTGAGGGGTGGAGGAAGGGGGAGGAGGGAGGGAGGGAGGGGGAGGAGGGAGGATACGGGGGGGTTGAGGGGGATGGAGTGGGCGGGGAGAGGAGGGAAGGGAGAGGGTGGAGGAGGAGGGAGGGGATGAAGGAAGGGGAGGAGGGATGGAGGAAGGGGAGGAGGGAGGAGGAGGATGGGAGGATAAAGAGGGTTGAGGGGGATGGAGTGGGCGGGGAGGAGGGATAAGGGGGGTGGAGTGGGCAGGGAGGGGAAGGGGAGAGGGGGAGGGGGAGGGGAGGGGGGGTGGGAGGGGGAAGGGGGAGATGGAAGGGGGGGATGATAGGATGTTGGACCAATGCAGGAGAGGTTTGGGCCCAACTGTAAACCTCTAAACCTTGACCTTGGGGCTTCCATCTGCAATTGGCTTCTGGGCTACCTGCCCGGCAGACTTCTTTCGGTTAGAATTGGTCATGACATTTCCTCCACCCTGACCCTCAACACTGGTGACTAAAAACGGTAGCGCAGCGGTAGAGTTGCTGCTTTACAGCGAATGCAGCGCCGGAGACTCAGGTTCGATCCTGACTACGGGTGCGAGATCTTCGGTTTCCTCCCACACTCCAAAGACGTACAGGTATGTAGGTTAATGTAGGTTAATTGGCTGGGTAAAATGTAAAAATTGTCCCTAGTGTGTGTAGGATAGTGTTAATGTGCGGGGATCGCTGGGCGGCACGGACTTGGAGGGCTGAAAAGGCCTGTTTCCGGCTGTATATATATGAAGTGTTATCATAGAAAGTGAAGATGGTTGTCGAGTCACAGTGGGATCTTGATCAGCTGGGCAGGTGGGATGAAGAATGGCAAATGTGAGGTTTTGCATTTTAGGAAGTTATATCAGGACAGGACCTTAACAGTCAACGGAAATGTGCCCTGAGGAATGTTGGAGAGCAAAGGGATCTCAAAATAGAAGTACACAGTTCCCTGAAAGTGGCGTCGCAGGTATATAGGATGGTGAAGAAGGCTCTTGGCACAATGGCCTTCATCAATCAGAAGTTGGGACGCGATGTTACAGTTGGAGAAGATGTTGGTGTAGCCGCACTTACAGCATTGTATTTTGGTTCTCCTGCTGTAGGACAGATGCTATTGAGCTGGAAAGCGTGCAGAGAAACCTTACAAGATCACAAGAGCTGGAATAACTCTGCAGGTCAGGCAGCATCTCTGGAAAACATGGAACAGACTGAAGCAGGGTCCCAACCCAAAACGCCACCTATCCATGTTCTCCAGAGATGCTGCCTGACCTGCTGAGTTATTCCAGCACTTTGAGTCTTTTTGTGTATTAACCAGCATCTGGGCATACTGTATTAGGCTCATGGGTCTACCGAGCAGAAAAATAATCTCTGCCCTGTACAATCTCTACCAGTACAAACCAAGTTCCACATTTTTATGACCAGTAATTTCAATAAATAATGACTAGTAAAAAAACAAGATTTACAAGCATTATGTAAGCTTTCGAACTGCTATCTGAAGTGTGTCTGCTATTTTCCTGGGTCCTGAAATATCATGTGTAGAAACTTGTTATTTTATGCATCTCTATAAGATCACCCCTCAGCATCCTGCACTCCAAGGAATATAGTCCTAGCCTGCCTAACCCACCCATGAGCCAGTCGATATTGGATCTCTGGCGGCTGACCTAACGAGGGGAACAGATGTGAATGATCAGAGTCTTTCACAGGTTAGGGGAATTAAGAATTAAAGGGAAGATAGACACAAAAAAACGCTGGTGTAACTCAGCGGGACAGGCAGCGTCTCTGGAGAGCAGGAATGAATGACGTTTCAGGTCGAGACCCTTCTTCAGACTGGGTCACCCATTCCTTCTCTCCAGAGATGCTGCCTGACCCGCTGAGTTACACCAGTGTTTTTTGTGTCTATCTCTGTTTTAAACCAGCATCTGCAGATCTTTCCTACACACTAAGAATTAAAGGGCATCGGTTTAATGCGAGAGGCGAAAATTATAATAGAAGCCTGAGGGTCAGGAACATGGATGGGGATTTTTTTAATGGATATGGGCCAGACGCAAGCGTATGGGACTAGCATAGATGAGGCCTTTTGACGAGTTGGTTCACAGACTGAATATCAAGTCCCTGCCATTGAGTTAAATGCTGTGATCTAATCAAAGGGTTTGATGGTTTATATACAGATCCTGGGAGCGAGTTGCAGACTGGAATCTCACAGGGATTCAGGGTTTATATACAGAATAACAGATACCGGGGTTCAAATTACAGGTTAGAATCTAATTGAAGGGTTTGGACGTATATATATAGAATAACAAATACCGAGGAGTGAGTTGCAGACTGGAATCTAATTGAGCTTCAGGGTGTGTGTATATATAGAGTAACAGATCCTGGGAGTGCGTTATCAACCAAAATCCATCAGAGGTTCATTGGTTTATATACAGAACGAGTTACAGACTGGGATGTAATTCAGGGGTTCAGTGGTTTAAACAGAAAATAACAGATGCCTGGGAGCAAGTTACAGGTTGGAGTCTGATCGAGGAGTTTAGCAGGTCCATGCGTGGAAGATTTATCCAGAAGGAATCATATACTGGAAAGTGATTCTGTGGACAGTAACCAAGTCATCACTTATGCTTGAGATTAAGAGCAGAAGACAAATTGTTTATCTCAACCAACCCTTTCATTGGGCTGTTATCAGCTGTGCGGGAGGGCAGTTATCTGACATTTGTGTCAGTTTAATGATACCAGAAGATGCAGCCCAGTACGTAACACTTCAGCCAGAGCTTGCTGTTGTCAGATTGCCGTGACAGAGAGATTATGTAACGATCCCCCCCCCCCGAATTTGTACGAGCAGGCATTTGGATTCCACAATTTAGAAAGGGTTTTGTCTTTACCAATCTCGGCAGATCTCTGCAACTAGGGAGATACCTTTAAAGTGTGGAAACAAGGAATTGCAGATAGACACAAAGTGCTGGAGTAACTCAGCGGGTCTGGCAGTATCTCTGGAGAAGAAGGGTGGGTGATGTTTACAGTTGGGATCCTACTTCAGACTTGAACTCGGGTCTATGGATTGTTAGTCCATCAATCACCCATTCACACTAGTTCTATGTTATCCCATTTTCGCAACCACTGTGGACACACTAGGAGCAATTTACAGTGGCCAATTAACCTGCAAACCCTTACATCTTTGGGACATGGGATGAAACCAGAGCACCCAGAGGAACCCACCAGGTCACATGGAAAACGTGCAAACTCCATACAGACAGCATCCGAGGTCAGGATCAAACCAGGGTCTCTGGCACTGAGAGGCAGCAACTCTACCAGCTGTGCCACTGTGCTGCCCTTTTCTTGTGACATTTGACCAAGCGCCTGGCACACAGTCTTTATCGGTAAGCTTCACTCTCCACTTTCCTCTGAGTTTTTACTTTGTTTCCTATTCCTCCAGTTTCTTTGGCAGCTCTTAAGATTGAGGTTTTGGTGAGAGGTATCCACAGCTGAATCGCCTCTGTTGGGCACATGAAAACTGTAGTCATGTTACACAGATCATGATTCCGTCAGCAGCAACCTTTGGGACTGCCGTGCAGAGCATGGTTGGGTGAGGAGCGGGGATCTGGAAAGATTATTGCTCGCCTTCAGTTAACAGCACGGGATCTTTAACACGTACCTGCTGAGGGAAAGAGCCCTCAGATTAATGTCTCCCCAGGGCCATGCAGCACAACACTGGCAGTAGGGAGAGCCAATGTCAGCATGGAATCTGTGGACAGGGATGGAGCGTGGAACTTGACCCCACAGCCTGTGGCTTCAACCACAGGAGTGCTGAACAAAGGCAACCCGGGATGCCTCTTTGAATTTTATGTGTGACTCCATTTCAACCCAGCACTTCACACAAAGAAAATCTGCAATTCTAAGCAAATTCCCGTAAATTCCAATTGCAGTCAGGGGCGGCACAGTGGTGGAGTTGTTGCCTTACAGCACCAGAGACCTGGGTTTGATCCTGACCATGGGTACTGTCTGCACGGAGTTTTTACGTTCTCCCCGTGACCACGTCAGTGGTTTTCTCCTCGGTGCTCCGGTTTCCTCTCACACTCCACAGACGTACAGATTTGTCGGTTAATTGGCTTGGGTAAAAAAATAGTCAATTGTCCCTAGTGTGTAGGATGGTGCTACTGTACAAGGTTTGCCGGTTGGCGCAGACTCGGTGGGCCGAAGGACCTGTTTCCGCACGGTATCTCTAAACTAAACTAAAAGAAGCTGAAATTGGCTGAAATGAAATAAATGACACGTGCGGGTGAAGAGGTGGGGATTCCCCATTCATTTATTTTCATTACATTTGCCAGCTGGTGGTCACTGGGGAGGTGCTCCCACTTGGCTGCCTGTGATCAAAGGACAGGCACCGTGTGACTGGCTTCCTCATCTGTGTTTCCCTTCCTAGCCTTTGATCAGGAGAGGGAGCTGGCCACTTGACAATAAAGAGCGGGCCAATACGCCATCGGTCAACGCTCAGAGAGAGGAGAACTGTCGTTAATCAGCTTCCTTCACAAACAAGGGGCTGACTGACAAGTTCCGCGACCCACTTGTGTTTCAACTGTACAGCAGGAGACAGATAGCTTGTCAAGAACGATTCTTCCTTTATCTTGCGAGTTCTCTGTTTACAAATATATATATAATTCCCATTTTCCCTCCTGTGACCCGGGGATGGAGGCTGTTCGGCCCATCTTCTCAGAGACAGCTGCATAACTAATGGCAAGGTAACACCTTGCTGCAACAAAAATAATTCTTCTCGAATCTCTTGAGCTCTGGCCAATTATTTTAATAAACTGGATGAGGTGCTGATTGGGTGGGTCATCTGAATCTTTTATTCTATGGTAGGGTTATCAAGAACAGGAGGGCATTGGCTTAAGGTGAAAGGAAGTGATTTTAAAAGGGATCTGAAGGGTAAAAGAGGTCTCTTTTCCTCAGAGAGTCATTAAGATCGGCAATTTCTCTGCCAGAGGAGGTTGATGAATCAGATGTGTTTAAGAGGCATTTAAAAAGGTACTATGCCAAGGTATTAGAAGAATATGGAGCTAAGTGAGCAAATGGATTAGTGCAGGTGGCACCAAAAGTCAGTACAGACATGGTGGCTGAAGGAGACGAGCGGATGATGGTTTCCTGGGAAAAACTTGGCTCTAGCTTAGAGTGAGCTGTCTATAGATACCAGTTAGCAAAACCAGGAGTCAGGTGAATGCAACTACTCCTGGACAAGACTGGGGCAGAGATTAATGTACAAATATGTTGGGACACTGCCAATGACAAGGGGATGAAGGCACTGCATACAAATGCTGTAGAATGCTGGTGAGGGGGTGAGCGGTGTGTGCGGGCGGATATGAGTGCAGCATGTTCACAACAGAATGGGTGAATGGAGAGGGCCCTCCATTAAACACACAAAGAGCAGGCGCAGTGATAAATTGATTCAATCTATCTCAAAGTCCAATTACACACTCCCAAGTCAGCGGTTTGATATAGCACAGGGCAGATGTAGGTACAGAGTAAAGCACTTTCCCAGGCAACACTCACATAGCAAGGACAGCACGGGGTTGATGCAGAATAAAGATCACATACTCCTTGGATAGGGACAGCATACGTATATGTAAGGCCGACATCAACAATTGGGAAGAGGATTGTGAACTGCGCTGCTGTAACTATTTGCAATTAGGCCGCTCACTAACCACTGGCCCTCCCCACTCTGGGCCAAACAGTGCATTCAGAAAGTATGCACACCCCTTCACTTTTTGTTACGTTGCAGCCTTATTTTAAAATGGATTAAATTCTTTTTTTTAACTCAGCAATCTACACTAAATACCCCGGAATTAGAAATTTTTGCAAAGTAATTAAAAAGAAATAACTGAAATATCACATTTACATATGTATTCAGACCCTTTGCTATGACACTCAAAATTGAGCTTAGGTTCATCCTGTTTCCATTGATTATCCTTGAGATGTTTCTACAACTTGATTGCAGTCCACCAGTGGTAAATTAAACTGATTGGACATGATTTGGAAAGGCACACACCTGTCTATATAAGATCCCACAGTTGACAGTGCATGTCAGAGCAAAAACCAAGCCATGAAGATGAAGGAATTGTCCGTAGACCTCCGAGACAGGATTGTGTCAAGACACCGATCTGGGGAAGGGTATTAAACAAATTCTGCAGCATTGCAGGTCCTGAAGAGCACAGTGGCCTCTGTCATTCTTAAATAGAAGAACTTTGGAACCACCAGGACTCTTCATAGAGCTGGCCGCCAGGCCAAACTGAGCAATTGGGGAAGAGGGGCCTTGGTCAAGGAGGTGACCAAGAATCCGATGGTCACTCTGACAGAGCTCCAGAGTTCCTCTGTGAAGATGGGAGAACCTTCCAGAAGGACGACTATATCTGCAGCACTCCACCAATCAGACCTTTATGGTAGAGTGGCCAGACGGAAGCCACTCCTCAGTAAAAGGCACATGACAGCCCGCTTGGAGTTTGCCCAAAGGCACCTAAAGGACTCAGACCATGAGAAACAAGATTCTCTGGTCTGATGAAACCAAGATTGAACTCTTTGGCCTGAATGCCAAGCGGCAACACTCTTCACCTGGCCAATACCATACCTACGGTGAAGCATGGTGGTGGCAGCAACATGCTACGGGGATGTTTTTCAGCAGCAAGAACTGGGAGACTAGTCAGGATCGAGGGAAAGATGAGTGGAGCAAAGTACAGAGAGATCCTTGATGAAAACCTGTTCTAGAGCGTTCTGGACCTCAGACTGGGGCTGTGGTTCACCTTTCAACAGGGCAACGACCCTAAGCACACAGCCAAGACAACGCAGGAGTGGCTTCGTGACAAGTCTGTGAATGTCCTTGAGTGGCCCAGCCAGAGCCCGGATTTGAACTCGATCGAACATCTCTGGAGGGACCTGAAAATAGCTGTGCATCGACGCTCCCCATCCAACCTGACAGAACTTGAGAGAATCTGCAGAGAAGAATGGGAGAAATTTCCCAAATGCAGGTGTGCCAAGCTTGTAGCGTCATCCCCAAGAAGACCTGAGGGTGTAATCGCTGCCAAAGGAGCCTCAACAAAGTACTGAGTAAAGGATCTGATTACTAATGTAAATGTGATATTTAAGTTATTTCTTTTTAATTACATTGCAAAAATTTCTAAACACCTGTTTTTGCTTTTTTATTATGGGGTATTGTGTGTAGATTGATGATAAAAAAATAATTTAATCCATTTTAAAATAAGGCTGTAATGTAACATAATGTGGAAAAAGTGAAGGGGTCTGAATACTTTCTGAATGCACTGTATGAGGAGGAGATTTGATCGGTGGGACTTGGCAATTAGACTGGAGGCACCTACCATGGGAATGATCTTTGACCTCTCATTCCAGGCCAGGTCAAGCAGGTGAAAGTTCAACACCCACTCGAAAGCCCTTCTCATCTCCACATATCGGGCAAGTGCTTGGTCCATGGGTGAACCCCAACACTCCCCAGCCTCTCCAAGACGTGAAGAAAGGGGGACTGCTGGAAAGGAGCCATTTGCTCTGTGTGTGGTCTGTACTGTGAGGGATCACCCACAGCACTGCTTGGGAAGTGGAAGTGTTACAAGGGCCAGTGCAAGTTCTGTAAGTCAGACTGTTGCTATTGGGGGCGTGCAGCGTAGGTTTACTAGGTTAATTCCTGGAATGGCGGGACTATCATATGTTGAAAGACTGGAGCGACTAGGCTTATATACATTGGAATTTAGAAGGATGAGAGGAGATCTTATCGAAACGTATAAGATTATTAAGGGGTTGGACACGTTAGAGGCAGGAAACATGTTCCCAATGTTGGGGGAGTCCAGAACAAGGAGCCACAGTTTAAGAATAAGGGGTAGGCCATTTAGAACTGAGATGAGGAAAAACTTTTTCAGTCAGAGAGTTGTGAATCTGTGGAATTCTCTGCCTCAGAAGGCAGTGGAGGCCAATTCTCTGAATGCATTCAAGAGAGAGCTGGATAGAGCTCTTAAGGATAGCGGAGTCAGGGGGTATGGGGAGAAGGCAGGAACGGGGTACTGATTGAGAATGATCAGCCATGATCACATTGAATGGCGGTGCTGGCTCGAAGGGCTGAATGGCCTCCTCCTGCACCTATTGTCTATTGTCTATTGTCACATGTTCATAGCAACCACAGTTAAGCAATGTTCTTAACACTTCTCTCCCAGAACATTGCTCAGAACAGAGGGGCAGTTCTCACGATTAACCTTGGAGAGATCTCTTTGGAACATTCCTCTCTGTGGAGTTTCTTTGGCTTGTTGAATGTGGAATGTGTACCATTTTCTCTCTCAGTGACTCAGGAGGGAGCAGATTCACCCCAAGCTCTGAGCACAACATCAACAGGATCAAGATCTCTAGGGATGACTCCATCCACACTTTACGCTGCCTCGGCAAGGCCACCAGCATAATCAAGGACGAGTCTCACCCCAGTCACTCCCTCTTCTCCCCTCTCCCATCAGGCAAGAGGTACAGGTGTGAAAATACACACCTCCAGATTCAGGGACAGTTTCTTCCAGCTGTTATCAGGCAACTTGAACCTACCATCCTACCAACGACCAGAGAGCAGTCATGAGCTACTATCTACCTCATCGGAGACCCTTGGACTAATTTTAATCGGATTTTATTGGACTTTATCTTGCACTAAACAATATTCCCTTTGTCATTTATCTGTACACTTGTGGGTGGCTCGATCATAATAATGAACAGTCTTTCCGCTGACTTGTTAGCTCACAACAAAAGCTTTTCACTGTGACAATAAGCTAAACCAAAATAAACGAAACTAAAATAAAGTCGCTGGTACCAGGAGACTTAGTTGCATGACTTACCTCCATTAGGATTCTCATTTTCAGTCCATTCTGTACTCCCTATACACTCACAACTATGCGGCCAAATTTGTCTCTAACTCCATCTACAAGACTGAAGAAGGGTCTTGACCCAAAATGTCACCCATTCCTTCTCTCCAGAGATGCTACCTGTCCCGCTGAGTTGCTCCAGCATTTTGTATCTACCATTTAGACTTAGAGATTTAGTTTGGAGATACAGCGTGGAAATAGGCCCTTCAGCTCACAGGGACAATGTCAACCATCGATCACCCATTTTGTAGCTCAATGTTATCCCACATTTGCACCCTACACACTTGGCGTAGTTTGCAAATTGCCCACGAACCTGCATGTCTTTGGGATGTGAGGAAACCGGAGCACCCAGAGAAAACCCTCAGAGTCACAGGGAGAACGTGCAAACTCCACACACACAGCACCCATAGTCCGGATCTAACCCAGATCTCTGGCGATGTGAGGCAGCAACTCTACAGCTGTGCCACTGGGCTGCCCATTACAGCAAGATAAACCATGCAATATTTCTATGATGAAGCCAGAGCCTGTGGGTATTAGTTAGTTTCTGAACATTTTATTTTCACACTGAAAGCAAAGGATTTCCAGGAGACTCTTTGATATTAAATGGAATATTGGGATGTAGGAAGTGGTTCTGAGGTGGAAGACTGTCCTGGATATTATTGAACGTAGGAGAAGACATGAGGAGTCGAATGGCCTTCCTATGTTCCACCTTCACTTTCACTCTGCATTAATGAATGGGCTGATCCACAGCACAGAGCTTTTATTCATATCCTCTCTATCTCATTTCCACTTTATCTGCTTAAGTGGTCGTTTGATAGGTCTACTCCAAGCACTCATCAGGAGCTGGTGTTGCTAAGCCGACCCACCGAAGCAGAGGTACAATCATCATGGGGGCACTGACCACAGCGAGTAGCCTTGACCCAGAGGCTGATTTCCAACTCCATGCTGTGAACTGCCTCGGCTCCCTTTCTGGCTGAAATGTATCCGATTAGAGTGAGGGATACCAGCTGTTCCATTCAAATGTAAAAATACCCCTCCACCCGCCTTCACGAAAGAACTGGTAGCTTGTTTCATCAGGAATGCAGCACACGGTTTATTTAATTGGTTATTTGTTCCTGAGATACGGATGTGGAAGTTTCCGACATTTATTGTCCTTCCGCAGTTTATTCCTGATCATAGTTGCTCACTCGGTCACTTCAGCGAAGGGCGGCACATTGGCGCAGCGCCTTACTGCGCTGTTCGATCCTGACTACAGGTGCTGCCTGTATCGAAATTGTATGTTCTCCCCGTGACCTGCGTGGGTTTTCTCCGGGTACTCCGATTTCCTCCCACATTCCTAAGACGTACAGATTTGTAAATTAATTGGCTGCGACAAAATAGTAAATTGTCCCCAGTGTGTAGGATAGTACTTGTGCATGGGATGATCGCTGGTCTAATCGGTGGGCCGAAGGGCTTGTTCTGCGGTGCATCTCTGAAGCAAACCAAACTAAACTAAGCTTGTGAGTCAACCACAGTGGTGGATCGGATGTATACGAGGGAACTGTAGATGCTGGTTTACACTGAAGGTAGTCAGAAACTGCTAGAGTTACGCAACAGGTCAGGCAGCATATGATGCTCAGTCTGGAGCAAGGTCTCGACCTGAAACGTCGTCTATTCCTCTCCTCCAGCGATGCATCCTGACCCGCTGACTTACTCCAACACTTAATGTCTATTTGTAAATTTCCCCGGTGTGGGACGAATAAAGGAATATATTATCTATCTATCTATCTATCTATCTATCTATCTATATCTATATAATACTAAAACTCTGCGGTCCAACATTCCGTATGTATGTATGTATATGTGTATGTACGGAAGATTACTTACAAACCCTACTCCTCCTAGACGGTACACCAAAGCGCTACGATTTTTGTACCGCCGTATTCACCATTAACCTGGGCAACTATTGTAAGTACTTTCGTTCAAATTGAAGCTACCTTTTTAAAGCTAGAGAGATATTAAAGTTTAAATTTTCATTTCAAAGTTTAAATTTTCATTTCTAACCCTTTTCTTCAAGGGGCTACATTTGTTTCAAAAAGTTTACAGAAAAGCATTTAGTTTTCAGCAAGGATTTAGTTTTCAGCTTGTGACGGCTACATTGTTTCGAAAAGCTTCCAAGAAGTCTTTTTTGTTATTGCAAGTCAAGTCAAGTCAAGTCACTTTTATTTGTATAGCACATTTAAAAACAACCCACGTTGACCAAAGTACTGCACATCTGATTAGGAAAAAAAAACAAAACATCTTGGAGAGTAAGAGTGGGGCTGGGGGAGGAGAGAATGGGGGGTGTGGGGACGGGCCCAACGGGCCCTCCCCAACGGGCACACTTGGAGAGTAAGAGTGGGGCTGGGGGAGGAGAGAATGGGGGGTGTGGGGACGGGCCCAACGGGCCCTCTTTTCTAGTATAATACTAAAACTCTGCGGTCCAACATTCCGTATGTATGTATGTATATGTGTATGTACGGAAGATTACTTACAAACCCTACTCCTCCTAGACGGTACACCAAAGCGCTACGATTTTTGTACCGCCGTATTCACCATTAACCTGGGCAACTATTGTAAGTACTTTCGTTCAAATTGAAGCTACCTTTTTAAAGCTAGAGAGATATTAAAGTTTAAATTTTTCATTTCTAACCCTTTTCTTCAAGGGGCTACATTTGTTTCCAAAAGTTTCCAGAAAAGGATTTAGTTTTCAGCAAGGATTTAGTTTTCAGCTTGTGACGGCGGCTACATTGTTTCGAAAAGCTTCCAAGAAGTCTTTTTTGTTATTGCAAGTCAAGTCAAGTCAAGTCAGTTTTATTTGTATAGCACATTTAAAAACAACCCACGTTGACCAAAGTACTGCACATCTGATTAGGAAAAAACAAACAAACATCTGATTAGGGAAAAAAAAAAGAATGAAGGCTATAGTGGTCACTTGACATACACAGATCAGGAGGACGGGCCCAACGGGCACACTTGGAGAGTAAGAGTGGGGCTGGGGAGGAGAGAATGGGGGGTGTGGGGACGGGCCCAACGGGCCCTCTTTTCCGGGCCCAACGGGCACACTTGGAGAGTAGAGTGGGGCTGGGGGAGTGAGAATGGGGGGTGTGGGGACGGGCCCAACGGGCCCTCTTTTCTAGTATAATACTAAAACTCTGCGTTCGTATGTAGGGATGTATGTGTGTATGTACGGAAGTTTAACTTACAAACCCTACTCCTCCAAGACGGTACACCAAAGCGCTACGATTTTTGTACCGCCGTATTCACAATTAACCTGGGCAACTATTGTAAGTACTTTCGTTCAAATTGAAGCTACCTTTTTAAAGCTAGAGAGATATTAAAGTTTAAATTTTCATTTCTAACCCTTTTCTTCAAGGGGCTACATTTGTTTCCAAAAGTTTCCAGAAAAGGATTTAGTTTTCAGCAAGGATTTAGTTTTCAGCTTGTGACGGCTACATTGTTTCGAAAAGCTTCCAAGAAGTCTTTTTTGTTATTGCAAGTCAAGTCAAGTCAAGTCAAGTCACTTTTATTTGTATAGCACATTTAAAAACAACCCACGTTGACCAAAGTACTGCACATCTGATTAGGAAAAAAAAACAAAACATCTGATTAGGAAAAAAAAAAAAAACGGGCACACTTGGAGAGTAAGAGTGGGGCTGGGGGAGGAGAGAATGGGGGGTGTGGGGACGGGCCCAACGGGCCCTCCCCAACGGGCACACTTGGAGAGTAAGAGTGGGGCTGGGGGAGGAGAGAATGGGGGGGTGTGGGGACGGGCCCAACGGGCCCTCTTTTCTAGTATACTACTAAAACTCTGCGGTCCAACATTCCGTATGTATGGATGTATATGTGTATGTACGCAAAGATTCCGAAGAGTTTCTGTCCATAACTTACAAACCCTACTCCTCCCTGACGGTACACCAAAGCGCTACGATTTTTGTACCGCCATATTCACCATTAACATGGGCAACTATTGTAAGTACTTTCGTTCAAATTGAAGCTACCTTTTTAAAGCTAGAGAGATATTAAAGTTTAATTTTCATTTTCTAACCCTTTTCTTGAAGGGGCTTCAGCGCGTGATGTCACAATGGCACCCGTGCACCAATGAGAGATCAGCTCGGTTTTAAATTTACATCTTCAGCTTGTGACGTCACAATGCTTGTGTGAGATTGTTGCAACATTGTTGCGAAAGGCAACTGCCAGTTTTTTAAAGTTGTGCAAGTCACTTAACATACACAGATCAGCATGGGGCCCCTATTCCCTCCCTCCCCCCCCTTCCCCCCTCAACCCCTTCCTCCCCACTCCTTCCCACCTCCATCCCCACTCCCTCCCCCCCTCCTCCCCAACTCCCTCCCCACCTCCCTCACCCCTCCTCCCCTAACTCCCCCCCTCCCTCCTTCCCTCCATCCCTCCCCCCCTCCCTCCACCCTTCCATCCCTCTCCCCCTCCCCCCTCCTTCCACCCTCCCTCCCCCCTTCTGGTTACAAAGGAAACCCTACGGGGACGGGCCCAACGGGGAAAGAGGGGTACTGGGAAAAGGGGAGGTCCCCCTCCCTCCCCTCCCCTCCCCCCTCCCCCTCCCCCCTAACCCTCTCCCTCCCCCTTCCCCCCTCCCCTCCTCCCTCCACACCTCCCTCCTCCCTCCCTCCCCTCCTCCCGGTTACAATGGAAACCCTACGAGGACGGGCCCAACGGGGAAAGAGGGGTACTGGGAAAAGGGGAGGTCCCCCTCCCTCCCCCTTACACGCTCCCTCCCTCCCCCTCCCCCTCTCCCTCCCCCCTCCCCTCCCCCCTCCCCTCCTCCCTCCACACCTCCCTCCTCCCTCCCCCCTACCCCCCTCCCTCCCCTCTCCCTCCTCCCCCTTCCCCCTCCCTCCCCCTCCCCTCCTCCCTCCCCCTCCCCTCCTCCCTCCACACCTCCCTCCTCCCTCCCTCCCCCTTCCCTACCTCCCCTCCTCCCGGTTACAATGGAAACCCTACGACGACGGGCCCAACGGGGAAAGAGGGGTACTGGGAAAACGGGTGGTCCCCCTCCCTCCCCCCTTCCCCCCTCCCTACCCCCTCCCTCCCCTCTCCCTCCCCCTTGCCCCTTCCCCCCTCCCCCTCCCCTCCCCCCTCCACACCTCCCTCCTCCCTTCCCTCCCCCCCACTCCCCTCCCGGTTACAATGGAAACCTTACGAGGACGGGCACAACGGGGAAAGAGGGGTACTGGGAAAAGGGGAGGTCCCCCTCCCTCCCCCTTCCACCCTCACCCCTTCCCCCCACCCCTCCCCCTCTCCCTCCCCCCTCCCTCCACCTCCCCCCCTTCCCCCCTCCCCCTCCCTCCCCCTCCCCTCCTCCCTCCACACCTCCCTCTTCCCTCCCTCCCCCCTCCCTCCCTGCCTCACGGTTACAATGGAAACCCTACGAGGACGGGCCCAACGGGGAAAGGGGTGTGCTGGGGAAAGGGGGGGGGAGAGTAAGAGTGTATCTGGGGGAGAGAGAATGGGGGGGTCTGAGAATGGGGACTGGGGAGGGGGACAACAGGGGGCTTGGTGGTTTGGGAAAGAAGAGTACTGGGAAAAGGGGAGGTACCCCTCCCTCCCCACTCTCCTCCCTCCCTCATCCCTCCCTCCCTCCCGTCCCAGCAGCGCTGACCGCCGGGAGGTGTAGTCGCCGTCGCCTCTCCCGCTGTTTGATTTCATTTATAACAAAGACATTTATTTAAAATGAGGAATGTGATTTTCATTAAGTTTGATTTTATTTATTTTAAAAAAGCTGATGCTCTATAGATAAGTTTATTTCCTTTTCAACAAAGAACGCTGTTTATTTTAAAGTAAAATAGACCCTCCCCCCACCCCCCTCCCTCCCCTCTCCCTCCCCATCCCCCTCCCCTCCTTCCCCCTCCCCTCCCCCCTCCACTCCACCCTCCCCTCCCCCCCTCCCTCCCACTTCCCTCCCTCCCATCCTCCCGGTTACAATGGAAACCCTACGAGGACGGGCCCAACGGGCCCACTCGGTCTAGTCTATATACTAAAACTCTCGTTTGTTATCTTGTTTGTGACTGAACTTCAGCCAAAATGGTACACGATAGCGTGACAATTTTAGGCCCACCTTACTCACCATTGTCACTTTAGTGATAATGCAAGTAGTTTTATTGAAATCGGTGTTATATTTTTTAAGTTATTCACTTTTTAAAGGTTAAAAGGAGGGGAGGGGGAGGGGAGGAGGGAGGGGTGAAGGGGGAGTGAGGGAGAAGGGGGGTTGAGGAGTGAGGGGAGGGGGGGAGGAGAGGTTTGGGCTCAACTGGTCCACTTGGTCTAGTTATTATTATTATTATTATTATTATTATTATTATTATTATTATTATTATTATTATTATTATTATTATTATTATTATTATTATTATTATTATTATTATTATTATTATTATTATCATCATCTTTGGTGGATCGGATGTTAGGTACAGATCAGACAAGGTGAGGGTAGCAGATTCCTTCCCTGGCAGAACTAGCTAAGATTTTACACCAAGCTATTGGCCAGCTGTATTTTGTCTTTTGTCAAGGAATGTGTGCTTCGAATGTTGAGCTAACATTTCATTCAGTCTGAAGAAGGGTCTCGACCCGAAACGTCACCCATTCCTTCTCTCCTGAGATGCTGCCTGACCTGCTGAGTTACTCCAGCATTTTGTGAATAAATACAGTTCTCGCCATGACCACATGGATTTTCACCGGGTGCTCCAGTCTCCTCCCACATTCCAAAGAGTCCACATTTGGTTAAAAATTGTATATTGCCCCTAGTATGTAGCATAGTGCTACTCTGTGGATCTCAGGTCGATGTGGACTCAGTGGGCCAAAGGGCCTGTCCTGTGCTGAATCTCTAAACTCTAAAGGAACAGTGACATTTCCAAGTTAGGATGGTGTGTGGCTTGGTGGGCAATTTCCTTGTGGGGAGGTCCCCATGCTTTTACTGCACTTGTCCTTATAGCTGGTGGAGATCATGGGTTTGGAAGGTGCTGTCTAAGGAGCCTTGGTTATTTGCTGCTTCCATCCTATACTACAAACTGCTGCCACTCTGCGTCGGTGTTGGAGGGAATAACTATTTTGCCTAGTTTAGATTAGTTAGATACAGAAATTGAGTGTAGAAAAGGCCCTTTGGCCCACCGAGTCCACACTGACCAGCAATCACCCACACACTAGTTCTATCCTACACATTAGGGACAATTTACAGAAGCCAATTAACCTACACTTCTTTGGAACGTGGGAGGAAACCAGAGCACCCGTAGAAAACCCACGCGGTCACAGGGAGAATGTACAAACACCATACAGACAGCACCCATTATCAGGATTGAACCAGGGTTTCAACTGGTGTGCCACTGTGTGCTCTCCTCAACCAATGCACACTGACTGTTCTTATTCTGTGCCTTCTCAAAAGATGTTTCCAATAATTTTCCTATCGTGTATGTTAAGCTGGCTTGTTCAACATTTTGCTTTAATGGTGCAATGTTGGGAAATCCCGCTCTCCTACCACACCATGCACGGTGCCAGAGAGGATTGGAAAATGATGGCCAAGACCTCAGAAATTTCTGCTTTCTTCCAACAGCTTGGCCTACATTACATGATGGTTCTGTTACTCCTGCTGCTGGCCGCCGCGATGGCCGCCCGGGACCAGGGTGAGTGGCTCCCTCTCCCCTTTCCTCTCCCCCCTTGCCTGCCCCAGCCCCCGGGGGAGTTTCATTGGCCTGGCAGCCGCAGTAAATTTCTGCCTTCTTCCAACAGCCTGGCCTACATTACATGATGGTTCTGTTATCCATTAATTTTCAAAGGTGCTAATTCCATCTCCCTCACAATATTTTTCCTATCTAATCTTTCACTCCCCCATGTAATCTGCATCTTTCCCTGCCTTTTGCAACCCCAAACATAAGTTTTCTGCAAGAACCTCGCTGACATTTTCACCTCCATTCTTTTTAAGTGGCCCAACAAGCCATTTTGGTCGAATACTTCCGTGTTCGCTCCCACTTGCCGGGCCAGGCAGCCGTGCCTGCGCAGTTGGGGGAGGGTTGCCGGGCCTGGCGGTGGTGCGCCCAGAGAACCTTTAGTAACAACGGGACCCAATGGGACGTCTCATGTTCAATAAAATTTGGCTTCCTTCAGCCATCATGTATTTAACAACTTGACTGAGAACAGGCTTGTTAGCTATCACCAGGAGAAAATCCAAACTTGTTGACGGCTCAATTCATTCTTAGCTTTGATACTCTGACACTCCCTGTCAAAGACTCTCTCCAGCACATTCAGTCCTCACGGGCACTGCACCGATTGATTGATGCCAAGAAACTCTGACCATACCTTCTTCTAAATTGAAAGCCACTGGGCAAGAAACAGTGGCAGTCTTTGGACAGATAAGGGCACACATTCTTGTGCTAAAGCTGGGGATCATTAGATTCCCATAAGCTTCAAGTTCGTAACTTGAACCAATCAGGCAGTGAAATGGAGAACACGGCGTGAACATTTACCATTAGTCAAGGACTATAACATCAGTGAAATGTTCCAGACTTCTCCATTAATCACAGTGGCGAGAGCAAGCGGGGGGAGGTGGAGGCTGGAAGTGGTGACCGAGGGCTCGTCTGGGAAGCCAGACGTTCTTGGTGGAAAAGGCAGGGGATAGGAACTTCAGTGAGTGGTGGAAGACTCTGCCGCCAAGCGGGCTTAGAGTTGCTGGGCAAAGTGGAATGTGCAAATGAGAAGAGTCTGGCAGTCAGAGGGAATGAGAGGGTGCTCCAGCTGTTGATGAGCATGCAGAGTTGGAGCGCAGGAAGGCTGGGGAGATTGTGAGATGCCCAGTGTAACTGAATGCAGCAGAATCACACCGTTACAGCAACCTGCACAAGGAATGCTCAGCAGGTCAGGCAGCTCCTGTGATGAGAGGAACAGAGTTCATATTTCAGATAGAAGGGTATGTACGAGCATCTTCTGGTTTGATTTTGGAATTCCACCGCTTTGGTTTAGCGGGATGTCAGGAGAAACAGCAGCTGCAGCCTCCTTTGCAGTCACTTAAGGTCACCGCTATTCTTCTGGGTCGACCATTCTGTCTGAATCCAGTAGGTGCAGTCCATGGCTTATGGGGGTAGCTGAGAGAAGATAAGACTACTACAATCTTTTGTAACTATGTCGATGCCAGAAGTGTGGCGACCCTTCAAAGGTTTCAAAGGTTTCAACGGCCTTTTATTGTCACACGTACTGTAAGCGAATTACCATACAGCCGTACAAAAAAAAAGCAACAAGACACACAACTACATAAAAGTTAACATAAACACCCACCATAGTGGATTCCCCACACTCCTCACTGTGATGGAAGGCACAAAAGTCCAATCCTCTTCCTCCGCCATGATCGCATTGAATGGCGGTGCTGGCTCGAAGGGCTGAATGGCCTACTCCTGCACCTATTGTCTATTGTCTATTGTCTATTTATTCTCCCGCAGTCGGGGCAGTAGAACCATCCTTCGGGATGATCGAAGCTCCAGCAACTGGCGGTCAAAGCCCCCACGTCGGGGCGATCGAAACCCCTGCATTTTGGGCACTCGAAACTCCCGCGTTGGGGCGATTGAAACTCCCACGCTTGCCGAAGTCGGCTTCTGACCAGAGACCTGGCGGAGTCTGTGATGTTAAGTCCATAAGCACCCACGGTTGGAGCTCCGAGGTCGATCCCTGGCAAAGGGATCGCGGGCTCCGCGATGTTAAAGTCCCGTATGCTCCCCGCGGTTGAGCTCTCAAAATCGTTCTCCAGCAAAGGCCGCCAACTCCTCGATGTTAGGCCGCAGTGCGGACAGAGATACGATACGGAGAAAAATCGCATCTCCGTCGAGGGAAGAGATTAGAAAACGTTTCCCCTAACCACCCCCCCCTCCCCAAAACAAGCTAAAGAACAGTAAAAACATACATTTAACACATACAATTAAAACACAAAGGACAGATAGACTGTTGGCGAGGCAGCCGTTACCAGCGCCACCCGGTGGCCTACTGTCTAGCTGGTCTGCTGCATGATTTTTCCGGATTGTATGCCAAACAAAGAATTTCACTTCCGAGGAACATGTGACAATAAAGTATAATTGAATTGATTCTGTCGATGTCAGGGCTGGATAAACCTACTGAATGAGAGCAAGAAGGCTCTGGAGAAGAGAAGCCTGATGCTTCACAGTCATCTGAGAAACAAAATTCCTGCTGACCCCTGTCCTAAATGGACACCCCATTATCCCAAGGTAATGCCAAGATAGTCCCAAGAGTTGCACTATACGTTATTTCTTGCTCTAAATGTTATTTCTTGCACTAAACGTTATTCACATTATTCCTCTTGTACTAAACGTTATTCATGTTATTCCCTTTATAATGTATCTGTACTGTAGATAACAAAATTGTAATCATGTGTTGTCTTTCCGCTGACTAGTTAGCATTCAACTAAAGCTTTTGACTGAACCTTGGTATACGTGACAATAAACTAAACTGTCTAACTAACTAAGAGTATGCTCTCTGGTTTAAACTTCTCATGTGATCAATCCCTCAGCATCTGTCCTGACAATCCCGTGTAGAATCAGAAATGTTTCAATGAGGCTTCCTTTCATTCTTTCAAATCCCACGAAGTCAGGCCCAGTCATCTTAATTTCTCTTTCTGCGAAAATCCATTCATCCCAGGATTCACAAATGAAACTTTGCTGCACTCTCTCTAAGTTAAACACAGACTTCCTGATATCCACGACAGTTCAATCATCTTGCCATTGAACCGATGTCCCATTGTAACAAGACTTTCTCATTCCCGCAGATCTATCCCTCCCAGTAAATGGCCAACATACTCTTTACCTCTGTATATACAGAGCTATAATTCTGTGCTTCGTGCAAGTGGGCACCCAAATCTTTTTGAGTTTCAATATTTAACTGTTAACGTATTCTCAAGGAGCAGGACCTGACCATCCCTCTGGGCATCTTCCAGCTGTCAGGATCTGTGGCTGAACTCAGCTACCTCAGGCAGCCATCTTTTTATTCTCTCCACAGCAATTTCCAGCTTCACTTTGTTTCTTTACTCATCAGCTTCTAACTGCTGTTTCTAAAATAATTGTTACCTCGAGTTCTTCGATCTGCATCCCATGACAAACCTTTCCCTCTGTTCTTTCCACCCATCACCCATTCTGCAAATTAAAACACACTTGTTTTCTTTTCATTTTGCCACTTCTGATGAAGAGTGCTTGCCTTGACATGGTGACACTGTTATTCTACCCATGGATACTGCTGACCCATTGAGTGTTTCAAACATCTCCTGCATTTCTTCTAATGGTGGGTTTCCACTTAAAATGACATTCTTTTCTTCTGCCCCCATCAAAGTGAACAATACCATTTTTGGTCCCATTTCCTTTGCAACCTCTGCATTCTTCTCCCACCTCATTTTTGTGTCATCAGATATATTTTAATTAGTCTCTTTCACCTGCCATATCATGTAGTTCAGTTTTTAGTTTAGAGATACTGTGCGGAAACAGGTCCTATGGCCTACCAAATCCACGGCAACTAGTAATCACCCCCCTTACACGAACACTATCCTGCACACTAGGGACAATTTACGATTTTACCGAAGCCAATTAACCTGGAGCGAGGGAGGAAACTGGAGCTCCTGGAGAAAACCCACACAGGTCACGGAGAGAACGTAAAAACTACGTACAGGCAGCACCCGTAGTCAGGATTGAACCTGGGTCTTTGACACAGCAAGGCAGCAACTCTACCACTGCGCCACCATGGCCTATGTAGCCCGTAAATAATTTTTCGATGCTGCATCACATTAGTTACAGCCACTTCTGATTTAATGTCTTTGACATTATGTTATCCCTGATTCTGTCTCCACAGATACTGTCTGGCCTATGGGATATATTCAGCACTCTTTTCTGTTTCAGCTTTCCAGTAGCTTGTTGGGCAGTTGAGGCTTGAGGTAGGTCAGCCATGTTTGTATTGAATGGCAGGATAGGCTAGAGGGGCTGAGCGGCCTTAAGCTGCTCCAATTTTATTGTATTCTTGTGTGTCCTCACTGTTCCAACATGTTATTATTTCCTCCCCTCTGTAAATTACCACGGGTTTCTTCTCTCTCTACTTACAAGTCCAGGCAGACCAGCCATGATCGCCACCCTCTCTCGACTCACACCACCCCCCTTGAGCTGGTCCCGCTGAGTTACTCCAGCACTTTGTGTCCGTCTATGGTACAAACCAGCATCTCTGCAAGGTATTCCTATTTTGAAGAAGTGGTCATCCTCTCTCCGATGGGAGTTCTGTGAGACCCTCTCTCACTGCTCCCCCTCTGTGATTCCTACCACTCTCCCGCTCGACAGAATCCGAAGAAAGGTCTCGACCCAAAAAGTCACACATCCTTTTTCTCCAGAGATGCTGCCTAACCCGCAGAGTTACTCCAGCACTTTGTGTCTATCTTTGGGATAAACCAGCATCTGCAGTTCCTTTCTACATCTTTGTGTCATCTTGATTCTCTTGCTCTTTAAAAAAAAAAAGGCTTGTTTCCTCACTTCTCAAGCTGGTGAAAGCTGATGGATCTGCTGTGTTCACTCCACGGATGCTGCCTGACTGGCTGACTATTTCTAGCACTCCCTCTTATTTTTATATCAAGTTTCCGGCATCTGCAATTGCTTGCTTTCTGTCCGTATTGGTAACGGTGACCATCAGCAGAGTCGCTGTGGGGACAAGAGTGCGGTTTTCTCACCCAGAGCACCCTCCTTCATTCAGCGGACTTGGAACAGCCTAAACCCCAGCCCTGGACCAAAGATTCCCACCTACACAATCTGTAACCTGATGGTCCAGCACATCCCTCACACCACCAGAACTTTCCGTCACTGTTAACTAAAAGCTTTGTGACTGAAAGTCATACTCTTGTCTTATGTAGAGGGATTGAGGTTTATGGAGTAACTGAGGGGCGTGAGGGAATTTAGACGGAAGCTGGTAAATAATGGAGGTGTGGGGGGATGGTGGGAAAGGAACGAGGACTTGATCACTTGATCCAACTCCACCCGTTCATAATCACATTTTTGCTGGTGCTTTCGACAAGTGTAACGTGAAACATGAACTTCGTAAATTAAAGAGTGCATCACCAGTTAGGAATTCATTACTTTCTTTCCCAATGCATGTCCCTGGATGTGTTGGGAATAACATTCATGGGAGTTTTGTTCAATGAGAACTGCTTGGTGTTCTGTTCTCTGAGTGAAGTTTTACACCCCAGTCTGCAACGCTCCGTCACACAGTCCGAGGCATGGTGAAGGCTTTTATAATACAGAGTTTGTTGTTCATGCACTTATTAAACTTTTCTACAGTTCCTCACGAAAGGCACGAGTGAGAAGGATTGGATGTCTGCAAAGTCTCAGGTTGCTATGGCGATTAATTTTTTTCCATGACCCCCATGCTCTGTTACCCTTTTAACCTCGTAATAAGCAGTGTGATTACAAAGTGAGCCGTTCAGCAAGTGGTAAGTGCTGGATTCACAGGCATCCTCAACAACACATTTCTGCTGAGACTCAGCCTGGCTATGTGCTGGCATTAGTTGCTTGACTCAGCACTGAACAACACGTTGTTTACTTGCTCATGTCCTTTCCGCACTCCTGCACTGTATTATCTTTAAGCATTTTCCAGCCAATCTGAACAACACATTCAAATCGAGCACCCTCCTGTCCATGCATAAATTTCTTAGGAAGTTCAGCATGTTCCCAACAACCCTCTCCAACTTCTGCAAATGTGCCGTAGAAAGCATTTTATCGGGATGCATCACAGCCTGGTTTGGGAACAACTCCATCCAAAACCGCAAGAAATTGCAGAGGTTTGGAAACAGCCCAGACCATCACACAAAACCAACCTCCCTACCATGAACTCCATCTACACTTCACGCTGCCTCAGCAAGGCCACCAGCATAATCAAGGACAAGTCTCACCCCAGTCACTCCCTCTTCTCCCCTCTCCCATCAGGCGAGAGGTACAGAAATGTAAAAACACACTCCTCCAGATTCAGGGACAGTTTCTTCCCAGCTATTATCAACTAAATGAACCTTCCTCTCCTCAGCTAGAGTGCAATCCTGACCTCCCATCTACCTCAGTGGAGTCCTTTGAACTATCTTTAATTGGACTTTATCGGACTTTATCTTGTACTAAATGATATATCGTTCATCCTGTTTCTGCACACTGTGGACGGAATAATTGTGATCATGTTTAGTCTTTTCGTTAACTGGATAGTGAGCAACAAAAACGCTTTTCACTCGGTATAGAAACATAGAAACATAGAAAACAGGTGCAGGAGGAGGCCATTCGGCCCTTTGAGCCAGCACTGCCATTCATTGTAATCATGGCTGATCATCCGCAATCAGTATTCTGTGCCTGCCTTCTCCCCATAATCCCTTGATTCCACTAGCCCCGAGAGCTCTATCTAACTCTCTTTTAAATTCATCCAGTGAATTGGCCTCCACTAACTTCTGTGGCAGAGAATTCCACATATTGACAACTCTCTGGGTGAAAAAGTTTCTTTTCACCTCAGTTTTAAATGGCTTCCCCTTTATTCTTGGACTGTGTCCCCTGGTTCTGGACTCCCCCAACATTGGGAACATTTTTCCTGCATCTAGCTTGTCTAGTCCTTATATAATTTTATACATCTCTATAAGATCCCCTCTCATCCTTCTAAACTCCAGTGAATACAAGTCCAGTCTTTCCAATCTTTCCTCAAATGACAGTCCCTCCATCCCAGGGATTAACCTTGTGAACCTACGCTGCACTGCCTCAATAGCAACGATGTCCTTCCTCAAATTAGGAGACCAAAACTGCACACAATACTCAAGATGTGGTCTCACCAGGGCCCTATACAACTGTAGAAGGATTTCTTTGCTCCTGTACTCAAATCCTCTTGTTATGAAGGCCAACATGCCATTAGCTTTCTTCACTGCCTGCTGTACCTGGATGCTTACTTTCAGTGACGGGTGTAAAAGGACACCCAGGTCTCGTTGCACTTCCCCTTTACCTAATCTGACACCATTGAGATAATAATCTGCCTCCTTGTTTTTGCTGCCAAAGTGGATAACCTCACATTTATCTACATTATACTGCATCTGCCATGCATCTGCCCACTCACTCAACCTGTCCAAGTCATCCTGCAACCTCCTAATATCCTTTTTGCAGTTCACGCTGCCACCAAACTTTGTGTCATCCGCAAACTTGCTAGTGTTACTTCTAATTCCATCATCCAAATCATTAATATATATTGTAAATAGTTGTGGCCCCAGCAACGAGCCTTGCGGCACTCCACTCTCCACTGCCTACCATTCTGAAAAGGACCCGTTTATTCCTACTCTTTGCTTCCTGTCTGCCAACCAATTCTCTATCCATGTCAATACCCTACCCCCATACCATGTGCTCTAATTTTGCTCACGAACCTCCCGTGTTGGACCTGATCAAAGGTTTTCTGGAAGTCTAGATATACTACATCCATTGGCTCTCCTTCATCCATTTTACATGTCACATCCTCAAAAAATTCCAGAAGAATAGTCAAGCAGGATTTCCCCTTCATAAATCCATGCTGACTTGGACCAATCCTTTTACTGCTATCCAAATGCGCCGTTATTACCTCTTTAATAATTGACTCCAGCATCTTTCCCCACCACCGATGTCAGGCTAACTGGTCTATAATTCCCCATTTTCTCTTTCGCTCCTTTCTTGAAAAGTGGGATAACATTAGCTACCCTCCAATCCACAGGAACTGATCCTGAATCTATTGAACATTGGAAAAAGATCACCAATGCGTCCACAATTTCTTGAGCCACCTCCTTGAGTACCCTGGGATGCAGACCATCAGGCCCTGGGGATTTATCAGCCTTCAGTCCCATCAGTCTACCCAATACTATTTCTGGCCTAATGCAAATTTCTTTCAGTTCCTCTGTCTCCCTTGATCCTCTGTCCACTAGTACATTTGGGAGATTGTTTGTGTCTTCCTCAGTGAAGACAGATCCGTGCAGGTAAATTGGCCTCTGTTCAACTTGCCCTTACAATGAGTCTGCAATAGTGGGATAACAGGGAACTCGTGTGAATGTGTGATTGATGGTCAGTATGGACTCGTTGGGTCGAAGGGCTTGTGTTCAGGCTATAACTTGCACCTAAACCTGCAAGTTTCTATTGATTTAGAACATTTGGCACCACAACACAGAAAAATACTGTCTGATGAAGGGCCGCGACCCGAAATGTCACTTATTCCTTTTCTTCAGAGATGCTGCCTGACCCACTGAGGTACTCCAGCAATTTGTGTCCATCCTCCATAAAGAAATACCTTCCCGTTTGAAGTTGATTAATAATGATGGCCTTTCTGTGCTCTTGAGATTTTGTTCCTGGTTTTGATCAGTTCACCAGCGATCACCCGTACACTAACACTATCCTACACACCAGGGACAATTTACAATTTGTAGAAGCCAATAAACCTTCAAACCTGTACGTCTTTGGAGTGTGAGAGGAAACCGGAGCACCTGGAGAAAACCCCACGCAGTCATGGGGAGAACGTGCAAACTCCATACAGACAGAACCCATAGTCAGGATCACACCCGGATCTCTGGCGCTCTGAGGTATCAACTCGACTTCTGCGCCACTGCGCCGCCCCTGATGGGACCTGTTCCTAGAAATCCCACTGCAAGACGCTCCACTTTCCTCCACCCCTCATGGACAATCAGACTTTACCTCTGCCCCAATATTCTCACAAACACAAGGCAATATGTTGTAAGGAAGCGTAGACAGTGGTTCTACGCTGCTGTTATTTCTCTCGAGGACAGCTGCTCAAGGCAATGACTGCAAGGCTAAGCATTAGTTCTGGGAAACCCGTGGACAATCCCGGTAGATTAGTAACCCTTCTGCTGATTCCGAATGACTGGAATTCTAAAGCCTGAGTATCATACAAGTAGTGAGAAAATAATACAACTTCAAACACAGGGCTGAGGAAGTTTATGAAAGGCCGTGCTATCTATATTGACTCGGTCATGAGTTTGGAGTGAGTTGCGGTCTGTTAGGGCCCCATGAGCCCTGAAGTAATCTCTCTGTTGAGCTCGCAGTGTAAGAGCTCACGAGGGAACACTGATTGTCAAGCAGAGATGGCAGCTCGGTAAATCCTCCCTTGTTGCTCTGGTTTGCTTGCCTGCTCAGTACATGTGCACTTTGATGCAACTCACTGCCGGCCACTTTAAACAATGCTGTTGTTTGACATTTCGTTACCCACTCCTACCCTGACCCAACATCCTCCCTCCATCCACCACCACTCCTACAGAGCAGCCTGCTTACAATGCCAATGATTGCTGTAGCCTGAGTATCTCCCCACTCTCAATTCATAAGCAACAGCCCATCACACTGGGCCATTGCAATCGATTAGAGCTCCTTCCAGTGACATCAGAAGTTTAGAGATGCACCTGAAAACAGGTCCTTACGAACACGAACACCCTATCTGACACACTGGGGACAATTTTCAAAAGCTAGTTAACGTACAAACGTACACGTCTTTGGAGTGTGGGAGGAAACCAGAGGACCCGGAGAAAACCCTTGCGGTCAAGGGGAGAACGTAAAACTCCGTACAGACAGCGCCCGTGGTCAGGATGGAACAGGGATGTCTGGGGCTGTAAGGCAGCAACTCTACCGCTGCAGTACTGTGCCGCCCAAGTGCTGCTCGGAGACAAGAACCGTCCTCCAGCACAAGTGTACCATTCACATTTCAGGGTCAAGGCTTCCCTGGCAAGGCCTGCATTTATTGTTTATCCCTAACTGCCCTCAAGAAAGGGATGGGAAAGCAATCTTCTCCGAGAATGTGTTGAGTTTCTTGAGAGTTGAACCTTCCACCGCTAGGGTGCTGACCAATTCTCCTCTACCTCATTGCGGTCATTGGACCTTGTCTATGGAACTGATGCGCTACGATGCTGACAACGATATTCTGCATTCTGTATCTTGCATTTTGCTCTACTTGAGTTTAACTTGATTGTAGTGTTGTATCTTATTACCTGATCTGATTGGATAACTTGCAAAACAATGCTTTACACTGTGTCTCGGTGCACGTGACAATAATAAACCTAAAGCTATTTGTTTGCCGCCCAGTGTAGCATTTCCTGACTCGCCCCTGCCTGGGCCTTGTACATCGAGTGAAGGCTCTGGGGCGTCAGGGGGTGAATCACGCTCCCTGAACATCCAGCCTAAATTGTTCCTGTGTTAAGTGCTGAGAGTATAGACCAGAGCACAGGCACACTTGCAGTGTGTGTGAAAGAGAGAGAGGTGAGGTGAGAGAGCGAGAGAGAGAGAGAGAGTGTGTAAAGGAGCAGAGAAAAAGCAAAATCCTCCTGCTTTCATCCCCACTTGTCCTGTGATTCCAGAAGAAAACAAGATGGCTGCTGACCATTAATTTAAAATTCCCCTGTCTTTGCACTGCATAGCACATTGACGCAGCTGGTAGAGCCACTGCCTCATGGCGCCAGGGTTCAATCCTTACCTCGGATGCTGACTGTGTGGAGTTTGCACGTTCTTCCTGTGACTGCCTGGGTTTCCACCGGTGCTCCCTCCCAAGCCGTACAGGTTTGTAGGCTAATTGGCCTCTGTAAATTGTCCCTGGTGCAAAAGTGGGACGACATAGAACTTCAGTGAACAGGCGTTTGATGGTTGGCGTGGACTCCATGGGCTAAAGGGCCTGTTTACATGCTGTATCTTTCAATCAATCAGTATAGTGCCATTATAATCCCCCCCTCCCTCAGTGTGAATGCCATAAGAACTAATGTCCCTGTGAACTCACAGTGAGCATTTAGCAGGGTATCAGTTCCCATCTGGGCTCAATCCTGTGGCCCATGGCAATACACTCATCAGCACCTGCCCCGTCTCCAATCAAGGTCATTACCAGCTCCAAGATCTCAAGAAGACCAATTCTCAGCCCACTCCGCCACTGTGGAATTCTACAGGGAGAATGATCTGGGCTAACAGAGCAGAAAATCCATTGAGTGCTTCCAGCATCTTCTGTTTTCATGGCTGGTTGGTCCGGGTGTTTAAGATGGGGGATTTCTTCCGCACTTTTCACAATCTCAGGTCACCGGCGGCAGCATCTAATGAACTGCTTTCACACTGTGGTTCTTGCTTTAACGTGCAATTTATATACAGCAAGCACTGTATCGAAGGTGGTATGGATGGCACAGCGGTAGAATTGCTGCCTCACAGTGCCAAAGACCCAGGTTTGATCCTGATTACTGGTGTGGTCTGTATGGAGTTTGTACGTTCTCCCTGTGATCACGTGGGTTTTCTCTGGGTGCTCTGGCCTCCTCCCAAATTCCAACGACGTGCAGGTTAATTGGCTTCTGTAAAATTGTCCCCAGTGTGTAGGATAGTGCTAGAGTACAGAGTCATCAGTGGTCAGTGCTGACAGTGGGCTGAAGGGCCTGTTTCCACGCTGTATCTCTAAACTAAACTAAAACTTTGAGTCAGAAAGTGCAAGTCCCAGCCCCTAGCTTCGATGAGAGTGCTTTAGCCGTGGGGGGTCACTGCTTTAAGGTAGGAAACATTGCAACCAAGCTGCACACAGCAAGTTCCCGGTGGGAAAAGGATATCAGTTTGATCTCGAGTCCTGCGTGGCGCTGCACTGAGGGAGTGCCAGCCTTCTGGTGGAGCTTCTTCCACTGGAGGTGCAAAGAATAAGCCCTTCATCATTGCGGGCAGATGTCAGAGAAAGTGGGAGCTCTCCATGGTTATCTAGCTCCTTCTTATCCCCATCCTATCTCAGTAACGCTGGCTGAAAGCTGCCAGTTGTTCAGTTTCGTTTAGTTTCGTTTAGTTTCGTTTAGGTCACCCCATACACTAGCACGATCCTACACACCAGGGACAATTTACAATTTTTTTTACCGAAGCCAATTATCCCGAAGCAAATGAACCTACAAACCTGCACGTCTTTGGAATGTGGGAGGAAACCGGAGCACCCGGGGAAAACCCACATGGTCACAGGGAGAACGTACAAACCCCGTAGTCAGGATCGAACCCGGGTCTCTGGCGCTGCAAGGCAGCAACTTTACCGCTATGACACTGTGCCATCTAAAGATGGTGGTCCTACAAACTCTGGTTGCAGCTCTTTCATCAGGACTGGGATTCTTGCTATTCATTATATTTCTCTCTCCACACATTTCAAACATAAAATGCTCAAAACACACAACAGGCCAAGCAGCATCTGTGGAGAGAGAGACATAGTTAACAGCAAGGATCCCTGTTCTGATGAACTCAGATGATATCCAGCATCTGCAGTTTTTTTTAATTTTACATTTCCTTTGGCAGCTTTGTTGGGATTGTCAAAGGTAGTGCAAATATTGAAGAACTTTACTTCGAGAGGATGAGGATATAAAAACAGGAATGTAGTGCTGAGGCTTTTTAAGGCGCAGGTGAGACTGCATTTGGAGTATTGTGGGCAGTTTTGGGCCCCATGTCTGAGGAAAGATGTGCTGGCGTTAGAGATTGTCCAGAGGAGGTTTACGAGAATTATGCCAGGAATGAGTGGGTTAATAAATAATGAGCGTTTGACGCCACTGGGCCTGTACTCACTGGAGTTTAGAAGGGTGAGAGGAAACCTCATTGAAACTTAGGTCAGCCTTGACAATCCCTGAATATTGAATGCCTGGATAGAGTGGATGTGGAGAGGATGTTTCCACTAGTGGGAGAGTGCAGGACCAGAGGGCGTGGCCTCAGAATAAAAAGACGTGCCTTTAATAAGATGCGGAGGAATTTCTTGAGGCAGAGGGTGGTGAATCTGTGGAGTTCATTGCCACAGACGGCTGTGGAGGCCGTCAATGGATATTTTCAAGATGGAGATTGACAGTTTCTTGTGTAAGAAAATAACTGCAGATGCTGGTACAATTCACAAAATGCTGGAGTAACTCAGCAAGTCAGGCAGCATCTCAGGAGAGAAGGAATGGGCAGTTTCTTGATTAGTACGGGTGTCAGGGGTTATGGGGAGAATGGGGTTGAGAGGGAAAGATAGATCAGCCAGGATTGAATGGCAGAGTAGACTTGATGGGTCGAATGGCCAAATTCTGCTCCTATCACTTTTGAACATGAACTCCAAGTAATTGTGCAATTGGTTCCAGTTTGCAGGAGGTTACTGTTGCATTACCTGGGTTGCAGCACCACCTTGTGATGACGTCAGGTTACTGCGGCTGGCTGTGTTCCGCTCCATCCACTGGGGCCGAGAGGCTTTCATTGATGTGTCCCAAAATGGAAGAATGAAATTCTTACTTGCAGCAGCAGCATAATGTAATAAACAAACATTAAAAAAGGTTCAATAAATTAAAAATATATATATTGCAAAAGGAAAACAAAGCCCAAAGTCAAGTGCAGTTGATAGTTCGTAGTTTAGTTTGGACTTCATAGTGTTCAATAGCCTGATGGTTATTGTGCACAAGCTGTTCCTCAAACTGGTTTTCATAAGAGAAGGTTCTGGTGGGAGGAGAATGGAGATCTGTGGTTTCACTGTGCTGTTAGGGACATGGCGGTGAATGAAGAGCCTGCTGGATATGTCAACTTTTTCAAATATGTCAGGTCAGCCTTGACAATCCCTGAGGACATTTTATCCCACTGACGGGACTGACCTGCAAGAGTGGGTGGCCCAGTAATATGCAGGCCGGATGCTTTAGAGCTTAGAGATGCAGCGTGGAAACAGGTCCTTCAGCCAACCGAGCCTGTGCCGACCAGCGATCACCCTGTACACTAACACTATTACACACTAGGGATCATTTACAATTTTACTAAAGTCAATGAACGTACAAAGTTGCATGTCTTGTAGTGAGTGTGTGTGTGTGTGTGTGTGTGTGTGTGTGTGTATGAGTGTGAGCGTGAGTGTGAGTGTGTGTGAGTGTGAGTGTGTGAGTGTAAGTGTGTGTGTGTGTGTGTGTGTGAGTGTGTGTGTGTGTGTGAGTGTGAGTGTGTGTGTGTGTGTGTGTGAGTGTGAGTGTTTGTGCACCCGGAGGAAAAACCCACGCGATCAGGAACTCTACCGCTGATCCACCGTCGATCCTGACTACGGTGCTGTCTGTGTGTAGTTTGTACGTTCCCTCCATGACCACGTGGGCTTTCTCTGGGACCTCCGGTTTCCTCCCACAATCCAAAGACGTACAGGTTAATTGGCTTCGGTAAGAATTGTAAATTGTCCCTAGTTTGTTGGATAGTGCTAGTGTAGAGGGATCGCTGGTCATCACAGACTCGGTCAGCCTGCTTCCATGCTCCATCTCTATACTAAACTAAACTACCAAAGTTGAGTCACTACCAACGTTCTGCTTACGTGGCCTTGAGTCAAACTTTGTTTCATAATGCTCCTTCCTCTGTGAGACACTTTCGTGTGAAATGGGGGCTGTATCAATGTAACTTGTTGGTTTGGGTTATCATAAGATCTTGTCAAAGATGGCTTCATGGAGTCGAACCCTGGGGAATCATGGATCCTGTGGTCAAAGGCGGGAGGCTGGAGGAGGAGGGAGGCTGCACGAGGTTGCAATGGTGGTGGACACATTCCAGACCATCATGGGTACAATCCTCCCCACCCATCCAAAGCATCTACATTAGGTGCTGCCTCAAAAAGGTTGCTTCCATAAATCACCAGTGCCCATGCTCTTTACTCACTCTTTACTCGCTCCCACCAGGCAGAAGGTACAGAAGCTTGAAGTCTCACACCTCCAGCTTCAGGAGTAGCTACTGTCCTACAACCAACCCCAATCCTATCTCGGAAACTAATCAGTACCACCATCCCTTGCACCACCGTGAACTAATTGTGTGTGGCGTAAATGTCCTATCTTGTTTTGCACTCTCATTTTCCTTGGCACATTGTATAACTTTTCTATAATTTACGTATCGTGTGTTGTCTGGGCCTACGTGCTTGTGATGCTGCCACAAGCACGATTGCATTGTGCCTTGTGCTTTTGTTTAATCCGAAATGGTGCTGGAACGCAGCATTGATGTACAGAGGGATCTTGAGAACCAAGCCCTGAAAGTGACAACGCAAGAAGATAGAGTGGTGAAGAAGGCATATGGTATGCTTGCCTTCATAGGTAGGGAGTTGAGTATAAGAGTTAGAAAGTCATATTGCAATATAATCGGATGTTAGTTAGACTGCATTTGCAGTGCTCGGTAGACAGAACCGTTTTTCAATGTGCAAATGTCAAAGACTAGAGGGTAGAGCTTTAAGGCGAGAGGGGCAAAGTTTAAAGGAGATATGCTGGGCAGGTTTTGTACACAGTGAATGGTGGGTGCCTGGAACGCGCTGTCAGGGGTGGGTGGTGGAGGCAGACATGATAATGGCATTTGAGAGGCTTTTAGTTTAGATTAGTTTAGAGAAACAGCGTGGAAACAGGCCCTTCTGCCCACTGAGTCTGCGCCAACCAATGATCACCTGTACACTAGTTCTATTCTACACTCTAGGGGCAATTTACAGCGACCAATTAACCTACGACCCTGCATGGCTTTGGAGTGTGAGAGGAAACCAGAGCACCCAGAGGAAATCCACACAGTCACAGGGTGAATGTACAATCTCCTTACAGACAGCACCCGTGGTCAGGATTGAACCTGGGGCTCTGGTGCTGTAAGGCAGCAACTCTTCCGCTGCGTCACTGTGGCTTTTAGAGAGGTACATGGATATGCTGGGAATGGAGCGATACGGATCACCTGCAGACACAGGAAATTGGTTTAACTTGATAATCCAAGGAGATTGCTTTAACTGTATATGCCATTATAACTGTATATGCAAGGCTCCTGAGGGAAGTTGGAGTCAGAGGGCAGGCCCAAAGGAGGGCAATCAAAGAACTTGCAAATGCCGCCGAACGGAGCAGTCACTGGCTGTGGCTGAAAAGAAAAGATACTGTCTGGGCTGCCACGTGACGATCTTGAGGCTAACCATAAGACACACACCCAGGTGGTACACGACTGAAGATGTGTCGGAATGGTAGCAGCATCGCCTAGTGGTCATCCCCAAGAACAACACCAGTCAATTGTAGTGCAAACCTTAGGGATTGTAACATCTAGTCCTACTAATCAATCTGAACTAACTGATAGCACATATAGAGCAGTGGACAAAATATTAGCCCAGCAGCCTCAACGTGTGGGGATTAAATGATGAGTTTTTGGTCATTCGTAATTGGGCTCAGCATTGTTGTAAGTGGATCAATTGTGCCTTAAATTCTGGAGTACGTATTCCTCAATCCAATAAACAGGGAGTGAGACAGTTGCAGAATTATGGAGAAAGAGTTGGGGGTGAGAGGGTCTTGTGGTGGTAAATGTGACACCGGAATTGAACCACAAGGGAGAACTGATTGGCCTCTAAAGATGGAGCGCAGATTGGAAACCTTCAAATACTGGGACCTTCAGGCACTGGGATCTTAAGGGACTGGTCTAAAGGACTGGGACCTTCAGACACTGGGACCTTCAGTGTCTGGGACCTTCAGTGCCTGGGACCTTCAGACACTGGGACCTTCAGTGTCTGGGACCTTCAGTGCCTGGGACCTTCAGACACTGGGACCTTCAGTGCCTGGGACCTTCAGTGCCTGGGACCTTCAGACACTGGGACCTTCAGTGCCTGGGACCTTCAGACACTGGGACCTTCAGTGTCTGGGACCTTCAGTGCCTGGGACCTTCAGTGCCTGGGACCTTCAGACACTGGGACCTTCAGTGCCTGGGACCTTCAGTGTCTGGGACCTTCAGTGCCTGGGACCTTCATTGCCTGGGACCTTCAGTGCCTGGGACCTTCAGTGTCTGGGACCTTCAGTGCCTGGGACCTTCAGTGCCTGGGACCTTCAGTGTCTGGGACCTTCAGTGCCTGGGACCTTCAGACACTGGGACCTTCAGTGCCTGGGACCTTCAGTGCCTGGGACCTTCAGTGCCTGGGACCTTCAGTGCCTGGGACCTTCAGTGCCTGGGACCTTCAGTGCCTGGGACCTTCAGACACTGGGACCTTCAGTGCCTGGGACCTTCAGTGCCTGGGACCTTCAGTGCCTGGGACCTTCAGTGCCTGGGACCTTCAGACACTGGGACCTTCAGTGCCTGGGACCTTCAGTGCCTGGGACCTTCAGTGCCTGGGACCTTCAGTGCCTGGGACCTTCAGACACTGGGACCTTCAGGCACTGGGATCTTAAGGGACTGGTCTAAAGGACTGGGACCTTCAGACACTGGGACCTTCAGTGTCTGGGACCTTCAGTGCCTGGGACCTTCAGACACTGGGACCTTCAGTGCCTGGGACCTTCAGTGCCTGGGACCTTCAGATACTGGGACCTTCAGACACTGGGACCTTCAGATACTGGGACCTTCAGTGCCTGGACCTTCAGACACTGGGACTTTCAGACACCAGGACCTTCAGGGACTAGGTCCTTCGGAAACTGGGACCTTCAGATACCAAGACCTCTGGAGACTGGGATCTTTGGGGACCGTATCCTTCAGGAACTGGGATCTTCAGGAATTGGGACCTTCAGGGTCTAGGACCTTTAGGAATTGGAAGACGTCAGAAGCTTCAGGATGTTCAGAAACTGGACGTTCAGAGACTGAAACATTCATAGACTGAGATATTCAGGGATTGAGACTTTCATAGCATGGGACCTTCAGTGCCTGGGACCTTCATAGCATGGGACCTTCAGTGTCTGGGACCTTCAGTGCCTGGGACCTTCATAGCATGGGACCTTCAGTGCCTGGGACCTTCAGACACTGGGACCTTCAGTGTCTGGGACCTTCAGTGCCTGTGTCCAAGAAGTGATCCAGCTGGCACAGTAATATGCATCGCATCATATTCCTTCAGCTGTCCGCTCAGGAGGCAACAAGACGTAGATGGAGCTGATGGGTTGTTAGTTGCTATGGTGGATGCATTGGGTGTGGGTGAAAGGATGACTCCGATGTTGACTCGTCCCTGACGTAGAGCTGAGCTAAGCCACTCTGCACCTCTCTTCAGGCCCACTCATAACGTTCCTGTACATCGATGGAGCAGCTTCACATCGCACTGCAGATCATGATTAATAAATCATTTAGCTCGGGATCATTAATATGTACCTAATTACCAGCATCTTATTCATACTCTCATTAATTCTTTCATCTGCCATGCATGGGGATTACACCTTATTATTGAACTGGATAAAAGCTTAATTGGATTCACATAATCCTTTTCATTGTAAGAATAATGGAATATGAGATGCCTGGAATGTACGGAGGATACACACAGTCCTCCAGCTTAAGCTGGAGAGGAACCACTGTGTGGGATGTAACGACGGCCAATTAAAGCTTTATGACACTCGGAAACATCACCCTTTCATTCACCAACAGCCAGTGCAATCACCCTGCAGAGAAAAGAAGTTGCTTTTAATTAAACTGCTTTTAATTGCGGAGATGGATGCAGCTAAATGGCTCCCGAGTTAGTCATTCATAAACGGTGTCTGATTTATGAGCAAAGAACAAACTGCTGGAGGAACTCAGTGGGTCAGGTAGCATCTGTGGAGGGAAAGGGACAGATGATGAACACCTTCTTCAGACCACAGGGGGCGTCACAGTGGCGCAGTGGTAGAGTTGCTGCCTTACAGCACCAGAGACCTGGCTATAGGTTTGTAGGTTAGTTCGGCTTCGGTGAAAATTGTAAATTGTCCCTAGTGTGCAGGATAGTGTTTGTGTATGGGGTGATCACTGGTCGACGTGGACTCCGGGGTGAAGGGCCTGTTTCTGGGCAGTATCTGTATAACTAAACTAGACTACAGCTACAGACCTTCTGACAGTTGGCCCATCTGCCTCCAGGATGGGACCCTCTGACATTGACACAACTTGTTCCTGCCAACCTTCCCCTGTATTACTATTACTCGAGGAGAGCATTGTGTGGCACAGTTGCTGCTCTCTCCTACCTCCCAAACAAGTCCAGGTTGTATATCTGCCACTGTAGGTAGTGGTAGAATCTGGAGAAGTTGAATCTGGTGGTGAGGGGGGGGGGGGGGGGGGGGGGGAAGAATTGGTGGGAAGGTGGGAAGAGGACAATAGGGTCAGTGCGGGTGGGTGGTTGATGGTCAGCATGGATTTGATGGGTTGAAGGGCCTGTTCCCTTGCTGCAGGCCTCTGCAACACCCTTGGCCAACACACATATTTAGTTAGAAACAAGGAACTGCAGACGCTGGTTTACACAAAAGGTCACAAAGTGCTGGAGTAACTCAGTAGGTCAGGCAGCATCTCTAGAGAAGCTCAGTTTGAAGAAGGGTCCCAACCTGAAACATGGCCCATCCTTTTTCTCCAGAGATATTGCCTGACCCATTGAGTTACTCCAGCACTTTGTATCTATCTTCAGCATCTCTGGAGAACATGGGTAGGTGACGTTTCAGGTCTGGACTCTTCTTCAGACTGATTTAGTTAGCTCATTAACAGTGAATGGTTTTCTCATGAATTGTTGCCCTATTTGGTAGTTGGCAACACGGAGCATTTTGGAATTGATGAAAGGTCATCAATCGGAAACAATGCCTTGGATTCACTATGCACAGATGCTGCCTGACTCGATGAATATTTCCAGCACATTTGCTTTCTTTCAAGCATCTTGTTGTATCAGATTAGATAAAAAGCAAGTCCTTTTAAATTTTAGGTGAGTGACTCCAGGTGCTGGAACTTGAAACCGGAAACCAACTGCTGTATTTACTCAGTGGGTCAAGCGGCATCTGAGGAGGTGGAGGGATGGTCAACGTTTCAGGTCAAGGTCAGCCCTGATGCAGAGTCTCAATCCGACACATTGACTATTTGTTTGCCTCCACAGATGCTGCTCGGGCCGCTGAGTTCTTCCAGCAATTTACTTTTTTCTCCTTTTACAATTTGCTTGCTGCTTGTGAGATTTTGTTACCTTAAATTCCAGCGGTCACTTTGAAAGTAGTGCGGAGTTTGTGCATTCCCTTATTGTCTGCATGGGTTTCCCAGGCGTGCTACTGTTTCCTCCCACACCCATAAAACATGCGAGTTGGTGGGAAATTGGCCGCTGCTAATTTGCCCCCTGGTATAGGTGAGGGGTGGTATCCGGGATGGAGCTGATGAGAATATGGGCAGAATAGGTTGCAGGGAAAATATAGTGGGGGAATGGATTGCTCTGTGAGCTGGCATAGACACCATGAGCTGTCCACGTTGTAAGGAAGTGTGAGAATCTTAACGGACGTGTGAATGGACAGCATCGGTCACTGTACACATGCAGAGCCTGGGTGACATCACGAGGCCAAATAAAACCAGTTTCATGTATCTCCAAGAGATAACCACATCCCCCCTGCATCTTCTGTTAAACAAGACTGTACTACAGTGCTGTAGTAGTGGTGCAGTGGTAGAGTTGCCTCCTCACAGAGACATGGGTTCCATCCTGACTATGGGTACTGTCTGCATCCGTTCTCCCTGTCATTGTGTGGGTTTTCTCCGGGTGCTCCGGTTTTCTCCCACATTCCAAAGATGTGCAGGTTTGTAGGTTAATTGGATTCTGTAAATTGTGTCTAATGTGTGTGATAGAACTAATGTATGGATGGTTGCTGGTCGGCGTGGACTCAGTGGGCCGAAGGGCTTGCTTCCACACTCTTATCTCTAAACTAAACTGAACAAAAGTAAACTAAACTAAACTACACTGCCAGTGTAAAATGGCAGTGGCAAGGACACCCATCTGGAGTCCTCAGCAGGATTGCGGATTTGATCCACTGGGCATCTCACCCCCCCCTTCCACTGACCAGCAGAGGGCAGTGCTGACCAGGGAATGATGCTGGCATTCCTTGGGCTGCAGCTCTGGAAATTCTCTGGATCGTGGATCTCTCCGTCCCCATCATCCCAGCTGGGAGTCCCGGCAACATCTTACCCTCCTCTCCAGCGATGGGCCAGCTGGAAGCCTTCCTGCGGCCCTTTCAACAGGGAGTTAAAGGACACCAGGAGATTTCCCCAGGCTAACCAATGAATAAACATCAGGCAGCAGTTCATGGTTTTATAGACAATTAACAGGATGTGTATTATTTCACGGACGGTAGTGTTTTAACAATTCAATTCAAATCCGATCTACAGTAATGCAATTTTAACTCACTTTCCTCAGAAATGGTTGGTTATAAACTCAGTGCTCACACACACTAATCTGTCATGTATTTAAAGACTGCACAGAGGCAACCAATTAAACTTGTACCCAGTAAATGTCTTCTCATCTGCAGTAGCAATGATAATGATGCCCCCACTATGCAGAGTAATAATTTAAATGGTTGTAATCCAATAACCACTGCACTGTGATATATTGCAAGCTCTGCATTGAGATCCATTAACAACTACACGGTATACTGGAAAATGGAGACCCGGCACCTTATATTCCACTTGGGTGGCTTACAACCCAATGGTATGAACATTGAACATAGACACAAAATGCTGGAGTAATTCAGCGGGGCAGACAGCATCTCTGGAGAAAAGGAATAGGTGACGTTTTGAGTTGAGACCCTTCTTCAGACCCTTAGGTGGCTGTCAGTGAGGACACAACAAGTAAAGAGTTGGTAACATTACACTGGAAGACAAGGGAAACATAGAGGGGCAGTTGGCAGAGCGGCTCCCTCACAGCTCCCTCACAGCTCCCTCACAGCTCCCTCACAGCTCCCTCACAGCTCCCTCACAGCTCCCTCACAGCTCCCTCACAGCTCCCTCACAGCTCCCTCACAGCTCCCTCACAGCTCCCTCACAGCTCCCTCACAGCTCCCTCACAGCTCCCTCACAGCTCCCTCACAGCTCCCTCACAGCTCCCTCACAGCTCCCTCACAGCTCCCTCACAGCTCCCTCACAGCTCCACTACAGGGTTATCAAGATACAGCGTGGAAACAGGACCTTCAGCCCAGCAAGTCCACGCTAACCATCGATCACCCGCACACTAGTTCTATGTTATCCCACTTTCGCATCACTCCCTGCACACTGGGGACACTTTACAGAAGCCAATTAACGTACAAACCAATTAACGAAGCCAATTAACTTGCGTCTTTGGATTGTGGGACGAAATTGGAGCACCCGGAGAACTGAATGCCTCACCCGGAAGGGGCAGAAGTGACCAACGGGTTAAACTGGCGACATTAGCCGCGCGGCTGTAAGTTGAGGCAAGGTATCCATTATTTGATCAATGCATAACTCAGCACTGAGACCATACACGGGGGGATATAGAAGAGTGTTTTCGGGACTATTACAGCCAAGCATTTAAATAGGAGCTCGCTGGTTCAACCCCACAGAGGGTCATGCAAACTCCACACAGACAGCACCGGAGGTGAGGATTGAACTTGGATCGCTAGAGTCATGAAGCAGGAGCTCTACGCGCTGTGCCATTCACTCTCTGCCATTCCAAAGACGTACAGGTATGTAGGTTAATTGGCTGGGTAAATGTTAAAAAAATTGTCCCTAGTGGGTGTGGGATAGTGTTGGTGTGCGGGGATCGCTGGACGGCGCGGACCCGGTGGGCCGAAGGGCCTGTTTCTGCACTGTATCTCTAAATCTAAATCTAAAAAAAATCAGTCAGGATGAATTCAGGTTTGACCCAAAGAGTGAAGTCAACCACAAGCCAACTCCTGGAGGAACAAGCAATGCAGTAGGTTTGCAGGGCTGCTGCTATTGCCTGAAGCCCTGGTTTGTCTGACATTGCCTGAAGCCTTGGTTTGTCTGACATTGCCTGAAGCCTTGGTTTGTCTGACATTGCCTGAAGCCTTGGTTTGGAGACATGTCAATGATTGCAATGTATCAACGCTGGATTTCATCTACACATTTTCTGCCTAAAATGTTTTCACGCGCAACAATAAAAATAAAATTGAAATGCCAATTAGGCAGCCAGGCTGCCTAGTTTAGTTTAGTTTGGTTTAGAGATACAGCGTGGAAACAGGCACTTCAGCCCACTGAGTCCGCACTGATCAGTGATCACCCTGTACACTAGCATTATCCTAAACACTAGGGACAATTTGCAATCTTTTCCTGAAGCCAATGAACTTACAAACCTGCATGTCTTTGGAGTGTGGGAGGAAACCGGAGCACCCAGGGAAAATCCACTTGGTCACAGGAAGAATGTACAAACAGGACCCATGGTCAGGATCGAACCCAGGTCTCTGGTGCTCCAAGGCAGCAGCTCCAACGATGCATCACCTTTGGCACTTTTTATCTTTGATCTTTGGCACAGTTTATTTTGGTTTGCCCTGACACATCAGAACGAAAGAGTGAGACAGAGAGATAGAGAGAGATAGGGAGCTAGAGATGTAGGTTGGGATGGGATAGCATAGTGGTTAAGTTACTGGACTGCCAGCAAGCTGAGACAATTGATCCAGGGACATGAGTTCAAATCCCGCTTTGACAATTAAATGATTCTAATTCAAGTAATGAAATAAAACTAGTGTTTGCAAAAAGTCTCCTCTCATTAACAATAAAATGAAATTATTGGATGTCATCAAAATCCATATGGTTAATTAAAGTCTTGCACATCTAGGGTAGACCAAGTAAGGTTTAATTTAATTAAGACGTAACTCCTGACCCTTGCGTTTGGCTCTTAGCTGCAATTTCAGTTCAGTTCAATTTTATAGATAGTGCTCAGAAACAGGCCCTTTGGCCCACCTAGTCCATGCCAACTAGCAATCCCTGTACACTAGCTTTGTACTACACATTAGGGACAATTGACAATTTTTAGCAATGCCAATTAACCTACAATCCTGTACGTCTCTCGAGTTTGGGAGGATACCAGAGCACCCATAGAAAGTACAAACTCTGTACAGACATCACCCGTGGTCAGGATTGAACCTGGGTCTCTGCTGCTGCAAGGCAGCAACTCTACCGCTGCGCCACCGTGCCGCCACCATGCCTCAATGCTGGCATTAAGACAGGGTTTCACATCCGACGTTTGAATAAAACATTCTGGGCACTGTTTCGCCGAGCTAACCCTAAGATCCTTAACAATAATAGCAGCAACATTTATGTGACATCTTTAATAAGCAACAATGTCCAAAGCCCCTCACTGGTACAGAGTCAATGGGAATGTGGCATGAGGCCAGGACAGGTTAAGTGATCGGAAGGCAAAGCTTGTGTTTATAGAGCATCTTAAAGGTGGAAAACAAAGGAGTTCTCAAGATGGTCACCTGCACCATATCTGAGGAAGGATGTGCTGGCTCTGGAGAGGGTCCAGAGGAGGTTTACAAGAATGATCCCAGGAATAAGTTAGCCTATGATGATCGTTTGTCTGCACTGGGCTTGTACTCGCTGGAGTTTAGAAGAATGAAGGGAGATCTCATTGAAACATACAGACCAGTGAAAGATAGTGGATGTGGAGAGGATGTTTCCACTAGTGGGAGAGTCTAGGAATAGAGGTCACAGCCTCAGAATTAAAGGACGTTCTTTTAGAAAGGAGATAAGGAGAAATTTCTTTAGTCAGAGGGTGGTGAATCTGTGAAATTATTTGCCACAGAAGGCTGTAGAAATTAAGTCAGTGGATATTTTTAAGGCAGAGATAGATAGAGTTTTGAATAGTACAGGTGTCAGAGGTTATGGGGAGAAGGCAGGAGAATGGGGTTAGCAGGGAGAGATAGATCAGACATGATTGAATGACGGAGTAGACTTGATGGGCCGAATGGCCTAATTCTACTCCTATTCCTTATGACCTTATGACTTGCAGTTCCTTGTGTCCACCTATCACTTGCCAGGCTTTGCCCCACTTCCACCTCCTTCAGCTTTCTCCCCCCAACTACGATGAGTCTGAAGAAGAGTCCCGACCTGAAACTTTACTTAATTTGGTTTAGTTAAGAGATACAGCATGGAAACAGGCCCTTCGGCCCACCGAATGCATGCCGACCAACGATCACCCATACACTAGTTCTATCCTGCACACGAGGGACATTTTCCAGAAGCCAATTAACCTACAAAACCTGCACATCTTTGGAATGTGGGAGGAAACCGGAGCACCCAGAGAAAACCCACTTGGTTACAGGGAGAATGTGCAAACACTGTACAGGCAGCACCCGTAGTCAAGATCCAACCTAGGTCCCTGGTGCTGTAAGGCAGCAACTCTACCACTGCGCCACTTGTTATCTGTCCATTCCTTCCACAGATGCTGCCTGACCTGCTGAGTTCTTCCATCACTTTGTGTGTTGCTCAACCTTGGCAGTGCCTGGTCTGCAGCCAAGGTCCTCGCTCAAACAGCCCACCGAGCAGACGCCAAAATCAACCACAGGTGGAGCGAGCCGGCAGGGAAGGAGACTCTTCGGCCCATCCCCTCTGTGTTAGCCCTTATTTATTGCCGCCCTCTTGTCCTTTCCGGGGGTCGGCTTCACGAATTCCTCCTCCTCCCCACAGAGTGACACTGGGCAGCCCCCCTTCTCATCCTCTCGCCTCTGCCCGTCCCCAGCCGAAGCTCTCCTTCCACCGGCCCAGGGGATGGGCTCTCTCCCCCCCTCCGCACCCTCCCGTCCCACTCACAGTGGAGCGCCTCTGTGCAGGCGGGACAGTGGGAAGCAGTTACAGACCCGGATCGGCCTGATGCAGAGGGGTGGTGGGAGTTTGATGCAACCTCCCCTCTCTCTCCCTTCCCTCTCTGCTGCTGGCTGAGGTGAGCTCTCACAATCCTTCTCTCAGACGGACAGAACCCTGTCCCCCCCATCCGTCCCGCCTTTCAGCTCAGACCCGATTCCTTTTAAAACATAATTTCAAGCTTGGTTAACTTTAACTAGGTGCCTGTCGGCTGGCGCCTGGCGCCATCAGCCCCGCTCCCCGCTCGCGTGACTCGGCAACTTGACAGATGCATGTGATGCAAGGAAAAGCTGAGGGGGAATTGTCAGGGACGGTGGTTGCGGGCGGCTCAGTCATTAGTTCATAGGTCATAGGAGCAGAATCAGGCCATTCAGCCCATCGAGTCTACTCCGCAATTCGATCATGGCTGAACTATCTTTCCCTCTCAACCCCATTCTCCAGCCTTCTCCCCAAAACTCCTAACACGCTTACTATTCAAGAATTTCCGCTTTAAAAATATCCATTGACTTGGCCCCCACAGCCGTCTGTGGCAATGTATTCCACAGATTCACCACCTCTGACTAAAGAAATTCTTCCTCATCTCCTTCCTAAAGGTACGTCGTTTTATTCCGAGGCTGTGCCCTCTGGTCTTAGACTTTCCCACTAGTGGAAAAATCCTCTCCACATCCACTCTATCCAGGCCTTTCACTGTTTGATAAGTTTCAATATGGTCCCCCCACACTTCTAAACTCCAGCGAATACAGGCCCAGTGCCATCAGACGCTCATCATATGTTAACCCAATCATTCCCCAATCATCCTGGGATCCCCAGACCCTCTGTGCCTCTGACATACTCACCCAGGCCTGTCTGTGGTCCAGGCCAAATATCACACAGTGTGGAAACAGGCCTTACCACCCACAGAGTCCATGCTGACCATTTACAGGACAATGCAGAAGTAAGGGACCTCGCATGCTGGTTTATAGAAAAGGACACAAAGTGCTGGAGTAACTCAGCAGGTTAGGCGGCATCTCCGGAGATGAAAATATAGAAACAAGGAACTGCAGATAACAAAACACAGAGACAAAAAATTGCAGAAGTCTGAAGAAGTTTCGCAATCTTCAACTATCCATTTTCTCTGGAGATTTTGCCTGACCCACTGAGTTATTTCAGCACACTCTGTCCTTTTCCTTTTACAGGAGACGATGGATAGAAGACCTTTTATGTCGGGACCCTTCTTGAGAGAGCTACAGTTCTATGGTCAATGTTCGAATATTCAGAGGGCTTTAAAACAGAGAAGGCTGTAAATCCATCTCAGACTGTGGGGATTCAGGGCCAATGTAGGAATGGAGCTGGAACTGATGAGGGATCAGGATCTTGCAAGTGAAGTCATAAGGGTGGGGTGAAGTGTTTGTGGTCTGGGTCGAGAGAGAGGGGAACAGAATATCTCACTGGGAATAATACATCTCTATTAATCTTCCTGCCAGATACAGGAACACGATGCAATAAAGTCCAATATGCAGACGTTACCAAATTTGGAAAGTTCATTAGATGGCAGTGGGTTCAATGAAAGATTGGGTTGAAAGGATTTTTTTTCTGATTATGGAACTAAAATCCTGAACTAAATTCAGTGCAGAAACGTTACGCACACAGCAAGGAAAAAACAAAATCCTTCTGTAAATATATATAATTGGGTCTTGAGTACAAGTGGAAGATAATTAACAGTTGTGGATGTGTTTGTAGTCAGCAGCTCGACATCACATTAAAAGGATGGATGGGGATACATCTGATGGGGACAGGAGGCTTTAATTATGCAGAGATCAAGTGTCAAGAGTGTTTCATTGTCATGGGCACTGGAAACAGAACAATGAAATTCCTACTTGTTGCAGATTTTGCAGGTACATTAACATGAGGGGGGCACAATGGTAGCACATAGGTCGAGTTGCTGCCTTACAGCGCCAGAGACCCGGGTTTGATCCTGACCACGGGTGCTGTCTGTATGGAATTTGTACGTTCTCCCTGTGACCGCGTGCATTTTCTCCGGGTGCTCCGGTTTTCTCCCACATTCCAAAGATGTGGAGGTTTGTAGATGAATTGGCTTCTGTAAATAGTCCCTAGTGTGTTGGATAGAACTGGTATATGGGTGATCACTGGTCGGTGTGAACTCAGTGTGCCGAAGGGACTGTTTCCACGCAGTATCTCTAAACTAAAGTAAACTAAACTAATGCTAACAACACAGCAGATAAATACATAACATAACAATAAAACAAGCAGTTATCAGTTATACTAGGTAACCAGACCATAATTGTGCAAACTGAAGTACGTACTACAACCTTTAAACAACATCCATTGTAGTTTGGGGGTGAGGTAGGGTTGTGGTTAGGGTTGTGTAGTGTGTTTCAGGAGCCTGATGGTTGAGGGGAAGAAGCTGTTCGTGAATCTCGAGGTAACGGTTCTCAGGCTTCTGTTACATCTTCGCAATAACATATAACATATATAACATATAACAACTACAGCATGGAAACAGGCCTGTCCGGCCCTACCAGTCCACGCCGACCATTCTCCCTGACCTAGTCTCATCTACCTGCACTCAGACCATAACCCTCCAATCCCCTCTCATCCATATACCTATCCAATTTACTCTTAAATAATAAAATCGAGCCAGCCTCCACCACTTCCACCGGAAGCCCATTCCATACAGCCACAACCCTCTGAGTAAAGAAGTTCCCCCTCATGTTACCCCTAAACCTTTGTCCCTCAATTCTGAAGCTATGTCCCCTTGTTGGAATCTTCCCCACTCTCAAAGGGAAAAGCCTACCCACGTCAACTCTGTCCGTCCCTCTCAAAATTTAAAAAACCTCTATCAAGTCCCCCCTCAACCTTCTACGCTCCAAAGAATAAAGACCCAACCTATTCAACCTCTCTCTGTAGCCTAAGTGCTGAAACCCAGGCAACATTCTAGTAAATCTCCTCTGTACCCTCTCCATTTTGTCGACATCCTTCCTATAATTTGGCGACCAGAACTGCACACCATACTCCAGATTCGGCCTCACCAATGCCCTGTACAATTTCAACATTACATCCCAACTTCTATACTCGATGCTCTGATTTATAAAGGCAAGCATACCAAACGCCTTCTTCACCACCCTATCCACATGAGATTCCACCTTCAGGGAACAATGCACAGTTATTCCCAGATCACTCTGTTCCACTGCATTCCTCAATTCCCTACCATTTACCCTGTACGTCCTATTTTGATTTGTCCTACCAAAATGCAGCACCTCACACTTATCAGCATTAAACTCCATCTGCCATCTTTCAGCCCACCCTTCCAAAAGGCCCAAGTCTCTCTGTAGACTTTGAAAATCTACCTCACTATCAACTACTCCACCTATCTTAGTATCATCTGCATATTTACTAATCCAATTTGCCACACCATCATCCAGATCATTAATGTAAATGACAAACAACAGTGGACCCAACACAGATCCTTGGGGCACTCCACTAGACACTGGCCTCCAACCTGACATACAATTGTCAACCATTACCCTCTGGTATCTCCCATTCAGCCATTGTTGAATCCATCTTGCAACCTCACTATTAATACCCAACGATTTAACCTTCTTAATCAACCTTCCATGTGGAACCTTGTCAAATGCCTTACTGAAGTCCATATAGACAACATCCACAGCCTTGTCCTTATCAATTTCCCTGGTAACCTCTTCAAAAAATTCAAGAAGATTAGTCAAACATGACCTTCCAGGCACAAATCCATGTTGACTGTTTCTAATCAGGCCTTGATTATCCAAATAATTATATATATTGTCCCTAAGTATCTTTTCCATTAATTTTCCCACCACAGACGTCAAACTAATAGGTCTATAATTGCTAGGTTTACTTTTAGAACCTTTTTTAAACAAAGGCACAACATGCGCAATGCGCCAATCTTCCGGCACCATCCCTGTTTCTAATGACGTTTGAAATATTTCCGTCATAGCCCCTGCTATTTCTGCACTAACTTCCCTCAATGTCCTAGGGAATATCCTATCAGGACCTGGAGACTTATCCACTTTTATATTCTTCAAAAGTGTCCGTACCTCCTCTTCTTTAATCCTCCTAATTTCCATCACTACTCTACTTGTTTCGCTTACCTCACATAATTCAATATCCTTCTCCTCGGTAAATACCGAAGAAAAGAAATTGTTTAATATCTCCCCCATTTCTTCCGGCTCAGCACATAGCTGTCCACTCTGACTCTCTAATGGACCAATTTTATCCCTCACTATCCTTTTGCTATTGACATATCTGTAGAACCCCTTGGGGTTTACTTTTACATTACTTGCCAAAGCAGCCTCATATCTTTTTTTCGCTTTTCTAATTTCCTTTTTAAGATTCCTTTTACATTCTTTATATTCCTCAAAAACCTCATTTACTCCCTGCCGCTTATATTTATTGTATATCTCCCTCTTTTTCCGAACCAAGTGTCCAATTTCCCTGGAAAACCACGGCTCTTTCAAATTATTATTCTTTCCTTTCCACCGAACAGGGACATAAAGACTCTGTACTCTCAAAATTTCACCTTTAAATATCCTCCATTTCTCTATTATATCCTTTTCATAAAACAACAATTTCCATTTCACTCCTTTTAAATCCTTTCTCATCTCCTCAAAATTAGCCTTTCTCCAATCCAAAATCTCAACCCTTGGTCCAGATTTGACCTTCTCCATAATGATATTGAAACTAATGGCATTATGATCACTAGACCCAAAGTGCTCCTCAACACATACCTCCGTCACCTGACCCATCTCATTTCCTAACAGGAGGTCCAACACTGCCCCTTCTCTGGTAGGCACCTCTACGTATTGCTGCAAAAAACTATCCTGCACACATTTTACAAACTCCAAACCATCCAGCCCTTTAACAGAATGTGATTCCCAGTCTATATACGGAAAATTGAAATCACCCACAATCACCACTCTGTGCTTACTACTAATATCTGCTATCTCCTTACATATTTGCTCTTCCAATTCTCGTTCCCTATTTGGCGGTCTATAATACACCCCTATAAGTGTTGCTAAACCTTTCTCATTTCTGAGTTCCACCCAAACAGCCTCCTTAATCGAGCCTTCTAGTCTGTCCTGCCAAAGCACTGCTGTGATATCCTCCCTGACAAGCAATGCAACACCCCCACCTCTTGCCCCTCCGATTCTATCACATCTGAAACAATGAAATCCTGGAATATTTAATTGCCAATCGCAACCCTCCTGCAACCATGTTTCACTGATCGCCACAACATCATACTTCCAGATGTCAATCCAGGCTCTAAGCTCATCCACCTTTCTTACAATGCTCCTAGCATTAAAATATACACATTTAAGGGACCCATCATTTCTTATTCTCAGTTTATTTCTTTTCCCTTCTTTCTCTCCTACATATTGGGTCTGAGTGTTTCCCTTTTCTGCCTCCTGCCTCACACACTGCCTATTAGCTATCTGTGTTTGAGTCCCTCCCCCCAACCGTACTAGTTTAAAGTCTCCGCAGTTATTTTAGCAAATCTCCCCGCCAGGATATTGGTTCCCCTCGGGTTCAGATGCAACCCATCCTTTTTGTACAGGTCATACTTCCCCCAGAAGAGGTCCCAATGATCCAGAAACTTGAAACCCTGCTCCCTGCACCAGTTCCTCAGCCACGTATTTATCCTCCACCTCACTCCATTCCTATTCTCACTATCGCGTAGCAGTGAGATGAGAGTGTGTCCAGGGAGGTGTGGATCTTTGATGATATTAACTGCTTCCTTGAGGCAAAGCTTCCTGCAGATCCCCTTGATGGTGGCAAGGTTAATACCAGTGATGGTCTGAGCAACGCCCACCTCTTTCTGCAGTCTCCTACATTTTGCGGTGTTCAATTTATCAAAGCAGACTGTGATGCAACTAATCAAAATACTCTCCACTGTAGACCCACAATCAAAGGGATTTACTGGAGTCGCTGCCTCAAAAAGGTAGGCATCATCATCAGAGACCCACACCACCCTGGCCACGCACTCATCTCACTCCTGCCATCGGGAAGGAGATATTGGAGCCTAAAAACGGTAACATCAAGGTTCAGAAACAGCTTCTTCCCTACAGCCATCAGATTATTAAACACTACAACCTCCAAATATGCTCTGAACTACATATACCTGGGGGCATTGGTTTTGTAGTTTTGCACTATCTTTTTTGTTATTTTTAGTGTGTTTTAAAAGTTTGTGTTAATGTTCTCTGGTTTGTTTTATATGGGGGGGGGGGGGGGTGGGGGGGGGGTGGGGAAGGGGTCGGGGAAAACATTTTTCAATCTCTTACCCTGCCGGAGATGCGATTGTTTTCCGGATCTGCGGCCTAACATCGTGGAGCTGGCGGTCTTGCTCGTGACTGACTTTGAGCCCCACCGCGGGGCTGTGGACTTACCATCGGAGCCTGCGATCCCTTGCCTGGGATCGACGCTCCAACATTGGATTTCAACATTGAGGAGCTCGCAGTCCCGGGTAGAGACATGTCGGGAAGCTCCAAAGTCGCAGGAGGTTCGACCAGCCCCGACCCGGGGTCCAATCGCCTGGCGCAGGGAGCTGAGATCCCCCAATGCTGGAGCTTGATCGCCCCGACAATGGAAGGTTCGAGTGTCCCGACCGTGGGAGAACAAAGAAGGGAGGAAGATTGAACACTTTATTGCCTTCCGTCACAGTGAGGAATGTGGGGAGTCGGTGTGGTGAATGTCCATGGTAAAAAAATTATTTTGGTATCTTGTTGCTCTTTATTGATATGATTGGTATCAAATTCAATAATCAATAGACAATAGGTGCAGGAGTAGGTCATTCGGCCCTTCGAGCCATCACCGCCATTCACCGTGATCATGGCTGATGATGCAAAACATACTTGGCTAATAAAGTACTATTATGATTATAATTATGATGATTATTTGTTTGTTTTTATGTCTGTTTGTACATATATATATATATATATATATATAGATATGCATATATATGTGTGTGTATGTGTATGCGCATACACACACACACACACACACACACACACACACACACACACACACACACACATACACACACACACACACACACACACACACACACACACACACACACACACACACACACACATACACACACACACACACACACACACACACACACACACACACGCACACACACACACACACACACACACACATATATATATAACTTTTTTTTGTTTATTATATTGTTTACAGAGTACTATGGCTACATATTCTGCTGTGCTGCTGCAAGTAAGAACTTCATTGTTCTGTTTGGGACACATGACAATAATACCCTCTTGACTCGTGAAGTGCGAGAGATTATTCAGATACAGGTCATATCTCCTCAAACTTCTGTAGAAGTAGAGGTGTTGACGGTCTTTCTTCGCAGTTACATCAATGTGCTGGTCCCAGGACAGGTCACCTGGTTTAGATTTAGGTTTATTATTGTCGCGTGTACTGAGGTAGAGTGAGCAGCTTTGTTCTGCACACTATCCATTCAAATTGGATGACACTGTATATAAATACAATCAAATCAAACTCAAGTATAATAGGAAGATCAAAGGGGAAGATACAGAGTGAATCGAGTTCTCAGCACATGCATGCCCAGGAACATGAAGCTGTTGACTTGCTCCATGGCCGTCTCACCAATGAAGACAGGTTCAGGGATCCTCGGCTTTCCTTTCCTGAATAGATGAGATAAGATGTGGCTACTTTCATTAGGTCGGGGGATTTAAGAAAAGCAATATTCTTTAAATTCCATGGAGAATGAGGGATGACCTTATTCAATGAGGGATGATCTTATTCAGAGATAATTTCTGAAGGGGGCTTGACAGACTAGGTGTTGGGATGCTTCAACTAACAGCAGTGCCTTGAACAAGGAGACATAGTAACGAGATTCATTTAAAACTGAGGTGTCTTAATATTTCGAACCACAGAGGGTGGTGGATCTTGGAATTCTCTGCCCCACACTGTTGTGGAAGCTAGATCACTCAAAGGTATTTAAAGTTGGACGTGTATCAATATTTGAACGATGGAGCGGTCTGGAGAAATGGAGAGGTCTGGAGAAATACGGAGAGTTGAGACCAGCATAGATCAGCCACAATCATGTTAAATGGTGAGACCAGTCTGAGAGGCCTGATGGCCAACTTCATTGCACGTGTTCTGTGAGGTCTGATAAAGCTGGAGAGTGTTGAAAGGGCTGGCAAACAGCAACATAAATTTTATATTTTCACCAATACAGCAAACAAGTCTCGTGAGGAATAATAATAAGCAGCGAATACTGACTTTTGCTTTGGTTTATTGGTTTATCATTGTCACATGTACCGAGTAATGTCACCCCTTGCGTAAGAAGAGAAACCGACTTTGTTTACGAGATATTGAGTCAAATTATACCATAGATAGACTCGAAGTGGTGGAGTAACTCAGCGGATCAGGCAGCATCTCTGGAGAAAAGGAACAGGTGACGTTTCAGGTCATGAAACCATCAGGGAGGGGTACAGTGCTGCTGGAGCTCACTGGAGTGCAGCTCCGGCACCTCTGTAAAAAAAAGCCAAAATAAACAGCGGGGAATTTTAACAGCAGCCGCTCCGGCACCAGTGACAGCTCGGGCACCTAAAAAATGAGCTCTGCAACACTGCATACCAAACACGAGTACAATCAAGCCATGCACAAGAACAACTGGTACTGCAAAGAGAACAAATACCAGAGTGCAGAATATAGTATTACGGCATTGTAGCCTTTCTGGAATGCCCGAACACTGTCGAACACACGGCACCACTGACGGTGATGTGTCAGTCCAGATTATATTACGTTCTCTCATCGGACCTGGTTGGGGAAAGCATGGTATCTCCTTTGTGTATCTACAATACTCTGTGTAATGATCAAAGATAATAAACAAAACAAGTCTTGTTAACTGGATAAAGATCTTGTCCCAGAAGAGCGAAAACAAGCATAATCACATAAAATATTCTGAATATTTAAATATACATTACCATCTCATTAACACATTTGCAAATGGAGAATGGTGTACAGTAGAAGAGTCCTTTTGAAAGTGCTCGGAATCAAAATGTCGCCTATTCTTTTTTTCCAGAGATGCTGGCTGACCAGTTGAATTACTCCAGCATTTTGTGTCTATCTTTGGTATAAACCAGCATCTGCAGTTCCTTCCTATACACATGCCTTCAACAGTGCACAGAAAAAGGATATAGGGTACAACATTTCGTGCAAGATTTCCCTCTACTTTTAGTACCTGTTATTTCTTCTCAATCTGACATGCTTTTGATTCTGTTCATTACAACACTGTGGAGGCACATTGACCATATCAAGTGATTTTTGTGTATTTATGGTCAAAATTGATGTGGAGGTCTGGAAATATGAATGTGGGTGATTTCCCAGGCCGGGCCTCTGTGTAGAGTCTCGGTTAGAAGAGACTTAGAGCATGATGGTCCGTTCAAGTTTAATAGACATGTAAGCAACAGTCGATGGAGAAACGCTTTTTAAGCACACAAATCAGGAGCAGGGGGAGACCACTCGGCCCCTCGATCCTGCTCTGCTGCTTAACATCACAGCTCGACTGTCAGTCTGGACATGGCTGCAATGCATTTGCTACCCCAGAAAAACTGTCACCCCTTGCGTAAGAGAAACCTATGGCCCTCTGCCCTCCAGAATCTGTTTTTAATGCTCTAAGATGAAGGGATTTATAAAGTCAAAACCCAGAGAGAGAAAAAAAAAATCCCTCTTAGTTTTAAATCAGTGAGCCATAGTTCTAGATTCTCACACAAGGAAAAAAATTGCTCTCTACATCCACCTTCAGTTCCCATTGTTCCTTCTCATTTTTCTCGACTCCAGCAGATACAAGCCTATTCTGACCAACCTTTCATCATAAGACAATTGCCTTTCTGGGTATTAGCCGAGTAAACTTTCCCTGAACTGCATTCACTGTATTAACATCCTTCCTTAAATCAGTGAGTTTATGAGGATGAGCTGTCATTGAAGATTGAACCTGGGCTCTTAAGTAGCTGAGCGGTGACGTGGCTGAACTCTTTAAGTTTACGGTGGGGTTGATGGCGAGACAATATCGAGAGTGTAAACCTAAGGGCTATAAACACGAGAAGGCCATCAATCAACGATTCAGAAGGATTTGTGATGTGAATGTAGAACTCACTACCACATGGAGAAAACAAAGCAGATACATTCAAGGGAAATGGAATCACAATGTTGACTGTATTTGATGCAGGAGAGGGTGGGAGGCAAGCACTGGGCAATGATGAGGTCGGTCTCAGCTCTCAATATCATGCTACCACCATTGTTTCCATCCCGACCTATGATATATTAAATACAACAGATAGACACAAAATGCTGGAGTAACTCAGCGCGTCAGGCAGCACCGCACCTCTGGAGAAAAAGAATAGGTGACGTTTCGGGTTGAGACCTGGGGGCTTACTCTCAGTCTGAAGAAGAGTCTCGACCCAATACGTCACCTATTCTCTTCTCCAGTGGTGCTGCCTGACCCGCTGAGTTACTCCAGCATTTTGTGTCCATTGTCGGTGTAAACCAGCATCTGCAGTTCCTTCCTGCACTTTGGTGTATAAAGATGCATGAAATCATGAGGGGAATGGATAGATTAATTGCAGAAAGTATTTTCCGCAGGGTAGGGGAATCTAGAAGGTGAAGGCATAGATTTAAAGTGAGAAAGAAAAGATGTAATAGGAACCAGGGGGACAACATTTTTACACGGACGATAGTGAGTGTACGGAAACAGCTGCTCGAGGAAGCATCTGAGGTAGGTTCAATAACAATTTTTAGAGATATACATTGGAAACCAGCACTTCATCCCACCCATGCCTCACTGACAATCGATCACCTGTTCACACTCGTTCTATGTTATCCCACTTTCTCATCCCTCCCAAGGGCCCTAGTGAGATCACACCTGGAGTACTGTGTGCAATTTTGGTCTCCAAATTTGTGGAAGGATATTCTTGCTATTGAGGGCGTGCAGCATAGGTTTACTAGGTTAATTCCCGGAATGGCGGGACTGTCATATGTTGAAAGACTGGAGCAACTCGGCTTGTATACACTGGAATTTAGAAGGATGAGAGGGGATCTTATCGAAACATATAAGATTATTAAGGGGTTGGACACGTTAGAGGCAGGAAACATGTTCCCAATATTGGGGGAGTCCAGAACAAGGGGCCACAGTTTAAGAATAAGGGGTAGGCCATTTAGAACTGAGATGAGGAAAAACTTTTTCAGTCAGAGAGTTGTGAATCTGTGGAATTCTCTGCCTCAGAAGGCAGTGGAGGCCAATTCTCTGAATGCATTCAAGAGAGAGCTAGATAGAGCTCTTAAGGATAGCGGAGTCAGGGGGTATGGGGGAGAAAGCAGGAATGGGGTACTGATTGAGAATGATCAGCCATGATCACATTGAATGGCGGTGCTGGCTCGAAGGGCCAAATGGCCTCCTCCTGCACCTATTGTCTATTGTCTATTGTCTAACACAGTTTGGGCAATTTACAGTGGCCAATTAACCTACAAATTCACACGTCGTTGGGATGTGGGAGGAAACCAGAGCACCCGGAGGAAACCCACGCAGTCACAAGGAGTGCATACAAACTCCACAAGGCCAGCACCCAAAGCCAGGGCTGATCCTGGGGCTCTGTGAGCTGTGCCACCCTCTTTAAAATGCAATGGGGTGGTACAGGGGTAGGAACGGTTTAGAGGGATTGGCAAATGGGACCAGCTTGGATGGGGCGCCTTGGTTGTCATGGACGAGTTGGGCCGAAGGTCCTCTTTCTGTGCTCAATGATTGTATGACTCCAGCTTACTCTGCAGACAATTGCGCCATAAGGTTTAGATGCAGAACAGATTATCGCTCAGAATAGTCCAAGTTGGCAACAGTGGAAAGTCCATCTCTTTTATCCACTGAAGATGGACACAGAATGCTGGAGTAACTCAGCAGGTCAGGCAGCATTTCTGGAGAAAAGGAATAAGTCACGTTTCGGTTGAGACCCTTCTTCAGAAGCTGTCTGACCCGCTGCGCTACTCCAGCATTTTGTGTCTATGTCCGGCGTAAACCAGTATCTGCAGTTCCTCCCTGCACATCTTTTATCCACTGGTTCGCTGTGGGCTTTTACCTCCAGCAGTAACTCTGCCTGTATAGGAAGGAACTGCAGATGCTGGTTTAAACTGAAGATAGACACAAAAAGCTGGGGTAACTCAGCGGGACAGGCAGCATCTCTGGAGAGAAAGACTAGGTGATGTTTTGGGTCGAGACCCTTCGGACCCGAAACGTCACCCATTCCTTCACTCCAGAGGTGCTACCTCTTCTGCTGAGTAACTCTGCCTGTCTGACTCTAAAGTGGGTGCGTGGTGAGTGTTTCTTTGTCTCTTTGTTGGATGATGGGTGCATATACCTGGCCCAAAGACCATGAAATAACTTCAAACTTCAGCATCAAGTTGATGGGAGGCATGCGAACCAATTCTTTGTTAATTTCCCCTCAACTGCTCATTGTCAATGTTAGAATGACGCTGATTTGGATCGCTGCCCAACTCATCTCTAACATTTATTAATGGTTGGGGTTTTATGACATGACAGTTGATTGTTAATGTTGAATGATTTTTATAGCAAGATTTAATGAGTGGAGTAATTTACCAATGCAACCCCCTTGACATAAAGTAAGGTCCATGTTGTTAATCGGCACAAAGCAAATGATCTTAGCGTCAAAGAGAGAATCATCGAGTCAGACAGCTTAGAAATAGGCCCTTCAGCCCATCATCTCCTTGTCAGCAATTGTGCCCATCCAAACCCATTCATTAGGTTAGTTTTTCTCCAGAGATGCTGCCTGATCTGATGAGTCTCTCCAGCGCTTTGTGTCTATCTTCGGTATATACCAGCATTTGCCGTATCTTTCTTTACACTCGTTGTATGTTATCCCACTTTCGATCCTGAGTCTCGGAGAGGGATAAAAGCTGTCGAGGAAAGGTGGTTCGGGTTGTGCTCCCAGGCAATGTTGCGGGGCCTGGGTCCAACGAGTACTTCCGGCTGAGTGGCAGCTTTCTTTTACATGCTACCCTGTCAAATCAGATAATACTACACAGAAGCACAATCCATGCAAACTCAAGCACAATAGGTGAGGGCGGCACAGCGGTGCAGCGGTAGAGTTGCTGCCTTACAGCGCCAGAGACCCGGGGTCGATCCTTACTATGGGTGCTGTCTGTACAGAGTTTGTACCACGTGAGATTTCTCCGGGTGCTCCGGTTTCCTCCCACACTCCAAAGACGTGCAGGTTTGTTGGTTAATTAGCTTCGGTAAAATTGTAAATTGTCCCTAGTGTGTAGGATAATCCTGATGTACTGGGTGAATCAATGAATGAAAGATATGCAAGAAGCAACGATGGCCAGGGAAAAATGGAGCCCACAATGGTCCATTGTTGACTGTGGGGAAGGTAATCCCCTCTGGGACCAGCAGGCAAAGAGTTGCCTTGCTCCAGCACCAGCATCTTTGCTAATTTTGTCATTTTCTGCCCAGCAGCACCATGTCTGTCCATCTTTCGAAACCAGAGATGGATGTGGGTTCCTCTATACAGGACGCAAATATCACAGGCGAGGTTTGTCATGGCAACCGTGGCGGATAGTAGACGTAGATGGGGTGAGGAGGGTAGCAGGCTCACTTACGTTGGGTGACTGCTCTGTGAAGTCATCTCCAGCAGTCCCCTTCAATGCCTGGCTTGCCCTTTTAGGACCACGAGTTCCCCAATGGGTTTTGACTAAAGAGGGGGTTAGAAATTTAAATGATCTGTTTCTTTGATTCTTAGCGTCAAAGAGAGAATCATTGAGTCAGACAGGCCCTTACCTCAAACCACAGGCATAGAAATGCTACCTGGGCAACTGGTATGGCGGGAAGGAGCGATCCATGTTACACATTTAGAGATTATGATTACACAGTTAGAATAGGTGGGGCAGCAATCACAGCTCCACTCTTGGCATGTGATGCATGCTCACCATTTCTAAATAAACCTATCTTCGTAAGTTCATAATTTCAGGAGCAGAATTAGGCCATTCGACCCATCAAATCTCCTCTGCCAGCCCATCATGGTTAATCTATCTTTCCCTCTCAACTCCATTCTCCTGCCTTCTCCCCATAACCCCTGACACCCGCACTAGATAAGAATCTGTCAATCTCCACTGTAAAAATATCTATTGACTTGGCCTCCACAGCCGTCTGTGGCAATGAATTCCATGGATTCACCACCTCTGACTAACGAAATTCCTCCTCATCTCCTTTCTAAACGTATGTCCTTTTATCTTCTCTTCTTATGTCACAGAAGGAGGTTATTTGGCCCATTGAGCCCATGCTGGATCGTTGAAGAGCAATCCCATCTGCTCCATTTCCCACCCCCGCCCCTTTGATTCCTTGCACCCCTGCAATTTATTTTCTTTCAGAGGCCCATAAAATCCCCTTGTTTGCATTAATTTACAGCAGCCAAGTCAACTAACAGCCTGGCAGACATGTGCTGGAGTAATCAGCGGGTGTGTCTAAAGAAGCCTCCCAACCAGAAACGTTACCTATCCATGTTGTCTAGAGATTCTGCCTGACCCTGCAGATTACTCCAGCACTATGTGTCTTTTTGTGTAAACCAGCGTCAGCAGTTCCTTGTGTCTACAAACTAACACCCACATGTCTTTGGGATGTGGGAGGAAACCGGAACACCCAGAGGTAAAGCATGCGGTTACAGGGAGAACGTGTAAACCCCACACAGACGGCACCCGAGGTTAGTATTGAATTTGTGTTTCTGGAGCTGTGCGGCAGCAGCTCAACTAGATGTGAGGAATGAGGGAATGCATGACGTGGTTTAACCCTAATTCCCTTGGTGGGATTTTAAAGCACTTGAAATCCCATCCTGTGAAATGTTACATTTACACATCACTAACATCAGTCAGGTGGCAAGTGTACCAATTCTGATTGGAAAGGAATTTTGGAAGTTTTCTAAGTATTCTGAGTGATATTGGAAACGTTTAAAATGTGGCATTCACAGCCTGAAAGAGCTGCTCAGGGCAACGACAACACCACTTTGAAAAACAGAGCCACAGGGCTCTTGGTTGCTCAGTTTTGAAGCTTTACACAAAACACAAGCTGTGGCAAACACTCCAAATATTGAGAATGATTCCAAAATTCCTCTTTTAAGTAAAAATAACATCCTTAAATGACTGAACATGATGTAATGATTTATAGAATTTCATCCGGTCTTTAAGTAAATTGCTTTGGTCTTTCACACATTTGGCATGCTCCCTACATGACATCTTTAAAAGTGCTTTTGTTTCCGTCTGTCGAAGGGTTTGTTTAAGAGCTGCCATTTAAGAGTGACTCATCTCTGAAGCGTTTTTGTAACAGTCGGCCCAATCTGTTGTGATTGATATAAGACTCACTTTAATCAAATGCATGTCACTTATTCTTCTGTAATGAGGAAAGCTGTATGAATACAATGTCCCCATTAAGCACAGCATCTAATTAATTACCTGGAGGCATTAATTACCATAGCATCATCCAACTAGATAGAAATGAAAGAATATGGATTTTTTTTTCTCCCCTGTTAGTTGATGGTGACTTTGCAAAGAAATTATCTTGTTTCTGGAATTTTTTTAACTGGCTCTCAAAAAGTAGTGGTGATGTAGGATATGGAATTAAACAGGGAATGAGAGATGAAAGCAACAAAGGTTTCAAAGCTCTTTTATTGTCACACTAGTCCAAGTGGACCTGTTGGGCCCAAACCTCTCCTGCATTGGTGCAGCACCCTCTCCTCCCCCACTCCCCTATCCCCTCTCCCCCCACCACTCCCCCCTCCCTCTCCCCTCTCCTCCCCTCCCTCCCCTCTCCCTCCCTCCCTCCCTACCCCCCTCCCTCTCCCCCTCCCCTCCCCTCTCTCCAAACTCCTCCCCTCCCTCCACCCCCCCTCCCTCTCTACACCCCCCTCCCCTCCCCCTTCACCCCCTCCCTCCCCTCCCCCTCCCCCTCTCCCTTCCCCCATCCCCTTCCCATCCCCCTTCCCCACCCTCCCTTCACCCCCCCACTCACCCACTCCATCCCCCTCAACCTCCCTGCCTCCCCCCTTCCTCCCTCCTCCTCTCCCTCCCCCCCCTGCCTCCCCCCTTCCTCCCTCCCTCCTCCCCTCTCCCTTCCCTAATGGAGGTTGCGTAGCAACCCGCCTCCTGGCCCGGACGGCCGCCATTAGTGGAGCGTGGGCGAGGAGGGGGGAAGAGTCCTGTCCCGTCTCGTCCCAGTGCGGGGGTTCAGTGCGGTGGGTAGATGGTGGCGCCTCTACCACTGACGGCCCTCGGGTCGATGCCGCTGGAGAAACGGAGATACGGTAAGGAAAAAATCTACCCCCGGCACCAGGCCTGGCTCTCCCGTCGCTTCGGAGCCGGCAAACCCGCCCCCAAGAGACAGGCGGCCGAGCCCTGCTCATCCCGAGGTCAACAGACAGACTGTTGGTGAGGCAGCCATTGCTGGCGCCACCCACAATGTAGGAAATGTGTAGAGGAACCTGGAGCACCCGGAGAAAAGCACGTAAATAATCTACACATAAATTAGACAGACCAGATTAACACAGTGGTGCAGCGGTAGAGTTGCTGCCTTACAGCACCAGAGACCTGGATTCAATCCTGACTAAGGGTGCTGTCTGTACGGAGTTTGCATCTACTCCCCGTGACCGCGTGGGTTTTCTCTGGGTGCTCCAGTTTCCTCCACACATTTCAAAGACGTGCAGCTTTGTTGGTTAATTGGCTTCTGTAAATTATGCTTAGTGAGTGGGATAGAAGTAGCCTATGGGTGATCGCTGGTCGGCATCGACTCAGTGGTCCAAAAGGCCTCTTTCCACGCTGTGTCTCTAAAACTAAAACTAAAACTGAACTAATAATATTACGGTAAATCTTGGAGGATTCGATCAATGTCTGGGAGACTAACTCAAAAATCCTAGACAGGGTATTGGGTAACGAGAAAGAAATAATGAGGATTCTCGTTCTGTACAGTCCAACAGTGGCTACAACATGAACGAATACTTCACTGCATTGAAGAGTGAAGTCGTTGAATCAAACGCTGGGGTCCAGAGACTGATCAAAGGGAACTTGGAGGGAAGGGAGAGGGTGATTGGGCAACTTCTTTGAATGTGGTATTGAGCGACAGCCAATGTCATGTATTTAAAGAACATATGTATGAATAGCAGTGATTATTCAATTGTGATTGGAATACGTGTAGGGTCAGGCCAAAGGGTGTGTCTTTTCAAATAAATTAGTGATGGTATTCAATCCAAACTTGCCAGAAGAAGCAGCAGGTCAGAGGATCAGAAGCAGTTCATAAGTTCATAAGATCAAGGAGCACAATTAAGCCATTCGGCCCATCAAATCTGCTTTACCATTCAAACATGCCTGATCTATCTTTCCCTCTCAACACCATTCTCCTGCCTCCTCCCCATGACCCCGGGCACCCGTACTAATCAAGAATCTGTCATTCCTCGACTTAAAAATATCCATTGACTTAGCGTCCACAGCCATCTGTGGCAATGAATCCCACATTCACCACCCTCCAACTATTGAAATTCCTTCTCATCTCAGTTTAAAAGACAACAAGTGATTAAAAGGGGCAAGGCGGAGTAAGAGAATATCTTGCATGGAACACAAATACATAATGTTTCCATAAATATGTGAAAAGACTAATGTCAGTGAGGACAGACATAGGTGGTGGGGATCGAGTGACAATAGACAATAGACAATAGGTGCAGGAGGAGGCCATTCAGCCCTTCGAGCCCGCACCGCCATTCAATGTGATCATGGCTGATCATTCACAATCAGCACCCCGTTCCTGCCTTCTCCCCATACCCCCTGACTCCGCTATGTTTAAGAGCTCTATCCAGCTCTCTCTTAAATGTATTCAGAGAATTGGCCTCCATGGCTGCTGAGGCAGAGAATTCCACAGATTCACAACTCTCTGACTGAAAAAGTTTTTCCTCATCTCAGTTCTAAATGGCCTACCCCTTAGTCTTAAACTGTGGCCCCTGGTTCTGGACTCCCCCAACATTGGGAACATGTTTCCTGCCTCTAACGTGTCCAATCCCTTAATAATCTTATATGTTTCCCCTCTCATCCTTCTAAATTCCAGCCTATACAAGCCTAGTTGCTGCAGTCTTTCAACATATGACAGTCCCGCCATTCCGGGAATTAACCTAGTGAACCTACGCTGCACGCCCTCAATAGTAAGAATGTCCTTCCTCAGGACTATGTTCCTGAGGAACATAGAAGTAGAAATAAAGATTTATTCACAAAATGCTGGAGTAACTCAGCAGGTCAGGCAGCATCTCGGGAGAGAAGGAATGGGTGACGTTTCGGGTCGAGACCCTTCTTCAGACTCAGTAGAAATAAAGAAATGGCAGAACAAGTGAACGCATGCTTTGGTTCTGGTTTCACAAACGCAGATGCAATTAACCTTACAGATACATGAGGGAACCAAGGGTTCAGAGAGAGGGAGGGAAATCCATGTTAGTGAAGAAAGTAGGTGATCGGGAGCAGCAAGCAGTAGGGAAGGCAAATGGTCCATGGGCTTCATTGCAAGAGGGTTTGAGTCCAGGAGCTGGAAAGTCTGGCTCGGTCATGCAGAGCCTTGGCAAGGAGGGATGTTCGTGGCCTGGAGGGAGTTCAGCGAAGGTTCACCAGACTGATTGCTGACATTGCAGGACAGATAAATGAGAGTGGATCAGTCAGGTTTCCATGAGATTTAGAAGAATTAGCAGAACTGAAGCCTGTGAAACTTGAACAGGGCTGAATGGAGTAGATGCAAGGAGGGCAGACGATACAAGGCCTTCTACGCCCGCACCTCCAGACTCAGGAACAGCTTCATCCCCAGGGCCATAGCTGCTATGAACCGGTCCTGCTGAGCCGGATGGCCACAACGCATAGATCAACTTGCACCTTAACCTGTCTAAAACTGTTACAATTGTTTCGTTGGGTTGCTGTTGTCTAAATTACTTAAATCATTGCATCGTATGGGAGGCGCATTCCCAATCTCGACGTACCCCTGGGTACAATGACAATAAAGATATATTGTATTGTATTGTATTGTATTGTATGTTCTCAACAGCTGGGAAGTCCAGAGGCATGGTTTACAGCCCTGGAAAGCTATGGAGGCAAGCCTTTGAATATATTCGAGACAAATGACCAATACCCTGACCGTCCTGATGCCCTGAAGTTCAGAATAGGCCATTCACTAGGGTATTGCCACACCCCCGAACACACTGAACACACATGTCCATCTCATGCAAATCCTTGCACTAATAGTGAATTATCACCACAGTCGGCTGCCTGATAAAAAGAACTGAAAATCTAACCGTAGGAGATGAACATTTGACTACTTCCATGACACAGATTTCAGGCGAACGAGACAGCCCTTTCTAAGCACTCTGTGACTGCCTGGTGGTTTATAATTAGAGAGGTTGCAATTAAGAAATGTGTGATTATGCTGTTGACTCAAATTACTGGCAAGGCGGTGGGTGAACTTTATAAATAGTTGCCGCTGGCATGGAGACTTGTCCTCTGGGAGTCTGTGGCAGATATTTGGGTGTATGTATATTCCTTCAAGTTTCCTGTAACCTCTTCCAGCCTCTCTGAATGTTGACTGATTGTCTGCACCTTAAATACCAAGAGGAACGATGCTGTCGACTTCAATAGGCCCAACAAAACGTGGCGAGCGGTGTTTTGGATATTTATTCTATAATTGGGGCGGCACGGTGGCACAGCTGTAGAGTTGCTGCCTTACAGCGCCAGGGACCCGGGTTCGATCCTGACTACAGGTGCTATCTGTACGGAGTTTGTACTTTCTCCCCTTGACCACGTGGGTTTTCTCCAGGTGCTCCGGGCTTCTACCACATCCCAAAGATGTGTAGATTTGTGGGTTAATTGGCTTCGGTAAAGATTGTAAACTGTCCCTAGTGTGTAGGATAGTGCTAGTGCACGAGGTGATCGCTGGTCGGTGTGGACTCGGTGGGCCGAAGGGCCTGTTTCCGCACTGTATCTCTAAACTAAATTAAAGTAATACGAATGCATTTTAAATACCGTCCTCTTAAGCATCTCTATCTTACCGGCACGGTAGCGCAGCGGTAGAGTTGCTGCTTTACAGCGAATGCAGCGCCGGAGACTCAGGTTCGATCCTGACTACGGGTGCTGCACTGTAAGGAGTTTGTACGTTCTCCCCGTGACCTGCGTGGGTTTTCTCCGAGATCGGTTTCCTCCCACACTCCAAAGACGTACAGGTATGTAGGTTAATTGGCTGGGTAAATGTAAAAAATTGTCCCTAGTGGGTGCAGGATAGTGTTAATGTACGGGGATCGCTGGGCGGCGTATACTTGGAGGGCCGAAAAGGCCTGTTTCCGGCTGTATATATATGATATGATATGATATGATAAATTACCCCCCATTCGTGCCAGCTGAGGCTGCAGCTGCCTTGCTTTCATTTCCCTTTAATGTCCGTCCTAAAACTCTCTGCCTCGCAATCTCTGGTTACTCACGGCCATGCTTTAGTTTTATTTTTTCGTTTTAGAGATACAGCGCGGAAACAGGCCCTTCAGTCCACCGAGCCTGCGCCGAACCAGAGATCCTTGCACCTAACGCCACCCTACACACATTAGGGACAATTTACAATTTTACAGAAGCCAATTTCATCTTTGGAGTGTGGAGGAAACCGGAGCATCTGGAGAGAACCCACTCGGGTCACGGGGAGAACGTATAAACTCCGTACAGATAGCACCTGTAGTCTGAATCAAACCCGGGTCTCTGGCACTGTAAGGCAGCAACTCCACCACTGCTCCATCATGCACCCTACAACTCCACCACTGCTCCACCATGCACCCTACAACTCCACCACTGCTCCACCATGCACCTTACAACTCCACCACTGCTCCACCATGCACCCTACAACTCCACCACTGCTCCACCATGCACCCTACAACTCCACCACTGCTCCACCATGCACCCTACAACTCCACCACTGCTCCACCATGCACCCTACAACTCCACCACTGCTCCACCATGCACCCTACAACTCCACCACTGCTCCACCATGCACCCTACAACTCCACCACTGCTCCACCATGCACCCTACAACTCCACCACTGCTCCACCATGCACCCTACAACTCTCTGAGTCATTTGGCAATCCCCTGTGGGGCTATTTGAAATGCAAGCCTTTAAGTTTGTTTGTTTTTGCTCAAATTACACCCCAGAAAAGCCACCAGCATCCACAAAGACTCTTCACACCCCTGCAACAGTCTGTTCGAACTCCTTCCATTGGGTAGACGATGCAAGGCCTTCTACTCCCGCACCTCCAGACTCAGGAACAGCTTCATCCCCAGGGCCATAGCTGCTATGAACCGGTCCTGCTGAGCTGGATGCTCACATCGCACAGTGATCCGGCACAGATCTACTTGCACTTTATTCTGTCTTAAAACTGTTACAATTTGTTTTGTTGGATTGTTGTTTAAATTAATTAAATTATTGCATCGTATGGGAGGCGCATTCCCAATCTCGTTGTACCCCTGTACAATGACAATAAAGATATATTGTATTGTATTGTATTGTATTGTATTGTATTGAAGAGTATTAGGTTTCTTAGTAAATGACCCAGAGAGTTGTGAATCTGTGGAATTCTCTGCCAAGAAGGCAGTGGAGGCCAATTCTCTGGATGTTTTCAAGAGAGAGTTAGATTTAGCACTTCGGGCTAAAGGAATCAAAGGATATGGAGGAAAAAGCAGAAACGGGGTACTGATTTTAGATGATCAGCCATGATCATATTGAATGGCGGTGCTGGCTCAAAGGGCCGAATGGCCTACTCCTGCACCTAATTTTCTATATTTTCTATGTCTTTCTATGACCTGAAGATGTTCAGCTTCAAGCATCTCTTTAGTGGGATGAAAGACGTCCTTCCTGCAGTGCCAGGAGTGCACTGACCAAGCAGTCCATTACTGCGGCCCCTGGTCTGACATAGAAACTCCATTCTCAGTCGTTGCATGAGCAGTTCATCAGTCTCCTGACTGGCAGTCTCTCTAGTTTAACTGGTCAATTAGTCACCCCTTGAAGAGAAATCTCCCTGGATTAACTCATCAATTGGTAATCTCCCTGGGTTACAAACTTTGCACGAGTCAATGACTAACCTAAAGGACTGACCAGTCAATTAGTGAACATTGTCAATACTGATCCCTCTGGATAAGTTAGGCAATTGGCCTAACGCTGACACCCCTGCAAGGAAAGTACACATCCTTCCCAATTAATGGAAGGTCACCATGAGTTAAATGGAGCCTACCCTTGTTACCAGGGACCTCATTAAAACAGGTTTTGGTTGTGGTGGAGAGGCCCACCGACCTTCACCACCAGTCCGCCTCCCCGCATCCCCGGCCACTTCCAGGCTGGACTGCAACACCACTGCCACTTGCCTGCACGCTGGCCGCCCGCCGGCCACGACCAGTGCCCCTGCCCATCCTCACCTCTCCCTCCCGGCCGCCAGTAGCACACATTGATTCCAGGCTGAGAGACTGAACAAAGGTTTCGACCCAAAATGTCACCTCTCCATGTTCTCCTGAGATGCTGCTTGCCTGACATACTCCAGCACTTTGAGTCCATTTATGTATTAACCAACATGTGCAGTTCCTTGTTTCTGCTACTTGTACGATGGTAATCCCTTACTCGGTTACAGCGGACAATCAGCCAGAATGAATACCATTCTCAGTTCCGTTCAGTTCAACTTAGTTTATTGTCATGTACAGTGGCAGCTTTTGTTGCATGCGAACCAGTCAGCAGAAAGACAATACATGATTACAATCAAGCCATTTACAGTGTATGGATTCATGATAAGGAAATAACGTTCAGTGCATTCTCACCTACATGGTCCATTATAACGAGGGTTTACTGTATACCATTCCTTTGAAAAAAAATGTAATTCTCCCAAACCTAGGCGGCACAGTGCAATTCTTCAATGCCCTTCATTGCTCTGCAATCCAAGATCGCTTTTAGCTGGTGTCAGTTGTGCCAGCAGTAAAATTGGACTGGATGAAACTGATGCCGACCACATAGGCATGCTTGATATTCCAATGCTAACTAGTTTAGTTTAGTTTAGGTTATTTATTGTCACGTGTACTGAGGTGCAGACCCTTTCCCATGCAGGGCAGGAGGTAGCTGATGGTCGGATAGCTTATCATTTAGTGGGGCACTCCTGGTACTGTTCACATGATGGAGCTTTGTGTGGTCCTAATGTGCAGACGTAAGTTTCTCCACAACGACCAGTGATCCCCATACACTAACACTATACTACACACATGGGCAGCCACGGTGGCGCAGTGGTAGAGCCTTACAGTGCTTGAAGCGGCGGAGACTCGGGTTCAATCCCGACTATGGGTGCTGTCTGTACGGAGTTTGTACAAAAAAGATCTTCGGTTTCCTCCCACACTACAAAGACGTACAGGTACGTAGGTTAATTGGCTTGGTGTATGTGTAAATTGTCTCTGTTCGTGTGGGATAGTGTTAATGTGTGGGAATCACTTGTCGGTGTGGACTCGGTGGGCCGAAGAGCCTGTATCCACGCTGTATCTCTAAACTAAACTAAACTAAACTAAACCAAATTTGAGGAAGGATATTCTTGCTATTGAGGGCGTGCAGCATAGGTTCACTAGGTTAATTCCCAGAATGGCGGGACTGTCGTATGTTGAAAGGCTGGAGCAATTAGGCTTGTATACACTGGAATTTAGAAGGATGAGGGGGGATCTTATTGAAACATATAAGATAATTAGGGGATTGGACACATTAGAGGCAGGAAACATGTTCCCAATGTTGGGGGAGTCCAGAACAAGGGGCCACAGTTTAAGAATAAGGGGTAGGCCATTTAGAACGGAGATGAGGAAGAACGTTTTCAGTCAGAGAGTGGTGAAGGTGTGGAATTCTCTGCCTCAGAAGGCAGTGGAGGCCAGTTCGTTGGATGCTTTCAAGAGAGAGCTGGATAGAGTTCTTAAGGATAGCGGAGTGAGGGGGTATGGGGAGAAGGCAGGAACGGGGTACTGATTGAGAGTGATCAGCCATGATCGCATTGAATGGCGGTGCTGGCTCGAAGGGCTGAATGGACTCCTCCTGCACCTATTGTCTATTGTCTATTGACTAGGGACAATTTATAATTTTACCAAGCCAATTAGCTTACAAACGTGTACATCTTTGGAGTGTGGGAGGAAAAAGGAGCACCCGGAGAAAACCTACTCAGGTCACGGGGAGAACATACAAACTCCATACAGACAGCACCTGTGGCAAGGATCGAATCTGGGTCTCTGGCGCTACACGGCATCGACACTACCGCTGTGTCACCGTGCCGCCACAAGTAAGGTCTGGGTTTGGGTTGGCCGTGGATTCTGACACCCCACAATGTGAAATTGCTGTTAGATTTGGTGTGAGGAGGTGGTCCTTGCAAGCCAAAGTCAACCTGAGGAACCATTCACCAGGTGTTATAACAGATACTGTTAATTGGATCCACTTCAAGTATGGGCTGCAGCTCATACCAGAGGTGGGTGCAGCACCATGTTCTCAGGCCGAGTGGAGTCTTGGACTAGTTTTGATTCCCAGGGCAGGTGAGGACCATTAGAGGCAAGACACGAACAGGCCCTTCAGCCCGCCATGACAATCAGTAAGCACCATTTTCACCAAACCTGCACTAATCTCATTTTATTCTCCATAAAACTCTCCTGTTCATCCACACTTGGGCTAATTGACAGTGGCCAAGTAACCTCTCAATCCTACCAACAGAGAAGGATGCACTAGATTATTTTTTTTCCTAATCACCAGAAATTTTTCTAGGTCTTGTAGGTCTTGAGTTGTACCAGGACTTTTTCTACCTTCCAGTTGGCGGGGAGGAAGCATGCATGGTGAGGTATGAGAGATGTAGTCTGATAGACCTGTCGATGTTCCCCTGTCCATAAGGTGGCTGGGTAGCCAAGAGTTTGGTGACAATGGTTTTATTGGCTGCTTGCAACTAAGGAGTTAAAATTCAGCGTGAAAATTGCTGAACGGATTTTAAACATTCCATCAGCGGGTGGGTGCCTGTTTCCTGGTACAGATATTCGCAAGATGTGAACAGGAATGAATCCCATCTTTGTCCAGATGATTGGCTTGTGTGCGCTGCGTCTGTTGCAATTAGGAAGACAGAGAAACACCAACAAAACCCGTTGACTTTCACTATTGTGAAGCTCACTGAAACCTAATCCTAGCCTCGCCGATTCGGAATCCTGTTTGCAACCAACAGCCAAACTCAAAACTCATTCTGAGAAGGTTATAGACTTAAATAAAGTATAAGCCGGCATTAATTTTTAATATCTTCATAAGTTGATGATTAATCTCACTTGAAGGCAAACCTTGCAGGAAGCTGAGTGGATGTGACAGCTGTGCTTGGGAAGTCTTGGAGTCTGTGTGGAATTGCGATGAATTTCAATGTAGAAAACAACAAATACTAGCAGCTACGGTACGAGTAAACACCAGCTTGGAGTAAATGTGCTGTGACTTAACCCACCCATGCTCCACGCACTCATGCACGGCTTTCCCGTGGTGCAGCGTGGCTGTGGCCTTCCCGAGGTTGCGTGGTGCTCTCCAGGGAGACCTGAACCCCCTGCGTACCGCGGAACCCGCCTGAAGGCTCAGCTGATCAAGGAACTGGGAACCTGCCCGGAGTAGCCGGAGACTCAGTGGACTGCAGTACTGGGAGGGAGCCACTGGAGACGTCCGACGCGAGGAGCAGGGGCCGGTAGTAGGAGGGTGAACCAGGCTAATGCCTCCAGCGCCTTCAAGATCGGCTGCAGGACACGAAGATGGCCGGATGAAGAATGGACGTCAGTTTCAGGCTGATCCGGCAGAAGTCAACAGAGGAAGGCCCTGCAGGAGCCTGGGGCTAACCTAGAGTCATGGAATGATACAGTGTGGAAACAGGCCCTTCAGCCCAACTTGCTCATACTGGCCCAATAATGTCCCAGCGACACTAGTCCCACTTGCCTGCTCTTGGTCCATATCCCTCCAAACCTGTCCTATCCATGTATCTTTCTAACTGTTTCTTAAACGATGGGATAGTCCCAGCCTCAACTACCTTCTCTGGCAGCTTGTTCCATACACCCACCACACTTTGTGTGAAACAGTTACCCCTCCGATTCCTATTAAATCTTTTCCCCCTCACCTTGAACCTATGTCCTCTGGTCCTCGATTCCCCTACTTTGGGCAAGAGACTCTGTGTATCTAGCCAATCTATTCCTCTCATGATTTTGTACACACAAACCTGCACGTCTTTGGGATGTGGGAGGAAACCTATGCAGTCACGGGAACAATGTACAAACTCCACGCAGACAGCGCCCGAGGTCAGGATCGAACCCGGGTCCCTGGCGCTGCGAGGCAGCAACTCTACTGCTGCGCCACTGTGCCACCCTCACTTGGATAGAAACATAGAAACATAGAAAATAGGTGCAGGAGTAGGCCATTCGGCCCTTCGAGCCTGCACCGCCATTCAATATGATCATGGCTGATCATCCAACTCAGTATCCCGTACCTGCCTTCTCTCCATACCCCCTGATCCCTTTAGCCACAAGGGCCACATCTAACTCCCTCTTAAATATAGCCAATGAACTGGCCTCAACTACCTTCTGTGGCAGAGAATTCCACAGATTCACCACTCTCTGTGTGAAAAAAAAAGTTCTCATCTCGGTCCTAAAAGACTTCCCCCTTATCCTTAAACTGTGAGCCCCTTGTTCTGGACTTCCCCAACATCGGGAACAATCTTCCTGCATCTAGCCTGTCCAACCCCTTAAGAATTTTGTAAGTTTCTATAAGATCCCCCCTCAATCTTCTAAATTCCAGCGAGTACAAGCTGAGTCTATCCATTCTTTCTTCATATGAAAGTCCTGCCATCCCAGGAATCAATCTGGTGAACCTTCTCTGTACTCCCTCTATGGCAAGAATGTCTTTCCTCGGATAGGGAACTGCTCCAGTCTTTGGACTTGTGGAAATGGCACCAAAGCATGACGGCCCCTACATGTGTAAATATGCAAAAAGATTTCCACTGTGCAGTTGCACATGTGACAAATAAAGCAGCATTGAGCCACCATTGAACCATGGTGAATTTTGGTTCTCTGTTTTTTCCCCAGTGGACTGCCTGAGGGGGCTCAGGGGTGGAGGCTCCTTTCATTGTTTCATTGAGGTTAACCAATTCTGGAAGATGGCTGGTTTCACCTCGCTGGTATCTCCTTGGAAATTGGGGAACAGAAGAATGGGAGTTGGTACTGGCGGATGTGAAGGACACTATTAGACCTATACTTGGGAAGGAGGAGGAATAGACGTTGGTGATGGTGAAAATAAAGGATGCTACGAATGAGGGAAGAGTGTAACTAAAGCAAGTAATGGGAAAGGGAGTAACAAGTCATGAGGAATAGGCAGAGGAGACAGAATAGATAATGGGGAGAATGGTGAGTGTAAAGGAATTTGATAAACACAAAATGATGGAGTAACTTAGTGGTCAGACAGCATCTGTGAAGAAAAGGAATGGGTAATGTTTCTAGTCAGAATCCTTCTTCAAGGAAATGAGATTTGATAATGAGTATGGGCAGGTTTGACAGAAGCTGGTAATATATATGGAGTTAACATATTGATCTGGGCAATGGGTACAGTGTGGGTGTAATGGGAGCAAAACAGAAATGGGAAGCTTGTACTGTCTTTGGAATTATTGCATTGGTTTCTGGTAAACAGCAAATAATGAATGCAATGTGTGTTGAAATTGAGCATGGGGTGAATTAATGGGAATTGTAATGCATAGATGTAATAAGCAAACTGTAATTGTAATAGAAACATAACATTCTTAGACAGGGTAGATGCAGAAAAAAATGGTTCCCGATGTTGGTGAGTCCAGAGCCAGGGGTCACAGTTTAAGAAAAGCCTGAATGGTGTACTAATTTTGGATGATCAGCCATGATCATATTGAATGGTGGTGCTGACTCGAAGGGCTGAGTGGCCTATTCCTGCACCTATTTTCTATGTTTCCATGTAATGGGAGACGGTAATGGGAACTGATAATGGTCATGGGATGAATGTAATGGACCCTGGTTTTGTGCATAAGGTGAGTGTAATGCAAGTTTGTAATGGGTATTGGGTGAGTGTAACTGAAGCTGGATGGAGAGTAGAGGGATTTGTTAATGGTTCAGATACAGTGGGGAAGGAATGCTAGACCAGTCTGGATAATCTTTGCTGCACCCCCTCTATATCAAATGTACTCTTCCTTGGGATAGGAGACAACAACTGTATGCAAGGTAATGCAGGTATGGTTTGATTTAGACGCCTGTAATTGTAACTAATATCTCCACCCCCATACTAAAATCATCTAATAACAAATACCAGTACACCACCTGAAGTGGAAGCAAATCATTCCCAGGGAACTGCCCGCGAACATTTCATAAGGAGAAAAAAATAATAATGGTCAATGGTTGAGGCGGCACAGTGGTGCAGCGGTAGTTGCCGAATGTCAAAAAGTGCCCCGACAGCGCCACCAACTGGGAGGAGTTGGCACAGGGCAGAGCGATATGGAGAATCGCTGTTCCCAATGGAGCCGCGCTCCACGAAGAAGACCGACAGACTGCAAAACACAAGCACCAGCCATGGGACGAGAGGCCCCGAGGATGGCCCAACATACCCCGGCACCAACACTCACATATCTATGCCACACTGCAATCAGGAGCATCTCCCCTCTCCCCCAACCCATCTCCTTCATATGGTCATAAGGGATAGGAGTAGAATTAGGCCATTTGGCCCATCACGTCTACTCTGCCATTCAATGAGGATTGATCTATCTCTCCCTCCTAACCCCATTCTACTGCCCTCTCCCCATAGCCCCTGACACCTGTAGGTGAGCATCAGGTGAGCTCCTCAGCATCCCTCAGGTGAGCATCCTCACTCTCCCAGTCTCACTTTGTCTGAAACCCGTCCCTTCCCCCACTACTCTCCCCTCAGGTACGATCCCTCACTCCCTCACCCCCCCACCTCACGTGAGACCCCCCCCTTCTCTGCATCCTTCCCGCTGAGACCCACCCCTCCCTCCATCCCTCCCCAGGAGAGTCCCTTCCCTTCCTTCCGTTCCTCCTTCACTCCTCCCTGGCCCACAGTGCAGAAGACTGAACAACAATTATCCACTTCAAGTGTAAACGCAGTAGATGCATGTCTCATTCACTGTCAATAAACTCAGAATGGCACAAAAAAAACTAGGGACCATTTACTTTTTGACCCACTCACTCACATTTTGTTGCCCGAACATATAAAATGTAGTTGCTTTTGAAGAACAGCCTGTTTAAATCCCATCTGTTCAGTCGACTGTGGAGCATTCAATACTTAGCCGGAACAATAACCAAGAATATTGCATTATTTATAGTAGCAGATCTTTTATTAACACTAAATTCCTTACCCCATCTGCTCTCTAATTGTCTGGATATTCCAGCTCCCAGCCCGTGCAGTGTGTTCAAACCTTTAGCTACTGTGGTCGACGTGACATTGATTTTGATGAATAATTACCAAATTTAGCTTGTTACTTCTTTGAGAATGGTGTCATGTGACTAATGGCTTTCTCGGCTGCAACACTTTTTATAGAAAGTTTGAACAAGGGAGCCTTGAATAAAGAAGGCCTGCATTACGTCTCATGTCTGCATGATTTACACATGGACCTCACTGGCCATCCATGTCCTTCACGGACTTCATTCCACTCTAAGCTTGATTGTATGCAGGTATAGTATTATCTGATTGGATTTGGTAGCACACAAACAAAGGTTTTTACTTTGTCTCAGCACACAAGACAATAGGGTGGCACGGTGGCAAAGCAGTAGAGCTGCTGCCTTACAGCGCCAGTAGACCCGAGTTCGATCCTGACTACGGGTGCTGTCTGTACGGAGTTTGTACATTCCCTCCGTGACCACGTGGGTTTTCTCCGAAATCTTCGGTTTCCTCCCACACTCCAAAGACGCACAGGTTTGTAGGTTAATTGGCGTGGTATAAGTGTAAATTGTCCCTAGTGTGTGTACGATAGTGTTGATGTGTGGGGATAGCTGGTCGGTGCGGACCCGGTGGGCCGAAGGGCCTGTTTCCCTGCTGTATCTCTAAATTTAAAAAAAAGAAATTATAATCCAATATCAGTATCTCCGTCTGCATTGCATTTGTTATGATGATGAGACTTTCCACACAGGATACCCCTGCAATCTTGTCCTTCTTCCAGAACCGTGGCTTCCCTTTTACAAGAGTAGACAGAGCCTTCGACCACATCTCCATATTCTACCACTCACCCACACTCTACGATCAATTTACAGCAGTCAACTAAACCACCCACCCGCAGAATCATCTACCATCTCTTGATAATAATCCGACATTAATGCTACTTTTTTATTCTCTACATATTCCTCTCAACGTTCCCCAGGTTCTTCCACTGACTGATCATTGCATAAGCACTGCACATGTTCAAAGGTGCTTTTATTGTCACACTGGACCAAGTGGACCCATTGGCCCAAACCTCTCCTGCATTGGTGCAGCACCCTCTCCTCCCCCCCTCCCCCCTTCCTCCCCCCTCCCCCTTCCTCCCCCTCCCCCCTTCCTCCCCCTCCCCCCTTCCTCCCCTCCCCCCTTCCTCCCCCTCCCTCCTCCTCCATTCCCTCCCCCTCCCCTCCCCTCCCCCTCTCCCCTTCCCCTCCCCCCCACTCCATCGCCCTCAACCCCCCTTAACCTCCCTCCTCCCCCTTCCTTCCATCCCCATCCTCCCTCCACCCTCCCTCTCCCCCCCTCACTCCCTAGGAGATAGATTTAAACTTTAAAATGTGAAGAACTTTAAAAATATAACACCAATTTCAATGAAACTTCTTCCATTAGCACCAAAGGAACGACGGTGAGTAAGGTGGGCTTAAAATTGTTACGCTATCGTGTACCGTTTTGGCTGGAGTTCAGGAACGAACAAACAAACAAGAGTTTTAGTACATAGATGTGTAAAGTGCAAACGCACAGTGAAATTATTTTCTTACAGTCCAGTAGAGCATTGCCATACCAGTGCATATTGCCAGTTAGCAAGTGTATAGAAATAGTCCACTTATCCCGTGTGCCAGAGGCACCATGTTTTGTCCTGTTGTTATGAACGGTGCCAGTTCCAGGCAAGTCCCAGGCTGCTTGGTTTCCAGCCATCACCTTCCTTGGATGTGTGGACCAGCGAACCGACGTCCCTCTCCCCACCCGTCCATCTTTGTTCCCCAGGAGCATCTCCTGTGGCCAGACCCCGGTTCCCTCTGCTCTCCTTCCGTCATATCCGTCGTCATCTGGCTCCATCCTCCCTGTCTCTGGTCTTCAGGGGATGAGCAGGGGCTGGCTCGGTGGGCTCCCCCCTCCAGGCCGCGGTCTGCTGGGTCCTATGAGTAGGGGACAGGCTTGCCGACTACCCTCCAGGCCGCGGTCTGCCGGGCTGCGTTCGACCGTGGAGGACCGACTTGGTGCTGCCCCCTTTAGGCCTCGGCTCTCTGGGAGTTTCAGCCTCGCACTGCCCGCTGTGTGGCTGGGTGTTTCATAGCACATAGGGGTCTTCATAAGTTCATAAGTGATAGAAGAATTAGACCATTTGACCCATCAAGTTCACTCCACCATTCAATCATGGCTGATCTAACGGTAGACTCAAAATGCTGGAGTAAAGGGCCTGTCCCACTTAGGCAATTTTAAGGCGACTGTCGGCGACTAGGCTGTCGCCGACAGTTCGCCGGGGTGTCGCGGGCATGATCGTGAGGAGTCTTCCAAAGATCGTAGTGGATCGCAGTGGATCTCGGCCCGTCGCTGAGAAATCAAACGGTTTGAAATCTCTCGGCGACAGCTGGCTTGTCGCCAGGTATCGTTGCTTATTGCGGGCGCTGTCACAAGCTGTCCCCAGGTTTGATAGGTTCTCTTAAGCTGCATTTAGAAGCACATAATATTAAAATAAGTAAAGTAATTTCAAAATACCATAAAATGCTTGTGTTTAACCAATTTATTTACCGTCAGGACATTTGACAGGTAGATTGGAGGCGACAGTTTGACGGTCAGGTAAGCGTGGGAATTTCCGCAACGTTTTTGGCCTCAGCCATTACATTTAAAGTGGGCTCCAAACCCAGATATTCAACCCAGAAACCAAATATGCATCTCTCTTACATTTTCAAAGAATGCCCACACACTTTTCACAAAAATCCACTTAACCACTTAAAAAAAAAATTTTTTTTAATACAGCTATTAGTAAACGAGGTAAATCCAGTTTATTCCTTGTTACAGTGAAGCTTGGTTTTTAAGTAACCCATACAAAGTGTTATAGTTCAAAACTCTCAAGTACTTACCGACTTGTCAGTGATTTCAGCGAAAACCAGGATGCCGGAGAAACATTGACAGCGTGGGAATTTACGTGATGTTTCAGAAGACGGTGTAATCTCGACCTGACTCGGCATTGTCCTAGTCATTGTTGTCGGGTAAAAGACTATGACAGTCGCCGGCAGTCGCCAAAAAAATCGCCTAAGTGGCACAGGCCCTTTACTCAGCGGTTCAGGCAGCATCTCGGGAGAGAAGGAATGGGTGATGTTTCGGATCAAGACCCTTCTTCAAACTGATATCAGGGGAGGGGGCGGGACAAAGATAGAATGTAATCGGAGACAGGAAGACTAGTGGGAGAACTGGGAAGGGGGAGGGGATAGAGGGGAAAGCAGGGACTATCTGAAGTTAGAGAAGTCAATGTTCATACCACTGGGGTGTAAACTACCCAAGCGAAATATGGCTGATTTAACTCTCCCCATCAATCCCTGACACCCGTGCTAATCAATTTCTTCTAAGGAAGATAGTCACAAAAAGCTGGAGTAACTCAGCGGGACAGGCAGCATCTCTGGAGAGAAGGAATGGGTGACGTTTCGGGTCCATACCCTTCCTCAGACTTCTAAGGTAGAGATGTATCCAATCCTATAGAGAATGGAATCATCTGAACTCCTTTCAGGTCTAAAGGGCATCATCTAATCATTGATTACTATGGTCAAGACTAGCCCTAGCCCTAATGCACTCCGTTCACACCCATTCCAACAGAAGCCACTAGGTTTGGGTTTATGCCAGAGTACCTGGACTACTATGTTGGAAGGGGCAAGTGACTATCACATTGCGAATCATTCCATTGGCAGAGGCTTCAGTGCCAATATTAACGAACCCATCCCCAGGCCAATATCTGCTCCTGTTTTGTGAGTAACAGGAGCAGGCAATCAGCACCATCCGGCCTCTATTGATGCTTTAGTAATGTGTACAGTTAGTCCCGAAAGAGATACAAGTCCAGTTTGCTTTACAAATTAGGCCATGGAGTCATAACTGGAGTCATGGAGGCACAGAAAGGTGCCCTTCAGCCCACTGAGTCTACGCCTACCATTAATCATCCAATTTTACTAATCCTGGGCTAATCCCGTTGTAATCCCTTCAACTCCCCCAAGAGTCTAGCAATCACTTACACACTGGGGACAATTTATAACGGGCAATTAACCTACCAACCCACACCACTTTGGGATGCAGGAAGAAACCGGAGCATCCAGGGGAAACCCAGGTGGATTAGTGCGGGTGTCAGGGGTTATGGGGAGAAAGTGGGAGAATGGGGTTAAGAGGGAAATATAGATCAGACATGATTGAATGGTGTAGACTTGATGGGCCGAATGGGCTAATTTTGCTCCTATGACTTATGAACGTAGGCAGTCATAGGGCGAACGAGCAAACTCCACACAGACAGCACCCAAGGTCAGGATTGAACCCAGGTTTTCTCGAGGTTTTCGGGAGGTAGGAGCATGTACTGCTGTAGGACTGTGCGAGGCAAAATTTAACAAATGCACGTATCTTTTACATGATCTAATCAGGGAACTTCTTTTACCCAGGTTAGACGAATTTCAATCACTGAGCTTCAGTTTGCTGCATTGTTGGAACACCAGGGTAATGCGACCGAGGGATGCACTGGGGCACATGCATGAGATATGGCAGAGGCTGCGGCATGAATATATGAATGTGAATTCCCTTTAAGCTGCTGCCTGTCCTTTGCCGTTGCATCACTGGCAAAGCTGCTGCCTGGCATCACTGGCAGCAGAAGAACACACCAGGCTATCAGTGCACCCGTCCATTGTCTGCTGTCTGAGTGGCTTCCCTTGAACTGTTTCAGCGTGCCTCCTCCACTGCACACTGTGTGGTTCCACCTCCGCCACTTTCATCTCTCTCTGGGTGAAGGCAATTCTACAACAATCTAGTTCGAATTTATCTGACATTTCTCGCTGTTGATTTGGGAATCTGAAAGCTCTCAAGTTTTGAATCATTTCTCGACCTGACAGTTGTTTACATCATTATTCAGCATAGAGTCATAGAATCATACAGTGTGGAAACATGCCCATTGGCCCAACTTGGCCACATCGGCCAACATGTCCCATCTACACTAGTCCCACCTACCTGCATTCGGTCCAAATCCCTCTAAACCTGTCCTATCCATAACTGTCTAAATGTTTATGATACGTTGCAATAGTATCTGCCTCAACCACCTCCTCCAGCAGCTTGTTCCATGCACCCACCACCCTTTGAGTGAAAAAGTTGTCCTTCAGGTTCCTATTAAATCTTCCTCCCTCACCTTAAACTTCTGTCCTCTTGTTCTCGATCCCTCTACTCTGGGCAAGAGACTCTGCTCTTTTCCAGGGAATCAGTGATGTATTTGGGAAATCAAGTAGAGACAGAACAACACAGTAAATCGCAGGGTAGCTAAAGAAAGTTGACAAGCAGAGAGGTTAAGGGCTTCAGGTCCATAGATAATCAAAGTGGTAAAACAGGTGGATAAGGTGGTGAAGAAGGCATTTAGCACACTTTCCATCATAGATTGGGGTATAAAATATGAATGTTGGGATGTTATGTGGTAGCTTTGCAAAGGAAGGCACAGTGGAGCATCGGTAGAGTTGCTGCCTTGCAGTGCCAGAGATCCTGACTATGGGTGCAGTCTGTACGGATTTTGTACATTTTCCCTGTGACCACATGGGTTTTCTCTGGGTGCACTGGTTTCCTCCCACACTTCAAAGACGTGCAGGTTTATAGGTTTATTGGCTTTCGTAAAATTGTAAATTGACCCTAGTGTGCGAGATAGTGTTAGTTAGTGTACGGGGTGATCGTTGGTCAGCATGATCTCCCTGGGCCGAATGGCCTGTTTCTGTCCTGTATCTCACACTGTGCTCTCTAAGAGCCTAAAGCAAAGACTGGTTAGACCTCGCAAGGGGTATTGGGTGCAGTGCTGATTGTCACATTATGGGAAAGATGTAGTTGCATTAGAGAGAATGCAGAGGAGATTCACCAAGATATTGCCTGGATTGGAGGACTTTAGTTATGGGGAGAGACTGGATAGGCTGGGCTTGTGTCTCCTGGACTGAAGGAGGATGAAGGGGGACCTGATAGGGATAAATAAAATTAAAAGGTGCTGTGAAAGAGGATGGCCAGAATCTATCTCCCATGGCAAGGGTATTGTGAGCAGAGCACCAAAACACATTCCTTGTATATGCATACTTGGCCAATAAACATTCATTCATTTATTCATTCATTCATTCATTCATTCATTCATTCATTCATTCATTCATTCATTCATTCATTCATTCATTCATTCAAGGGTATCAAAAACAAGAAGGTTTAGTTCAAGGTGAGAGGAAGGAGCTTTAAGGGGTTGAGGGGTATTTTCTATCTGGTGAAGGGTTACAGCTGGAACCCGCTGTTAGAGGAGGAGATGGAATTAGATATAATCACCATGTTTAAGAGGTATGGAGACAGACACTTAAACAGGCAAGGCGTGAAGGATATGGACATAATGAGGGGAAATGGGATTGGTGTATACAGGCAAAAAGGTTGGTATGGACGGGTGTGGGCCGAAACGATCCGTACTGTACAGATTGGCCTGCCACAACACAATAGTTTTAGTTTAGTTTAGAGGTACAGTGCGGAAACAAGCTCTTTGACCCATGGAGTCCACGCCGACCAGCGATCCCCACACACTAGCACTATCCTACACACACTACCATGCCAATTAACCTACAAACTTGTGCATCTTTGGAGTGTGGGAGAAAACCGGAGCACCCGGAGAAAATCCAGGCAGGTCATAGGGTGAACGTGTATACAGACAAGCCAGAACCCGCAGTTAGTATCGAACCGAATCTCCGGCGCTGTAAGGCAGCAGCATAACCTGTAAGGGGCCACCGTGCCACCCCTAAACGTCTACGGCACCTGGTATTCCCAGGCGGTCTCCCATCCAATGACTAAACAGGCCTGAGACTCCTTAGCTTTCGAGATCAGACAAGGTCATGCGTTTTCAGGCTCGTACGGCAGTAGACCGATAGTTGCCATCCCGAGAACCCTGAGGGGTGGGGAAGTTCAGTGTGTATTGGTGGCTGAATGATGGGACAGCAGGCAGTGTGAGGAGCATCAATCACACTCTGCTCAATGAACTTCAGTCCCCTTCAAACACTGCCTGCTCGCTCCGCTAAGTAGTCAGTAATGAGGGCCATGCACGCCAACATAATGTGTAATTATGTAAGAGGGATTCCAAACAATTTTATCTGCAAATTACTTTGGCCTTAATGAGATAAAGACACTAATTAATCACATATTAATTTAGAAAGCCTCTTTCGCAAAACACTGCTGGATGTATATAAATGGGAAGTGGCTCGGGAAACACATGATACAACAATTCATTCTTTTATCCTGTTATTTTGCTGTTTTTTGAATGGATTCTGCACATAATCACATTATTATTTTTTTAGGTTTGGACCATCAATTATTAAAAGGAATGACTGGTAATCTAAACACTGCAAGTTTGACGAGTTTAGCATAGTCTGACCATGTGTGATTACAGAAGATAAACGCAAAGTGCTGGCGTAACCCATCGGGTTCGGCAGCATCTCTGGAGAAAAGGGATGGTTGACGTTTTGAGTCGGGACCCTTTGGACTGACGTTTCTGGTCAGCCCTGTTTTGTTCTGACCTTTTCTTGCCTCGTTTCCCCCCCCCCCCCCTCCCTCCCCCCACCTCTATTTTCAGCCTGAAGAAGGGTCCCAACCAGAAACGTTACCCATTCTTTTTCTTCAGTGATGCTGCCTGACCCGCTGAGTTACTCCAGCACTAAGTGTCTATCTTCTGTATAAACCAGCATTTGCAGTTCCTTTCTACACACAGGGCGGCACGGTGGTGCAACGGTAGAGTTGCTGCCTTACAGCGCTTGCAGCGCCAGAGATCCGGGTTTGATCCCGACTACGGGTGCTGTCTGTACGGAGTTTGTACGTTCTCCCCATGTCCGCGTGGGTTTTCTCCGAGATCTTCGGTTTCCTCCCACACTCCAAAGACGTACAGGTTTGTAGGTTAATTGGCTTGGTAAAAGTGTAAATTGTCCCTAGTGTGTGTAGGATAGTATTAATGTGTGGGGATAGCTGGTCGGTGCGGACTCAGTGGGCCGAAGGGCCTGTTTCCGTGCTGTGTCTCTAAACTAAACAAAAACTAAATGTGTGGTTACAATCTTTCCTGGATGACGAACGTGTGTCATTGTGTGTACAGAGTTTGCACGCTCTTCCTTGTGACTGTGATTTTTCTCTAGGTGCCCCGTTTTCTTCCCAAATTCCCAAAAATGTGCTGGAAGGTTAATTGGCGGCATTAAGTTGTGACGGTGTGGGCACAGTCAGGATTGATCACGGTCTCCAGCACTGTAAGGCAGCAAATCTACCACTGCGCTACCGTGCCACCAAAGATGTGCAGGTTTGTAGGTTAATTGGTTTCTGTAAATTGTCCCTAGTGTGTAGGATAGAACTAGTGCAAGGGCGATTGCTGGTTGGCGTGGACTCGGTGGGTTTAATGGCCGGTTTCCGCGCTGTATCTCTCAACCAAACCAAACTAAACTGTGTCCGAAGAAGGATCTGAACCCGAAACGTCACCTATCCTTTTTTTCCAGAGATGCTGCCTGACCTGCTGAGTTGCTCCAGTACTTTGTGTCTGTCAGGGTTTGTTGGCCCCTGTAAATTGCCCCTGGTGTGTACGGAATGGATGCGAATGTGGGATAACATGGAACTAGTGTGAGCGGGTGTTCTATGGTTGGTGCTCACTCAGTGGGCTGAAGGGCCAGTTTCCATGCTGTATCTCTAAACTAAACTAAAAGGAATACAGTCCGTCAGCCAGATGGTGAGGGGGTTTGCGTCTCTGAGCTACCTGTCACTTCCATTGCCTGCAGCTGTTGGGGTGACTTTAATTGAAGTGGTGGCACGTTTCGTAACAGAGTGAAGGGAAGGTAGGAGCTGATAGGAAAGGTACGATGAGGTGACCTCCCGACACACATACACAGCCTGCGGAGACCAGGGCTGGAACCAACTCCATTACATCCATCAGCATTCTGCTTGTGATGTATTTTTGTACAGAATGCCATCACCCTGCTCTAGGAAGGACGTCATAAAGCTGGATAGAATGCAGAGAAGATCTACCAAGATGTTGCTAGGACCCCAGAGCCTGAGGTATAGAGAGAGGTCGGGCAAGCTTGGACTTTATTCCTGGGAATGCAAAGTTTAAAGAGATGTGGACCAAATGCAGGCAAATGGGACTAGCTTAGATAGGGCACCTTGGTGAGCATTGGACGAGTTGGGCAGAAGGGCCTGCTTCTGTGCTGTATGACTCTAGGACTCTATGAATTAGAGGCAGGGCTGTCAGCAACACTTATCCACATGTTGGACACACACCCGATTACCTGGAGCTTTATATTCACAATGATGATTTAGACCATTGCCTTGATTTCACTGCACTCCTTCATTGCCTAAATCCACCTCCTAGAGGTCTACCAGCTCCAAGCTGGGCAACTGTGGATGGAGTTAGAAGCTAGCTCTACACTTTTAAGTTAGGTAGAGTTAATGGACAAGCATCATCTGTTGAGAGAGAAAAAGTGAGATACATCAGAACTGTTCAAGCATTTAAAAAAAAAACTAAAACTTGCAGATGTTAGAAGTCCGAAACAAAAACAAACCAGAGGACACAAAGTTCTCAAGTAACTTAGCAGATCAGGCAGCATCTCTGGCAAACATGGTTAGGTGACGTTTCAGGTTGGGGCCCTAGGTTCGGGTTGGGAACTTATCCATGTTCTTCAGAGAAGCTGCCTGACCTGCTGAGTTACTCCAGCACTTTGTGTCCTTTTGTGTATTAACCAGTATCCGCATTTCCTTCTTTCTACAAAAACAAACAATGCTGGACTTCCTCAGCAGGTCAGCCAGATTCTGTGGTGAGAGAAACAGGGTTAATGTCCCAGGTCAATCATATATTCCAATCAGGTTGTGGCGGGGCCACCATTCCTCCCCCATGGTTGCTGCCTGGGCTGCTGAGTGTATCCAGCATTTACTACTTCAGAGGTGGGATGTCTGCAAGAGATTGCTTGGGCTTCTCTGAAAGGACATGTGTTGCCTGCTCTTTGCAGAAGCCAGTCTGTTCTGCTGACTCTGATGGGCTGAAGGAAGAGTACATTCAGTCTCTCTTGGAGAACGATGTGCGGATGACATCTTTGAGATGGCAGTGAGCAGCAAACTGTGAGATGAGTGCATCCCTGACCCTGATGAGGCCACACGAGGTGTCATCTTTCAGAGGGGACACTCAACAAAGAACGGAAGCTTCTCCCTGGTGTGCCAATTGTCCCTATCATCCCTCAGCGTCCCGGACAGAACAGTGTTAATTAGAAAGTAGGCAGCGCACAAGATTCCAATTGATTAAACGTCTGTATAAAAGTTGACATTCCTCAAGTCGAATTCAGAGTAGTGTGGTATTTGTGAGTGTGCTGGCCTCCTTGTACACGAGTAAATAAAATGTGGCTGGAAAAGAGTGCATGTTGTCAGAGTCCTATATTATTCAGCGATGACAACCTCATGCCGGTAGTAGACAAGAGTTGCCACGATTCTGGCGCTGACAAAGTTACAAAAGTACACCGAACAGTACTCTGTCCCCCTTTACATTCTCGGCACTCCCCCGCCGGTCCACCCTTTGTTCTCGGTGGCCCCTCAACACCACCATATTGTGTTAATAATGGGAAGGGCATCCCAGTAATTTTTAATATTGAGGAAGACTCCACATGAACTGTTTTGGTTGGGGCATTGCATTATGTATTGGTGTTCCCATTGTTCTGCTAATGTTGGTAGTGAGCCTCATTTGTGTATTCATTTTGGAAAGGGGTTTGCATTCATGTGTTGAGGTTGGCTTGTCCATGTTAATGTTGAAAAGGGCTCCTTATTAACCTGGGAGCATTGGGTAGGGCATTCGGGCAGTCTGTTATTGTTTCGTTGTTTGGCCTAATGTCAATGTCCACTGTAGTGCTACAGCGGTGTGTGTTGTTGGATAGTGCACCACATTAATATCTTGACATTGTGAAGGTGTGTAAATATTGGTAGGGTTCTCAGTTAAACTCGTAATTTTGGCTTGAGTTTCCCATTAATGTGTAAACATTGATTTGGGTTCCCATGAATGTATTAATATTGGGTACAACGTTTCACTGGAGTGCTCAGGTTATATAGCCAGTCCACGGTGTGCTAATGTCTAGTACAGCTCCCAAACAAGATATTAATTTTGAGTAGAATCCCCTATTGGAGCAATAACGGGTCATGTTTCACAATAACCTGTTAATATTTGGGAAAGCTCTCCCTAATGTAAAATATTATACAAAGCTCATTGTTGCATAGATGTGTGGTATGAATTCTCCATTATTAATACTGTGCAGAGTTCCCCATTAATCTGTCACCCTCTTAGTGTAATAATATTGAATAGAATTCCCCAGTAATGCTCCACATCAATATTGTTAATAATGGGCAGATCTTTCCACTAATCTGTCAATTTCAGAGGACTTTTCATTAATATGTCAGTGAGTGGCAGCATTTCCCAATTGTTTATCAATCGTGGGCCAGGTTCCACATTAATCTGTCAAATTGGACAGAGCTCCCCATTAGTCTCCAACATTTGCTGAGGTTATCCATCGGTCTGTTCAGATTGCGAAGGGCTCCACATCAGTTTGTTCAGTCTGCATGAGATCCCTCCTAATCTATTACCTTTGGTTGGTCTTCCTGTTAATGTGTTAAGGTTGAATTGGGCACCCATTAGGTCACATTAATGAGTTGATACTCAGTAGTTGCCAATTAGTCTGTTACTCTTGGGTAGAATTTCAAACTAATGTGCAAACATTGGACGCGATCCCCCATTACTCTGCTAATTTAGATTTTAATTATGGTGCGTTAAGGTTTGATTGGTCTTCCATTGGAGTGTTATATTGGACTGGGGTCACCATTGACCTGTTAATATGTCTCGTTTGTATCACCTCATCTGTATAACCTATTAACTGCCAGGCATAAGGAGCTGACAGTTGAATCTTGTATTCAGCATTGTTGCCAATAATGTGTCCTCCTGACCTATTCGACACTTAAAGCAGAGTTTTCTGTAAATTCGTTTTGTACTAGCTGCATTAGCTGCCCCTCCTCCAGCTTTCTTTCTCCTGCCTACAATCATTCTGAAGAAGGGTTCCAACCTCAAGCGTCACCTATGCATGTTCTCCACATGCGCTGACTGACCTGCTGAGTTTACTCCAGCACTTTGTGTCTTCTTTTGTGAACCAGCATCTGCAGTTCCTTGTTTCTACATTTCTCTGTTAATATGAAGCTGGGCTCACTATTTGTTGTGGTAATGTTGGGCAGGGTTCCCATTAACACAACAGTTCATTAGGCCTGGTCAATGGTGAGTTAATGGGAACCCTGTTAATTTTCAGCATAGCTTATTATTTATGTGTTAATAATTAGTAGGGCTGCTGATTAATTTGTTCATGTTGAGCATGGGTCCATGATAACATGATACCAGTGGGTGGGGTCTCATTGATATGCTAAAGTTGGCAAAGGCTGCACATTCAAGTTGTAATGATGAGTAGGCCCAACAATTTAGCTGCGTGCATTATTTATGTAATAAGGTTAGGTGCCACATCAATGTGCTGATATTCGGTAGCACTTCCAAAACATGTGATATATTGTGTAAGGCTCACCATAATTGTAATACATTTTATAAGGCTTGACAATTATGTGATAAACTTTTTCCCAATTCCATAATGCATCATGCAGTGCATGGTCTCCATTAATTTGATACATTGGGTCAGCTCATCATTATTGTGTGAATATTCACCCCAATAATGTGCTAAATCGTGGTTGGGGGGGTGGGGGGGGGGGGCACCTGTTAATGTGATCACTTGTCCATTTTGTGATATCGTGCACACAACTTACCATTAATGTGAGATATTGTTCAGGGCAACCCCAATAATGTGATGTATTATGTAGGATACCTGTTAACGCGATATCTTGCGTATGGATCACTATTAATGGACGACATTGTGTAAAGCTCCCCATGATGATGTGATATTTTGTGTGGGGCCCCACATTAATGCAATATATTATGTTGATTTCAATATTTTGAAATGTTAAGGGACGGTGATTTATGTGATATATTAGTTTGTAGAATTGCACATTGATGAGATCAATTCTGTGAGGTTATGCGTTATTGTGATATGTTTTGTGTGTATTATATACATGTATATATATATATATATCGGTGTGATATGGCGTGTATGGCTTTAAAATAATGTGGCATATTGTGTTAAGCTTCCCAATAATGTGTTATATTGTGCACCAGTCTCCACTAATGTTATAAGTTATGCTGGGCTCACAAATAAAATAATACAAATTGTGTAGGGCTCTCCATTATTCTGATGTATTGTGTGTAGGCAATAATATGGTGTACTATGCAGGACTACTTGCAAATGTAATATATTGTGTAAGGCTATCCAATAACATGATGTAGTTCGCTGTCCTCACTATTAGTGTGACTTATCGTGCAAGGATCTCCATTAATGTGATATTATGTTTAGTGTTCACCAATTGTTATATTGTGTCTGCATCATGATGTGTAATGTATTCTGCAGTACTTCCCATTAATACAGTATATTTTGCAGGATTGCAGTAAGGTGATATTTGTACAGAGTTCTCAATTATTGTGATGCATTGTGTAGGGCTCTCCATGAATCTGTTGATTTTTGGGTAGGGCTCTCCATTATTGTGTAAGTATTGTATTGAGCTCAACACTCAACCATTAATTGTGGCGAGGTTGCCTCAATGGTCTGTTATTGTTGGGCAGGTTTCCACATTAAAGTTAAAATGTTCTGGATCCATCCTTTTATTTGGGCTGCCCATAGGTTTGTCAATGTTGGGTATTGCTCCCATCAGGATGTTGATATTGTTCAGGGCTCCTATTATTGTGTTAGCTTTTGGTATGGTTCCACATTAATGTGTCAATATAAGGTAGGGCTTGCCATTAAGGAGGTAATGATGGTGCTCGTATTAAAGAGCAGGTATTGGGAAAGGTGCCCCAGTAGCATAACAATGTTCAGTTTGTTTTTCTATTAATGCTTAATGTTGCCCCATTGGCTAGGATTCCTCTTTAATGTGTTACATGTTGGATCTCTTTAGTTTAGCATTAATGGGTAGGAATTGCCATTAATGTTTCAATGTTGGGTAGAGTACCCAGTGATATAAATAGTCATAGAGCATGGGAACAGGCCGTTCGGCCCAACACTGCCCACACTAACCAATGTGCTCCATTAACACTAGCCCCACTTTCCTGCATTTGGCCCATATCCCTCTAAATCTATCCTATCTATCTGTCCATATGTTGTAATAGTACCTGGCTCAACTACCTCCTCTGGCAGCTCTTTCCACATACTCACCATCCTTTGTGTGTAAAAAACCCCCCCTCAAGTTCCTATTAAATCTTTCCCACCACACCTTAAACCTGTGTGCCCTGGTTCGTGATTCCCCTGCTCTGGGTAAAAGACTGTGTATTTACCCTATATATTACTCTCATGGTTTTATATACCTTTATAAGGTCTCCCCTCATCCTCCTGCACTCCAAGGAATAGAGTTCAGGCCTTCGAGTCCTGGCAAATGTTAATATTGTTACTTGTGTTAATGATGAACTGACAGTGGGATTGTTTCCACATTGTAGGAAACAAGTGGAATATACTTCTCCCACCAACGGTACATCGAGTAAATAGACCCCAGTTTTATTTTTGACCTCAGCAGGTATCCCTGTACAATTCATTGTATGGAAGGGTGTTTATGTGAAGCTCATTGTGAATGTAATATAATTTACTACTATACAGTCACTATAAAATAGCTTTTGTCTGCCAAACTTATGTTGACTTGTTTAACAACTGAGTGGTAACATGTGTAGGAAAAAAAACCTGCAGATGCTGTTTTTGAATCGAATGTAGACACAAAACGCTGGAGTGGCTCAGTGGGTCAGGCAGCATCTCAGGAATTCCTTCTCTCCCAAGATGCTGCCTGACCTGCTGAGTTGCTCCAGCATTTTGTGTCTACATGAGTGGTAACATATTGGAATATATTGTAAAGCAACTGCTCTATACTCTGCTCCCTGAATTAATTGCGCTCCCAGAGACCTGCCAAACACCTTTTTTTAATAGCTTGTAGCATTAGTTGATTATCAAATTTATTTTTCTGGTTGCTGTTCTGTAGGACATGTTTTCATTGAGTTCTGCATTATCAACTATCAGGTACGAATTATATACTTGCCATTCGCAATATGTGGTTAGAAGCTCTCTGGGTTAAACTCTGGGCGGCACGGTAGCGCAGCGGTAGAGTTGCTGCTTTACAGCGAATGCAGCGCCGGAGACTCAGGTTCGATCCTGACTACGGGTGCTGCACTGTAAGGAGTTTGTACATTCTCCCCGTGACCTGCGTGGGTTTTCTCCGAGATCTTCGGTTTCCTCCCACACTCCAAAGACGTACAGGTATGTAGGTTAATTGGCTGGGTAAATGTAAAAATTGTCCCTAGTGTTAATGTACGGGGATCGCTGGGCGGCACGGACTTGGAGGGCCGAAAAGGCTTGTTTCCGGCTGTATATATATGATATGATATGATGAGTATTCAGTTGTGTCAATGTGGGGAAGGGCTCCTGACTAATGTGTTAATATTGGGTATGGTTCATCATTGATGTGTTGTTTCAGTCCCTCCATTGGTGTTCATCCTGTGGGTGGAGCAGTTATCTCACAGTGCCAGAGAACCGGGTTCAATCCTGCCCTCGAGTGTTGTCTGTGTGGTGTTTGTACATTCTCCCCGTGACCATGTGAATTTCCTTTTGGGTGCTCCAGTTTCCTCCCACATTCCAAAGATGTGCGGGCGTGTAGGTTAAATGGCTTCTGTAAATTGTAAGTGTGTAAGGTGCGAAAGTGGGATAATATTGAACTAGTCTACTGGTGATCGATGGTCGGTGTGGACTCGATGGGCCGAAGGTATCTCTAAAACTAAACTACATTATTCTGCCAGCATCTGGAAGGGTTCCCTAGAAATGTGTTGTCACGGGGACGATTTGCCAAATCTTCCCGCCATGTTCCCACCACCATCTCCCACTCCTGCTCACATGGATATGTAGGGATATTGATCCTGTGTAGGTAGGGTAGATTAGTTTAACCTGGCATCATGTTCAATGTGGGCTGAAGTGCCTGTTCCTGTGCTGTACTGCTCCATGTTCTATATGGAAGGGGCACCAGGGAGAGCATTAATAAAGTGAAGACTTCACTAGAGAGTTAATTAATATTGAGAAAGGACTCCTCACAAATTCATACTTTGAAGAGCTACCCAGCAGTACTCGTTAGGGACAATTTACAGAAGCTAATTAACCTACAAACTTGCACTTCTTTGGGATGTGGGAGGAAACCGGAGAATCCGGAGAAAACTCGCACGGTCACTCGCAGTGGAATGTAAAAACTCCTCACAGACAGCATCCAAGGTTAGGATCAAACCCGGGTCTCTGGTGCTGTAAGGCAGCAACTCTAACACTGTGCTGCCTCCCCAAGTATTTTCTGGTAGTTTGTCTTTGTCTGGAGGTTCTCGCTGGGAAATTGTTTAGACACCCCAGGATCTTAGCACGATATTACCCAGATAAGAAAGTGTGGTTCTGAAAGAAATAGCCAAGCTGCGAACACCGTGTTTAAAAGCTGGATGTCCTTATCCTTTCCAGCTTTTGATGAGCCCTCTCTGAGTCCGACCTGTGCTTGCATTCTGAGGTTCCTGGCAGTGGGTGGCAGGATCTTTCCATTACAGAACTGTTTAACCTCGGGCTTGGTGAGATTCTGCATGGTCAGGTGCCGGGCTCCAACGCTGGGCTACGACCGTCTGAATGAGCCATCGATTATATGACACCGAGATCAGACCTGCCAACTGTGTGCTCCCTTCACGTTTAATGATCGTCATGTAATCAGTGTCAGATGGAACTTGCTTGAAGTCATTGAGTGCTGGGGCCGTATTAACATAATCCTTTCGAAGTACTCAGCCCATCACAAAGCTCCCAGGTTGGCTGTCAGCTACTCTACTTTGTGTCCGACCCCCTTACCTCTGGTCTACAGTCGGTGTGGGAGAAGGTTGCTGATGGGCAGTCCTTTCCTTCCTCCCCTCCCTCACTGGCAGGGTTTCTCCACTTCAATTCAATGTGCCGCCTTATGAAATAACAGCCATTCAGGCCATTCAGCCATCGAAGCTCTGCCACGGAACATAGACCATAGAAAGATAGCACAGGAACAGGCCCTTTGGTCCACAATATCTGTGCCAAACATGATGCCCTGCTAAACTAATCTTATCTGCATGCAACCCTCCAATCTCTGCATATGCATGTGCCTATCTAAAAGCCACAAATGCCTCTAGAGTATCTGCCTCCACTACTACCCCCAGCAGTGTGTTCCAGGCACTCATCATCCTCTGTGTGTAAAAACAAAACTTGCCCCATACATCTCCTTTAAACTTTGCCCTTCTCGCCTTAAAACTATGCCTTCTAGTCTTTGACACTTCCACCCTGCAGAAAAAAATAGTTCTGACTGTCTGCCGTGTCAATATCTCTCATAATTTTATATACTTCTATCAGGTCTCACCGCAAATTCCAATGTTCTAGAGAAAACTTGGGGTGGCGCAGCGGTAGAGTTGCTACCTCACAGCGCCAGAGACCCAGTTTCGATCCTGATTACGGGTGCTGTCTGTGTGGAGTTTCTACATTCTCCCCATGACTGTGTGGGTTTTCTCTGGGTGCTCCAGTTTCCTCCCACAGTCCGAGGTTTGTAGGTTAATTGACTTCTGTAAATTGTCCCTCGGGTGTGAGATAGTACCAGTGTACGGGCGATTGTTGGTCAGTGTGGGCTGATGGGCCTGTTTCCATATTGGATCTCTGAATTAAACTAAAACAATCGATGTCCAACTTCTCCTTGTAGCTAATACCCCTAATACAGGTAGCGTTCTGGTAAACCTATCCTGCACATTCTCCAAAGCCTCCACATCCATTCTGTAATGGGGTGATCAGAACGGCACACAATATTCCAAATGCAGCCGAACAAATGCCTTGCAGAGCTGCATTATGACTTCTTGGCTCTTACACTCGGTGCCCTGACCACTGAAGGTGAGCAAACAGTAAGCCTTCTTTACCACACTGTCTACTTGTGCTACCACTTTCTCTGGGAGCATTGGAGGCTGAGAGGCGACCTAATAGAGGTTTATAAGTTCTAGGAGCAGAATTAGGCCATAAGGCCCATCAAGTCTACTCTGCCATTCAATCATGGCTGATCTATCTTTCCCTCTCAACCCTATTCTCCTGCCTTCTCCCCATAGTCCTGGGCCCCCAATCTAATCAAGAATCTGTCAATGTCCACCTTAAATATATCCATTGACTTGACCTCCACAGCTGCCTGTGGCAATGAATTCCGTAGATTTAGCATCCTCTGGCTAAAGTAATTCCTCCTCATCATTCTAAAGGTACGTCCTTTGATTGTGTGGCTATGGATTCTGGTCCTGGACTCTCCCACTAGGGGAAACATCGTCTTAACATTCGCTCTCTTCGGACCTTTTGCCATTCACTCAGTATATACATGATGAGGGGCATAGCTAAGCTTTTTTTCCCCTCGAGATTGGAAAAAGACAAATACTGGAGGGCCATAGATTTAAGGTGAGAAAGGGAAAGTTGAAAGGAGGTTTGCGGCAGGTTTTTACACACAAGGTGCCTGGCATGCACTGCCATGGGAGATGGAAGCAGATTCGATGGCAATGTTTCAGAAGCTTTTAAACGGAGACGGGATGGATGGATGGAGGCCTTGTGCAGGTAGATGTGCAGTTTAAATTGGTATCTTGGGCAGCACATAGGGCCTGTTCCTGCGTACTGTACTAGTGGGATAGCACGGTGGCGCAGCAGTTGAGTTGCTGCCTTACAGTGCCAGAGACCCGGGAGAGATCCTGACTACGGGTGCTGTCAGCACGGAGTTTATACATTCTCCCCGTGACCACTTGGGTTTTCTCTGGGTGATCCAGTTTCATCCCACACTCCTGAGACATTCAGGTTTGTAGGTTAATTGGTTTTGGTAAAGATTGTAAATTGTCCCTGGTGTGTAGGATAGTCAAGTCAAGTCAAGTCAAGTCAATTTTATTTGTATAGCACATTTAAAAACAACCCACGTTGACCAAAGTGCTGTACATCTGATTAGGTTCCAATCGGAAAAAAAAGAAACATACAGTAGCACGCAAACAGTTCACAACGCCTCCTCAATGAGCCTCAAACGCTAGGGAGTAGAAATAGGTTTTGAGCCTGGACTTAAAGGAGTCGATGGAGGGGGCAGTTCTGATGGGGAGAGGGATGCTGTTCCACAGTCTAGGAGCTGCAACCGCAAAAGCGCGGTCACCCCTGAGCTTAAGCCTAGACCGCGGGTGTCTAGTGTTAGTGTACGTGAATTGCTGGTCAGTGTGGACTCAGTGGGCCAAAGGGCCTGTCTCCATGCCGTATCTCTAAACTAAACTAGGTTCTGTGTTTTATTTTCAATGACTTTAGACCACCAAATAAGGTTACCAGAGGACTTTGAGTTGGGCCTCATTGAAACACTGCAGGAGGCCACACTCTGACAGTTCAGAGTGGGAGTGGGATTGTAAGTGACAACAGGAATTTTGGGACTGCCCTGTAAACGGAACGTAGGCATTTTGCAAAACAGTCAGCCAATCTGCATTTGATTTCTGCATTGTAGAGGAGATTAACTTCGTTAACACTGAATGCTGGAGCTGAGGGTAGAGTTGGGGAAAGTAGGTGAGATGCAGACTATGTTACAAGATGCAACTATGTTACAAGAAAGATGTGATTCGGGAGGACATTTCCAAGGTACGTGTGGATAGTCTCACCAGCAGAGCAGATACATTGGAGGTCGAGGGAGAATGTTTACCGACTGCAGGGTGTGAGGAAGTAGATTCAAGTGAGCAAGGAAGATGGCAGGGCTCTGGGGAGTGTTGTAGAGCAGCAGGATCTAGGAATGCAGATAATAGATCCTTGCTGGTGGCATCACAGGTACATTGGGTGGTCAAAGAGGCTTTTGGCACATTGGCCTTCATCAGTCAGTGTATAGAATACAGAAGTTGGGAGGTCATGTTGAAGTTGTACAACACATTGGTGAGGCCCTATTTAGAATATTGTGTTCAGTTTTGGTCACCCTGTTATGGGAAAATTGAGGTTAAGATGGAAAGGGTGCAGAAAAGATTTATGCAAATGTTGCCAGGACTCCAGGGCCTGTGCTGGAGGGAGAGGTTGAGCAGGCTACGACTTTATTCCTTGGAGCACAGGAGGATGAATCGTGAGCTTGTAGATGTGTACAAGATCATGAGAGGAATAGATAGGGTAAGTGCACAGAGTCTTTTGCCCAGAGTTGGGGAATCGAGAACCAGAGGACATGGGTTAAGGTGAAGGGGGAAAGATTTAATAGGAATCTGAGGGGTAACTTTTTCACACAAAGGTGATGGATGTATGGGATGAGTGGCCAGAGGAGGTAGTTGAGGCAGGGATTATTGCAATGTTTAAGAAACAATTAGACATGTACATGGATGGGACATATTAGGGGGATATGGGCCAAATGCAGGCAGGTGGGACAAGTGTAGATGGGACATGTTGGTTGGTGTGGCCTGTATCCACGCTGTATGACTCTATGACTAAGAGGATTAGCCAGAAAACTACCCACCCTTCACAACCTCCTCACTTTGATCTGAATTCCCTTCACATCAACCACGGCCAGAGAGCTTGTGGATTGCTAAATCATGGTGTGGCTTGTCTGTCGACGTGTATTCCAGCTGTAAACTCCCAGGACGGTCTGCTGAGAGAAACCACCGCTGTCAGACACAACAAGACAAATGGCTGCTGAAGCCCACAACATGTGCCTCGGCATTGACAGATCGCAGGGAGCTGTCCTCAACTTGGCAGACACGCTTAATTTACAATTAATAAATCTGAATAAAATATTTTTCCTTTCATTATCGGCGTCGACTAGCTGACAGCTGCGGTGACAGGAAGGGTTAGGACTGAGGAGAATAACCTGTTAAAATCCTATCTGATTCCACCTGCAGTCAATCATTTTATTTTTTTTTGCACCGGAATTTTTGTAAATGAGTCCCTGACAGAAATTAAAGCTGTCGTCTGCCTTTTCCATCCGTTTTCGCCAAAGTCGACGTCAAAATGCTTGTTTAAATCTGTAGCAATTTTTTTTCTTCCCTGTTTGGGTGTCTTGTATTATTTGGATCCCATCATTCTCTGCATGAACAAAGATTATGCTTATAAATGGCTTTCACAGCCATGGCTTGCTGCAAAGTATCTCGCAGTCTCTGTCATATTGTTGTTGTGATGAAGGAAACAAGGCTGATGATAAGTGCTCGGTCCCCGAAAAAGCAATGAGGTGATAAAATTATAAGATAAAAAGATGATGGACATTGGGGGTTAAATATTTGTCCAGCCATTGGAGAGAACTTTCCTGTGTGTCTGGACATCAAAGAGACTGCTCACGATGAAATCTTGAGCAAAGAAACAACTTGCTGGAACAACTTGACGGGTCAGGAAGTATCTGATGAGGGAAATGGACAGACAACATTTCCGGTTGGGATCCCTCTTCAAACTGATTGAGGTAGACTGGAGAAAATTGGTAAGGAGAGATGAGGGGAAAGGGTGGGACAAAAGTTGGCAAGTGATGGGTGGACAGAGGTGAAGAGGGTTGAGGGCAGAAGGGTAGAGATAGTAACGAGGCCTAGAGGTGAAATGGAGACAAAGGGGTGCCAGTTAAGGAAGACGTTTCGGGTTAGGATATTTCTCCTGTAATGGATTAGTGTCTCATTGGAATGATGGCACCTCACTAAGATGATATGTCTATTGCTTGTTGCCAAATAGAACAGTTTAGTACAAAAACGGGGCCCTTTGGCCCACAATGTCCATGCCATATGTGATACCATTTAAACTAAATAAGGGATGACCTTATAGAGATGTATAAAATCATGAGAGGAATAGATAGAGCAAGTACATAGTCTTTTACCCAGAGCAGGGGAATCGAGAACCAGAAAACATAGGTTAAGGTGAGAGGGGAAAGATTTATTAGAAACTTGAGGGCCAACTTTTTTTTTAACACAAAAGCTGGGTATATGGATCCAGCTGCTGGAGGAGGTAGTTGAGGCAGGTACTATCAAACGTTTAAGAAACATTTTGACAGGTACATGGATGGGATAGGATAGAAATGCTGCCTGTCCTGCTGAGTTACGGCAGCATTTTGTGTCTATCATAGATGGGACATGTTAGTTGGGGTGGGCAAGTTGGCTGAATGGTCTGTTTTCATTCTGTGACTCTATGACTCTGTAATTAGTTGACAGCACAGTATTTCTAGCAAGTTCATTTTTTCTAAAGCAATTTAACTTCTTAAATTTGTTGTCTTTAATCATTTTTGTTAAAGACATGTTCTGAAATTCTCAGTCATGTTAGTTGTACAAGGAAACTGTGCGATTTCCACAGAACACAAATGTTGCAGGTCTTCTTGTGATATTCTTCCTCAGTGTTTACAGTCAACTGTAATTAAGGCCTGTGTGAGAGATGTGATATTGAAAAAAGGAAGATTGATTGTGGATTTCTTCCTCTTTTGTGTTCTAGAGAACAGGAAAAGTACAGTACAGGAAAAAGTCTGTCTGCCCATAATGTCTATGCCAAACATGATGCCAAATTAACCAACCCCATCATGTCTGAACATGATCCATATCCCTCCATTCCCTGCAGGTTCTTCTGCCTGTCCAAATGCCTCTTAAATGCCACTATTGGGCTGCTTCCACCAACTACTCTTTCCCTTCCCGGCAGAGCTGCTGCCTTAAAGCCCCAGAGACCCGGGTTTGATCCTGACTGCGTGTGCTGTCTGTACGGTGTTTGTACGTTTTCCCAGTGACCACGTGGGTTTTCTCCGGGAGCTCTTGTTTCCTCCCACACTCCAAAGGCACATAGGTTAATTGGCTTTGGTTTTAAAAAAATGTACGTTGTCCCTGGTGTGTGTAGGATAGTGTTGGTGCACAGGGATCGCTGGTTGGCGCGGACTCGGTGGGCCGAAGAGCCTGTTTCTGCGCTGTATCTCTCGTCTAAAGGGAGGGGATGAATTTGAGGAGCTGTGAGAACCTAAAGGGTCTGCTCCCCAGACAGCAAAGGTTTCCTGGATTATGTTCACTTGGCAACATCCAAAGGTTGCAAAATGTACGATCAATAGGAAAATCACAAATGCAATTATTGTCAGGAAGCTGTCTGATAAACATTCTGAAAGCTGTACAGAAAATACAACAGATCCCCGGCTATGAATAATGAATACCTGCTTTCTAATTAGATATCCTGTCCATTTCCTCCTTTACCTGGTTCATTGCTGAGCAGTTTAATTTATCTCTGAACAGCTCAGAGTGAAAGCTCTGATAATGGCAAATGGTGAATCTTTGGCCAGCTTTGTTCTTTCGCAGTTCAGAGGGGGCAGTACTAAGGACATCGAAATCTTCTGCGTCCTGGGTCGAAGACAGACAGGCCAGAGTCTACGGCCCAAAGTCGTGGATCAAGGACAAAAGGTTCTTCACACGGAAAGCAAAATCATTAGCCAGGATTAATGACTTGGTTAGACTGAAGAAAATAAGCAGGAAGAGGGGAGAATGAAGAGCAACCAAATGAGTAAATAAATGGGTTACCTTACTAAGGTGCTCAACTATAAAGTGATGAAATGACATCAAAGACAATTAAACAAGTGAGGAGAGAGGGGGGCAAGAACAGAGAAAAAGGGTGACAGTCCCAGATACAATCTCGCAGAGTCTGAATGGGGAAAGCTAATGAAGCAAGAAAGTAAAACAATAAGTGGCAAATGCTAAAGATTGACAATGAAATTGGATTTCATTTGGTAGTGTCTTCTCAGTAGTTCTCACATATAATATTGGTCAGCATTGATTTTTATTTTCTGCTATTATCAGTGTGATTTTTGAGCTTGGTTCTGTGTAATCCCTCTATCTGATGCTCAGAAAAACTGCAAACGCATGAGGTGTTTTTTGTATTATTGGACTTCTGCCCCTGGCCTGCAGACCCAGTTTCATCTGGTGTAACTCAGCAGGTCAGGCAGCATCTTGGGAGAGAAGGAATGGGTGACGTTTCGGGTCGAAACCCTTCTGAAGAAGGGTCTCGACCCGAAACGTCACCCATTCCTTCTCTCCTGAGATGCTGCCTGACCTGCTGAGTTACTCCAGCATTTTGTGAATAAATCGGCAGCATCTGCAGTTATTTTCTTATACAGTTTCATCTGGTAGTACGTTGAGGTAACATTGTCTTCCTTGAATGCTGTGCTATCTTCTTTGCACTGTTACGCCTCAGTTCAATGTGATGGTACAACACTAACTGTTGTTAATTTAACCCTATGTTTTTGCTGTTGAATACTCCAGTGGCCCCGGGCTGCAGGTAATAATCGGGCTACACTTGGGTTCTTCACTTTTCTTTAGTCGCCCGCAATCAAGACTCAACATGCAGTCTCCAGGAGACTGTGTGCGCGGTCTGGACGCGGCCTGCAGTGGCGCAGAGTGGTGGAGCAGCGGCGGAGGGCACCTACAGCTTAGATTGGCCCGGCCGACCCTGCAACACGGCCAACGGGCCTTTTTGGCCAGCTGCAACTTGGACTTTGAAAATGGCACCAAAACCTGGCGACTCTTGTATGTGGTCTGTAGTACATGTACCTCAGTCCATGTGTTAATGAAGAACCATTGAACCACATGTCCATCAGGGGACTTTGTGTGCTAAGTCCCCAATACAACAATTGCCGAAATTAATGTGGAGTGAGACTAACTAACCAAAATCCCACGCAATAATAATAACAATACAATGAGTAGAAACATCAGCGTCTGAAAAGCCTTCAAGTTTAGAATGCTCTGCTGTTCATGGTTAACACCACAATACACAGCTGACATTATTCCACTGCCGTAAGCTTGCCCGCAGCAGGGATGGGACACTCGAGCGCAGAATTTTGCTGCTCAGTGGATCTTTTGTACAAGCTCATACAACAGTGCAATCATGATCAAATGCTGGCTACACCCTGTGCATTATTAGTGCATTGATATCCTAGGTACAGTGCCTACAATGAATACAGTGAATACAATGGGCTCCTTTTGAATAAGTTCTCCTCCTCTCTGGCAGTAGTTCACAGAGACCCTCTCTCGCTGTTCCACCTATCACTTGCCAGGTTTTGGCCCTCAACCTCTCTCTTCCAATTTTCTTCTTCCTCCCTATCAGTCTGAAGAAGAGCAATTCTAAAGCAGCAAGGATTGCCTTGTCAATGGCAGTGTTTGTCTCCACACCCAAGTGACTTGCGGAGAGGAAGAGGAAATAAATAGCAGGCTGTGGACAAACATAACAGTCCCTGGAAGCCTTGGTAAGATTTTGACACGAATCGCATCTGGCAGTCACTAAGGAGTAGTCTGCGGGCCACACAGATCTGGGTGTTAGGCAGCACTTGTCAGTGGGGCCCATTGGCTACAACAACAACTCCCAGAGCAGTCAGTCAACACAGAAAAGGCCCGGAAGTGCCTCACAGGAGTGTTAGCGTGGGATCACAGCCGATGCGTGTTGACAGGGAGATGTCAGACCAAGTTCAGAGGTAAGTTCCAAGGACTGTCCTAAAGCGGATGGGAGAGATGCGAAGGACTAAGGCGGGTGGGCATTGATAAGCACAGAAGATGCTGCAGTAACTCTGTGGGTCAGGCAGCATCTCCAGAGAGGTGACATTTTGGGTCGAGACCCTTCTTCAGATTGAGAGTCAGTGGGGGAGGGAAACTAGAAGTATGAAAAGGTTCAAAATGAATCAGAGCCGGCAACAATGACCAAGGAAAGGTGGAGCCCACAATGGTCCATCGTTGGCTGTGGAAGAGGTGATCACGAGGGAATATGAACAGTGAAACTAGCAGGATAATGAGCGGGGGGGGAGGGGGGGGGGGGAGGGGGGGGGAGAGAGAGCAAGGGTAACTTGAAATTAGACAAATCAATATTCATATCGCTAGGTCGTAATCTGCCCAAGATATCGGACATAGATATAGGACATAGATAATGGTGGGGTAGGGGATGTCAGGGCTGTTACAAAGGGCCAGAGGTGAAGGCACGCTATGCTGGAGAAAGCGGCCACAACAAACAGTGTTATAGACAATAGACAATAGGTGTAGGAGTAAGCCATTCAGCCCTTTGAGCCAGCACCACCATTCAATGTGATCATGACTGATCATTCTCAATCAGTACCCCGTTCCTGCCTTCTCCCCATACCCCCTGACTCCGCTATCCTTAAGAGCTCTATCTAGCTCTCTCTTGAATGCATTCAGAGAATTGGCCTCCACTGCCTTCTGAGGCAGAGAATTCCACAGATTCACAACTCTCTGACTGAAAAAGTTTTTCCTCATCTCAGTTCTAAATGGCCTACCCCTTATTCTTAAACTGTGGCCCCTTGTTCTGGACTCCCCCAACATTGGGAACATGTTTCCTGCCTCTAACGTGTCCAACCCCTTAATAATCTTATACGTTTCGATAAGATCTCCTCTCATCCTTCCAAAAGTGTTTGGCTTCAACAAAACCTAAGAAGCTCAACGCCACTCAAGACATAGCAGCCCTCTTGATAGGCACTCCATCCACAACCATTCACACTCTCCACCACAGTAGCAGGAGTTTGTATCATCTACAAGTTGCGTTGCAGCACCTCTGCAGCACTGCACCTCCATGCGCATCTTTCAAACCACCTACCTCCTACCAGCTGGAAGGACAAGGGCAGCAAAAAGCATGGGAAACACCACGATTTGGGAGTTGCCCTCCAAGTCACGCACCATCCTGACTTGGAAATGCATTGTCATTCCTTCATCATCGCTGGGTTTTTCACTTGTTACATTTTTGAGGATGCAACAAGTAATATGGACAAGGGAGAGCCAGTGGATGTAGTGTACCTGGACTTACAGAAAGCATTTGATAAGGTCCCACACAGGAGATTAGTGGGCAAAATTATAGCATATGGTTTTGTGGGTAGGGTACTGACATGGATAGAAAATTGGTTGGTAGACAGGAAACAAAGAGTAGGAATTAACAGGTAACTTTCACAATGGCAGTCTAGTGGGGTACTGCAGGGCTCGGTGCTGGGACCGCAGCTATTTACAATATACGTTAATGATTTAGATGAAGGAATTAAAAGTAATATTAGCAAATTTGCAGATGACACAAAGCTGGGTGGTAGTGTGAACTGTGAAGAGGATGCTATGAGGATGCAGAGTGACCTGGACAGGTTGAGTGAGTGGTCAGATGCATGGCAGATGTAGTTTAATGTGGATAAATGTGAGATTATCCACTTTGGTGGCAAGAACAGGAAGGCAGATTATTATCTGAATGGTGTCAGGTTAGGAAAAGGGGAAGTACAATGAGACATGGGTGTCCTAGTACATCAGTCACTGAAAGTAAGCATGCAGGTACAGCAGGCAGTGAAGAAAGCTAATGGCATGTTGGCCTTCGTAACAAGAGGAGTTGAGTATAGGAGCAAAGATGTCCTTTTGCAGTTGTACAGGGCCCTTGTGAGACCACACCTGGAGTATTGTGTGCAGTTTTGGTCTCCTAATTTGAGGAAGGACATTCTTTCTATTGAGGGAGTGCAGCCTAGGTTCACGATGTTAATTCCCGGGATGACGGGACACTCATACGATGAAAGAATGGAGCGACTGGGCTTGTATTCACAGGAATTTAGAAGGATGAGAGGGGATCTTATAGAAACATAAAATTATTCAGGGATTGGACACGCTAGATGCAGGAAACATGTTCCCGATGTTGGGGGAGTCCAGAACCAGGGGCCGCAGTTTAAGAATAAGGGGTAGGCCATTTAGAACTGAGATGAGGAAAAACATTTTCACCCAGGGAGTTATGAATTTGTGGGATTCTCTGCCTCAGGAGGCAGTGGAGGCCAATTCACTGGATGCATTCAAAAGAGAGTTACATAGAGCTCTTAGGGGTAGCGGAATCAAAGGGTATGGGGAGAAGGCAGGAATGGACTACCGATTGTGGATGATCAGCCATGATCACATTGAATGGCGGTGCTGGCTCGAAGGGCCTAATGGCCTACTCCTGCACCTATTTTCTATGTATCTATCTATGTATCTTTGGGTCAAGATCCTGAACTCCCTCCCTCACAACATTGTGGGTATACCCACACCTTAAGGCTTGCTGCAGTTCAAGAACCAACTAACCTACAAACCTGTACATCTTTGGAGTATGGGAGGAAACCGGAGCACCTGGAGAAAGCCCATGCGGTCACAGGGAAAATGTGCAAATTCTGTATAGACAGCACTCGTGGTCAGGATCAAACCCGGGTCTCCTGCGCTATAAGGCAGCAACTTTACCGCTGCGCCACTGTGCCACTCTAAATGCTGGCTCAGCCTGCAAAGGCCACATCCCGTGAATTAATTTAATAAAAAATATTCAGGTCAAGGATGAGAACTCTTAAATGGAGGCATGGAATTGATGTGATGCAGTGAGGATAGGGTGGGGAGGCAGATGGAGCTTTTAAAGCAACATGAGGTCAGAATGGGTTGGCACTTTCCCCAGGTTTATAACAAGATTTAGCTCCAACTTTGCAAATAAAAGCAGTAACTCTGAGTGTAAATCTTCACACAGTTGAAGTCCCTGTTTTTTTTTTGTCAATGGAAGTTCATGAATCAGAATGTGACTGCAGGAGAGCACATTGCTGAGTCAGCATTCTTCCACAGCACTGCGGGAACCCATTGACCCCGACTCCATTGCTGCCAAATTGAAGAATGGTCTTATTAATGTTTATTCAATAAAACAACATCAGGCTCTGCATGGTTCAGCCAATCAGTTAGCAATTCATTTCACTGGAAGGTCATTGATGATGGAAAGTTTAGGCACTGGATTAATTTTTAGTTTTAGTTTTATTAGTGTGGAAACAGGCCCTTCGGCCCTCTGAGTCCGCACCGACCAGCGATCCCTGCACACTAACACTATCTTACACACTAGAGACAATTTACAATCTTTACTGTAGCCAATTAACCTACAAACCTGCATGTCTTTGGTATGTGGTAGGAAAGGGAAGCACCCAGGGAAAACCCACGCGGTCACAAGGAAACATACAAACTCCGTACAGACAGCACCCGTGGTCAGGATCGAATCCAGGTCTCTGGTGCTGTAAGGCAGCAACTCTACCGCCGGCGCCACCGTGTTGCCCACTATTTCTGTAGACAAGAAAAAATATTTGCAAAATGCCAATTTTTGCTAAATTCTTCCACTAATTTCAATATTCTTGCTGTTCTGCACAAGCACTTCTTTACACTTAAAGATGGGAATCAGCCTCTAATTGCTAGCAACCATCCACAAGGTAGAACAGAAAGGTCAACTGTGAGCTATAAGTAGCTCTAACATAGGGTCTTTGACCTGAAACATTAACTCCGCTTCTCTCTCCATGGATGCTGCCTGTCCTGCTGAGGATTTCCAGCATTTTTTTTTCAGGTTTCAAGAATCTAAAAGATTTAAAAAATATATATTTGAAGGTTAATTGTGAGCGCTCGTATTAAGTATGGCATGTCCAGTGGGCAAAGGACATGGGCAAAAATGGACAAGGCTAGTTCAGAGATTGTGAGGGGCAGCACAGTGATGTAGCTGGTAGAGCTGCTGCCTCACTGCTCCAGTGACTGGGGTTCAATGGTTCCTTGGTGCTTTATTTGTCACATGTGCAACTGCATAGTGAAATTATGTTTGCATATTTACACATGCAGGCGCCGCCATGCTTTGGTGTCTTTTCCAAAACACAAAGTCCAGTCCGCCCGCACCCTCGGTCTGGTGGAGCGCCCCCTGCTGGGTCTTCTTCTGTCGCCTTGCACCAGATCAGCTCGCGAACCGGCGTTCCTCTCCTCGCCCGGCCATCTTAATCCTCATCTCAGCTGCTGGCGGTGTAGGGTTTGCACATTTTCCTTGAGACTGCGTGGGTTTCCGCTGGGTGTTCCGGTTTCCACCCACACCCCAAAGGCATATGGGTTGCTCGGTTAAATGGCCACTGTAAAGTGCTCTGAGGGCATGGATGAGTGGTAGAATCTGCAGTGAATTAATGGAAACTAGACTAAGTGGACCCGTTGGGCCCAAACCTCTCCTGCATTGGTTCAGCACCCTTTCCTCCCCCCCTCCCCTCCCCTCCCCCTTCCCCCCCAACCCCTCCATCCCTCCTCCCCCTCCATCCCTCCTCCTCCCCCCTCCCTTTTCATGCATATCTCCAAACTAAACTTAGCATCATGCAGCTGTCGATGGATATTTTTAAGGTGGAGATTGATTAGCTATGGTGTCAGAGGTTACGGGGAGAAGGCAGTAGAATGGGGTTGTGGGGGAAAGATAGACCAGCCGTGATTGAATGGCGGAGTCGACATGATGGGCCAAATGGTCTAATTCTGCTCCTATCACTTACGAACATCAGCAGCTTCTCTTCTCTGTCGTATTGTTTCCCTGGACCACAATGGAAAATCTCCACCCATTCCATATGTCTGAATCCGCTCTCTTTTCTCAAGCTCAGTGAGAATCCACCACCATCATTACAGCTCTCCCGAAAGAACCCCATTCTCATTTTACTTTGTTCAGGTCGTTGGCCTGATACTATCCCAAGTAGCATCATCATAAGCTTGATGCAGTGCCTCTCGAATCTTTCGTCTTGAAGCTAACGGGGTTTGACTTGTAAACAGATCATCCTTTATTGAAGGCACTAAAACCCCAACTGATGTCGGCGCCTGGTACAACAATGTATTAAAAGTCGCACCACACATTGCACCCAATTCTTGAAGGTCTGCTCATATTATTTTATAGGGAGTGATACCTTTATTAAGAAGAAGGGTCTCGTCCTGAAACGTCACCTATTCCTTTTCTCCAGAGATGCTGCCTGACCTGTAACAACATTTTGTGTCTATCTTCGCTGGATACCTTTATTAAACTGGGAGAAATAGTCATAAATGAGGACTTTGCACAATTGTGTATGGCAGGTGATAGTGAAATACTTGCTGTGTCCAATTCCTACTGAGGATTGCAATGGACTGGCAACCTGCTGACATTATTGCATGTCAAAAGGGTCGCACAAACACAAGCACCAACAAGATAAGTGTAGAAGTGTTCTTGATGGTCAACATGGGTGCATTGGGCTGAAGGGCCTGTTATCCTGCTGTTTGATTCTATGACTCTGGGGCTGACAATTGAACTAACATTTGCAGAGATTACAGAGTTAATAATCAATTGAGCCGATTATAAATGTATTAAAAACCAAAATCAAGATTTGTTCATTGAAATACTTAGTCAAAAAGGACACATTTAAAGTTATTTAATGTGTGGAAGGGTTTATAAATCTATGGTAAAATTTGCATTTGTAGTGTATATAATTTTTACACTTGGCACTCCATAAATTTATTACTGTTCAGGGCTTGTAAATGCATATGAATTGCTTGTAAAAAATTAAATATTTCGGTTGATTTATCAAAGGCCATGTGAGGAGATTGCTCGTTGAAGTTTATTGAACTGCTAAAACCCAAAGGTTACTTGAATCATAGAGACCGGCCACTTAGGAGCTGGGTACAGAATAAAAATTCAGGACTCTGAGATTTGTGGCCACAGAGATCCAGGCAATCAGGTGGCGAATGGGTCACTAAAGGAATGAATAGAGAGGTGAAGTTGCTGGAGACTTTAAAATAATGGCACAATGTTGTATAATGTCCGAATGGTTCATAGGAACTGTCCCAAATAACATTTAATTCTAAATCACATGTACCGAGTCTGGTTCCTTCTATCTACTACTTGTACATTGGTAATCCCTTACTTGGTTATAGCAGACAATGGGATATAACGGATACCATTATGGTCCACTGTAACGAGGGTTTACTGGACACTCTCTAATCCAGGCAGAGTTAGTGTTAATGGCAGAAAGGTTACGGTACATTTGCAGAAAGCTGGAACAGGGACAGAATTTGGATGATCAGTCATGATCATGTTGAATGTCTGGGCAGGCTCAGAGGGCCGAATGGCCTCCTCCTATTCCTATTCTCTATGTTTTTGCATTGGACATCAGAGCATAGAGTCATAAAGCTATATGGAATGTAAACGGGCCCTTCTGCCCAACCTGTCCATGCTGAGTAGGTTGACTGCACTGCTCATAAATGTGCCTTTGGCCAATTTCCCTAATTTTTGCAGGCTGTTCAACTGTACATTGGCACCGTGTCCTTCTATGTAAGTTCAACATATTGGCCAATGGGGAATCCAATGGCCTCTGTATGCTTCAGCAAGCTTTTTGAATGGTTGGTATTAAAATGTGGAAAATGCAGTGTGAGTCTGTGCAGCATAAACTCCTCGAAACAGCAGAAGTGGAGAACTGCAGTTGCTGGCTTATACCAAAAAGAGACACAAAGTGCTGGAGTAACTCAGCGGGTCAGGGAGCACCTCTGGAGAAAAAAGATGGATGATGTTTCGGGTCTGAGCCCTTCTTCAGACCTTCTTCGCCCTTCCTTTTTCTCCAGAGATGCTGCCAGACCAACTGAATTACTCCAGCACTTTGTGTCTATCTCCTCTAAAGAGTGATTGTTTTCTTTCAGTAGTGAATTAACTCTTGGGTCATGCACTGGGCCAGCTCCTATCCCTTCACCAAAATGCTCACATAACATGTGAAAGATGGCAACCCTAACAGGGCTCCCGGAGAATCATCCAAGGGGCCAAGTCGAATCCCTCAATCTGCCTGGAATGTAAGCCAGCATTTGTACTGACGTCTTTGGAGTAATGAAGGGAGTGGAGCAGGTTTATTAATCAGACATGCTGTTTGACATGATTAGCTCAAAGCAAGCCAGCGAATGCTAGACGCTGAGTCGTCCAGGAGATCTCTGCAGACACATTACTGCAGAGAGGGAGACAACATGCCTCTGATGATGATTGAAGACCAGCCTGCTTGTTTCAAAACGGGTGTCAACCTGCTCACTGCTTCTGCCACCTCGAAGTCATCAGACTGATCATGTGGCTCTCAGCAGCTCACAAGCAGAAATCTCTGCCAGTGGGGAGAACGGGTCAGCATTTAGGAGACAACGTGCGTGGAACTTTCCCCCTGTAGTTGACCTCAACTTTGGCACCACGGGTTGCGATCGGCCAGGCTTCAGTCTATGCACTGATGCTGGACTCCGCATGGAATTCAGCAGAGGAGAGCGATCTTGGGTTAATACAAGTGTGCACCCTAGATATTCACTCCAGAAGACAAAAAAGTGCTGGAGTCACTCATCGGGCCAGGCAGCATCTCTGGGCAACATGGATAGGTGAAGTTTTAGGTCAGGATGCTTCAGACATTCATTCGAGTTGTGAGGAAGTACAACTGTGAAGCTACCTATTGATTTAAATGGAAGGCAACAGCTGCAAAAAGCCTCTTAAATTCTTTTCAATACGTCAAAAGTTTAAAAATATACTTTAGAAAATATCTTAAGAATTTCTATTCATATCTGCAATGGGTTTTTGAAACAGGTTGAAGTTCGTTAAAAGTGTTGCAAATTGTTCAAGACGCATTTTTGAGTGAAACTTATTTTAACGCTTGTATGTTTTTCATTTTGGCATTCTACATATTTAAGATTTCTGTGAGCATTATCGAATGATTCTGAATATAATGAGAAAATTCAGAACTTTCTTAAAAAATGCAGAGTATGACCAGCTTAGTTGGAGCATCTTGGTCGGCATGGGTGAGTTGGGCTGAAGGGCCTGTTTCTGTGCTGTGTGATTCTATCACTTTTAAAGTGGTGGTGGGGGGGGGGGGGTGACTTAGCTAGCTGTTGATTTACTGAGTTTTGGACATGCACCATGAGAGGGAAGGCCCTATGGATGATGTGATGGTTGTCATGGAGACTTAGAAACATAGATAAATAGAAAATAGGTGCAGGAAGAGGCCATTTGGCCCTTGGAGCCAGCACCGCCATTCATTGCGATCATGGCTGATCATCCACAATCAGTAGCCCATTCCTGCCTTCTCCCCATACCCCTTGATTCCGCTAGCCCTAAGAGCTCCATTTAACTCTATTTAACTCTCTTCTAGGGCAGAGAATTCCACAAATTCACAACTTTCTGGGTAAAAGAGTTTTTTCTCATCTCAGTTTTAAATGGCCTCCCCTTTATTCTTAGACTGTGGCCCCATGGTTCTGGACTACCCCAACATTGGGAACATTTTTCCTGCATCTACCTTGTCCAGTCCTGTTATAATTTTATTTTATATAAATTATAATTTTATAACTTCTGGGCGAACGTTCCCACTGGACACCTTGCCCACACATTTGTCGAGGCCAGAGCTTGCTACTGACTCCAGGTTCTGTCACGTTATCGCTGGTCCCTACTCATTAACTAACCGCTGGCAACGTGCAACCAGAGAGCTGACAACCTCCATTTCCATTTCAGCTTTGGTCCTTGTGTCCATCTCGTCGCCAAGTCTGACTACTTGGATACGCAAGGAATGGAGGGATATGGAGGACATGTAGGTAGAGGAGATTAGTTTAACTTGGCATCCTGTGGGCTGAAGGGCCTCTTCCCGTGCTGTACTATGTTCTATGTTCTATGTTCTATGTACTTCATTCTCCCTCCGCCTATCTGTCTCACCATTGAGACTAATGATACAGCACGGAAACAGGTCCTTAGGCCCACCGTGTCCATGCCGAACAGCAAGCACTCCGTACACTAGCACCATCTTACACACCAGGAACAATTTACAATTTTTACCGATGCCAATTAACCTACAAACCTTGTACGTCTTTGGAGTGTGAGAGGAAATTGGAGCACCCGGAGAAAACCCAAGCAGTCACATGAGAGAAAGCACAAACTCCGTACAGACAGCACCCGTAGTCAGGATTGAACCTGGGTCTCTGGCACTGTCAGGCAGCAACTCTACCGCTGCGCCACTGTGCTGACCTCATTTCTTGCCATTGACCTGATTATTTCAAAGAAGTGAAAATGAATAATGTAATTCCAACATTCTCCTGGCTGCCCGTCCTCACTCTACTCTTTGTGAATGAGGGCGGGCAAGTTGGGCCGAAGGGCCTGTTTTCACACTGTATGGCTCAATGACTCTATGAGTGTATTAATGGGAGAAGCATGTCATGAGGATTAGATTCATGGCTCTTGATATCAAAGCTTCAGCCTGAACAACTGCAGGTATTGATGTGGGACATAAAGCTACAATCCTCCTGACTGCCCAGCGCACCGCTCATTTATCAATGCTGCAAGCGATCCCAAGAACGACAATATGTCAAATGGTTCTCTTCATCCCTAGAGATAGAAACACTGGCGTACCTTGGTGCCGTGGCAACTGTCACCATGAAGTGAGTAAATCCCGAGTAGTTTGCTCAATATAAACAGTTGTTTAGTTTAGTTTAGAGATACAGCGTGGAAACAGGCCCTTCGGCCCACCGATTCCGCACTGACCACGATCCCCTCACATTAACACTATCTTACACACACGAGGGACAATTTACATTTATACCGAGCCAATTAACCTACAAACCAGTACGTCTTTCGAGTGTGGGAGGAAACCGAAGGTCTCGAAGAAAGCCCACGTGGTCACAGGCAGAACGTACAAACTCCGTACAGACAGCACCCGTAGTCGGGATCAAATCCGATCTCTGGGGTTGTAAGCGCTGTGAGACAGCAACTCTACAGCTGCACCACCATGCTGCCCTTGAGAGACTTGCATCTTCATTATATCAGAGCATCTTTCATTATATCAGAGCACCACACAGTTCTATATAGAAAGTTCAGTGCTCTCTGAACTGCTGCAATGTCTGAAGTGTGGCAACTGTTTTGTTCCCCATTCAGTGATGATAATAGCTAAATAATCTGATGTACTGTGATTGAGACATACATGAATTGGCCAGGATCCCGGGAATAATTCCACTGCTCTTGGGAATGTCTGCATGAGAGAGGAATTGAATAGATGTTGGATCTGATGAAAGAGTGCAATATGTTGGCCCAATGATAGCAGAATCCAAAATAAACCACCCCTTCCACCTCATCGATGCCCAATTGTCCAGCCATAATCTGTGGGATGCTGCTGAGCATATATCTTTCCTGAATTACAGTACTGAACAGCTTCGAAAATACATCATTAGTTGAAAAGCTATTTCCGGATGTCTTAAGGTCAGAAAGTGGCTACATCACCTTCTACGGCAATGCATTCTGGATTCAAACCATCCTCTGGGTGAATAGATTCCTCCTCAGATCCCCTCTCAACCTTTTTATTCCATCTCCTTATACCTATATCTTTGCCTTGGTGCAAATGTTCTTACTATCTATCCTATGTGTTCCCTCCATAACTTTCCTTCATGTTCCCCCTCCACCTACTCTGCTCCATGGAGAAACAAACTTGGCCGTCCCAGTCTCTCTCTGACTGAAACACTCCAGCACAGGTAATGTGCTGGTGAATCTCTTCTGCACCATCTCATCAGTAGGGAGATCAGTGGTGGCACAGTGGCGCAGTGGTAGAGTTGCTGCCTTACAGCACCAGAGACCCAGGTTTGATCCTGACTCCGGCTGCTGTTTGTATGGAGTTTGGATGTTCCCCCTGTGACCACGTGGGTTTTCTCCGGGTGCTCTGGTTTCCTCTCGCACTCCATTGATGTGCAAGTTTGTAAGTAGATTGGCTTCTGTAAGTTGCCCCCTAGTATGTAGGATAGAAGGAGTGTATGGGGTTATTGTTATCGGCGTGGACTCAGTGGGCCAGAGGGCCTATTTCCACGCTGTATCTCTAAACTAAACTAAACTGAATCAGAATGTGTAAGAAGGAACTGCAGATGCTGTTTATTTACACCAAAGATAGACACAAATTGGTGGAGTAACTTAGCAGGACAAGCAGTATCTCTGGAGAGTAGGAATGGGTGATGTTTCGGGTCGAGACCATTCTTCAGACTGAGCCTGAGACTGGCTGAAGAAGGGTCTCGACTCGAAACATCACCCATTCCTTCCAGCCAGAGATGCTGCCTGTCCCGCTGAGTTACTTCAGCATTTTGTGTCTGTAAACTAAACCAGAATTGTACACAGTTCTGCAGCTATGCCCTAACTAATGTCTTGTAAAGTTATGCAATAGCTGGAGAAAAGTGTACAGTTCTGGTTTACATACTATCTGTTCTTACATTCTGCGCGCTGGCTTATGAAGACAAAAATGCCATGTGCTTCTCCACCACCTTAGCTACCTGTGTGGCCACCTTCAGCAATCATTGTTCTTGTTCAAGATCTCTCTGTTTGTTCAATACTCCCCAAGGCTCTAGATATGGTCGATATCTACCCTTATCTCCAAAGCGCGTTTCCTCACACATATCAGGACTAAATTACATCTGCTATTGCTCTGCCTAACGTTTCTGTCCAAACCTACTGGCATTGCCAACTCTACCTGGCCATTGCATTTTAAAACCTACATTTCCGACTGCACTTTTGGCACCAGTTTTGAGTTTGATTTGTTAACATTCTTGTGAAGTATCTTGCGATGCTCTATTTTGTTAGAGGCATTAAATAAATGAATGCGTTTGGTTGCTATAAACAGATCTCACTGTCCTAAGAGAGACTTGCTCTCAGTAATCTGTCCCAAGTAAATCTCATGGTCACTGTGACACATAAACTGGGCAGGCATTAAATATCCCTCGTCTCTGAGAGAATAGTGTATACACAGTAAAAGAGGTCAGAGTTCTGACTGCAAGACGGTGGGCAGCTTACTCAATAAACACAAACTCGCAACAGATTCCAATAAATATTGATACAATACTGCTGAATCACTTGTTCATATTCATAATTTATAGGAGCAGAATTAGGCCATTTGGCCCATCGTCTACTCCTCCATTCAATCATGGCTGATCTATCTTTCCCTCTCAATCCCATTCTCCCGCCTTCTGTTACCCCTGACACACATACTATCAATCAAGAATCTGTCAATCTCTGCATTAAAACATCTGTTGGCGGCCTCAACAGCCGTCAGTGTCAATGAATTCCACAGATTCACCAACCTCTGACGAAAGAAATTCCTCCTCATCTCCTATCTAAAGGTATGTCCTTTTTTTTCTGTGGCCTCTGGTCCTCGACTCTCCCACCAGTGGAAATATCCTCTCCACATCCACTCTATCCAGGCCTTTCACTATTCGGTAAGTTTCAACAAGGTCCCCCCTCATCCTTCTAAACTCCAGCGGGTACAGGCCATCAAACGCTTATCATATGTTAACCCAATCATTCCTGGGATCGTTCTCAGATGAGCACATTGCTGTGCTATGAGGAATTCCCTGCACATCCCAAAGCTAGCCATACAATCCATAACCATTAATACAGCTGCAGGTGTTTGCAGTAAAATAATAACATTCCCCCAGAGCTCCATCCAAGATCGCAAGAAATTGCAGAGAGTTCTGGACATAACCCAGACCATCACACAAACTAACCTCCCTTCCATCAACTCCATCTACACTTCATGCTGCCTTGACAAGCCCACCAGCATGTGGACCATGTGGACTGGTCAAGGACCAGTGTCACCCCGTTCACTCCCTCTCTACCATCTCCCATTACGCAAGAGGTACAGAAGTTTGAGAATGTATACCTCCAGAATCAGGGACAGTTTCTTCAGTTACCCCAGCATTTTGTGTCTACCTTCGATTTAAACCAGCATCGGCAGTTCTTTCTTACACAGTTTCTTCACAGCTGTTATCAGACAAAACTGACAGGTCCAGCAAGTGTGTGGTCCTGACCTCCCATCTGCCTCCTTAGTGACCATTGAGCTATCTTTAATTGGACTTTATCGGACTTCAATGTTACATCTTGCACTAAATTTTGTACCCTTTATCCTTCATTTGTGCAATGCGGACGTTTTGATTGTATTCAGTCTATATAGTCTTTTCTTTGACTGGATACCACGCAAACAAAAGCTTTTCCCTGTACCTCAGCACACGTGACAATAATAAACAAAACTTTGGGACGGTGCAGTGGGTCAACGGTAGAGTTGCTGCCTTACAGGACCAGAGACTTGGGTTCGATTCCGACGTCTGGCTGCTGTCCGTCTGGAGTTTTACAATCTCCCTGTGACTGCGTGGGTTTTCTCTGGGTGCTCTGGTTTCCTCCCACGTTCCAAAGACGTGCAGGTTTGTAGCTTAATTGGCTTCTGTAAATTGCCCCTAGTGTGTGGGATTGAACTAGTGTCTCCCCCCCTCTCCCTCCCCATTCTTTGCACATCCCCAATGCTTTCCACTCGTCTCTTTAATTTCATGTTTCGTGTATTTTGTGTTTTATGACTGTTGGCAGATCAATTTCCCTCCTGGGATAAATAAAGTTCTATCGCATCGTATCGTAAAGGGGTAATCACTGGTCAGAGTGGACTCAGTGGGCCAAAGAGCCTGCTTCCATGCTGTATCTCTAAACTAATCTAAACTCCAAGAGGATCTCAAGCACCACCAAAATACTGCCAGGGACTTCCAGTAAAGATTAAAAAGCTCCCTTAAGTTCCCAGTTATCACCAACACAATCCCACAGGATTCAGTAAACACTAACACACTCTCATGTGTCCCCTGGAAATACTAACACAGTCCCTGGAGAATGCATGCATATATGTGCTCGCGCACACACTGACATGTTTTACAGCACTGACCTGCAAACAACTTCACACTCTCAGCAGCAGTGCAAGTGCTTGGCTCCCTGAGGTGTCACCACACTCACAGTTAATGCTCAGTCAGTGGGGCCTGATCTGCAGATGCTAGAATCCAGCAAGAACGAGGCCATTATCACCACTGTGTAAGTCCTGGCCCCAGTTAGACACAGGCTCTTGTCTTTTCAATGATACTTTATTTAATGATTCAGTGATACTTTATTGTCACATGTATTAAGGTTCAGTGAAATTCTATGTTTTACACACAACCCGGTAAAATCATATAGCAGACCTCACCGAGGCAGTGCACAAGTATCGCCACGTTTTGGTGGAGACAAAGTTACAAAAGTTCACTGAACAGTACTGTCTATTGCCTGCCGCCACACTTGGTTTACATACACACGTATGTGCATATGCATGTGTGAGCGTATGTGTATTTACACATATATACATACATATGTGTGTGTGTGTGTACGTGTATGTGTGTATATATATTATCATATCATATCATATCATATATATACAGCCGGAAACAGGCCTTTTCGGCCCACCAAGTCCGCGCCGCCCAGCGATCCCCGTACATTAACACTATCCTACACCCACTAGGGACAATTTTTACATATACCCAGCCAATTAACCTACATACCTGTACGTCTTTGGAGTGTGGGAGGAAACCGAAGATCTCGGAGAAAACCCACGCAGGTCACGGGGAGAACGTACAAACTCCTTACAGTGCAGCACCCGTAGTCAGGATCGAACCTGAGTCTCCGGCGCTGCATTCGCTGTAAACTACCGCTGCGCTACCGTGCCGCCCATATTGTGTGTTTCTATGTATATATATTAACTTTTTGGGGGTTTATCATATTGGTTTACAGAGTACTATGTTTACATATTCTGTTGTGCTGCTGCAAGTAAGAATTTCATTGTTCTGTTTGGGACACATGACAATAAAACACTCTTGATTCTAGTGCATTTGCTCCTGATGAACGTGAGTTTCTGGGTAGCTGCACTCTGGCAGGTGCACCCTGAAAACAAAACCGCCACTCTGAGCACTCACCACCCCAGGGACTCCCTAAGGCGTACAGCACACGTGACAGCTCTGGCACACACAGCGGCACGGTAGCTGGCTGTCTGGCGGCACGGTAGCGCAGCGGTAGAGTTGCTGCTTTACAGCGAATGCAGCGCCGGAGACTCAGGTTTGATCCTGACTACGGGTGCTGAACTGTAAGGAGTTTGTACATTCTCCCCGTGACCTGCGTGGGTTTTCTCCGAGATCTTCGGTTTCCTCCCACACTCCAAAGACGTACGGGTATGTAGGTTAATTGGCTGGGTAAATGTAAAAATTGTCCCTAGTGGGTGTAGGATAGTGTTAATGTACGGGTATCACTGGGCGGCACGGACATGGTGGGCCGAAAAGGCCTGTTTCCGGCTGTATATATATGATATGATATGATGAATTAGCACCGGCACCACACCATACGGTACGATACGATACGATGGAACTTTATTCATCCCCGGAGGGAAATTGGTCTGCCAACAGTCATAACACACAAGGTACACAAAAAAACTTGAAATTAAAATTAAATTAAAAGTGAAAAGAAAAGAAAAGGACAAGAGACTGTTGGCTGGCTGCCGTGTGCACAGCGCCTTAACCGGAACAAACGAACAAACAAACAAACCTTCCCCCTTCCTCTCACCCAGACCGGGTCTCCCTTTGTTCTTCATGGCGGTTCCCCCACGCCGGGTGCCCATTGTCTTCCCCAGCAGTCAGGCAGCATCTCTGGAAAACAAGATGGGTGACGTTTTGGGTCAGGACCCTTCTTCAGGCAGAGTTTTTTTTTCTTCGGAGATCTGGTCTTGATCTTGATTTGCTTGAAACACCGAACACGGGGAATTCTCTCATTTCTGTGTACTAACATTCATTATATACAGTATTATTATTATGCACCAGTACTGTATCTGATGCCTATCTAAGCTGTATCTAAGTGCTTATGTATAGTGATACTTGTATTGAACTGTATGCAAAAATGAATTTTGCTGTACCTCAGTACATGTGGCAAATGAAGTACCATTGAACCATTGAGAAAAATAACCGAGACGTTGCATGTTTTGTTTGCTCTCCACAAATGTTGCCAAACCCGTTGAGTTCCTCCAGCTGCTCTTTTTTTGCTACTCACACCAACGTACTTAATGACAAGTACATGTAAACAGTGGAAAAACTCCAAGGAAATCATGACAACACTGATGCACTTCAAGTTTTAAGAGGCCACTGCAAATGCTGGAACATGTTTTGATTGTAAACACCCAGAAAAGCTGGACATTGTTCTGTAAATACTGTCATATTCTAGGAAATCCCAAAGTACTGGCAGATATCGTGATCCAAAGCCAAAATATCTGTCAGGAATTCTTGTAGTTAATGGCCAGTTCCAGTAAATCTCCAGTGAATGCAGACACCTAGCTAGCAAAACCCTGAAATATTCTTCATTTGATGACGTGGCACTTTTCCTGAGAATAGGCTGCAGTACTCCGAAAATCAAGCAGTCAACAAACCTCCTGCAGGGGAAAAGCAAAAAAAAACCCAAAAAACTGCAGATGCTGAAACCCTGAAATAAAGGCAGAAAATATTGGAAACACTCAGTGGGTCAGGGTACATCTGTGGAGGGTGAACCAGAATAAATGTTTCAAGTTGACGAACTTTCATCAGAACATAATATTACTGACACATACCTGTACCCCATGTTTATATTCTCACCCGGCCCAACTACAGATACATAAGTCAGTGAAGTCAAGTCGAGTTTATTGTCATTTGCACAAGTACAGTGAGGCACGGGTACAATGAAAACCTTGCTTACAGCAGCACCACAGGCACATGGACTCAGACAAATGCACAACATTATAAATTGTAAACTATACATCAATTATACAAAATTCTGCAAAACGGTTATAGAAAGCCTGTGCAAAGAAACAAGACATTAGTGCAAAACACAAATAGAATCAAAAGCAAGTTCAAGGAAGTGCAACAGGTGGTCCATAGTGTTCTGTTACTGTACGAGTAGGGTTGTGCAGGTCGATTTAAGAATCTGATAGTTGTAAGAGAAGTAGCAGTTCCTGAACCTGGTGGTGTGGAACATTAGGATTCTGTACCTCCTGCCTGATGGTAACTGCGAGAAGAGGGCATGTCCTGGACGGTGAAGATCCTTGATGATAGATTCCGTCTTCTTGAGGTAGCACATCATGTAGATGCTTTCGATGGTGGGGCCCCTGATGGACCGGGCTGAGTCCAGCAAATCCCTAATACTAACACAATTACAATTAATTTCTTGAAAATTATGCCACGGTCCATGTAAATCCCTTGTGAGCAACAATGAATACATTCAAATATTACGGAAGTACTCTGCAAATTAAGACTGAGAATTTGGTTCAAATGTCACTATACAGCCAGTGGAGCAGAAGAACTTCTTCAAAGTAGACATACCTTGAGGAGATTCAATCAGTCTGAAGCGTCGATCTGAAACGTCACCTATCCATGTTCTCTAGAGATGCTGCCTGACCTCCTGCGTTACTCCAGCATACTCCGCTGTGTGTCTTCACCATACAGCTTGGTTAGTTCCTCCCAATGCCAATAAATGCCCAGGGAATTTTCCACATTTACTTAACTGCAGCGGGAAGTCTCCTAAAACTCATATTGCTAATTTAGGAAAACATTTAACAGTTCTCACTCTGGGACAATTCCCTACAATAACTGATCCACAGCTATTGCAGTTAATGACACACTTCAATGGTTCAATGATGCTTTATTGTCACATGTGCGATGTGCAAATGCACAGTGAAATTCTTTTCTTATGAAGAGTCCACCACACAACCCCCGAAGAGCAGGTGTACACAAATAGTCCACTGAGCCCACAGGCAAGAGGCACCATGTTTGGAGCCATTTTCCATATCCAGTCCATGCTCCAGCTGTTAGAAGTGGTGCCGCCAGAGTATCAGGCACAACCTACACTCTTCCCTATTTCCTTAAAACATAGAAGAAGGCCACTCAGCCTACAGAGTCTATACCAGCTCCCGGCAAACACACAGTCATAGATACCCCTCATAAATGACCACGCACTCTGAGGAATCTTCTGCAAATACCAACACATCCCAGGGAGTTCCTTTTAGAAATTAACTCTATAGATTTTTGTGGGCTTCAGGGGAACTAATCGCAAATATAGGGAGACGAGGTGAAAAAACAAACACATCTCAAACAAATACTATACTCTGACACACTCACATTGCAAAATAAAGAAGGGGATGATTTTTTTCCCAGATATTTTTGTACTTGATGAGGCGAAGAGGTGGATGAAGCGAATAAGTTGAAATAAAAGCAGAAAATTGTGAAAATACTCAGCAGGTCAATCAGCACCTTTGGAGAAAGAAACAGACTTAACGTTTCAGACTGACAATCTTTTATCAGAACGAGCAATAGAAATCAAGGATTGTTTTTATTATTATAGAGAAGATGGAGAGAGGGAAGGGAATATCCTTGATAAGGTGGAGACTGACAGAGACTGGATGACACAAGCAGTAGGTGGTGCCTGCTGAGAGAGGCTGCTGGATGTTTGTTAAACACAGCTGATCAATCTGGAGCAGGAGTAAATGGGGGGGGGGGGGCGGTGGGGGGGAGATGAAAGAGGACAGCGAAGGAACGAGGAAAAAAAAGACAAAATAATCTCTCCAACTGGAAGGTATAGTTTAGAGTGGCTGAAATCTGAAATAAAACAGAAACTGTAGGAGATACTCAGCAGGTCAGGCAGTGTTTAGTTTAGTTTAGAGATATAGAGCGGAAATAGACCCTTCATGCCACTGAATCCTCGCCGACCAATGATCCCTGCACACTAACACTATCCAACATGCACTAGGGACAATTTACAATTTTACCAAGACAATTAGCCTACAAACCTTTACATCTTTGGAGTGTGGAAGGAAATCGAAGAAAACCCACACAGGTCATGGGGAGAACGTGCAAACTCCATATGGTCAGCACCCATAGTCAGGATCGAACCCGGTCTCTGGCGCTGTAAGGCAGCAACTCTACCGCTGCACCCTCCACGTGCCACCCTCCACAGTGTCGTTGAAGCCAAAAGAAGGTTTTAGGTTGAAGACCTTTCATCTGTCTGTCCACTTCTGATGCTGGAATTACCGACTGTCTGGAACTGTTGCATACAGTGTTGTGTTCTAAGGTGCCACGTGGGAAGACAATATGTTGTTCCTCAAGCTTCAATGACCTTGATTGGAACAGTGTAGGAGCCTGACCACAGAGAGGTTGGAGCAGGAGTGGGCCAGGGAATTAAAATGACAAGCAACTAGAAGGTCAGATTAACCTTTGCCCAAGCAGACACATCACATCGCTGGCACGCAATGTTGAAACTCTGGATAGACGTGAAGTGCTGGAGTAACTCAGCGGGTCAGGCAGCTTCTCTCTGGTGATATACAGAGACCTAGCAGTGGCTGCACCCATCACACTGTACCCAACTCTACCCAGCTTCACTGCACCTCTCTTCACATTCTCCTGAACTCCAGAGCCGGCCAGTTTGCTGCACTTATCATGCTGACCTATCATTTGTAGACACAAAATGCTGGAGTAACTCAACGGTTCAGGCAGCATCTTGGAAGAGAAGGAATGGGTGACGTTTTGGGTTGAGACCCTTCTTCAGACTGATGTCAGGGGAGGGGGCGGGACAAAGATAGGATGTAGTAGGAGACAGGAAGACTAGTGGGAGAACTGGGAAGGGGGAGGGGATAGAGAGGGACAGACGAACTAATGACCTATCATTTGCTCTGGAACAGCAGTGAGTCCTTCACTGAACTGATGGTTCCCCAGTAGTGGTTGATATTTGTATCATTGTGCAGCACAGAATCTGATGTTGTGCAGATGTTTGGGATGAACAAGTACTTCTGTATCTCTTCCCAGACCTTAGATATCTGCTGGTGAACTAATGATGCTCTCCAGTGATCTGTGAGCCTTTCCACAATGTGCCGCTGTGAATCACTGGTCCTCCCTATGCCTTCATGGAGGTGAATGTGACCACCTCACGTCGCCTGCTCCACAGAAGTTGCATGGAATCAGGATCTGAATGTTAAAGCTGCAGGTTTTTGGTTTGGGAACATTTTTATCAGGAAAAATGTCAACTGACTTGACTTGAAATGTCAGCAGTCTGAAAAATTGCTTGGTTGTCCAAGCTTTTAAACAGGTTGCCTGACTACCCCAGTGCCTGCTTAGAATTTGTAACTACCCTTTCAAATATTTACCCTGGACACAATCTCAGGGAGTGCCTCTATCACAGACATATATATTCATGGACATTTCTCCAAATATTGACACACGTCTGCAAATTCCCAGACAATAACTAGACACATTCCAGTAAGCTCTTGAAGTTATTCAGTGCTCCACATAATCTCCTACAAAAACTAACGTGTTTCCAGGACACCCCCTGAATATACATGAATTTAATCTTTTCAAACACTCGCAAAGAATGCACAGAAATAGTCAGAAATAGCCATAAATAGTCTAACTCAGCCACCTTAGATTTTCAATGGCACATTTCACTATCATCAATGTCCTGTGTGTCCTACAGGTGGCGCAGTGGTAGAGTTGCCATCTTACAATGTCAGAGACCCGGGTTCTCCCTGTGACTGCGTGGGTTTTCTCCGAGTGCTCTGGTTTCCTCCCACACTCCAACAACATACAGGATTGTAGGTTAATTGGCTTTGGTTAAAACTGTGAATTGCCCCGAGTGTGTAGGATAGTGCTAGTGTACGGGGACCGCTGGTCGCGTGGACTCAGTGGGTAGAGGAGCATGTTTCCACGCTGTATCTAAGCAGGGAGGGGCCTCCCATCCGTAATATCCAAATCCTCTCCACCAGGCACAAATCAAGAATGCAATGGAATACTCTCCATGTGCCAGAGCAGCGCAGTTCCATTCACTATCGATGAGCACAGCACCATTCAGGCCAAAGCAACCTACTTGATTGGCACGCCATCCATCATGCTAAATGCCCAGTCTGCCTACTCTGGCTCAAAGATTTAGAGGTATCTGGACAAGGACAAGTATCACCAACATTTATAAGGCTACAGATCAAGTGCTGATAAAACATAATATACTTTAATAGCCAAAAATGTTTTGCAACACACAAGGAATTTCATTTGCCATACAGTCATAACAATAAAAAGCAACAGAACACACAAAATACATTTTAACATGAACATCCACCACTGTGACTCCTCCACATTCCTCACTGTGATGGAAGGTGAGAAAAAGTTCAATCTCTTCCCTTCTTTGTCCTCCAGCAGTCGGGGGCCTCCAACCTTCCAGTGACGGGATGATCTTACTCCCGTAGCCGGCGATCAGGCCTTCCTCGTCGGGGCGATCAAGCTCCTGCATTGGGGGGGAATCTCAGCTCCCCCGTGCCGGGCGATCCACCCCGCGTCAGGGCTGGTCGAACTTCGTGCAGCTTGGAGCTCCCGACTTTGGTCTCAACCAGAGACTGCGAGCTCCTTGATGTTAAAGTCCACACCCTGTGGGGGCTCAACGTCAGTCCCGGGCAAGGCCTCCAGCTCCATGATGTTAGGCAGCAGAGCGACCGGAGATACGATCCGGAAAACAATCGCATCTACGGCAAGGTAAGAGATTGAAAAAAAAGTTTCCCCTTTCATAAAACAAACCAGAGATCATTAACACATACTTTTAAAACTCAGCAAAATAACAAAAAAAAGGACTAAAAGGACAGACAGACTGTAGGCGAGGCTGCCATCGAAGCGCCACCTGGTGGGATAAGTATAGATGGGTGGAGGAAGGAACTGCAGATGCTGGTTTACACCGATGATAGGCACAATATGCTGGAGTAACTCAGCAGGTTAGGCAGCATCTCTGGAGAAAAGGAATAGCTTGGGCAGCTTACAACCAAGCGATCGCCAAGCCTGCGTTTGGTTTCGCCGATGTAAATAAGTTGCAATGTAAATAAGTTGCGATGTAAATAGGTTGCGATGTAAATAAGTTGCGAACCAAACGCAGGCTCGGCGATCGCTTCGCTCAACACCTGCGCTCGGTCCGCGTTAACCAATCTGATCTCCCGGTAGCTGAGCACTTCAACTCCCCCTCTCACTCCCAGTCTGACCTTTCTATCATGGGCCTCCTCCAGTGCCATAGTGAGGCCCACCGGAAATTGGAGGAACAGCACCTCATATTTCGCCTGGGCAGCTTGCAGCCCAGTGGTATGAACATCGACTTCTCCAACTTTAGATAGTTCCTCTGTCCCTCTCTTCCCCTCCCCTTTCCCAGATCTCCCTCTATCTTCCTGTCTCCACCTATATCCTTCCTTTGTCCCGCCCCCTTGACATCAGTCTGAAGAAGGGTCTCGACCCGAAACGTCGCCCATTCCTTCTCTCCCGAGATGCTGCCTGACCTGCTGAGTTACTCCAGCATTTTGTGAATAATCATCACCAGCAGGTTCCCTTCCAATTTCACATCATCCTGACTTGGAAATATGTCACTGGCCCTGGCTCTAAATGGCCAAAAAAGCACCAAAGCCTCGATTTCCTTAGAAGGCTTAGAAAGTTTGGCATGTCCCCAACAACTCTCACCACTTCTACAGATGCACCGTAGCAAGCATTTTAGCAGGAAGATTTGGGAACAGCTCCATCCAAGACCCCGAAAAATTGCAGAGTCGTGGACATAGCCCAGACCATCATGCAAACCAACCTCCTTTCCATTGACTCCATCTACATTTCACTCTGTCTCAGCAAGGCCACCAGTACCTTGTGCCTGATGGGAAACAGGAGAAGAGGGAGTGGCCAGGGTGCTCCCCTTGATTATGCTGGTGGCCTTGCCGACAATGGAGTCAATGGAAGGGAGGTTGGTTTGTGTCATAGAGTCACAGAGTCTTGCAGTGTTGAATGGGGCCCTTGGGCCCATACCAACATGTCCCATCTACACTAGTTCTACCTGCCTGCATTTGGCCCATATTCCTCTAAACCTGTCTTATCCATGTACCTGTTCTTAAACGTTGTGATAGGTCCTCTGGTCCTCTGGTTCTTGATCTGGGCAAGAGACTCTGTACATCTATCCAAAATGCTGGAGTAACTCAGCAGAACAGGCAGCATCGCTGGAGAGAAGGAATGGGTGATGTTTTGGATTGTGACCCTTTTTCGGACCGAAGTAGGGTCTTGAACCGAAACGTCACCTATTCCATCTCTCCAGAGATGCTGCCTGTCCTGCTGAGTTACTCCGGCAGTTTGTGTCTATCTTTGGCGTAAATCAGCTAGTGCAGTTTCTTCCAACACTGTACATCTACTCGATCTATTCCTCTCATGGTCCCCCCCTGCCTCAATAAGGATGTGGGAGAATGCAAAGCTGTGGCAAATCTCTATTCAGGAAATGGGTTTGAGAGGAGGTTGCGTGACGTCATCGGCCTTGTTTCTCGTCCTTCTGACGTCATGGCGCGGCCGAGGGGGCGGGGCGTGTGGCGCGCCGTCAATCACGGGGTGGGGGCAGGGTGAGGGAGGGGCCTGTCACACCAACACTGCTCTGCATGCCCCAGGCACCACCTACTTGTGTCCAACACTCACTCTCTCTCTCCCTCCCTACCCCTCTCTCTCCTCCCCCTCTACCTCCTCCCTCTCTCTCCCCCCACTTCTCTCTCCCCACCCTCTCTCCCCCCACTCCCTCTCTCCCCCCACTCCCTCTCTCCCCCTCCCTCTCTCCCCCTTCCCTCCCCCTCTCTCCCCCCTTCCCTCCCCCTCTCTCCCCCTCCCCCCCTCTTTCTCCCCCCCTCTTTCTCCCCCCCTCTTTCTCCCCCCTCTCTCTCTCCCCTCTTTCTCCCCCCCTCTCCTCCCCAACTCCCCCCCTCTTTCTCCCCCCATTTTCCTCCCCCCCTCTTCCCCCCCCTCTTTCTCCCCCCCCTTCCCCCCCCATTTTCCTCCCCCCTCTTTCCCCCCCCATCTTTCTCCCCCCCTCTTTCTCCCCCTGTTACTCCCCCCCCTCTTACTCCCCCTCTTGCTCCCCCCTCTTACACTCTCCCCTCTTACTCCCCTCTCTTGCTCCCCCCCTCTCTTTGTCCCCCCTCTTAACCCCCCCTCTTTCTCTCCCCCTCTCTCTCCTCCCTCTCTCTTCTCCTCCCTCCCCCTCTCTCACTTCTCCTCCCTCCCCCTCCCCCTCTCTCTCTCTTCTCCCCCTCCCCCTCTCTCACTTCTCCTCCTTCCCCCCTCCCCCCTCTCTCTCTCTTCTCCCCCTCCCCCTCTCTCACTTCTCCTCCCTCCCCCTCTCTCTCTCTCTCTCTTCTCCTCCCTCCCCTCCCTCTCTCTCTCTTCCCCCTCTCTCTTTCTTTCTTTCTTTCTTTCTTTCTTTCTTTCTCTTTCTTTTTCTCTCTCTCTCCTGCCGTGTGGATCAGGATCGTGGCACCTTCAGCTGCAACAAAAAAAAAAACACAACAAAAAAAAAAAGCCCTTTAATTATACAGGAATCAATAGCAACGGGAAATAATCAGGAAGCATCTCCCTGAGCTTGGAGAATTAGAGAGCGCGGCAGAGGAGGGAGGGAGGCAGGGAGGCAGGCTGGGAGGCTGTGGGCACAGGAGCTGGGGAATTCGGACTCTTCTGCCCTCCTACCCCCACTGCTGGCGCTTCCTGCAGAGGTTAAGGAGGGAGGGAGGGAGGGAGGGGAGGAAGGGGGGTGGTGCGGGGCGGGGGAAGAGGAGAGACTTCGCATTTTCTCCGCCCTGGGTCTAGCCGACTCGGTGGTCTCGGTTGTGTCCGAGGGAAGGCTGTTTTCTCGGCGGCCAGAGAGAGAGAGAGAGAGAGAGAAAGGCAGAGCACAAGGTTGGCGAGATGGAAGACCAGTCCAGGCTGCGGTATTCCCACGCCGGGGTCAGTATCCCGGGGCTACCCCAGCACCTGCAGCAAGACAGCGGGGGCGAGGCCGAGGGCAGGAAGCAGGACATTGGAGACATCTTACAGCAAATTATGACCATCACAGACCAGAGTCTGGACGAAGCACAGGCGCGGTGAGTGAGTGTGTGTGTGTGAGAGAGAGAGAAATGTGTGTGTGAGAGAGAGAGAGAGTATATATATGTGTGTGTGAGAGTATAAGTGTGAGAGTATATGTGTGTGAGAGGGAGGGAGTGAGTGGTAGTGAGGGAGAGGGGAAGTGTGTGTGAGAGTGAATGTGTGTGTGTGAGAGAGTATATGTGTGTGAGTATGTGTGAGAGGGAGGGAGTGAGTGAGTGGGAGTTTGGTAGTGAGGGAGAGTGAGGTAGTGAGGGTAGTGAGGGAGGGGGAGGGGTATTGAGGGAGGGGGGAGGGGAAGTGTGTGTGAGAGTGAATGAGTGTGACACACAGAGTGTGAGAGAATGTGTGCGAGGAGGTAACGTGTGTGTGATAGAGTACGTGTGTTTGAGAGTGAATATTAGTGAATGTGTGTGAGAGTGAGTGAGTGTGCGAAGTATGTGTGAGAGAGGGTGATACAATAACTGCTCCACTACCTCCAAACAACTATATTAGTTTGAACGGAGAGCGGACTGAAATCTGATCATTGGTGATTTGTGTTGCAGGAAACATGCTTTGAACTGCCACAGAATGAAGCCTGCACTCTTCAACGTGCTTTGTGAGATTAAGGAGAAAACAGGTCAGGAAACTGCTTACTTTTGGCCCGCCTGCTGCCTCCTGTCTGCTGTCGGTTTGTTGGTGCATGTTGAGATTGTGGAGGGAGCTGTGGGTGAATAGGTCACCCACCCACCCGACGGTCGGTCGGCGTGTGCTCGTTTTGTCCCGGTCGGGTCTGGTGGGACCAGTCGGCCGGAGTGTTGGACATTGGCATTGGTGGGGAGCCGAGGAGTCTCCAGCCACGTTTTAGCAGCTTGGTTGGCCTCTTTTTGTTTGTAAACGCGACTTCAGAGAAACACTTCACCTTTTATCAAACTTTTAAGGGCTGAAAGCAAAAGTTGGAAGCATTCATGTAGTTGGACTGTTGGTCTTGACTTGTGCCTGGTGCGGGTTCAAGTATTGTTTATCGCTCGGTGCTCTGGCGCTTGCTGGTTCGTTATGTCCTTCTCCGGCATGCATTTGTGTTAAATGCAAAATTGTGAGCGAGCTCCCATTGATATCATTGTTCTGAAATAATGGAGGGCGTGCTGCCTTTCAAAAGATGGGCTTACTCTGGACTTTCACATTGTATTGTGGGGTTGCTATGTTCAAGATAAATAATCGTTCATCCAAAGAGCAGAGACCGAAGAAAAGAGCAAAGATGTTGCCAGAGAGTGTTGAGGGAGGAGGTTTCCCTTTGACGTGTTTCAACGAAAAGCGATGGGAAAATATCCTTATCATACGGACTATGTATATTACATATATACATGTACATTACATTGCCGTATATTATCACATGTATAAGTAATGTCTGATTGTGTATCTGGAGGGCATATTTGTGATGCAATATGAAAGGTTATGTGGGGAGAGAATGCTCTCACTAGAATCTGAAATCTAAGCAACGCTGAAATGTTGAGTCATTTGTGTTGTGCTTCATTCCGTCTGGTTGCTCAGACACTGGCGTGGGTTCATGTTGTCTCCATGTGGAGCAGGTGAATCTAAAAGTAGCAATCACTGTTTAAAAATAATAAGTGTTGCCCGTTTAAGACAGATTTGAGGTAATGTTATTCCACTTTGGAAGGTAGTCCTTGGAAATGCCTTCTTCAAAGGGTGGTGGAAGAGTTTGAAGGTGGAGGTACATAGATATGTGCTCAGTATAGGGGTAAAAAAGGTTACCAGATGGGAATACAGCATTCAGTTTACAGTCTGTTAGGTCATAAATTATAATGTTTTATTCTTAATTGTTTACTGCCTGTCCTGTTAGAGCAAAGCACCAAGGCAAATTCCTTGTATGTATACATACTTGGCTAATAAAATGTATTCAATTCAATGCAATTCAAATCATGACCTTATGAAATGGTGGAGTAGGTTTATGGGATGAGAGGCCTACTCCTGATCCTAATTTGTCTGCATATAATTTTTGTAAAATACTTCTGCCTAACTATATCTCTCTCTCACTGGCAGTCACTCTGTCTCTCTAAGCAACCAATTATCTACCAACTTGCATTTGGCCCCCACAGTCTCTTAGACTGCCTCCACTTACACAGGGTGGAGAGCTCTTTAAGAATAGCACATCAGGGATCAAAGAAGAAAATGTGGGCCACACACTGCTTTGTTTATAAGGCTCCAGTGGTTCCTTGTGCCAGCTTGCTTTATCAAAAGCTCTTGTTTGCTTTATACAAGTTAATTTACATTTATCACATGGGATGCTGGGGTTCTTTGTGCATTTATTTGGCCGATCACATTACAGCTATTTAAGCCGTGTGATCCAGATAACAACATGCTGCATCTGCAGCATCTGTGGAGAGAGAGAGAAACAATGTTAAGGTTTCAGGTGAATACCTTTCATGAGTCGATAGATAAAAACTGCTGGAGTAACTCAACGAGTCAGGCAGCATCTCTGTAGAAAAAGGATGGGTGACGTTCTGGGTCAAGTCAAGTCAAGTCAGATTTATTTGTCACATACACATGCACGATGTGCAGTGAAATGAAAGTGGCAATGCCTGCGGGTTGTGCACAAAAAGAATTACAGTTACAGCATATAAATAAAGTTAATAAGTTACAATTAGTGTCGACAAAAATTTAGTCTCTGGGGTTATAAAAGTTGACAGTCCTGATGGCCTGTGGGAAGAAGCTCCGTCTCATCCTCTCCGTTTTCACAGCGTGACAGCGGAGGCGTTTGCCTGATCGTAGCATCTGGAACAGTCCGTTACTGGGGTGGCAGGGGTCCCTCATGATCTTGCTTGCTCTGGATCTGCACCTCCTGATGTATAGGTCCTGCAGGGGGACGAGGAGATCCCTGAAGGACCCTCCTTCAGACTAAAGGAGATCTAAAGGGGGTCCCAACCCGAAACATCACCCGTCCTTTTTCTCCAGAGTTGCTGCCAGACCTGCTGAGTTACTCTAGGACTTTGTGTCTATCTTTGGTATAAAGCAGCATCTGCAATTCTTTGTTTCTACCTTTCATTAGTAAATGGGAAAAGTTGGAAATCAAACATTTTAAGCTGCAGAGAAGAGGGGAGAGAACAAAGCAAAGTGACTTCTGTTGCCTTCTTCCTGTGTAATGATTGGTCTTGGTGAGTGATTCCAATGTACATGCACTCTGGGAGATTTGCTTTTCTTGCTGGTAATTATAAACCATTATTTGTTAGACTGGAACAGGCCATCAATGGTGGCATGTTTAATAGTGTTGCTGCATTAGGTAGCTCAGAGCTTCTCATAATACATTGAGGTTCATACAATTAAAATCACCGCCAGAGGATTGAGATGCAGAAAAATGTAGGAAAGCAAATGCATCCTCAGGGGTGGAGTTGGATAAGGCAGCATTGAGTCTGGGACCCTCGTGCGTGCTACTCCTTTGATTGGAGAGCACACAAACAAAAGCTTCTCACTGTACTTTGGTCTCTGTGACAATAATAAATGTAAACCTAACGCAGCCAGACTTTTACTTTAGAGATACAGGACAGAGACAGTTCCTTCGGCCCACCAAGTCTGCGCTGACCAGCGACAACCAATACACTAGCACTATTCTACATCATAGGGACATTTTACAATTTTTACCAAAGCCAATTAACCTACATACGTGCATGTCTTTGGAGAGTGGGAGGAAACCAGAGCACCCGTAGAAAACCCACGCCATCACGGCAAGAATGTACAAACTAAGTATAGACAGCACCCGTAGTGAGGATCGAACCTTGGTCTTTGGCACTGCAAGGCAGCAACTTTAACACTGCACCACTGTGCTGCAACTACACAAGATGGACAGAATGGCGTATTTGCACTCCCATGTCTGATTGTCCATGCTCCCTGCTCCCCTGCCATGAAACTGAGAGCGAGCTACATTGATGGAAGGAAGGCCACAGGCCTGGCCACCTCCCATGGGTGAACAGTTGATGGGTGGACAGGATGGGACAGAGTTCAGAGGCTGGCCTTTGCAATGCTCCAGCCAAACATGTGGAATAGGAGCTGAAGGAGAATCATAGTCACACAGCAACTAAACAGGCCCTTCGGCCCAGCTAGCCAATGCTTACCATGGTACCCCATTTAGATTAGTCCCACCTGCCCACATTTGGCCCATATCCCTCTAAACCTTTCCTATTTATGTACCTGTCCAAATGTCTTTTAAATGTTGTTGTTAGTTTCTGCTTTAATAATCTTCTCATCCCCATACTGACATTTCTGTCCTGGGCCGCCTCAACTGTCAGAGTGAGGCCAAACACACATTGGAGGAACAGCATCTCATGCTTTGCTTGGGCAGATTACAACCCACTGATAGGATATTGATTTCTTCCCTCTTCCCCCCCTCTCCCCCCCCCCCCCCCCCCCCCCCACGCCACTTTGCTGGCTTGGCTAGCACTGGCTGTTCATACAGTGAAGAAGCATTCAAAACCCAAAGGCTTGTGAGACTACAGCACTTCCTAGCTTCCAGGTCATTTGAACATTACATGCATTTTACTGCTGCTCTGCTTCAACCATTTAATTTTTAATGTGTTTCTCTTAAAATTAAATGAACTTTGACCTGCTACATATAGATCTTTCTTGCTTTGATGCTTGATAGCGCTCCGTTGCCATTAATCTCAAGTCTAAAAGCAAAACCCGGGACACTGGGCCCTCACTGTCTGTCTATCTGTTGAAGTGGACGTTAAGGACAAGACTGAGACAGATGTTCCAGAGTCTCAGTCAACACTTGCTCACCCTGCACCTATAACATTGACAGATCCAGCCGCCCCTCTCAACCCCTTTTTGTCCTGGGCCTCCTCCACTGTCAGAGCGAGGCCACACACAAATTGGAGCTAAAACACCTCGTATTTCGCTTGGGCAGCTTACAACCCAGTGATATTACTATTGATTTCTCTGATTTCAAGTAACCCCTGCATTCCCTCTCTCTCCCTCTCTCCCTCCCCCACCCGAGTTATCCTGCTGGTTTCACTGTTTGTATCCCTTCGTTATCACCCACAGTCAACAATGGACATTGTGGGCTCTTTGGCCATCGGTGCCCACTCTGATTTGTTCTGTACCTTTTCATGCCTCTCATTTCCCTCAACCTTGACTCTCAGTCTGAAGAATGGTCTCAACCCGAAAATGTCACCTATTCCTTTTCTCCAGAAATGTTGCCTGACCCGTTGAGTTACTCCAGCACTTTGTGTCTATTCTGCGTGTGAACCAGCATCTGCAGTTCTTTTCTACACATCCCTCTCAATTGCACACGCAAATGGGTGCTGCATCTGTTGCTCTTCGTCCAATACTTAATGCATTTGACAGCAATCCAGTTTCTCTGTGCAAGTGTCGGTATGATTGTTTTTGTTGGAACACATTCTATATTTCTTTCTACATCCTGATGTATAAACTGTCGTTAGTTTTCTCCTAAGAGTCCGAGAACAAAAATGAAAGAGCTTGAAATAATAAAACATTTCCCATGACCTTAGGACATCCCAGAGCATTTTACAATCATTGAAAAGGTTTTTGAAGTGTCATTACTGTTGCAGTGTAGGGAACCCATCATCGTCGAACTTATGACTTGCTCACAGGGCACTCCCTCGGACAGCAAAGGGATATTAAGTAGATCATCTATTGTGGCAAGGTGAGTGCAGGAATATGTGTTGACCAGCTTATCGGGGAGAGCTCCCTGATCCCATGCAATCCTTTGTACTAGACTTTAGACTTTAAACAGACAGTGCAGAAACAGGCCTTTCATCCCACCGAGTCCGTGCCGACCAGTGATCACGCCATATACTAATACTATCCGATGCACCAGGGACAATTTACAAATTCTAATGAAGCCAATTAATCTACAAACCTGTACGTCTTTGGTGTATGCTCCAGAGCACCCCGAGAAAACAAACATGGTCACAGAGAGAATGTACAAACACCGTACAGGCAGCACCCGTAGTCAGGATCGAACCTGGGTCTCTGGCGCTGTAAGACAGCAGCTCTACCGCTGCGCCACCGTGCTGCCACTAAATGGAGAGGCAGACAGCATTGTGGTTTAACCTCTCATCTGAAAGATGCCTCATGAGCCAAAGCATTCCATCAGGATGGCACAGGTGAGTTGGTCTGGATTGCTTGCTCAAGTCTCTGAAATGTGACGTAGTTTAGTTTATTGTCATGTGGTACAGTGAAAATGTTTTTGTTGCGTGCTTTCCAGTCAGCGGAAAGACTATACATGATTACAATCAAGACGTCCACTGTGTACAAGTACAGGATAACGTGAATAACATTTCATGCAAGATAGTCCAGTAGAGTACGATTGAAACATAGAAACAGAAAATAGGTGTAGGAGTAGGCCATTCGGCCCTTCGAGCCTGCACCGCCATTCAATATGATCATGGCTGATCATCCAACTCAGTATCTCGTACCTGCCTTCTCTCCATACCCCCTGATCCCTTTAGCCACAAGGGCCACATCTAACTCCCTCTTAAATATAGCCAATGAACTGGCCTCAACTACCTTCTGTGGCAGAGAATTCCACAGATTCACCACTCTGTGTGAAAACAAACTTTCTCATCTCGGTCCTAAAAGACGTCCCCCTTATCCTTAAACTGTGACCCCTTGTTCTGGACTTCCCCAACATCGGGAACAATATTCCTGCATCTAGCCTGTCCAACCCCTTAAGAATTTTGTAAGTTTCTATAAGATCCCCCCTCAATCTTTTAAATTCCAGCGAGTACAAGCCGAGTCTATCCAGTCTTTCTTCATATGAAAGTCCTGCCATCCCAGGAATCAATCTGGTGAACCTTCTCTGTACTGTAAGATAGTCCGAGGAACTCCAATAAGGCAGATGAAGAGAGGGAATGAAACTAGAGAAGAACGTTTATACTGCTAGGTTGTAAACTGGCCAAGCGAAATATGAGGTGCTTTTCCTCCAAAGGATGTCTCTGGTACAATCCGCTCCAGCTCGCAAAGCGATCAGTTGAGTGGATGATTGGCAGAGAATAGGTTGTGTTGTGGTGGGAGAGTCACTGCCTGTTGTTGCCTGAATGCCCAGTGACCGAGAAACTACCTTGTCGTTTCTTCTCGGGGGGTTGAGAATTGTGCGCCCACAACACCTTGCCCCACCACCCGATTCATCTCCTAATCCTGTGATTAGACACGACACAAAGATAAATCAGAAACTAACACAGCTTCTGAATCTGGCAACATCGCTCCCTCTCACTTCTCATCCTCTCACTCTCTCCTTGCATGGCCAGCTTCTTTTCACTTACCTCCTTCATTTATCGTGTCTCCTTGTTGTGCTGGTCAGTGCGAAGATGGGTCCTGACCCGAAACATTGCCTGTTCATCCCTCCACAGATGCTGCCTGACCCGCTGAGTTAGTCCAACACTTTATGTTTGCTCAGGATTGCAGCATCTGTAGTTCTTTGTGTCTTCTTTATTTATTCAATTTTTCTCCTTCTCTCCTTGTTTCTCTATTTATGTCTCATTTATTCATCTTTCTCTTCTTCCCATTTATTCTTCGTTACCCTTGATTCTCATTCTCTGACCCACTCTCTTTCTCTTTGCCTGTACACGAGTCTTCCTCTCTTCCTCCAATCCTCAACCTTGCCACCCCTCCTCTTTCCAATAATTCTGCTCTACCCACTATGCCTCAACTTTACATAGAACCTGAAGTTAAATCTCCACAACAGACAGCTTTCTATTTCGGCATTAAACAGAACAAAGTTGACTTGTGTTGAACCAGTGACTCTATGTTTTCTACCTGCAAGGCTCAGTCGTACTTTGTAGCGCTTCTCCTGATTTTTAAATACCTCCTTCCGCCATCTCTCTGCATATTTTGCATTCACTTGAACAAATTTCATTGCAGAAGGGAACACACGCACGGAAACAGCTGGGTGGGAATAATTGGACCCCGATGTCCTTAAGGAACAATTCTGTTTGCTCAGTTCTTTGACAAATGACACCTAGTACGCACTGAGTTTTTTAATGAGACTGTGATGCTTGGAAGGCAGCAGATAGAGAGGGATAGCAGACAAGAGCTCAGCATCTGCATGGGCTGCAATTGTGATTAGAAGAGATGGTTGTTTGTGTCAGGACCTTTGCTGCACTCCTGTCTTCCACGGCTCTGTGAGAACTCCTGAGCGACAGAATGAAGTAGTTAAACGCGTTCCTCAGTACCGTGCACTGTAGTTGGTGTAGCAACTGGGACACCAGTTAATATATTTGCATGCGGCACAGATATTCACTGTGTCTGCTGGAGAGAATGGTGTATGAGCTGTATATCAACTACTAGTGTGGGTAAAGGTTGGGCACAGGAAGCGACGGTATGAACTGTCTCATGTCATAAGCAATAGGAGTAGAATTAGGCCATTCAGCCCATCAAGTCTACTCCGCCATTCAATCATGGCTGATATATCTCTCCCTCCTAATCCCATTCTCCTGCCTTCTCCCCATAATCTGTGACACCCATACTAATCAAGAATCTATCTATCTCTGCCTTAAAAAATATACACTGACTTGGCCTCCACAGCCTTCTGTGGCAAAGAATTCCACAGATTCACCATGCTCTGACTAAAGAGGGTCTCGTGAGTCCATATACACAGTGGAATCACAGAGGTCTTGAGTTGTTGCTCGATGGTCTGTACTTATTGTGCGTTAGCTATTATTCACATGTGGGCTGTTCTCGTGCAGGCTGTACCTTGGCAGCAGCCTATGGTCAGGCCCGAAGTTTAGATGGGGTTGCTGTGGCATCAATAATGCCACAAGTCCAATGCCAAGGAAGTCCCAGCTGCTAGGTTTCCTTCGGCTGATCATAGAACAGCACAGGAATGGGCCCTTCGGCCCACAATGTGTGTGCTGAACATGATGCTAAGTTAAACTGATCTCATCTGCCTGTGCATGATCCATATCCCTCTATTCCCTGCACTTCCGTATGCCTATCCAGAAGACTCTTAAACACTACAATGGTATCTGCCTCCACCATCACCCCTGGCAGCATGTTCCAGACTCCTCCACTCTCTGTAAAAAAAACTTGCCCCACACATCTCCATTAAACTCCCCCACCCCCACCCCTCTCATCTTATAGTTATGCCCTCTAGTGTTTCCCTGATTCTGACTGTCTACCCTATCTATGCTTCTTGTAGTTTTATATACACTTCTATCAAGTCTCCTCTCAACCTCTGACATTCCAGAGAAAACGATCCAAGTCTCTCCAACATCTCCCTGTAGCTGACACCCTCAAATCCAGACAGCATTCAGGGAAACCCTCTCCAAAGCCTCCACATCATTCCTGTAATGGGGTGACCAGAACTGCATTGAATACTCTAAATCAAACAGTACAAGCAGACCACAGAAGTACAAACCGTACAATCAGACCACACATACAGGTAACTACTGCAGATAGTGCAGAATATAGTGCTACAGCATTAGTGTTAAAGCCACAGATAAAGTGCAGCTAAAAAAAGTGCAAGATCCGCAACGAGGAAGGTTGGGAGATCAGGACTGGGGAGAAGTCTGTTCAGTAGGCTGTTGACTGGAGAGGAAGGTGTTTCTGAATCTGATGGTAAGCGTTTTGGAGCATTGGTTTCTACGGCCCGAGAGAAGAGGAGACAAGAGGAAATGACCAGGGCTGTTCCAGGACCTCAATCTCCGACGTTTGGAGCCAGTAATGATGCGGATTCAGCCCTACAACAGGCTCCATGGCAGCAGATACGTGAAATCCTGGGGGGGGATTAACCTGTTCGACAAGCGATCTGATCCCCCAGTGGGTGGGCACACTGTGCAGGTTGCAGGAGAGCTGGAGCTCAGTACCAGTCTCTGCCACTCGATGGTGAGGTGCTGGGGGGGGGGGGGGGGGCACACCAGTGACCACCTGACTGGAGCAGAGGCTTACTGTAGTCCAGCCTGCACCGTTAGCTCCTGAACCTGTGCAACTTGCCGAGGAAAGATTATCGTGCTCCTCGCCCTGTGACCCTGGCATTCCTGATTGTGCTGTGACTTCCTTTGTCAGGAAGGAGTTACTTTACAGTAAGTGATCCAGTAATTCTGATCTACAGTTTTAAGGCATGCATTATGTTACAGTAATCACACATTAATAATGTAGCGCATCAGACTGTACCATAAAAGCTGACCCATATTACTAACATACAGTGTATTATTGATGTATTCGGTTGCAATATCTGACCTGGATACTGAGGATGGTTCATGTTTTCATATCTGACCTAACATTATTAATGTAGAGTAGATTAGAGATGTGTTATCCCACAATTACTTACCAAGATTTCCTGATATAAAGTACTTTGGTGGCGATTACATTGCGATGACTTACTCCATGTTACTGATACACACTTTATTGAAGACACGCCTGTATTATTTTACTGATGCAATGTTACTATATTATGTTATAATGTTGTTACCAATAAACAGTGTGTCTGGGGAAATAAGTTAACACAATAAATGATCCAGTATTGCTGTTACTGCGTGTTAGAGATGGGTTTTGTTAAAGTTACTTACTCAATGTTAATGATATCCAGTATAATAGAGCAAAATACAAAGTGCTGGAGTAACTCAACGGCTCGGGCAACATCTCTGCAGGTAATGGATAAGCACCGTTTCAGGTCAGGACCCTTCTACAGACTGATTCTATTAGAGGGAGAAAGCTGGAAAAGTGGTGTGTTTAGGGTAATACCTGTCAAGATAGGTGGATACAGGTACGGTGAATGCAGGTTGGCGCGGAGGGCCTGTTTCCATGCTGTATCTCAAAACTAAACTAAAGGCGAGAGGGTTTTGATGATGGAGTGAGTAACAAAGGTTAGAGATGAACAGGAGACAAAAGGGCAGGAAGTGCTGGAGCAACTCAGCTGGTCAAGTAGCATCTCTGGAGCACATGGAAAGGTAACATTTTGGGTCGGGACCCTTCCATGTCATCAGTCCATTTTCTCCATAGAAGCAGCTTGTCCTGCTGAGTTACTCCTGCACTGTGTGTCCTTTTGTGTATTTTTTACAGGAGACAAACGGGTGTCAGATAAGGAGTGAAAAGTAAAGCCAGAGGGAGGGATATAGGTGGAAGGGATCATGGGGGATAGGACAGGGGGATAGTGAGAGAAATGGGTGTGCACCAGGGTGGGGGGAGCACAGGAAAGCGAGGAGGGATTGTGTGTGTGGGGGAGGGGGGGGGGTATTACTTGGAAAAGGAGAATTCCATGTTTGTGCCTTTTGTAAGACACCCAAAGCAAAATATGAGGTGCTGTTCCTCTGGTTTGCATGTGGCCTCACTCTGTCAATGGAGGAGGCCAAGGATGGAAAGGTTGGTATGGGAATGCTGCAGTGGGAGTTAAAATGGTTAGCTACCGGGAGATCCAGCAGGCCTTGGCAGACAGAGTGCAAGTGTTTTTCCCCCACTACTACAATCAAGCTGAGGAATGGTCCTGACCTGAAACATTATCTATCCATTCCATCCAAAGATGATGCCTGACCTGCAGGAGTTACTCTCGCACTTCGTGTTTTTCCTCAAGATTCCAGCATCTGCAGTTTCTTGTGTCTCAACTATAGTAGAGACAGTCTTATTATGTTGCAATGATTTATTCCTTATTATTGGGAATTGTTCGAGATCAGGATTGGCTGGAGACAAAAGCTAGCTTTTAAATTTGGGTGATTGATAGCAGAGTGGCAGGGAATGCAAGACGGCGGTCAAGGTCTGTTGGTGAAGGAACCATCCACCCGCCAGCACTGCGCTGCCGTCTAGATCTTGCACTGCGCAGGTGAGGGGCTGAGGTAGAGGATGTTTGAGAGCAGTCCCAGTGATGCCCTCTACAAAGGGTGAACTTTGGGTGAAATGGGGTGCGTTATGCCGTGCGACTGTAGTGAGCATGTGGGGAATGATCTGTGATTGTTGGCCTGTTGGCTTTGATGGGAGGTTTGTCTGGGCTGTCTCTCAGACCATTGGTGACACCAGAGATGTCTGCGTTTCAGCCTCGCTCACAGTGCAGGGAGATCATCAATGCAACGCGCATTTACACTTGGAATGCTGCGATGTGATTGATGATGTAAGTGGTGCCCTGTTTTGATCCTTCCCAGATCACATTCCTGGGATTTCTCAAAACATTTTGCTGTGTTAGATGAGTTATCAAAATACAAAGTGGTTTGCTGTCACAGGAAAGGGGTGGTTGACCCAATCGGAACATTTGGAATTCAGGAATTAGAAAGTGTAAGCTCCTTCCAAGGAAGATAAGATGATGCAAAAAGGTTGTCCTCAAAACGTTCGGGTCACCCAAAGAAAAACTGCTTTCCAGAATAGTAAAAAAAAGTGATTGGTGGAGTGAGTGGGGATCGGGGGTGGAGGGAAGGAGGGAGGGGTGGGGTGTGGGTTGGTGAAGTGAGTGGGGATCGGGGGTGGAGGGAAGGAGGGAGGGGTGGGGTGTGGGTTGGTGGAGGGAGTGGGGATTGGAGGTGGAGGGAAGGAGGGAGGGGTGGGGTGTGGGTTGTTGGAGTGAATGGGGATCGGGGGTGGAGGGAAGGAGGGAGGGGTGGGGTGTGGGGTGTGGGTTGGTGGAGTGAGTGGGGATCAGGGGTGGAGGGAAGGAGGGAGGGGTGGGGTGTGGGTTGGTGGAGGGAGTGGGGATTGGAGGTGGAGGGAAGGAGGGAGGGGTGGGGTGTGGGTTGGTGGAGTGAATGGGGATCGGGGTGGAGGGAAGGAGGGAGGGGTGGGGGTGGGGTGTGGGTTGGTGGAGGGAGTGGGGATCGGAGGTGGAGGGAAGGAGGGAGGGGTGGGGTGTGGGTTGGTGGAGGGAGTGGGGATCGGGGGTGGAGGGAAGGAGGGAGGGGTGGGGGTGGGGTGTGGGTTGGTGGAGGGAGTGGGGATCGGAGGTGGAGGGAAGGAGGGAGGGGTGGGGTGTGGGGTGTGGGTTGGTGGAGGGAGTGGGGATCGGAGGTGGAGGGAAGGAGGGAGGGGTGGGGTGTGGGTTGGTGGAGGGAGAGGGGATCAGAGGTCTGGGGCGTGAACCTTTCAATTCTTTGACTTCTTGTGACGGCTGCACCTTAACACAGAACAGTTCAGCACAAGGTTTGTGCCAAACATGATGCTAAGTTAAACTGATCTCATCTGCATGTACATGATCCATGTCTCTCTATTCCAGGTCTTTCCACGTAGCTATCTAAAAGCCTCTTCAATGCCACTATAGTACCTGCCTCCAGCCTGCCAGTACGTTCCAAGCCCCCACCACTCTGTGTAAAACAAAATGTTGCTCTGCTCATCGCCATTAAACCTTCCCCCTATCACCCTATAGCTATACCCAGTAGTGTTGGAAATTTCAGCCCTGGGGAAAAAGGTTCTGACTGTCTACCCTATCTATGCCTCTCATAATTTCATATACTTCCATCAGGTCTCCCCTCAGCCCTGTGTGCAGGAAGGAATGGCAGATGCTGGTTTACACCGAAGATAGACACAAAATGTTGGAGTAACTCAGCGGGTCTATCTGGAGAAAAGGACTATGTCGGACTATCAGTTTTAAGAGGGGTTTTGACCCAAAAAGTCACCCATTTATTTTCCCCAGAGATGCTGCCTGACCCACCCCAGCAATTTGTGTCTATCTCCCCTCAACCCTTGCCTGCTACCAGAACATCGGACGAGGTGATGTGTTCATGCCCCTGGGCAGGGCATCTGCACCCATGTAACATATAACCAAGAGTGGTGTAAGCATCGAACGATGAAGGGGCAATTCAGCATCTCAAAGGTTAATTATCTCCACCGCAGAAAGTATGAAGTGTAAATATCTTGTGTGTAAAGATCGGTAGGTGAGCAAATGTTACGGAAACTCCCCAGAGTGCGAGATGAGCTAAAGAATAAATATCAGTATGGGTTTAATAAAACTCCGGGCTGCGGGATTGCAATCTGACAGCAAATATTGATGAGTGGCTCTGGGGAAAGCGGGGTGCTCCTGGCTATCGTCAGAGTCCTGCCAAAGTTGTTGTCAGTCAGTCAGCCAGTCAAGTCCCACTTTCCTATCTGCAGGGAGGTGACCACACTATGGTAATAGACCCCACCGCATATCAGAGCTCCAGGCTTCAGACAGCCTCCAGCAGTTATTCGAGCACACGGATCAGTTCACACTGCTCACCCAGGGACAGGGTCCTGACCAGGAAAGGACAGGGGTCAGTGTGAGATTCCAGTCAATAACGCAGAAAAGAGGATGATAAATGAACAGGGCCACTGAAGTGAAAGGAACACTTATCCGCTGTCTGGCACTGAGTGATCTGTTCCTGTCTCACTACCTGTACAGGACACACTGGATAAAATGGAACACCCCTGCCATAAGTTCATATTATCTAGGAGCAGAATTAGGCCTTTCGGCCCATCAACTCTACTCTGCCATTCAATCATGGCCGATCTATCTTTCCCTCTCAACACAATTCTCCTGCCTTCTTCCTGTAATCCTATACCCTTACTAATCAAGAGACTGTTAATCTCTGCCTTAAAAATATCCATTGACTTGGTCTCCACAGCTGGCTGTGGCAATGAATTCCACAGATTCACCACCCCCTGACTAAAGAAATCCCTCCTCGGCTCCGTTCCGAAGGTACGTCCTTTTATTCTGAGCCCCCGTTCCTAGACTCTTCCACTATTGGAAACATCCTCTCCACATTAATTCTATTCAGGCCTTTCACTATTCACTAAGTTTCAGTGAGGTTCTTCCACCCCCCTCCCCCCATTCTTCTAACCTCCAGCAAGTACAGGCCCAGTGCCTTCAAACGCTCATCATATGTTAACCCACTCATTCCTGGGATGATTCTCGTAAACCTCCTCTGGGTCCTCTCCAACGCCAGCACATCCTTCCTTGCATATGGGCCCAAAACTGCTCTCCAAATGCAGTCTGACCAGTGCCTTATAAAGTCGTAGCATTACCTTCCTGTTTTTGTATTCTAGCCCTCTCGAAATTTTGCATTTGCTTTCAATACTACTTATTCGACTTGCAAATTAACAGTGAATTCTGCTGCAGCACTCCCATGTCCCTTTACACCTTTGATTTCTGAAGCATAGAATCGTACGGCACAGAAACGGACGCTTCAGCTTAACTCGTCCATGCCATGCCCAAGATGCCCCATCTAATCTGGTCCTACATACTTGCCTGCGTTTGGCCCATGTCCTTCTAAACAATTTCTATCCATGTACCAGGGTATCATTTAAACCTTAGGACATACTGTAGGTTTAAGGTGAGATGTGAAAGATTTAATAGCAACCTATTTATAAGGATGTTGCCAGGAGTTGAAGGCCTGAGCTATAGGAAGAGGTTGAGCAGGCTTGGTCTATATTTCTTGAAGCGCAGAAGGAAGACGGGGATGATCTTATAGAGGTGTATAAAACCATGAGAGGAATAATCAGGTAGATGCACAGAGTCTCTTGCCCAGAGTAGGGGAATCGAGAACCAGAGGACATAGGTTTAACGTGAGGGGCGGAAAGATTTAATAGGAACTAGCCAGGCGTGGACGCGTTTCGGTCCAAATCTCTCCTGAGGGTCTGGCAACTCTCCCCCAACTGACGACCCGTGGCCAGCCGGGGAGTCTCCCCCGGGGGCGGGCGAGGGGGGGGGGGGGAAAGGGGAGATGGAGTCACTCACCCCGGCCCCGGGTGGCCAGCAGCAGGTGAGCTCTCCTCACCCCCCCTCATTCCCGTCACTCAGGCGGGTCCCGCCCCCCTCCGAGCGGCAACCCTTCCCGAACTGCGCACGTGTGGATCCGGCGGCCATCTTACCGTTGTGACACAAGATGCCGTTTGCACCATCGCAAAGTTGAAATATCGTAAGTCGAAGCGTCATAAGTCGGGAAGCATCTGTATTAGATCAGCGGGCCCCAACTGGGCAGGCACTGACCCGTTGGGTTCCCATTGTGACGTCGAAGACTGCTGACGGGCAGGGCGTGTGAAAAAGGGATTTATTAAAGTTTAAAAAGTGACTTTTAAAGTTTAAAAAGTGAATAACTTTAAAAATATAACAACCATTTGAACCACAGGCCAATGGTGAGTAAAGTGCGCCTAAAATTGTTGCGCTATCGTGTACCGTTTTGGCTGTATTTCAGGTACGCGCAAACAAATATACAAGATGAGAGTTTTAGTAATATAGAGATATGAGGGGTAACTTTTTCACACAAAAGATGGTGGGTGTATGGAACAAGCTGCCAGAGGAGGTAGTTGAGGCAGGTACTATCACAATGTTTAAGAAATATTTAGACAGGTACATGGATAGGACAGGTTGAGAGGGATAGGGGCCAAATGCAGGCAGGTGGGACTAGTGTAGATGGGACATGTTGGCCGGTGTGTGTAAGTTGGGCTGAAGGGCCTGTTTCTACACTGTATCACTCTGAATCTAAGATGGGAAGCTCTTGTTGAGTGAGAGAGGTGCAGTCTGTTTTTAATTCCTTGTTGTTCATCCAAGTCTGTAATTAGCTCGTTGGAGGAACATTGGGCTCCTTGTTCTACCTCTGTCCTCCTCCCCCACCATCCCCTCCTTCCACATTACAGCAACCGTCAGCTCTGAGTGAAAGCAGATCAAAGATGGGGGAGTGAGCTGAGCCAGAGTGAGCCCGGGCTCTGTGCTAGCCGACTGAGTGTGGGAAACCTGCAGCATTGTTGGACAGAGAGAACTCTGGTCACGACAGGCTGTTTCAATGTACATTGAAGCGATCACGATACATGCCATTTTTAGGTTTATTATTGTCACGTGTTCCAAGGTACAGTTAAAAGCTTTTATTTACATGTTATCTAATCAAATCAGATAATACTGCACATAAATACAATCAAGCCAAATTCAACTACAATAGGTAGAGTGAATGGAAAGGTACAGAGTGCAGAATATAGTTCTCAGTATTTAGACGTTAGACTTTAGAGATACAGCATGGAAAAAGGCCCTTTGGTCCACCGGATACGTGCTCACCAGTGATCGCCCCATATGTAGCACTATCCTACACGTCAGGGACAATTTACAATTTTACAGAAGTCAAATAAGCTACAAACCCGTACGCCTTGAGTGTGAGAGGAAACCAGAGCACCCAGAAGAAACCTACACAGTCACAGGGAGAATGTACAAACCCTGAACAGACAGGACCCGTGGTCAGGATCGAACCCGGGTCTCTGGCGCCGTAAGGCAGCAACTCTACCGCTGTGCCACAAGTCTTCTCGCAAACAGTTGCAGAGGAAAAAAAATCCAGTGTTGGCAATGAGGTAGGTTGGAGAATTGGGACGACACCCTAGTTTATGGAAGGACCGTTCAGAAGTCTGATAACTGAGGGGAAGAAGCTATTCCTGGGACTGGTGGTGCACCCTTTCAAGCTTCTGTATTTTCTTCCCAAAGGGAGTGGGGAGAAGAAGAAATGATTGGGGTGGGATGCTTTGACAAGTTCCTGGCCTTTTGCAGATTGTCACACACTGTTGAAATTAAGGATTTAAGGTACGATGCAAATACATTTGGAAGTTTTTACAAGCGAGCACTGTGTTCAGAACAACACCATAATAAACAGTGGGCTCCGGAATGCCAGACCCATGTGCATTTGAGGTTAAGTTATCAGGTCTTGGTGTTGGTACCATGAGGTGCCTTAGGACATTTAACATTGATAAAAGTGCTACACAGTAGCAGTTTTCTGGGGGGGAATATAAAAGAATAATTGTGATTTGATCATCTTTTCAGTTTCAAAGGAATTGGTAAGGATGGCAAACTGAAATTATCTGCTGGTGTGGGAAGTAAATGGAGTTAGGCTGCAGAACAGGATTGCAACAAGTGTGTGTTTGCATATACAGGGACTAGGACAGAGACACGCCAGGCTGTAGTGAAACATCACCTTTTTCATCTTAAAGTCAATTAAAAAAAAATTGGTATTGAATAATGGTATAAGTGTAAATGAAGTAGAAGTTTCACAATGATTATTGTAGAGCATAGAAAGGTCCAACACAGGCCTTTGATTCACCATGTCTGTGCAGACCTTGCTGCCAATCTAATCGATCCATCTATAGGTTTTACTTTACTTTCGAGATACAATATGGAAACAGGCCCTTCGGCCAAATGAGTCGACGCCGACCAGCGATCTATCCTCCACACTAGTAAGGATAAACAATTTACAGATGTTAATTAACCTGCACACTTTTGGATTGTGGAAGGAAATCAGAGCACCTGGAGAAAACCCACGCAGTCACGCGGCACGGTAGCGCAGCGGTAGAGTTGCTGCTTTACAGCGAATGCAGCGCCGGAGACTCGGGTTCGATCCTGACTACGGGTGCTGCACTGTAAGGAGTTTGTACGTTCTCCCCGTGACCTGCGTGGGTTTTCTCCGAGATCTTCGGTTTCCTCCCACACTCCAAAAGACGTACAGGTATGTAGGTTAATTGGCTGGGTAAATGTTTAAAAAAGTTGTCCCTAGTAGGTGTAGGATAGTGTTAATGTACGGGGATCGCTGGGCGGCACGGACTTGGTGGGCCGAAAAGGCCTGTTTCCGGCTGTATATATATGATATGATATGATATGATATGATGATATGCAGAACGTACAAACTCCGTACAGACAGCAACCGTAGTCAGGATCAAATCCTGGTCTCTGGCGCTGTATGGCTTCCTACCTCAACCGTTGTACCACTGTGCCGCAGAGGAAGGGTTCCGACCTGACACGTCACCGATCCATCTTCTCCAGGGATGCTGCCTGACCTGCTGAGTTACTCCAGCACTTTGTGATTTTTATTTGCATATTAACCAGTATCTGCAGTTCCTTGTTTCTACCAACGTTGGTTGACGGTTGGGTTTCGCCAGCGTATCTGGAACTCTGCACTTTTTCGAACATCCACACGAGAGTGCTTGTTTCAACGACCCATCGGACGGAGTGAGAGGGCCTGGGACTGTCAGCACTCCCTCAGTACTACACTGGTGTCAGCCCAGACCTTGTTCCCCCATCTCTGGGCATTGGATAGGCCAACAGAAGCAAGAGTTTTTCCACTGAACCTTCGAGAAGGTACCTGATAGTGTAATGTAGGGCCATACATTGAGGCCTATTTAAACAACATCTACTGGTTGTCCTGTCATAGTGGAAGTTCCTTCCACTTGTGGGAAGTATTATCAATATATGAGGGGACTTGAAGCAAGGAGCACCATTGTTCTCATTGATCCAGAGACTATACCTGCATTAGCATTCCAATTATCTGCAACACAGTGGCACAGCTGGTAGAGCCGCGGCCTAACAGCGCCAGAGACCCGGGTTCGATCCTGACCTTGGGTGCTGTCTGCGTGGACTGTGCATGTTCTCCCTCTGACCGAATGAGTTTCTTCCTGGTGCTCCGGTTTCTTTCCACATCCCAAAGACGTGCGGGGTTGTAGGTTAATGTCTCTGTAAATTGCCCCGAGTGTGTGGGGTCTGGATGCAAAAGTGGAATAACACAGAGTCCGTGTGAGCAGGTGATCGGCTGGTAGGCGCGGACTGGGTGGGCCAAAGCGCGGACTGGGTGGGCCAAAGCACGGACTGGGTGGGCCAAAGCGCGGACTGGGTGGGCCAAAGCGCGGACTGGGTGGGCCAAAGGGTGTGTTTCCATGCTGTACCTCTACACTTAACTTGTCAGTGTGGGCAGGTTGCGCCAAAGGGCGTGTTTACATACTATATGAACAATTCAAATTGCTTGTGGCCACTGACACTTCTGGATGAGAGGCTCAGATCATGGAACTTAATGAAGCCCAGCAGCAGACAGGATAAAATAACTGGCATAGTGGGTTGATGGGATCAAGGAAGTACGGCTGGGAGATATGTAAAATCATGCTCCCCTCTCTCCGATTACAGGACTTCAGCATCACCTAGACAATGATGTGTCTTTTCTGACTCTTATTACGGTCTAACCCTGGAGATGTGGTTTCTGCTTGATTTTGGTGCGTTTATTGCTCTTGCCTGCAGCAGAATTGGCTGTAGATGAGGGTCTTTGCTGTCTCAGGGACACTCACACTCACACGCACTGAGCATCTGCAGTTCATGTACAGTTCATTGTCGAAGTGGATTACTTGTAGATGACGGGCACATCATAGGTTCCAAATTTTGCTGCCAGGTTTCCAACATTACAACAGACTGCACTGAAAGTACTCGATTAGATTGTACAGCACTCTGAAACATCCTGCAACAGTGGAATGCACAGTCGTATTGAATGCTCTGGCAATGGTTAGATGTCCTTCCCTTATGGAGATGCCAACCTTTGCCTGTATCAGCAGGGGAAGGGGAGGAGAGGAAGGGATGGGGATTTTGATCCAAGGACAACTCTGGTTTTCAAGCACATTTACTGTCACAGAGTCTCTCGCCCAGAGTGGGGGAATCAAGAACCAGAGGGCATAGGTTTAAGGTGAAGGAGGAAAGATTCTATAGGAATCTGAGGGGTAACTTTTTCACGCAAAGGGTGGTGGGTGAATGGAACGAGATGCTGGAGGAGGTAGTTGAGGCAAGGCAACATTTCGGAAGCAAGTAGACATGGATAGGACAGGTTTAGAGGGATTTATTCACAAAATGCTGGAGTAACTCAGCAGGTCAGGCAGCATCTCGGGAGAGAAGGAATGGGTGACGTTTCGGGTCGAGACCCTTCTTCAGACAGGGAGATGGGCCAAATGCAGGCAAGTGGGACTAGTGTAGATGGGACATGTTGCTCGGTGTGGACAAGTTGGGTGGAAGGGTCTGTTTCCTCACTGTATGGATCTACGACTAGATGCATCAGCTGTGGGGATGTCTATGACCTGGAGAGTGAGATGAGGGTGTTGAAGGAAGCTGTCCAATGCCCAGGGTTCATTGGTTCAAGGCCACCTCCAGCTGTGTGGAGCACTCAACCAGGTGAGCATAGGTTGAGGTGCATTTGTCTTCTGTCTCACTTCTGATTACAATCTCATTTGGAAATGGTCAAGAATCAATCGTGTCAGTGGCCCAACTGGTAGAGCTGTTGTCTCTCAAAACCAAAGACCCTCAGATTCAATCCTGACCTTGGCTGCTGTCTGTCTATATGAAGTTTGCACGTTCTTCCCGTGACCCCGTGGGTTTACTCCGGATGCTCAGGCCTTTCATTATTCGGTAAGCTTCAATGAGGTCCCCCCTCATCCTTCTAATCTCCAGTGTGTATAGGTTCAGTGCCTTCAAACGCTCATTATATGTTAACCCAATCATTCCTGGGACCGTACTCGTAAACCTATTCTGGACCCTCTCCAATGCCAGCACATCCCTCCTCAGATATGGGGCCCAAAACTGCTCATAATACTCCACATGCAGTCTGACCAGTGCCTTATAAAACCTTGGCTTTACATTGTGTGTGGGAAAGAACCACAGATGCTGGTTTAAATCGAAGGTAGACACAAAATGTTGGAGTAACACAGCGGGACAGGCAGCATCTCTGTAGAGAAGGAATGGGTGATGTTTCGGGTCGAGACCCCTCAGACTGAAGAAGGGTCTTGACCCGAACCGTCGCCCATTCCTACTCTCCTGAGATGCTGTCTGTCCTGCTGAGTTACTCCAGCATTTTGTGTCTACCCTCAGCATTATATCCCTGTTTTTATATTCTAGTCCTGTCAAAATAAATACTAGCATTGCATTCACCTTCCTTGCTACTGATTTGACTTGCAAATCAACTTTTTGGGAATAACTCCCTTTGCATCTCTGCACATTCCTAAACCATCTGAGATTGTGACCTGAGAATGGTCGTTTGGTGCAGAATTTGCACACAGCTCAGGGGGAAATGTGATTCAGGGCAGTCAGGGAAGGGACATAATAAACACTGAGTACTGTAACAAATGTGCATAACCACAGCTCATTACTGCCAGGGTATGTGGTTTCTGAGCCTTTTTGTTCCTTTGATGTTCTCACCAGGCAGCAGTCCTGACTGTGCACAATGGAAGACATTACTGCAGAGCAAGTGTCTTGCAAATCATCATTCTTGCATTGCCTGCCCCCCTTCCAGTGGAATTCCTTAAAGGGACAATCCTCTCAGCGATACTGGGACTGTGCAGAATCTTGGCTTCTCCGCTGCTAATCTTTTAATCCTTTCGGAAGAAAGGACAGGATTGGTATAACTCCACATATTCCATTGGGCTGGGTGCTCCATGCGGTGAATGTTTAGTCTGTACGATGCTGTCATCTCTCTTTAATGCAGTGATCCTGTGGGGACTGATTGACGGCTAAGTTTGTAGCTGTGTTGTTTAACATACCAGCACTGCTGTACCATGGGGAAAAGTCTTACAGAAACAATACGTGATGTATTTCCTTGTACAACCTTCTAATTCATTCCTTCAGCTACTGTCAATAGCAGCAAAATAATGGAAGATTTTTTAATTTCAAAAATATACCACGTTCATAATATGTACACAACAAATATAGCCTTTCATAATATTCATCATACGATCGATTCAATACATTCACTTTCATTGCATCAACACTACTCGTGTTTGCCCCTTAAACAACACATTTAGACTTTTAGACTTTGGAGATACAGCGCGGAAACAGCCCCTTCTGCCCCCCGTGTCCAGTGTGACCTGCGATTATCCCGTACACTAGCACTATCCTACATGCTAGGGACGATTTACAGATTACAGAAGGCAAACCTGCATATCTTTGGAGTCTGGGAGGAAACCGGAGCGCCCGGAGAAAACCCACACACTCATGGGGAGAACGTACAAACTCCATTCAGACAGCACCCATAGTCAGGATCGAACCTGTGTCTCTGTAGCTGTAAGGCAGCAACTCTACCACTGCACCTCTGTGCTGCACACATCCATGAAGTGCTTGAGAGGATGTTATACAGGGTCCAGTCCCTCAGAGCCAGTGGAGATAAGACCTTCGTCCTTCCCCACAGAGTCTTTGTGGTGGCTTCATCATGTTCAAACCCTCAGCATAAGTTCATAAGTCTTAGGAGCAGAATTAGGCCATTCAGCCCATTGAGTCTGCTCTGCCATTCAATCATGGCTGATCTATTTTCCCTCTCAACCCCTTTCTCCTGCCTTCGCCCCATAGCCTTTGACACCTGCACTGATCAAGAACCAGTCAATCTCCACTTTGAAAATACCAAATGCCTTGGCCTTCACAGCCGACTGTAGCAGTAAATTCCACATATTCACTGCCCTCTGACTAAAAAAATTACTCCTTGTCTTTTTAAAGATATGTCCATTTATTCTGAGCATGTACTCCTGCATCTTGGAATGTGCCAGTTGGGAGTTTTCACTTGCGGAGATATAGTTATAGAGTCATCCAGCACAGAAACGACCCCTTCAGCCAAACTCATCTATACTGACCATCATGCTCATCTGTGTAGGAAAATAACTGCAGATGCTGGCACAAATCGAAGGTATCACAAAATGCTGGAGTAACTCAGCAGGTCCGGCAGCATCTCAGGAGAGAAGGAATGGGTGACGTTTCGGGTCGAGACCCTTCTTCAGGTTGGCTGAAGAAGGGTCTCGACCCGAAACGTCACCCATTCCTTCTCTCCAGAGATGCTGCCTGACCTGCTGAGTTACTCCAGCATTTTATGATGCTCATCTGTTAGTCCCATTTGGCCCATGTACCTCTCAACCTTTCCTATCCATGTGCCTTCCAAATGTCTTTTAAACATTCTTATTATACCTGCCTCAACCACCTTCCTCTGGCAACTCCTTCCATATAGATACTTCCCTCTGTGAGAAGAAGTTGCCCCTCAGTTCTATTTTAAATCCTTTTCCTCTTGCCTTACACCTGCACCCTTTACTTTTTACTCCTTTCTTGAGAAAAAAAACTGTGTGAATTCATCTTATCAGCACCCCCTCATCATTTTATACACCTCCTGAAAGTCACTGCTCAGTCTTCTCCGCTCAAAGGAATTCTTCAAAGTCCTAGTCTTCTCAGCCTCTCCCTAAAACTTAGTCCGTTAAGTCCTACGAACATCCTTAATGATCCTTAATGGGGACTCTCAAATATACAGAAGATGATGAGAGAGGAGGTGTAAATGGAGTGCCGAGCTATGGCTGGATACAGTTGGACTCAGTGATGTACACTAGACACTGCAGCGTTGATATAAGGGGCTGGTCCTGAACTTCAGTGTAACAGTTCGGCAGGGCACCAACACAACTGAACCAGACAGAAAATCAAAGCTTAAAAAAAAAGCAGAGTGATACTCAATGTTTCGGGTCCTGATGCAGGGAGTCGACCCGAAACGTTTATCATCCCTTTGTCTCCACAAATGTTGCTCGTCTCGCTGAGTTAGTCATAGATTCATACAGTGTGGAAACAGGCCCTTTGGCCCAACTTGCCCATGCTGACCAAGATGTCCCATCTACACGAGACCCACCTGCCTGCATTTTGCCCATCATCCTTTCAAAGTTTTCCTATCCATGCACCTCTCCAAATGTCTTTCAAATGTTCTTATAGTACCTGCCTCAACTACCCCCTCTGGCAACTCAAACCACCCTCCAGCCACCAGCGGTTTGTTTTTGCTCACAGTTCTGTCATCTGCAGTCTTGTGTGTCACAGAGATCAAAGTGACAGGTGAATTTACCTGCTGAATAGGTGTGTTCAGCAGTCTCATCATTATAGAGGAGGCCATAGGCCAGTACTTTTATACACTTGCTGTTGTTATAGAGATGGGTTACAATGTTTAGTTTTAGTTTATCACCTGTACCGAGATGTGAAACGTTTTTTGTGCATGCTATCCAGTTAATGAAAAGACAATACATGATTATAATCAAGCTGTCCACAGTGTGCAGATGCAGGATAAAGGGTATAATGTTTAGTGCAAGGTAAAGTCCAATTAAAGAGAGTTTGAAAGTGTTCAGCGAGGTAGATGGGTGGTCAGGACCTCACTCTTGCTGAGAGGATGGTTCAGTTGCCTGATAACAGCTGGGAAGAAACTGTCCCTGAATCTGGAGGTACGTGTTTTCAAACTTTGTATCTCTTGGCTATTAGGAGAGGTGAGGAGTGACCAGGGTGAGACTGGGCCTCGATTATGCTGGCGGCCTTGCCTGGGCAGCATGAAGTGTAGATGGGGTCATGGGGAGGGTGATTTGCCCAGGCTACGCCCACAACTCTGCAATTTCTTGCAGTCTTGGATGGAGCTGTTCCCAAACCAGGCCGTGATGCAATGTCCTGGACTCCCACGGAGTGCCTCGGCCCCTGATCCAGAACTGTGGTCCTGTGAGCGCAGTGGGACACTGCCTTGGGCCTGCATCATCTCTCAGCCCATCAACCACAAGGGAAGCTTCTGCCTTAATAATGTCTGTCAGCTCAAACTCCCTGCTGAGAACCCAGGGGGAGCTCTCTTTGATTTGCCACTCTGGCTGGTGCAGTTCAGCTTCTGCATGAGTGAGGTTCGGAATAAAATGGCACTCGATTTGGAAAGTAGAAGTCAATTTATTTTAACCCACATAAAAAATGTCATGGTCGGCTTTGTTGCTGCCTTCTAAACCTTGGACAACCCTTTGGATCCCACTGATTTACAAGATCACAAGCAAGAAAGAAATTGCTCTCCCTTAACTAAAAATCTAAAGGTGAGTTAATGGTATAACAGCATGAAAGAAGTGATTTACCGGTTCTCATGCGTTTTGTCTGAATCGTTTGAAGGCATCCACCCGTAATCTTCCATGCCTCTCCCAGTGCTGTGTGTGACAATGAGGAAGGTTTCTCTCAAGTACTCTCACTCTGAGGCAAGAGTTAACCATGTCGACATTCAGCACTGACTCTGCTGCAAGCTCGCTACGTTTGGAACTTTGAACGAGTACATAAAAGGCTCGGTCTAATTGGATGGGATTCAGACTGCCTTGGCAAACATCTTATTATTTCGAGCAGAAAGCATTCAATGAGAACTGCCCAATTAATCCTGAAGAAAGCAAATTGTACCCCTGCCTAAAACCCTCGAAAATATACGATTTTGCTAATGAAACCTCATTAGGTCGTTGGATGTGGGAACACAACTGGCAGGCCCTCCCAAGTGGCTCCCTCTGATCTTATTTGTTTTATTTATTTCATATTACCATTTCAGATATGATTCAAGGGGGGCTATAGGCTACAATTCCCCAGATGCTTTGATGAAGTGCAGTGGGCCCCATAGTGGAAACAATTGGTGACTGATCTCGAGGATGCACTTGCCATCGGTGCAATGGGCCAAAACTTACTGTAAAATAACAGTGAACTACAGTTCCAACCCTTTGTCTGCTCAAGTTGGAAACAACAACAACATCATCTGGGGAAGATGCACATTTAAAACGTGGGCGCCGAGAAGACAATGCCTGAGATGTTGGAGTTTGTTTCAGTCTGAGTTTAGTTAATTGTCACGTGTACCGAGGAACGGAGAAAAGCTTTTGTTGCGTGCAAACCAGTCAGCGGAAATACAGTACGATTACAATTGAGCCATCCACAATGTACCGATATATTATTTAAAGGGAATGACGTTTAGTATAAGATAAAGCTAGTAAAGTCAGATCAAAGATAGTCTGAGGGTAGACCAATGAGGTAGATAGTAGTTCAGGACTGCTCTCCAGTTGTTGGTAGGGTGGTTCAGTTGCCTGATAACAGTCATTATTTGGGTGGGTAGTTGTCGAGTGGGTGGGTGCCCCATTGCTCTATAAATTGAGCACCAATGTGGTCTCACTCTTTGACTCCCTATGTTGAACAGTGAGAATGAGCTGTGCTTGCATAGTATTGGGATTGGTTTATGATTGTCATGCATGCCAAGGATGATGTTGACCGATTTTCTGTGGCAGCATGAAATGGAGGTAGAGTCGATGGAGGGGAGGTTGGTTTGTGTGATTGACTGAGATGCATTCACAAGCCTCTGCAATTTGCTGGAGTAAATCAGCGGGACAGGCAGCATCTCTGGAGAGAAGGAATGGTTGACGTTTCGGGTCGAGACCAAGTCTGAAGAAGGGTCTCGACCCGAAACGTCACACACTCCTTCTATCCAGAGATGCTGCCTGTCCCGCAGAGTTACTCCAGCATTTTGTGTCTATCTATGGTTTAAACCAGCATCAGCAGTTCCTTCATACACATTTCTCTGCAATTTCCTGTGGACTTGGGCAGAACAGTTTCCAAGCCCAGTTGTGATGCATCCGAATAGAATGCTTTCTGTGGTGCATCTGTGGAAATTGTAAAAGGTCATTGGTGACTAGACTTCTGAGGAAATAGAGGTATTGGTGTGCTCTCTTGGCCTTAGCTTCGACCTGTTTGGATCAGAACAGATTGTTGAAAATATTTACACTGGGAACATGACCCCCTCAAACATCTCCAGTATTTATAGACCCAACGCTTCTGTGAAGGTCCAGGCTTATTCATCTCAGTATGTTGTTTAAATTGATCTAGAGGTTTTAATTACCATCAAATAACCTCTCTTACCCTGAACAATGCGGTTGACCAATTTTTATCCCTCATTCTGTTAACTTTAATTTTTTGTAAAGGATGCTTAAAAAAGAAAGGTAAAATGAAAAAAAGAATAAGTGGAGTCAACATGGATTTATAAAAGAGACATCTGTTAGTGTTTTTTTCATCAATAGAATACTTGATAGAGGGGAATTGGCAGAGATGGTGTTTTGGATCTTAAAGAAGGCTTTGGATAAGGTTTGATACAGAGCTAATGAAACAAAATTAGGGGCATAGTATTGGGGAGAATATAATGATAATTGAGAACTGTTTGATGGAGAAATAAAAATAAAGAGAATAGGAAGGAATGGGTGGTTTTGTGTTTGGGAGGAAATAGCCAGTTGGGTTCTGCAGGGATTGGTATTGGGTCCAGTCAGTTTACAATTGCTCTTGAGCGATACCTTTGCTATGTCTAACACGGGCAGGACCTACACAGTGAATGGTAGGGCTCTGGGCAGTGTTGTAGAGCAGACAGCTTTAAGAGTATGGGTACATACTGTAGTTCCTTGAAGGTGGCGTCACAGGTAGATAGGGTGATCAAATAGGCTTTTCTCCTTCAGTCAGAGTATTGAGTATAGAAGTTGGGAGGTCATGTTGCAGTTATATAAGACATTGGTGAGGCCGAACTTAGCGTATTGAGTTCTGTTCTGAGCACCATATTACAGGAAATATTTTGTCAAGTTGGAAAGGGTACAGGGAAGAATTACGAGGATGTTGCCAGGACTCAAGGGTCTGTGCTGTAGAGAGAGGTTGAGCAGGGTGGGACTCTATTCCTTGGAGCGCAGGAGAATGAGGGGTGATCTTATGAAGGTGTACAAAATCATGAGAGGAATAGATCGGGTAGATGCTCTGAGTCTCTTGTCCAGAGTAGGGGAATCAAGAACCAGAGGACATAAGTTTAAGGTGAGAGGGGAAAGATTTTATATGAATCTGAGGGGTCAATTTTTTTACACAAGGAATGGTAGGGGTATGGAATGAGCTGCCAGAGGAGGTAGTTGAGGCAGGGACTATTGCAATGCTTATGAAACAATTAGACGGGTACATGGATTGGACAGGTTTGGAGGGATTTGGGCCAAATGCAGGCAGGTGGGACTAGTGTAGATGGGATGTGTTGGTTGGTGTGGGCAAGTTGGGCTGAAGGGCCTGTTTCCACACTGTATGACTCTATGACGTGTCCAATGACGAAGTCATCCTTTTCAACTCACTTGAGTTGCTCCAGCAGTTCGTGTTCTGTGCAAGATTACAGCATCTGCAGTTTCTTGTGTATTGAAACTATCACGTTTAGTTCAGAGATTTGTTTAGAGATATTACATGGTAACAGACCCTTCGATCCACCAAGGCCGCACCAACAACATATCTATCACCCATGCCCTGGTTTTACCCTACACATTAGGGATTCATTACAGAAGCCAATTAACTTACACACCTACACATCTTTGGAGCACCCAGAGAAAACCCATGCATGGAGAATGTACAAAATCCATAAAGACAGCACTCGTAGTCAGGATCGAACCCGGGGTCTCTGGCGCTGTGAGGCAGCAACTCCATGCCATCCTATCACATCTTGGCATAATTAGTGAACAGTTAATTTGGAGTCATTCATTCCCTCTCCCACTACAAGTGTATGCATGTATGGACCGTTCTGTTTAAAATGTGGCTAGAACGTAATAACCGAAGGCTGAGAAGCCAGAGTGAACAAATCAGCCATGTTAATCTGCAATTAACAGCCCACAGAATTAAAAATGCTGGAATCGATCAATGGGCCAGGCAGCATCTGTGGAGAGAGAAAAACAGGGTTAATGCTCTAGTTAATACTACTGCTGAGTATCTCCAGTGTTCTTTGTCTTTTATCGCAGTGTTCCAGCAACTGCGGTTTTTTCTGTTGCTGCTGCATGACTGCCACCTTGTGTTGCAATGGTCCCGGGGCATTATAATGTAGTGCAGTGCAGACACACTCCCTGGGGATACATGCAGGAGGGGCATAGACCAATGGCACCTTCCACTCACACAGTGATGTTGTCAGTCTATTACATAGTCCATCTATCCTGTGCTAGATATGAGATTGCCGGAGATGCTGTCAAGTACATCATCAGGGAACAAATTGGATAAATGGCCTTCCACCCATGAGAAAGGCTTTGTTGTGCTCTGTATTAATTTGTCTGCAAAATCACTTTTGTTCTGTGTACCAGGGCTGAGGTGTTTGTTGCATGCAAGCTGGTTATTCCAATTATCTTCCTCTCATTGGGGTTGGAGAGCAGGGTTGTACTTTGCTTGTTCTCTCGTCCGGATCTCCGAGTGGCTGAGTGAGTGAGTGAGTGAGTGAGTCGGCCGCCCTCAGTCAGTCGGAGGGCTTTGACTTGGGTGAAATATGAGCTGCCAGTGCAGGCAGTGTGGTGATAAATGGGAGACATTTCCTTCTGCGTGATAATTCATTCACACTTCACCGGGCACTCCTGCAGTCTCCCTTAATGCCACACACACTCTCTGAGCAGTTACGAGATGGGACTGTGAGGGGGGAAAAATTAAACCTGCCACCTTCTTTTCTTTTTCCTGCAGATTTTTCTTCTCCCGGCTAGCTCTCTCTCCACCCCCCCTTTACCATGTATCTGTACACTGTAATCATGTATTGTCTGTCCGCTGACTGGTTAGCACCCAACAAAACCTTTTCACCATACTTCGGTACATGTGGCAATAAACTAAACTAAACCATTGATTTACTCTAGCACTTTGTGCCTTTTTTTGTAAAGCAGTTTGGGGTAAATGTCTCGTCCTGAAACTATAATAGAATCCTACAGTTGTACAGCACCGAAAAGGGTCCTTTGTCCCACCTTGTCCATGCTGATCATTTTTGCCCATCCACACTAATTCCACTTGCCTGCATTAATTCCATATCTCTCTGTGACATGCTCATTCAAGGACCTGTACGGATGCCTTTTAAAGATTGTTACTCTTCCTCCCTCCACCACCTCCTCTGGCAGCTCATTCCACGTACCAACTTCTTGTGTGAAAAATATACCCCTCAGATCCCACCTGTCCTCTCAGCTTAAACCGATGCCAGTGGGGTATGTTGTTAGAGACCCTCTGGGAAACAGACTCTGGCTCTCTACTCTCTCTATGCCTCTCATAATTTGATATATTTCCAACATGTCACCTCTCAGCCTCTTTTGCTCCAGGGAAAACAAACCCAACCTATCCGATCTCCCCTGATAACTCAGGCCTTCCATTCCAGGCAACATCCTTGTGAATCTTTACTGCACCCTGTCAAGCTCAATCACATCTTTTATGTCGTGTGATGACCAGAACTGCCCACACAATGCTCCAAATGCAGCCTAACCAACATTTTGAACAGCTATAAGATGCTGCTGCAACTCTTGTACTCGACCGATGAACGCTAGCATCTCCCAGGCCTTCCATACCGTCCTGTCTACCTCTGTGATCACTTTCAGGGAACCATGTACCTCTGTTCAACAATATTCCCCAGGGCCTTGCCATTCACTACATATGTCTGGCCCTGGTTTAACTTATTCAAATTTGTCACTTCACACTTGGCTGAATTCACTTACATCAGCCATTTTCTTGCCCACTTTCCCAAATAATTAAAATCCTGCTATAACCTTGGACAATCTTCTTCACGTTAGAGATACAGCATGGAAACCATCCCAGCAGGCCCGTGCCATCCAGGAATCACCCCGTACACTAGCTCTATCCTAAACACTAAGGATAATTTACAATTTACAGAAGCCAATTAACCCACAAACCCGCACCTCTTTGGAGTGTGGGAGGAAACTGGAGCTCCCGGGAAAAACCCATGCAGTCAGAAGGAGAATGTACAAGGTCCTTACAGACAGCACCAGTAGTCAGGATGGAACCCGGGTCTCTGACACCATAGGGCAGCCACTCTACCGCTGCGCCACCGTGCTGCCCCCTTCCCGCACTGTCACATTCCATGATCCCACCAATTTTGGTGTCATCTGCAAACTTACTAATAACGGTACCTACATTCTCATCTAAATCAAACAGAGCAAACTAAATAGTCTTAGCTGGAATTTCAGTCCACTAGTAATGAGGAGTATCAAGTCAAGTCAAGTTTATTTGTCACATACACATACACGATGTGCAGTGAAATGAAAGTGGCAATGCCTGTGGATTGTGCACAAAAAAGAATTACAGTTACAGCATATAAATAAAGCTAATATAGTGTAGACAAAATTTAGTCCCTGGAGTTATAAAAGTTGACAGTCCTGATGGCCTGTGGGAAGTATGTTGTTCAGTAGGTGTCTTTTGAACTGTTTGCAAAAATAGCACCAATAGCCTAGGTTACAGCTTAGATTACGCTTCTTCGCTCAGATCATAGTGAGGGTTTGGAACTCTTGCCTGAAGGGATTGTAGAGGCAGGATCCTTCCCCACATCCCAAACCCAAAACTTCACCTATCCATGTTTTCCCTGGATGCTGCCTGACCTTTAGGTTCCTTGGAATATCACTAGCAACTTGTCATGTATAAACCATATCGAAGCAACGGCCAAGAAAACACACCAATGCCTCTACTTCCTTAGAAGGCTGAGGAAGTTTGGCATGTCCCCTACAACTCTCACCAACTTCTACAGATGCGCTGTAAAAAGCATTTTATCGGGATGCATCACGACATGGTTTGGGAACAGCTGCATCCCAAGACCGCAAGAAATTACAGAGAATTGTGGACCAGACCGTCACACAAACCAACCTCCGACCATCACACAAACCAACCTCCCTTCCATTTATACTTCACATTGCCTCAGCAAGGCCACCAGCATAATCAAGGATGAGTCTCACCCTGGTTACTCCTCCTCCTCCCATCAGGCAAGAGGCACAGAAGTGTCAACATGCACACCTCCAGTTTCAGGGACAGTTTCTTCCCAGCTGTTATCAGGCAACTGAACCATCCAACCAACAACTAGAGAGCGGGTCCTGAGATACTATATACCTTATTGGATGGAGATGCTCAAACTCTCTTTAATTGGACATCAATGGACTCCATCTTGCACTGAACATTATTCCCTTTACCATGTATCTGTACACTGTAATCATGTATTGTCTGTCCGCTGACTGGTTAGCACCCAACAAAACCTTTTCACCATACTTCGGTACATGTGGCAATAAACTAAACTAAACCATTGATTTACCCTAGCACTTTGTGCCTTTTTTTGTAAAGCAGTATCTGCAGTTCCTTATGCTTGATGTTATTTGAGGATGGGCTGAGGCCTATGGAAGCCCATTCATGCAGCCCATAAGTCATTGAAATCCTCAGTCGCTGAGACAATTTAGGATCCAGTTCATCACTCTCCTTTGGATGCAATCGTCCCGTAGATTGTAAACCAACCTGCAATGCGAATCCTTGCCAAAGTCCTTTATAAAATCCATGTACACTGCATCGGATGCCCTGCCCTCATCACCCCTCCTTGTTGCTCCCTCAAAAAAACAAAATCAAGTTAGTCAGATTTGATATTTCCTTCACGCTGCCTGCTGTTGATAAACCTGTGCATTTCTAAACAAAGTTATACACAATCGCTTAGAGTGGATTCCAATAATTTGTCCATTAACAAAGGTGGCCTGTAATTACACAGATTGCCCCATCCTTTATAGCAACAGTACAACATTAGCAATCCTCCGATCTGCGGCATTACTCCTGCAACCGGGGAGGTTAGAGAAAACAAAGAGTCTCTGCACCCTCTGTGCTTGTTGCTTTTAACAGCTTAGGATGTGTTCACAGGAGGCTAGTGATTAATCAAATCGTAGAGATGCCAAACCCATTAATACTTCCTCTTTTACCAGGTTTATCCCACCCAATATTTCACACTCATGGCATCATTCCCTGTTTTATTGATGACAGCTGCACAGTATTCATTAAGAACCCTCCCCACATCCTCCACATTCCTCACACACGTTCTCTTTTTATTCTCTACTGGATCCTTTGTTATTCTGTTAGTTTAGTTTAGAGATATGGCATGGAAACAGGCCCTTCAGCCCACCGAGCTCGTGCCGGCCAGCAATCATCCGTACACTCGTTCAATCCTACACACTAGGGACAATTTACAGTAGCCAATTAACCTACAAACCTGCACATCTTTGGGATGCGCGAGGAAATCGGAGCACCCGGGGAAAACCCACGCGGTCACAGGGAGAACGTCCAAACTCCATATGGACAGTACCCTTGGTCAGGATCGAACCCTGGTCTCTGGTGTATAAGGCAACAACTCTACCGCTGCGCCACTGTGTCGTTTGTTTAACATGGGAGAAGGGGATAGATAGGGTGACTACAATAGACAATAGGTGCAGGAGTAGGCCATTCAGCCCTTCGAGCCAGCACCGCCATTCAATGCGATCATGGCTGATCACTCTCAATCAGTACCCCGTTCCTGCCTTCTCCCCATACCCCCTCACTCCGCTATCCTTAAGAGCTCTACAAGCCGACAAGTGTGACACTGAATGAGGAGAAACTGCTGGATGGATTCTGAGGGTTGGCGTTAATCAGTCGTTAGAAAATCACAAGTTATTGAAAGCCTGGATTTAAGGGAATGCCATGTCCGACTCTATTGGACTTCTTGTGTTGGTGAGATGGAGCACTGCTGAAGATAGAATATGTCATGAATCTCGGCAAGGCCCAGGAAGCTACAGGAACAGGGAAGTTATAGCACATGGACTCCAATGGAAGGTGGCAGGAAGGAAAAGATAACAGTCGTCAGGGCTTTAAACAGCTGGTGAGATGAGTACAGAGGGGTGTTCCAGGACTCCGTGGCAGAGGTTGTGCTGAGGCAAGGATCAACTCTAAATGAAAGACAGAGCTGGCTTCAGGTGCCATGTACCAACGCCAGTTTCTTAGGTTCTTAAGATGTTTACAATTGTAATGGGCATAAATCGTGGATAGAAAGGAGCTGGCCTCTGACACCAAAGTGATGTAGGATAGTCTGGGAATAAGAAAATTGGTGGAAGAGTTTGAGGAGGGTTGAGAAGGTTTTTCACCCAGAAGTTGATGAAGGTCTGGAACTCACGGGAGGGATGATAGAATCAGACACTCCTGTTACATTTACAAGATAGACGCAAAATGCTAGAGTCAAGTCAAGTCAATTTTATTTGTATAGCACATTTAAAAACAACCCACGTTGACCAAAGTGCTGGACATCTGATTAGACAATAGACAATAGACAATAGACAATAGGTGCAGGAGTAGGCCATTCAGCCCTTCGAGCCAGCATCGCCATTCAATGCGATCATGGCTGATCACTCTCAATCAGTACCCCGTTCCTGCCTTCTCCCCATACCCCCTCACTCCGCTATCCTTAAGAGCTCTATCCAGCTCTCTCTTGAAAGCATCCAACGAACTGGCCTCCACTGCCTTCTGAGGCAGAGAATTCCACACCTTCACCACCCTCTGACTGAAAAAGTTCTTCCTCATCTCCGTTCTAAATGGCCTACCCCTTATTCTTAAACTGTGGCCCCTTGTTCTGGACTCCCCCAACATTGGGAACATGTTATCTGCCTCTAATGTGTCCAATCCCCTAATTATCTTATATGTTTCAATAAGATCCCCCCTCATCCTTCTAAATTCCAGTGTATACAAGCCCAATCGCTCCAGCCTTTCAACATACGACAGTCCCGCCATTCCGAGAATTAACCTAGTGAACCTACGCTGCACGCCCTCCATAGCAAGAATATCCTTCCTCAAATTTGGAGACCAAAACTGCACACAGTACTCCAGGTGCGGTCTCACCAGGGCCCGGTACAACTGTAGAAGGACCTCTTTGCTCCTATACTCAACTCCTCTTGTTACGAAGGCCAACATTCCATTGGCTTTCTTCACTGCCTGCTGTACCTGCATGCTTCCTTTCATTGACTGATGCACTAGGACACCCAGATCTCGTTGAACTCCCCCTCCTCCTAACTTGACACCATTCAGATAATAATCTGCCTTTCTATTCTTACTTCCAAAGTTACTTCTTACTTACAATTAGGTTCCAATTGAAAAAAAATGAAACATACAGTAGCACGCAAACAGTTCACAGCGCCTCCTCAATGAGCCTCAAACGCTAGGGAGTAGAAATAGGTTTTGAGCCTGGACTTAAAGGAGTCGATGGGGGGGGCAGTTCTGATGGGGAGAGGGATGCTGTTCCACAGTCTAGGAGCTGCAACCGCAAAAGCGCGGTCACCCCTGAGCTTAAGCCTAGACCTTAAGCCTATCCTACATCAATCTGACTAACTTGATTATTTTTAGAGTAACTCAGCTAGTCAGGCAGCATCACTGGAGAAAAGGATTTTGGGTCGAGAAACTTCTTTTTTGATTTATTTTTATTTTATCAAATTATTTTATAATTTATTTCATAATTTCATTAATAAGGTAGTTGGTGAGCACTTGATCTGGTATCTGCCGGGATGCACACCAAAGAATGGGACGTGCAATAACTCTGGATAGTAACTGGCCTCCTATCTTCTGAATGTTCATGACTACGGGCTCATTGTATGTTGCACCAGTGCTACAAGAGGGGCCCTTCAAGTAGTAGATAGACTTCTTGGATGGCCGAGGGTTGTTTGAAGTGGAATTTGGAGCATTGCAGATAGCAATGGGCTAACGATCAAGTTACTAATGGGCCCAAGATCACAGATGGATAAGTGTTGCAGGTCATTGGACCAGCTGAAGATTGGTCCTGGGGAAGAAGAGTGAAGGGGAGTAGGGTGATTTAAAATTAGACTGACGGAGCCCATCTTCCGTGGCCACCACCCCTGCCCTCCTCCCCCCCCCCCCTCCCCCCCTCACCCACCCATCCCAACCATCCACTGAGCAAGACGTTTCATTACAGACAGTCCTGTTTGCAATTCATTTCAATTTAAAAACTCAGTGGGGGGCGCTGCCAGATTTCTCCTTCCATTTGTCCTACTTCATTCCGAATACTGGCTCTGTCTCCCGCTGCCTAACAGGCATGAAACAGATCCCCTTGCTCTCTTAAACCTGCACTCTCGTGTATTTTTCTAGTTGAATTAATCGATGGCAGGTAGTTGAGTTGAGACACGGCATACATTTTGATATTGTCGATTACACTGTGTAAAAGACAAAAGGAATGTGTCGCATCGATCGAAGTCAAACGTTGACACCGGCAGCTCATGGTTCATATTTATTGCTGCTTTGCTCATCTGGACCAAACTGTATTACACTTCTCGATGTTCCGTTACGGGAGAAACAATCAATCCCCATTTGCGGGTCGCTTCAGTTCTCTTTGCCAGTTTTATCCTTGTACTGTTTTATCCGCGCACTTTGTGCCAAAGACGATAACTTCCAGGCTGCTAAGTTTTTATTCATCCACGGGATGGATAAAAACTGTGCAATGCTTTAAGTTTGTTGCACTCTCCCAAGATTGGTCATTACTCCTCCTCCTCCGTATTTCACTCTCATTCTTCGCTTGCTCATTAAGCAACGTCACTTGGGGAGAAAAGCAAGAATTATTTGCATCTCATTTGCATTTTTACATTCACTCTTTTGGGAATAATGGCCAGTATGTATTGCCCAAACTTTGCAGCCCTCAGGAAGGAGGGGGTGAGACACCTCCTTGAACCTTTAATCTTTAGGCTTTAGGGATACAGCGTGGAAACAGGCCCCATATGGCCCACTGAATCCACGCCGAACGGTGATCACCCTGTACTCTACCACTATCATTCACACTAGGGACAATTTATAGAGACCAATTAATCTTCAAACCTGCACGTCTTTGGAATGTGGGAGGAAACCGGAGCACCCGGAGAAAACCCAACGCGGTCACAGGGAGAACGTGTAAACCCCACACAGACAGCACGTATAGTCAGGATTGAACCCGGGTCTCTGGCGCTGTAATCCCGTTGGTTCTCAGCGGCCCCCCACACTGGGTCCCCCTTTGTCCTTGGCGACGCAGCCTGTCCTCCTTGGCCCGAGCTCGACCACGAGGCTCCCTCCTCGACTCAACTCCACCTTGTCTTTGTCCTCGGCCCAACCTCCTCCACAGGGTCTCTGACCTGACCGCCGGGACTTCGACCACTCGCTCCGCAGCGGGCAAGTCTGGAGCTTGCCGGCTCACTGGGAACGTCCCAGCCCCAGGCTCACTGGGAACATCCCGGCCCCCCTGCTCACTGGGAACGTCCCGGCCCCCTGCTCACTGGGAACATCCCGGCCCCCTGCTCACTGGGAACATCCCGGCCCCCTGCTCACTGGGAACATCCCGGCCCCCTGCTCACTGGGAACATCCCGGCCCCCTGCTCACTGGGAACATCCCGGCCCCCTGCTCACTGGGAACATCCCGGCCCCCTGCTCGTGGGAACATCCCGGCCCACTGCTCATTGGGAAATCCCGGCCCACTGCCCACTGGAACATCCCGGCCACCTGCTCACCGGGAACGTCCCGGCCCACTGCCCACCGGAACGTCCTGGCCCCCTGCTCACTGGACACATCCCGGCCCCCTGCTCATCGGGAACATCCCGGCCCCCTGCCCACTGGGAACATCCCGTGCCCCGGCACACCGGAACGTCCTGGTCCCCGGCACACCGGAACGTCCTGGCCCCCTGCTCACTGGGAACATCCCGGCCCCCGGCACACCGGAACGTCCTGGCCCCCTGCTCACTGAGAACATCCCGGCCCCCGGCACACTGGGAACATCCCGGCCCCCTGCTCACTGGGATCATCCCGGTCCCCGGCACACCGGAACGTCCTGGCCCCCTGCTCACTGGGAACATCCCGGCCCCCGGCACACCGGAACATCCTGGCCCCCTGCTCACTGGGAACATCCCGGCCCCCTGCACACTGGGAACGTCCCGGCCCCAGCCCCCCCGGCTCACTGGGAACGTCCCGGCCCCCCCGGCTCACCGGGAGTGGGATTAGAGGGAGGCTGTGTGTAAATAGAGAGAGGGGTAGTGGTGTGTTTTAAAGTCACAGCGACGATCCAGATATTAATCTTCCGTGTCCCTGTCCCTTTTCCCCAACATCTCCTCTGATTTCTTCAAGCTGTTCCTCCTGTCACTGCGGGCTTTGGCCCACCCACCTCTCTTTTCTAGCTTTCACCCCTCCCACAACCCGTCTAAAAAAACAGACCCGACCCAAAATGTCTCTTGTCCATTCCGCCCACAGATGCTGCCTGAGTTACTCCCAACAATTTGTGTTTAATTTAATCCCTTCATCTTTCCACACCTTCCCCTCCCCTCCCCTCCCTGACTGCCATTCCTTTCCTCCTCTCCCCTCACCTCTCCTCCTCCTCTTCCCCAACCTCTCCCCCCCCCCCCCCCCCCCCCAAGTTCTCTTCCTGCCCTCTGCTCCCTTTTCCCTCCATTTCCCACCCTCATCCTTTACTCAGTCTCTTTCCTCTTCGTGCTCTCTCACTTTTCCTCTCCCTCTCGTCTCCCCTTTCCCTTCTGCCTTGAGGGAAACCAATTTGGATTGATGGTCTGTGACAGTATAAACTGTGCTTGTAATTACAGACTATCTCTGGCATTCCACCTTTAAGGAATATGACGGTGTTTTAATAGGAAACTGATCCTTGCTCCACTTCACCAGTTGAAACAGATGAGGGAACAGGAATTGTTAGGTTCTAGATCTATTAGGGTCCTGAAGGACTGTAAACCCTGCAGGAGTGTTAACGAGCAAGACTGTTTATCAAAGAAATGAAAACCATTTAGTTTAATTGCCGCATATTGTTAAATAGGCTATTGGGGAATCAGAGCTGGATTATAGCCAGAGACAGCTATTCCTGAGCTCTGCAAATTCATTCAGCATTTCATGTTATATTTTATTTTGCTAAGAATGATTGTTTACATGTAGAGAGGGAGATCGGCCGGTGCTCTCCACCACAAGTGCCAGGACTTTGTCCCCCCAGTAACCCGAGGAACCTTGACCATCAAGTCCATCAGAATGGGCAGCCATTTTGGGTAGATAACGCCCCTGACTCCAAGCACTCTGTGAAGGGTCTCGACCCGAAATGTCATCCATTCCTTCTCTCCAGAGTTGCTGCCTGTCTCACTGAATTACTCCAGCATTCTGTGTTTCTTTTCCAAGCACTCTGCTCTCTCCTGTCCTGCCATTGGCTTTCCAGCATGTCCAGTCTCCTAATGTCAGGGCTGCCTCCGTCCAATCAGAATGACCATTACTTGACCCGATGACTCCCAACCCTAGGCAATAGTGAATATCTCCAAGTGTTTATTTAGTTATTTACTATTGGTTTTATTGGTTTTGCTTGATGTTTAGTTGTTCTCCCATTTTTATAACGTGTAAAATGTTCAAAAGGAAACACAATATGAAGTGCCTCCTGCAAAAAAAACACAAAGTGCTGGAGTAACTCCAGGCAGCACGGTGGCGCAGCGGTAGAGTTGCTGCTTCACAGCGCCAGAGACCCGTCTTCCATCCTAACTATGGGTGCTGGCTGTACAGAGTTTGTACGTTCTCCCTGTGACCGACCGCATGGGTTTTCCCCCGGGTGCTCCAGTGTCTTCCCATGCTCCAAAGTCGTACAAGTTTGTAGTTTAATTGGTTTCGGTAAAGTTGTAAATCGTCCATATTGAATAGGATATTGCTAGTGTACTGGTCGGCACGGACTTGGTGGGTCGAAGGGCCTGTTCCCCTGCTGTGTCACTAAACCAAACTAAATTAAACTAAACTCAGAGGGTCAGACAGCATCTCTGTTTTGGGTTGGAAGGGTCTCGACCTGAAATGTCACAGCAATGTTCTCCAGAGATGCTGCCTGACCTGCTGAGTCACTCCAGCACTTTGTTTTATTTTGCTCAAGATTCCAGCATCTGCAGTTCCTTGTGTCTACTATGCTTTCACACCTGCAGGGTATTAGGTGGGTGAGGAGGGGGGGGGGGGGGGTACAGAGGAATTAGTATTTAATTCCCAGAAAACCTCGGGTATTCCTTAAGAATAGGCAACTCCACGGCCTGCACTGCTCATGACATGCCAGCGAGCTGCTGTCTGGTGCCTGTTTCCATCAATGAGCAGGTTAATTTGCCAAAGAGTTTTAATTGTGCTCATGCTTTGTTAATTGGCTGTGACAAACACATACACAACAATGAAAGGTGCCAAGGATAACACTCATTCCCCAGAGTGTAATGGGTGCTGGCAAAGGCTGCCGACGCAGACACGGACTAGGCATTGTGCACAAGCAGGAAGCTGGGGGCAATAGACACAATCTCATCCTCACCACCCCGTATTCTCGCAGTTTAGTCCCCGGCACATTTTGTGTGAAGGTAGACACAAGATGCTGGCGTAACTCAGCGGGTCAGGCGGCATCTCTGGAGGGAAGGAATGGGTGACGTTTCGGGTCGAGACCCTGCTTGTGTGAAGGTTGTCACTTTTGCCAGCAGCCGTGTATCCCCCCCAGTGGACCAAGCAGTGGGGGAGGGGAGAGGAACACTGTGTGTGTTTTGTTTTGAATACAGGGGGAGAGTTGGCCTCCTCTCTGTGGAAGCGCGTAAGGCAGAGGTAAATGACCCAAATTGCTTGAGGCAGAATAATAAGGCTGAATGGAACGGAATGCACAGCGCAGGTTACACTGCTGCTAATTGCCATGGTGTCACTCCCATCATCCTGCTCCTTTGTGCACCAAACCTAGCAATTTACAGGGAGCTTTTGGTGGCGATTTCACCTCCTGTTAACTCAGCAGGACAGGAGAGAGAGAACGAGAGGGCGAGAGAGAGAAAAGGGGGGGGGGGGGGGGGAGAGATCGAGTGGGGGAGAGAGATCGAGTGGGTGAGAGAGAGTAAGAGTGAGAGGGGCAGAGCAAATGAGAGGGGGAGAGAAAACAAGAGGGGGAGGGAGAGAACAAGAGAATGGAGAGAGATTAAGGGAGAGGGATTAAGGGGGGGAGAGAGAGAGAGATTAAGGGAGAGGGGGAGAGAGAGAACAAGAGAATGGAGAGAGAGATTAAGGGAGAGAGATCGAGGGGGGGGAGAGAGAGAGAGAGATCAGACACAGGTGAGATGCTGAGGAAGAAAGTGAGCACAAGAGACAAAAGGGATAACATAGAAATGGTGCAGGAAAGGAACCAAACAGAAGAATAGATAAAACAATTGAAGAAAGGAATGTGGTGTGGTTAAAACCGTAAGAAAAGAGGCATAAAGAGAAAATGAGTGTTAAATAAAAAGTTCTGGATAAACAGCAGTAGTCGTGCAGAAGGCTCTGAGATGTGAATATGAGCCAGAGGGAAGAGCTGAGGACTCTGTGCCGGGGAGAGCCACATGCAATAAGGCTGATCGTTTCAAGCCATTGAAATCACTGGGGTACAATTGCAGCCCGCAGCCCACTCTGTAATGCTGCCACTGTGGATCAGCTGCCCATTATACAACCTGCCTCATTTCATTTGCCATCCCACAAAGAAATGTATTCTCCCTGGGTACCAAGCTGAATTTAACCCATCGGTTCCTATGTCACTCTGGAAGATAATAGATAGTAGGTTTTTGCTCACCTTGAGTGGCGCTACTCATTTTTGAGCCACAGATTGAGGATTTTCACAAAATCTACTATGGCCAATGAGCTGAAACTGGAGTAATTTTCAGTCATGAGTAATGGGCCAATTTCAGTCAGAAGCCCGTTCGGACAAAAACACTGTTTCGACTTTTAACTTGCAATGACCATCGTATCATTGAATTCAACTTGCGTTTGAAAGAGACATAGGAAATAAGCAGCAACTAAACGCAAACCAGTGACCAGGATTTGAACTCGAGCTAAGACTGGCTTCAGTGCGAACAGGCAGAGATTCTCCTCATGAACTGGGCCAATCTGCTAATGAGCAAAGTCACAGGAGGTCAGTGGGAGACGTTAATGTGATAATGAGGGCAGTTTATACTCCCATATCCAAGCTACACAAACCATGCGTTTGAAAGCAATGGAGTTTAGAAGGATGAGGGGGGGCCTCATTGAAACTTACCGAATAGTGAAAGGCCTGGATAGAGTGAATGTGGAGAGGATGTTTCCACTAATGGGAGAGTCTGGGATCAGAGGTCGTATTATTTGGTCCTATGGCAATAAATGATGTACCTTTAGAAAGGAAATGAGAAGGAATTTCTTTAGTCACAGGGTGGTGAATCTGTGGAATTAATGGAGATTGACAGATTCTTCATTAGTACGGGTGTCAGGGGTTATGGGGTGAAGGCAGGAGAATGTTGAAAGGGAAAGATAGGTTAGCTATGCTTGAATGGTGGAGTAGACTTGATGGGCCTAATGGCCTAATTCTGCTCCTAGAATTTATGAACTTATGCCTCTCATGCTTTGTACCTGCAACACAGAACACAGAATGGGGTTTACTGTTGTTGTTATATGCACTGTAATTAATTAAATTTAAAAAAAATAAAATAAAAAAAGTTATTTTGAGCAGAATTGGGCCATTCAGCCCATTGAGCATACTTCGCCATTCAATCATGGCTGATCTGTCTTTCCCTCTCAGGACCAGTCCCCTGCCTTTTCCCCATAACCTTTGACTCCCTTACTAATCAAGAATCTATCAATTGCTCCTTTAAAAATACCCAATGACATGGCCTCCACAGCCGTCTGTGACAATCAATTCCACAGATTCATTACCCTCTAAGAGATTAACTTCTGTAAATGGCCACTAGGAACAATTCACAATATTTGCCGAAGTTGATAGAATCTGATCCTATGTCAATTCAGCCAGAGTTAACTTGTCCAAAAGGCTGGTATTACCTTTCAGGTCTATGAGGGGCAAAGAGCCAGCAGATGCCATTGGGTACCAGCGCACCCCATTGCTTTTTCAGATCTTTTTTATACTAATAAACCCAATAAATGGAAGAAATACTCTGTGGGCTAGGCAGCCATGACTAGCGGTGTACCTCAGGGGTCGGTGTTGGCTTTTTGTCATCTGTATCCATGATTTGGATGAGAATGTGCAAGGCATGGTTAGTACGGGCGGCATGGCAGCACGGCTTGTAGAGCTTCTGCCACACGGCTCCAGAGACATAAGTTTGATCCTGACCTCGGGTGCTGTCTGTGTGAAGTTTGCACGTTCTCCCTGTGACCGTGTGCGTTTATTCCGGGTGCTCCGGTTTCCTCTCACATTTCAAAGATGCGTGGGTTTTTAGGTTAATTGGCCCTCTCTAAATTGTCCCCAGTGTGCAGGGAGTAGATGCAAAAGTGGGATAACATAGAACTAGTGTGAATGGGTGATCGATGGTCGGCATGGCTTTGATGGGTTGAAGGGCTTAATTCCATGCTGTATCACTAAACTAAACGAAGTAAATTTGCAGATGACATTAAAATTAGTGGTGTCATAGACAGTGAAGAAGGTTATCAAGAATCACAGTGGGATCTTGATCGGCAGGGCAACAGGGCGGAAGAATGACATGGAATTTAATTTAAATACGGGTGAGGTGTTGCATTTTGGGTCAGAACTTCACAGTGAATGGTAGGGCCCTGGGAGTGTTGTAGAGCAGAGGGATCTCGGAATATATTTACCCTGAAAATGGCATAACAGGTAGATAGGGTGGTGAAAAAAGCTTTCGGTATGTTGGCCTTCATTAGTCAAGGCGTTGAATATGGAAAGTAACACACAGAGTGCCGGGGTAACTCAGCAGGTCAGGTAGCATATCTGGAGAACATGAATAGGTGACCTTTTAGGTTGGGACCCTTCTTCAGACTAATTGTAGGGGCAATGGAAGAAAACTAGAAGAGAGGAGGGGTCGGACAAAGCATGGGAGGTAATAGGTGAACACAGGCGAGAGCAGTTTTTGACAGGAAGATGGTCTGATGAAGGCTAGAGTTGAGAAAAAGGATTGAAGAGTTGCTATGTGTAGGAAGGAACTGCGGATGTGAGTTTACACTGAAGATAGACCCAAAAAGCTGGAGTAACTCAGTGGGGCAGCATCTCTAGGGAGAAGGAATGGGTAACATTTCGGGTTAAGTCCCTTCTTCAAACTTTTATAATTGGGAAGGAATGTCAGTGGATGGGGAGGGGAGAAATAGGTGCAAGACCTGAGGGGGGGGGGGGGGGGGGGGGGAGTTCTACATTGAATATGGAAGTTGTGATGTTATATTGCAGTCGTATAAATCTTTGGTGAGGATGCACTTGAAGTATTGTGCTCAGTATTGGTCACTCTGCTTCATGGAAGATGCCATTAATCTGGAAAGAGTGCAGAGAAGATTTACGAGGATGTTGCCAGTGCTCTAGGAACTGGGTAACAGGGAGAGGTTGGGCAGCTAGGACTTTGTTCCTTGGAGTGTAGGAGAATGAGGGGTGTATAAAATATTGCGGGTCATAGGCAGGATGAATGCACACAGTCATTTTTGCCAGGATTGGGGAATCAAGACCTAGGTTTAGGTGAGAAGGAAAAGATTTGTAGGAACCTTAGGGACAATTTTTTCACACAGTGGGTGTTATGTATATGAAATGAACTGCCAGCGGGCGTGGTATGTACAATAGCGACATTAATTTAGTTTAGTTTAGTTCAGACATACAGCTTGGAAACAGGCCCTTTGGCCCACCGAGTCTGTGCCGACCAGCGATCACCTACACACTAGTTCTATCTTACACACTAGGGACAATTTACAGAAGCCAATTAACCTACAAACCTGCACGTCTTTGGAGTGTTCGAGGAAACTGGAGCACCCGGTGAAATCCCTCTCGGTCACAAGGAGAATGTTCAAACTCAGTACCAGCAGCACCTGTAGTAGGATCAAACCCGGGTCTCTGGTGCTGTGAGGCAGCAAGTGTACCTCTGCACCACTGTGCCGCCCCTTAAAACCCATTTGGAAAGGTATACAGAGAGAAAAGACTTGGGCAAATAGGGGTAGCTTAGGTGGGCTTGTTGGCCAGGTTGAATTGGGCTGAAGGGCCTGCCCCTGTGCCCTGTGATTCTGTGACTGTGGAGAGAGAAAGAGGGAACCCTTCGAGGGATGACCTTTTCTTCTTACCTTTCATTTTATGTGTTTATCGAGCTGAAACGTTAACTCCATTTCATTCTCCACAGATGCTCCCCAGCCTGCACGATGTCCCCTGCTCTTTCTGAATGCATATTAAATTATCAGGATACCTTGCAGAACTGAGCTTTGTTTCCTTAACTGACACCTTTTAGTCTGCTTTTTAACTTAGCCTTTTGTCCACCCATTTGCAAATCAAACTCCTCTCATGAAGAAAGGTTTCAACCCGAAATGTCACCTATTCCTTTTCTCCATTGATGCTGCCTGGCCCGCTGAGTTACTCCAGCAATTTGTGTCTGTCCACTTATCACTTTGAAAGCTTTATCCCACCCCACCTCCTTTGTAGCTCCCCCCCTCCCCAATACAATCAGTCTGAAGAATGGTCCTGACCCAAAATGTTGCCCATCCATGTCCTCCAGAGATGCTGCCTGACCTGCCACGTTACTCCAGTACTTTGTGGGTTTTTTGTAAACCAGCATCTGCAGTTCTGTATGCCTGAGGTTTTTTTCCCCCCTTGATTTTAGATGAAGGGGAGATCTAGTCAAGGTGTTTAATTCTATTTAACAGGGTAGCTGGTGACTATCTATCTCCTGCATTGGGAAACGACGATATGTGAGCAATATTTGGATCAGAATAGCAGTGTTCGATGATGACGGAGAAAAGAATGTGTAACTTCCCCCTAAAAAAAACCCCCTAAAGCCAAAATCAACAGAAAATTCAATGATTCCCTGATACTCTATTGTTCACTGAGTGACAATCTGGGGAAAGAAGAGTAAAATGCTTTGTTTTGCAACCAACCTGATAAAACCATGCAGCTGAGACCTCGCCTAGGCAGTACACGAGTGCTGCCATGTTTTGGGGTCGACAAAGGTACAAAGATTCACCGAACATACCTGTGGCAGCTAGCGGCCCCCCGCCAGGTCCCGTTGGCTTCTGGCAGCCCCCCCCCCCACACTCTCTGACAACAGGCATTGATACTCTCTCGTGGTGTGCAGTGATATTATTTGCAGACCCGAAACAGGCAGATGGAGAGAAAGTCAGATGTGGCTGAGGGTAGTACAGGCTTGAAGGGCTGAATGGCCCCCTCTTGCTGTTGCCTTCATTCCCTTCACTTGGCTGCACCAGGCTTGCACTGAGAATGGCATGCGACAGATATCAGGAGTGCCTCCTGAACGGTCTGACCAGAGCAGAAACCACACTCCGAGCCGTAACAAGCCTTTCAGAGAGAGGCTTACCAGAGATGACATAAATTAATATCCGCTACTTAAAGCAGGCTGTGATTAATGGCCTGGCTTCACAGAAGCTTAGTCCAACTGTCAGTTGCCAGGTACCAGTTGCACAAAGTAACAATAATCGACATTCATTCTCCTGTAGCTGCCAGCTCTGTGGAGCAGGAGGAATGGGCTATGGCTTGACACACGCTTCAGTCTTCATCCTGTCCTTCCATACATCACCGGGCTCAGCAATGCTCCTGGTTTATGAACTGCATGTATTTTACTTTCAAGGTACATTAGATTACATGATGGATCTTCTCTTTCAATTTACATCTGTTTTTCTTTTTCTTGCGTTTGGAAGGAGTTTGCTGGGTTAGTGGTGTGCCGCTACCGTGTGTGCGTGTGTGTGTGTGTGTGTGTGCGTGTGTGTGTGATCTATATCAGCATTGCGTGTGTGTGTGGTATCTACATTAGCATTGTGTGTGTATGCGTGTGTCCATGTGTTTGTCCGTGTGTGTGGTATCTATATTAGCATTGTGTGTGTGTGTGTGCGTGTGTGTGCGTGCATGTGTGTGTTTGTGTGATCTATATTAGCATTGTGTGTGTGTGTGTGGTATCTACATTAGCATTGTGTGTGTATGGGTGTGTCCATGTGTTTGTCCGTGTGTGTGTGTGATCTATATCAGCATTGTGTGTGTGTGTGTGGTATCTATATTAGCATTGTGTGTGTATGGGTGTGTCCATGTGTTTGTCCGTGTGTGTGGTATCTATATTAGCATTGCTTGTGAGTGGTCACCCATACTAGCACTATTGTACACCCTAGGAACAATTTACAAGTTACTGAAGCCAATTAACCTACAAACCTATATGTCTTTGGAGTGTAAGTAGAAACCGGAGTACCCGGAGAAACCCATGCGGTCACAGGGAGAACGTTCAAACTCCGCACAACAGCACCTGTAGTCAGGATCAAACCCGGGTCTCTGACGCTGTAAGGCTGCAACTGTACTGCTGCGTCGCCATGCCGCCCTCTAACCTACCAACCTTCTTGTCTTTCGGATATGGGAGAAAACTGGTAGAAACTCATGCATTTACAGCGTGAATGTGCAAACTCCACACAGACAGCACTGAAGGTCCACATCAAACCCTGGTCACTGGTGCTGTGAACCAGTGGCTCTAATAGCTGCACTACAGTACCATGTACTGGGTCTTGGAGGTGTGGTCTGGCAGGGGAGTGGACACATCATGTGTCCTGGACCAGCGGACTGGTCCTCTTCCATGGAGTTGTGGCTCAACTACAATCATGTGCAGGAAAGAATTCCTTCTCTCCAGAGATGCTGCCTGTCCCGCTGAGTTACTCCAGCATTTTGTGTCTACCTTCGACTGCAATCATGTATTGTCTTTCCGCTGACTGGTTAGCATGTAACAAAAGCTTTTCACTGTACCTTGATGCATGTGACATTAAATTAAACTAAAGTAGACTAAATGGTGGTCTGAAGAAGGGTCTCGACCCGAAACATCACCCATTCCTTCTCTCCAGAAATGCTGCATTTTGTGTCTATCTTTGGTGTAAACCAGCATCTGCAGTTCCTTCCCACACATTTCCTCTGAATTAAATTCCTCCAAGTAAATGAACACCTTTGAGCATTTGTGCCCTTGTTGCTAGATATTTATGGTGTGTGTCTATCCGTGTGTGTGTGTATGCTTGCGTGTGCTCTTGTATAGACAATAGACAATAGGTGCAGGAGTAGGCCATTCTCAATGCCAGCACCACCATTCAATGTGATCATGGCTGATCATTCTCAATCAGTACCCCGTCCCTGCCTTCTCCCCATACCCCCTGACTCCGCTATCCTTAAGAGCTCTATTTAGCTCTCTCTTGAATGCATTCAGAGAACTGGCCTCCACTGCCTTCTGAGGCAGAGAATTCCACAGATTTACAACTCTCTGACTGAAAAAGTTTTTCCTCATCTCCGTTCTAAATGGCCTACCCCTTATTCATAAACTGTGGCCCCTGGTTCTTGACACCCCCAACATTGGGGACATGTTTCCTGCCTCTAACTTGTCCAATCCCTTAATAAACGTATATGTTTCGATAAGATGCCCTCTCATCCTCCTAAATTCCAGTGTATACAAGCCTAGTCGCTCCAGTCTTTCAACATATGACAGTCTCGCCATTCCGGGAATTAACCTAGTAAACCTACGCTGCACGCCCTCAATAGCAAGAATATCCTTCCTCAAATTTGGAGACCAAAACTGCACACAGTACTCCAGGTGCGGTCTCACTAGGGCCCTGTACAACTGCAGAAGGACCTCTTTGCTCCTATACTCAACTCCTCTTGTTATGAAGGCCAACATTCCATTAGCTTTCTTCACTGCCTGCTGTACCCGCATGCTTCCTTTCAGTGACTGATGCACTAGGACACCCAGATCTCATTGTACATCCCCCCTTCCTAACTTGGAAGTATGTATGTCTCAGTCTGAAGAAGGGTCTCGACCCGAAACGTCACCCATTCCTTCTCTCCTGAGATGCTGCCTGACCTGCTGAGTTACTCCAGCATTTTGTGAATAAATAGGCTCGTCCAGTATTTGGGTCCTCTGTCTAATTCTTGTTTTTGTGGTCCTCTACGGTTGTGTGTTTCCCCACCAGGCCTGTGTGATCTTATACCCCCTTCCTTCTGTGTATGCATCCTGCCATGCACCAGTTTCTCTGTGGTTGCCTACCTCTACATTTGTCCCATTGTGAAGGTAAGGCTTTCTGTATCATCATGTTCCTGTAAGGGCATCTCTCTGTCTCTGTAATATAAAGCACTGACACACGGTCTTAATGTGTGTTCCTGTGTCAGGGTGCCTTTAGACAGACACAAAAAGCTGGAGTAACTCAGCGGGTCAGGCAGCATCTCTGGAGAAAAGGAACAGGTGGCGTTTCGGGTCGAGATCTTCAGACTGCGGGTCAGGGGAAAAGGAAATGAGTGGTATAGATGGTGATATTGAGAGATCTAGAACTAATGAATGAAAGATATGCAAAAAAATAACGATGATCAAGGGAAAGTGGAGCCCACTGTGATCCATTGTTGCCTGTGGGCTAGGTGAAAATTAGTTATACAGACAATGAAACTCACCAGGACGACTGTGAAACTAGTACGACCACTAGGGTGGGGGAGGGACGGAGAAAGAGGAGGTGCAAGAGTTGGCGTTAGAGAACTCAATATTCATGCCGCTAGAATGGAATACTTTATACTTTGTCACATGTGACTAGGCACAGTGAAATTCTTTGCTTGCAAACCCAATGTATACAAATAGCAGCCACCTATGGTGCTGACAAAGTTATAAAGCACGCCGGCTCCTCCTTTTGTTACCCCCACCCCCCCCCCCCCACAGCGGTTCCCCCACGCTGGGTCCCCATTGCCCATTATTCTCCCCCCACCTCCCTCACGACGGTCCCCCCACGCCGGGTCCTCCATTGTTCTTCCCCTCCCCCCTCACGGCTCCTCCACGCTCTCTTCGACTGTCAACCCGCGAGGCATTGCCGCCGTCGCGAGGCTTCACCGAGGCCCCATCGTCGTGAGGTTTCACTACTGCCACCACTTCACCGCCGCCGAGGCCTCACCGCTGTCGACGCCCCACTTCACGCCTCCGTGGTGCCGACCCGGGCCCCAGCCGCGGGCTCCGTCGGCCGCTCCTCCAACCCGCGAGGCCCGACTCCTCCGTCCGACCTGCGAGGCTGCAGACGTGTCCCGACCCAGGCTTCTACGCGGCAATCCGGGAGGCATTGAGACCGCGGTGCCTCGATAAAGGCCTCCGGCCGCATTCCCAGTCCACAGCCACGGCCCATCGGGAAGCCCTCTGGCCGCGCGGCCCGTCGGGAAGCTCCAAATGAAATATGAGGAGGTACCCGATAGGGAACCGCTGAGAACAAAGGTGGGGACCCGGCGGGGCCCACCAGTGGTCATGTGCGGTGACAAGCCTGGTTCACCGCTGCGAGCAGAAGATAAGTCTGTGCAATTAACCTTTTGTAACTTTGTCGGCACCAGAAACGTGGTGACTCTTGTGTACTGCCTAGCCGAGGCCTGCCGTACGATCTTACTGGGTTGTATACAAAACAAAGCATTTCACTGTACCTAGGTACATGTGACAATAAAGCAGTATTGAATTGAATTAAATCATTGAGGGTCTTCCCCTTTCGCCCTAGGACCTGTAGGCCTGATTAGCACGTACACATGCCATTAAATTTACGAGCGAGAGGAGAAATTTGTGCGCGGCAAACTCTTGCAATGTATATAATCTGCATCTAATAATTAGTTTGTAGACACAAAATGCTGGAGAAACTCACATGGGACAGGCAGCATCTCTGGAGAGAAGGAATGGGATAATTAGTTGACTACTGTCACCCATTCTCCTTCAAATAGTGCTGAAAATCTGCTTACACTTACCATCCACTGCGGGGGGGTGTGTGTGTGGGGGTGAGAAGCTGTATTTGTACAGCAACTTTCAAGATGGAATGGGATATCCCTAAAAGCACTGAAGTAATTTTGAATGATGATACTTTATTGTCACATGTGCCTAGGTACAGTGAAATTCCTTGTTTTTGCATTTAATACACAAAGTATGCAAAATGACTCACTGAATAGTGATCTAAACATGGGAACTATTCCAGTACTGAATGGGACCATCCATCGGGGTGGAGCAGGTGGGAACTCTGATGTGGAGGTGAGTACCATCCGCTGAGGCAATGCTGCATTTCTCTTGCGTTTCTCTCAGCATGTACAAGTTGCTCTGCAAACAAGTAAAGGGTTAAGCAGCATGAAGGACTGAGCACAGAATCCTCGCTGTCAGATTGGGGCACATTAGCAGCTGAGCACACCATTTACCCAACTCTTCCATGACAGTTAGTGCACTTGCATTTGCATATCGGAGCCCTGTGGTGACTGATGAAGATTAATGCTGTGCGGTTTCCTCCACAATAGCAGCATCTCTCTCCACTGAAGGCTACAGCAACACTGCAGAGCATGGTGTGGTATGGAGTGGAGCGGTGTGGTGTGGAGTGGCCAGGAGGGTAGGGGGAGAGGATGAAGGGGAGACTGCAATCAATCACAGTTCCGGAGCAATGATCTCTGTAGCCGGGTTGTGTTGCTGAGGTAATGGAAGCATCTCCCTGGGGTCCAAACAGAGGCCCATTGCAAAGATTAGGCTGGCGAACACAGAAGCACATTTCCTTGTTAGAACAGGATACCATGCAACCTGTTCCGATGTCCCGGTGCATTAGGATTAATCTGCATCTTAATCCCGCTTACTCTCCTTGTTTCATCTCCCAACAGCAATCCCTCAATGATAGACACAAAATGCTGGAGTAACCTAGCGGGTCAGGCAGCATCTCTGGAGAAAAGGAATAGGCCTAGAGAGGAAACTAGAGGTTTTACCCCTCTACCTTACTTCTAGTTTTCCCCTCTATTGACTCTCAGTCTGAAGAAGGGTCCCGACCCAAAAGATCACCTATTTTGTGAATAGATCACCTATTCCTTTTCTCCAGTGCTGAACTGCCTGACCAGTTGAGTTACCCCAGCATTTTGTGTCTATATTTGGTGTAAACCAGCATCTGCAGTTCCTTCCTACACAGCTATCTCTCAATCTTAGCATGAATATTTTCATTTGATCCCCAGTAACCTCATTTGGATGGAAAGAGGTTTATATTCCAAAAAGTGCTTCATGGGTTTTATCAAAGACTTCATGCTCGTTTATGTGCCCTTGCCCACAGGAGAGAAAAAAAAGCTTCTCTCTATTCAGGATGTCCAATTCTCATTTGACAATCCTTAATATTCTTTGTTTAGGAAATACCATCCTAATCTGTCCAACCCATGCTCGGAGCTGTATCTTGCATCCTCTTCCACCACCTGGCCTGCCCAAATCTATGACAATTTGCAGAGAACTTCAGCGTTGGGCCTCAAACATTCTTGCTTGGGAATCAGAAGCAGCATCTACATGTGTGCACAGTGGTGCAGCTAGAGAGCTGCTGCCTCTCCAGGTCCTGCTGTCTCCTCCCACATCCCAAAGACATGCGGGTTGCTAGGTTAATTTGCCGTTGTATGTTAGGTGTGGGTGAGTGGTAGAATTTGGGGAAGTTGATTGGAGTGTGAAAGGGAATATGTTGCAGGGGAATGGGACGTATTGGGCTGTTTTGAGAGCCAGCATGGACTCGAGAGGCTGAATAGTCTCCTGTGTCAGAACCAACAATGTAAAATATACAATACAATACAATACAATAGTGCTTTATTGTCACATGTGCAAAACACAATGAAATTATTTTCGAGTAGCCTGATATGGCGGCATTTGGAGTGGCGCCCGATCCAGGTGAGCCCCTGGATTATTCAGCATATAGACGTCCTTCTTGCCCGACCATTTTTGTGCCCCAGGGGCGTCTCCCACAGCTGACCTTGAGGTCAGCGACGGTTCACCCTCCCAGCGGCCTTGCTCCTCATGCCCACCATCACCGGCTCCCTCCTCCTCGGTACTCCGGTCTTCAGAGGACGGGCATGTAAACATGAGAAATATAAATCTTTTTATTACAAAATCAATTCTATTCAATTATTCACAATAATATATACAAAACAACAATACCAACACACCCGCCATAATACAAAAATGACCAAGTATTCTTATGACTAAATATCACATCACGATGTCACAATGCTGATGGAGGATACAGTCCCCCATCCAGCGGTCCTGTAAGTTCCCCATGGTGCTCGTCATGGCGTGGTTTGATCTCCCAAACTGGACTGACAGTCGTGCAGTGCTGAGGGAGTGCTGCACATTTCAAGTCCAGTGTTACAGAGGGGACGTTAGGCTGAAGTACCGGTGGTAGAGGAGGCAGATCAAACGCTCTGTCTGCAACACACGTTGCCGGCCGTGTAACCGCGCCGTGGGCTCCAAGGCTCTTCTCGCCAATTAGCGGTGCGCTCGGCACTCCGAGTCCTCTCCGGTCTGGAGCACGTGACAAGCTCCAAATCAATGGCAAGGCTTTGAAGTTCTCTTGTCAGTGCTCTCAGTGTGCGGGGACTGCTGCAGCTTCAAAGTGGCCATCACGTCTGAGTGCGAGAGATTGTGTGACTGGAATAAGATGATGCAGGCAGTAGGCCCAGAAGCAGGATGAAATCCTGAAGTGTGTATTCCAGCTTGTTAACATTTCGATAGGAGCAGTTTTTCCTGCTGACCTTCCTCAGAGCCTGGTGATCATAATGGGATCTTGTGTAGGAAGGAACTGCAGATACTGGTTGAAATCGAAGATAGACACAAAATGCTGCAGTAACTCAGCAGGACTGGCAGCTAAGGTTGCTAACGTTCTCACTTCCAAATAAGGGACACAAGGTGACATCACCGCCCTGCGCCCCACGTGACCTCACCCAGCCAGCGGCCATGTGCTCCCGCTTCACCAATGGCGGCCGCCCGGGCCGGGAGGTGGATTGCTACGCAACCACCTTAGGAGGCGCCCGGGCCTCCGGGCCTACACTGTCCGGTCCTACAGCACCTCCCCAGGCCTAATACAGGACAAGGGCGGTCCCCTACGGGTCAAACCAATTTAGCCCAATATACGGGATGTCCCGGCTAATACGGGACAGTTGGTAACCCTACCAGCAGCATCTCTGGAGAGAAGGAATGGGTGACATTTCGGGTCGAGACCCTTCTTCAAACTGATGGGATCTTCCTCTGCTCTAGACATGTTACCATGATCAGTCTGAAGAAGGGTCTCGACCCGAAACATTACCCATTCCTTCTCTCCCGAGATGCTGCCTGACCTGCTGAGTTACTCCAGCATTTTGTGAATAAATCGAAATGTTACCATGCTGAATTAGCTCAGATTAGCAATTCCTCTTTGAAAGCACTTAATCAATGGTCAGCAACCTTGGGACATCTCAGGTGGACCAGCAAACCCAGATTAGGTTATTTCCCTCTAACCACTGATAAATGGCCACATTGTGGATGCACTTCAGCCTCAACTCAAATGCCTAAATCGGGCACAACATGGTGGCGCAGCGGTAGAGTTGCTGCCTTACAGCGCCACAGATCCGGATTTGATCCTGACTACAGGTGCTGTCTATATGGAGTTTGTACATTCTCCCCGTGACTGCATGGGTTTTCTCCGGGTGCTCCGTTCCTCCCACATTCCAAAGACGTGTCTCCTGTTCTCAATTGTGTTTCAAGGCCTGGGCAACACGGAGGTAAAATAATGAGTGAAGATACAGGCACAAGCAAGGGCAACCTACTCTTTGAGAGTGGCTATTGGAATTCACTGGAAGTAGTCGTCAGATCGTACTTTAGGGATACAGCATGGAAACAAGTGCTTCGGCCCACCGATCAGTGATCACCCTGTACACCAGCACTATCCTACACACTAAGGACAATTTATACCGAAGCCAATTAACCGACAAATCTGTACGTCTTTGGAATGTGGGAGGAAACCAGAGCACCAGAGGAAAACCCACGCAAATGTACAACATCTGTCAGACTGCACCCGTAGTCAGGATCAGACACAGGTGATGGGGTGCTGTAAGGCAGCAACTCCACTGCTGTGCCACTGTGCCGAAGTCAATAGAAGCTTTCAAAGGGGAGCAAATATACACGAGTGAAAAAATGTAAAGGTAACTGCCAACAACTTCCCTTCTCTCCCCCACACCCTCATTCCTCCTCTTCCCTCTTCTCCCCCCCCCCCCCTCTCCTGTGACCCATCTCGACTCGCACCTATTTCTCCCCTCGTTTCTGCATGAAAACAGTGGAAGTAAGGCATTATCTTCCAAGCCAACCATTACCCATTGCCACGGGCACCTCTTGAGTCACTGGTTACAAAGTCTCTGGACTTCGCATAGATCTCATCAGCCAACTCAGGACCCCCAGAACTAGAGTGGGAACAAGTCATCAAACTGGAGCGACCGGTGGAAAAGAATTACTGCAAGGGATGGGTATTTCTTGCTTGGAGGAATAAAGATGCCCATCTGTTTGGAAACGAGGGACGTAGATAGGGTAATTAACTCAAGATTCATAAATTGCTAAAAGTTCCAATATGGGTGATTAAAATGTAAACACAACACTGGGGTTCATTTACAAGAGGGTTAGAATTTAAAAGCAGAGAAATTATTAAGCGTGTTAAATCTTGGTCAGACCTCTGTACAAATCTCTGGTTTCTGTATTCCAAAATGTCTCCAGGGGTTGTTGTAAAATTGTAAAGAAAGAGTTTTAAAGAAGCGAATGATCCTGTCATGGAAAGGTTCTGCTCTGGATACAGGGTCTTGACCCAAAACGTCAATAATTCATTTCCTCCCAAGATTGCAGCTCAACCTGCTGTGTTCCTCCAGCAGTTTATTATTTTGCTCTAGATTCCTGCATCAGCAGTCTCTTGTGTCTCCTGTCATGGAAGGTTGAATTGTCTAGGGTTGTTTTGAAAGATTGGAAGGTGACCAGAGAGAGGGCTTTAAAATGAACAAGAGAAGGGTAAACGTGGAGATGCCTCCTCCTTTGACGATGCCAGGAACAATGGGGGCAGTTATAAGCATAAGACGGTCACTGAACACTTCAATAAGGAATAAAAGAGCGATAGCTTTATGCAGAGAGAGTGATGAGGGAGAATGGTTGAGGTGCCTAAATAAAGAGGAGGGAAAGAGGCATACATCTGAAGGGTAAGATAAAGAAGGTGGGGGGACCTCAAATAATTAATAATCCTTTATTCGTCCCATAAGGGGGAAATTTGCAACCGGGAAATGAGTGCATAGACCAGTTGAGCTGAATGGTCTATATCTGTAGATTTTTTTGTGTCTACTTTCGATTTAAACCAGCATCTGCAGTTCTTTCCTACACACATGGTCTGTATCAGTGTTCGATAAACAGTGTGCTTTTTTTGAATGTGGTAACAAAGGTGATTCAAACCTTCTGGTGGTGGACCAGGGTTCAGCTGGTGGGCCACATCTGGGACTGGAGCAGGAGTCAGCCATATATTTAAAGACATTAGAATTAAAGAGTTGGGACGTTATGTTGCAACTTCACAAAACACTGGCCGGACTGCCCTTTAATTGAGCTTAGTTTAGTTTAGAGATACAGCGCAGAAGCAGGCCCTTTGGTCAACCGAGTCCACACTGACCTGCGTTCACCCCATACACTAGCACTATCCTACACATTAGGGACAATTATAGATTTCACTGAAGTCAATTAACCTACAAAGCTGCACATCTTTGGAGTGTGGGAGGAAACCGGAGCACCCAGAGAAAACCCACGCAGTCATGGGAAGAATGTAAAACTCCGTACAGACAACACCCGTAGTCGGGGTCAAACCTGGGTCTCCACGGCTACTCTACCGCTGCGCCACCGTGCTGCCCTTAACGTGAGAGGCAGGAGTTTGAAGGGGATTTCAGGGGTAAATCTGTTAGATAGTGGATAATAACTGGAATTGCTGCCAGAGGAGGTGGTGAAATCAGATATAACCACTATGTTTAAGAGGCATTTAGATAGACACAAAGTGCTGGAGTAACTCAGTGGGTCTGTGGACAGAATGGACAGCCAACGTTTTGGGTTGGGACTCTTCTTCAGCTTGGTGGAGTAAGGAGGAGAAAGATGGAAGAGAGAGTTGGGGTTGGTGCAAAGCACAGCAACTGATAGAGACTGTTCTTCAGTCTGACCATTTCCTCCACAGATGCTACCTGGCCCACTGAGGTCCTCCGGCACTTTGTGTTTTGTTCTCGCCACAGCTGCTACCTGACCGGCTAGTGTTTCCAGCATTTTCTTACCTTCTTTCAAGTAACATATTGATTGGGCAGGTCTGGGAAACCATTAACCCTTAGCTTTCCGAATAAGCCATAGCTGTGCATGCAGTGTGACAAGCCGCAATTCCGGAAAGTAAAAGTGACCTTGCCATTGCACAGTGAATGTTTCACTCTGCTGAATTATAAGCAGCACTGTGCAGTGACTGCATTGCTTGGCTGTGTGATAGTGAATCTGCATTGTTCTGCAGTGTTTTTAGTTTTAATTTTTTAAGGTTTTAATTTTAGTTGTAGAGATACAGCGTGGAAGCTGGTGCTTCGGCCCACCGAGTCCGCGCCAACCAGCGATCCCCGTAAACGGACGCGGTACTACACACACTGGGGACAATTTACAATGATACCAAGCCAATTAACCTACATACCTGTACGTCTGGAGTGTGGGAGGAAACAGGAGAAAACCCACGCAGTACAAACTCCGTGCAGACAGTACCCGTAGTCAAGATCGAACCCGGATCTCTGTCGCTGTAAGGCAGCAACTCTACCGCTGCACCACTGTGCCACCCACTGTGGGCTATACTTACTCTGTTGAATAACTGCTATGCATTTCTACCTGAGACAGGTTCTGCAGAGCTGCAGTATAGCCATTGTGTTGTCTGCAAATCGCATGTAGAAATAATGAGCTGTGAACATTTCAAGATGCTTGTTATCTCCCTCCCCGGCCACGTATTTTGATGACAGGCCTCTCGCTATGGGTTTTTTTCCACATCCCACATTATTGAACATGATGGGTAGCCTCTCCCACTGAGATTCCCTGCTTTCCAATTAGCATCAAATCCAAATTTGACAGTCGGATTTGCAGTTAATTAAGCTGCCCAGTAATTGACATGCAGATCACTGGGAGATGCGAAGCCCAGAATACTGACTGGAGTTGTATTACTCCTTGACAAGGATGACACCACCCTCCAGTGTGGCCCAGATTACGCTTTGTTTGACCTCAGAATCATTTCCTTTGCTCAAGTTCTGAATAGGACTCGAAGGCCTGAGCTATAGGGAAATGTTGGGCAGGCTAGGACTTTATACCTTGGAGCACAGGTGGCTGAGGAGTCATAGAGTCATCCAGCGTGGAAAAAAGGCCCAACTTACCCACACCGACCAACCTGTCCTACCTACACTAGTCCCACCTGCCTATGTTTGGCCTATCCTATCCATGTATACATCTAAATGCTTCTTAAACATTGCTATAGTACCTGCCTCCACTACCTCCTCCAGCAGCTCGCTTCAGACACCCATCGCACTTTGTGTAAAAAAGTTACCCCTTTTGGTAGAGGTGATCTTATAGAGATGTTGAAGATCATGAGTGGAATAGACAGGGTGAATGCACGGAGGTTTTTATCCAGGGTAGGGGAATCAAGAACCAGAGGACATAGGTTTAAGGTTAGAGGGTAAGATTTAATAGGAACCAGAGGGGTGAAGCGAGACACGAGTGTCAAGCAAAGCCAATGAAGTGGGACATGTGTCAAGCCAAGTCTTCTTTATTCCTCAAGCACCATACAGCTCCCCAAACCCCCAACCAGTTCAACTCCTCCTGGAAGTCCACTCCAACTGCCACTCCTCCCCATTCCAAGCTCCGTGACCCAACCCCCGAGCCGAGGGTTCGCACCACCAGGCCCCCCCCCCCCCCCCAGAACCAGAGGCACGGAACCAAACGGGAAGACGAACGAGGCGGCTAGACCTTGTGCATACATCACCACGCACAGGGGACATGCCAGGTATGGATGAATTCGGGAGCAACCGGAATGGCGGACGCCCCCGATGACGAGGCTGGGCCACCCGCATTGGCTCGCTAAGGTCCAAATGGGCTGGCTTCAAATGAGCCGCAGACACAGTCTCCCGCCGACTACCCATGTCCAAAATAAAAGTAGGAGGCCCATGCTGCAGCACCTGAAAGGGGCCCTCATATGGGCGCTGCAAAGGCGACCTGTGGGCATCGCGGCACAGAAAAACATACAAACAGTCCATGAGAGCCAGCGGCACATGGGCAGGAGCCACTCCATGGCGAGACGTCGGGACAGGAGACAGGGTGCCGACCTTCTCCCGATGCACCAGCAGACGGAATTATTTCCCCGGGAACAGTGAGCGAGACGCCATAGAGTAATTCGGCTGAGGACGAGGCCAAATCCTTCTTCGGGGTGGTCCGAATACCCAGTAAAACCCACGGCAACTCATCCATCCATTCGGGGCCCGTGAGGCGTGCCTTCAAAGCGGCCTTGAGATGGCGGTGGAACTGCTCCAGCAACCCGTTAGACTGGGGATGATACGCTGCCGTGTGGTGAAGCTGTGGCTCAACAAGCGAGCCATTGAGGACCACAGCTCAGACGTGAACTGGGCACCCCGGTCCGAGGAAATGTCCAGCGGCACCCTGAAATGGGCAATCCAGTGGGCCACGAGGGCAGGGCGCGAGCACACGACAGGGCAGAAGTGTTCACGAGCGGAATGGCCTCCGGCCACCGCGTAAAACGGTCCACCACCGTCAGAAGATGCGAAGTACCCCGGGATGGATGGACTAGCCACGAGGATATCATCCATGTAAATGAAAAGGAAATCAAGTCCCCGACCCATGGTGTCCATCAGGCATTGGAAAGCTTGTGCTTAAGGCGTTCTTAAGGCCGAAGGGCATACGCAGGAACTCAAACAACCCGAAAGGGGTGATTATAGCCGTTTTGGGCACGTCCTCCGGCCGCACGGGAATCTGGTGGTAAGTCGACCTTCGAAAAGAACAACCCCAGCCAGATGGGCGGAGAAGTCCTGGATGTGGGGAATGGGGTAGCGATCCACGATGGTGGCGTCGTTCAGGCGGTAGTAGTCACCACAAGGCCTCCAGCCCCCGGAGGCCTTTGGTACCATGTGCAGTGGGGAAGCCCATGGGCTATCCGAGTGCCGGACATAGCCTCCATGTTGCGAAACTCCGCTTTGGCGATCTGAAGCTTGTCAGGAGGCAGCCTGTGGGCGCGGGCATGGAGCGGTGGTCCTGAAGTAAGAAGTGGTGCACCACACCATGTTTCGGCCTGGCCGAGTGGAATTGCGGAGTCAACATTTCAGGAAAGTCCCCCAAAATTTGGGCGTAAATGTTGTCCACTGCAGAGTCCACTTGCGGATTGTTGTGGTGAATGCAGCAGGGCGCAAGGAGATCACTTGCAATGTGGAAGTGTGGACGAGGTGTTGCCCCCTCACGTCAACTAAAAGTAATTGCGCCCGCAGGAAGTTGGCGTCCAGCAACGGCTGGGACACATCTGCAACGGTGGAAGGCCAGGTGAAGTGGCAAGAGCCAAAGATAAGCGGAATGGTGTGGACGCCGTAGGTTCGTATGGTGCTGCCATTCGCGGCAGTTAACGAGGGCCCCTGCTTCCCAGAATGAGTGTCCACCCCCGATGGGGGCAAAATGGTGACTTCCGCCCCTGTGTCCACCAGGACTTCTTGTCCCGAGCGCCGGTCCCATGCATATAAGCGGTGTATCTGGCCAACCGCCGAGGTGATTACCGGCAGCCGGCCCCGGCATTTGCTGGGAATAAACAGGGCGAGCGGCATTGGCGGGCTGCGGAACCCCAGCGATGGTGGTAGAAGCACCACTCCTTCTACTTCTTGTTCATACCAGCTTCTCCCGGTGGGCGCGGCCCCAGGTCGCTGTGCCCTAGAAGGCGCTGTCGACACACGATCGAGTGAACCTCCGCCCTGCCGTCTGGCCAGCCACTGCTCGTCTGCACGTTCCGCTAGCTGCAGAGGGTCATCGAAACCCGCCCCTGATAGCAGCAGGCGGATGTCATTGGGCAACTGCTCTGGGAAGGCGTACTCAAAAAGCAGGCAGGGCCGGTGGCCGTCCATTAGCTTGGCCATTTCGCTCATGAGGGCCGATGGCTTACGGTCGCCGAGCCCGCCCATGTGGAGGATCCGCGCCGCTCGCTCCAGGCGGCTGAGCCCGAAAGTGCGGAGAAGCAGCGCCTTGAGGCCTTCGTATTTGTTGGCCGCTGGCGGCTCGCAAAGGTAAGACACCAACCGACCCTCCGTCTCCTGGTCGAGCGCACCGGTGAAATAGAAGTAGCATGTATCGTCGGCTGTAATCCTGTGGATGTGGAATTGAGCTTCCGCCTGCTGGAGCCACACCTGGGGCTGCGAGGTTCAGAAGACCAGCAGCATAAGTGCAACCGGGTTTTGTTGGGCTTTGCCGGCGGCAACGGCGGGTCGAGCACTGGCGGCTTCCAATATTGCGATCCATAATACCTATTTGGGACCGTCAGGGTCACCAATGAAGCGGGACACGAGTGTCAAGCAAAGCCAATGAGCGTCAAGCCAAGTTTTCTTTATTCCTCAAGCACCATTCAGCTCCCCAAACCCCCAGCCAGTTCAAAAACTCCTGGAACTCCACTACCAACTGTCACTCCTCCCCATTCCAAGCTCCGTGACCCAACCCCCCGAGCCGAGGGTTCGCACCACGCGTGCTCACCACCAGGGACCGCCACAGGGGAAGCATTTTCACTCAGAGAGTGGTGGGTATATGGAACAAGATGCCCGATATAGTTGAGGCAAGTACTGTAACAACATTTAAAAGATACTTGGGACAGGTGCGATATGGGCAAAATGCAGGCAAATGGGACTAGCTTACATAAGGTACCTTGGTCACCATGGATGAGTTGGGCCGAAGGGCCGGTTTCTGTGTTGTAAGACACGTTAGGGAAGGTGCAAGTGGTTGGCTTCCACGCTCCCTCCTTTGCCCAGTCACCCATTAATCACCCCAAAAAGCATTGAATGAGGGGCGATATTTTGACTTTGTGCAACAATGTAAAATGACTCAAAAGGGTGTAAAGTGCCCCAGCAAGATCTTGATTTTTGTGGTGGTGCGTTAGCTACTCTCGGGTACCTTGATAGCATAGAGTGGAAAGGTCAAGTTGCAGAGAAAGAGTTAGATGAAGAGTTTATGGAGCTTTTGGGACAGTTGATCGGAAGAGTAGATTCTGAGGCCAAACAAAGACTAGCCTATTGCATACTTGGTAGATTTTAGACTTTACTTTCGACTTTTGAGATACAGCACGGAAACAGGCCCTTCGGCCCACCGAGTCCACGCTAACCAGCGTTCTCCCAATTAAGCCAATTAACCTACAAGATCTACGTCTTTGGAGTGTGGGAGGAAAAGGGTGCACCCAGAGAAAATCACGCGGTCACAGGGAGAATGTGCAAACTGTACAGCCAGCACTGGTAGTCGGGATCAAACCCAGGTCTTTGGCACTGTCAGACAGCAACTCTACCTACTGCGCCATTTTGCCTCCGAAAATTGTACCAGAATGCCTGGATTAGAGCTATCTGGAGAGGTTAGCCAAACTTCAATTGTTTTCTCTGGATTGTCGAAGGCTGATTGGAGAACTGATAGATATATAAAATTATGAGAGTCATAGGGATGGTAGACACTCAAAACCTTTTTCGCAGGTTGAAAATTTCCAAGACTAGAAGGCAGAGCTTTAGTGTGAGAGAGACAAAATTTAAATGAGATGGGTGGAGCACTTTTTTTAAACCGAGTGTAGTGAGTGCTTAGAAGGTGCTGCCAGGGGTAGTGGTGAAGGTGGATATGATAGTGGTGCTAAAGAAGCTCTGAAGAAGGGTCTCGACCCAAAACGTCACCCATTCCTTCTCGCCAGAGATGCTGCCTGTCCTGCTGAGTTACTCCAGCTTTTTGTGTCTATCTTCGGTTTAAACCAGCACCTGCAGTTCCTTCCTACACTTTTAGATAGGCACGTGGATATGCAAGAAATGGAGGGATATGAATAATGTGCAGGCAGAGGAGATTCATTTCACTCGGCAACAAGCTTGGCATGGACATTATTGGGGGCCATTGCTGAGCTGTGGTGTTTCATGTTATATGTTTGTGGTATCTTTGTGATACAGGATCATTTAAGTGGTGGTACCCACAGGCTGCAGTGATCATAAACTTCAGTTTTACATTCAATTTGAGGGACGGGAGGATGAATCCAAGATTGATAATTTAAACGTATATGGGCAATTGTAAGGGCATTGAAGCTAAAGTGGACGGGCAACTTAGATTGAGGTGTTATGTAGTCAGGATGCATGGCAGACATTTGGAAGCATTTTTAAGAATATACATGTTCGATACATTCAAACAAGAAAGAAAAATTTAGAGAGAATGCACAATTCATTGTAATCAAAATCATTAAAGTTAGTTTTGTATGTATGGAAAAGTTTATAATTGTACAAAGACTGCTGGAAGTCAAAAGATTAGAGGGAATATCAAAATCAATAATGATAAAAAAACAAATAAAGAAGACATTAGAACACAAGACAAAGCTAGGCAGCAATATAAAACAGATAACAAAAGTTTCATAAATATTTTCATGAGAAGAGTTAACACATTGTGTCTCGGTCTTTTTTTTGTATTTATTATTGTCACATTTATTGAGATACAGTGAAGAGGTTTGTTTGGTTGCTATCCAGTCAAATCATGTTACACATGAGTACAATCAAACAGTGAGATAGATTGGAAGTTCAGGACTACACCCTAGCTGATGGGAAGACCGTTCAATAGTCTGATAACAGCGGGGAAGATGCTGTCCCTGTATCTATCTGGTGGGTTGTGCTTTTAAGCTTTTATATCTTCTGCTCAAAAGGAGAGGAGAGAAGAGGGAATGAGCGAGGTGAAAATGATCCCTTATTGTGTTGCGGAAGGAACTGGAGATGCTGGTTATACACTGAAGATAGACACAAAATACTGGAGTAACTCAGCAGGACAGACAGCATCTCTGGAGAGAAGGTATGGGTGATGTTTCGGGTTGAGGCGTGCAGGTTTGTAGGTCAATTTGGTTTTGGTAAAATTGTAAATTGTTCCTAGTGCGTAGGATAGTGGGAGTGTATGGGTGAGCACTGGTTGGCGCGGACACATTGGGCCGAAGGGCCTGTTTTCGCTCTGTATCTCCAATGTCTAAAGTCTAAATTAACGTGCAGTGGATAACGTGGAACTGGTAGATATCATATCATATATATACAGCCGGAAACAGGCCTTTTCGGCCCTCCAAGTCCGTGCTGCCCAGTGATCCCCGTACATTAACACTATCCTACACCCACTAGGGACAATTTTTACATTTACCCAGCCAATTAACCTACATACCTGTACGTCTTTGGAGTGTGGGAGGAAACCGAAGATCTCGGAGAAAACCCACGCAGGTCACGGGGAGAACGTACAAACTCCTTACAGTGCAGCACCCGTAGTCAGGATCGAACCTGAGTCTCCGGCGCTGCATTCGCTGTAAAGCAGCAACTCTACCTACAATACTTACATCTGCAAAAGGGATATGATAAGGTGTTACATCAAAGGTTATTGTGGAAAATGAAAGATGGTTTGGGAGGTAGCATAAAAGATAGGCTGGCCAACAGGAAACAGAGAACAGGCATAAATAGATCATTTTATGCCTGACACAATGTAACTTTTTTTTTCTTTTTCATTATCCTGCAGAACTTTTAAGTAACTCACAAATGGTTTATGTTTAGTGTGTTCTCTATGTGCCTGTGATGCGGCTGCAAGCAAGATTTTCACAGTGCCTCTACATCACCATGCTTGTACATATGACAATGAACGTGTAGGAAGGAGGTGCAGATGCTGGTTTATACTGAGGATAGACACAAAGTGCTGGAGTAACTCAGTGGGTCAGGCAGCATCTCTGGAGGAACAGGATGGGCGGCTCTGTAAACTTGACTTGTGCTCAATGCCATGGATCTTTAGGAGCAGCAAGGGTTTTTTTCTGCCTTTCTGTGGGAAATATTTCATATCATATCATATCATATATATACAGCCGGAAACAGGCCTTTTCGGCCCACCAAGTCCGTGCCGCCCAGCGATCCCCGTACATTAACACTATCCTACACCCACTAGGGACAATTTTTACATTTACCCAGCCAATTAACCTACATACCTGTGCGTCTTTGGAGTGTGGGAAGAAACCGAAGATCTCGGAGAAAACCCACGCAGGTCACGGGGAGAACGTACAAACTCCGTACAGACAGCGCCCGTAGTCAGGATCGAACCTGAGTCTCCGGCGCTGCATTCGCTGTAAAGCAGCAACTCTACCGCTGTGCTACCGTGCCGCTCTCACCAGCTCTTTATCTTTCTGGAAAATAAAATTGTGTGTGCTTTTTTAGCCTGCTGTGAATCTAACGACTCATGTTTTTTTCATCATGCTTTTGCAGATGTCTGTCTATCTGTCTGCTTTCCTCTTTCTCTCTTGTCCCCATCCCTCCCTCCCTCCATTGTCATTGATACAGGCTGCACAAGATGTGCAGGGCTGCTCTGTAATGAATTCCTCTATGGCTACACGCGCACACACACACACACACACACACACACCAAATCTCCTCACCTCATTACAGAGCTCAAAGGTGTCAAATTAAAACATGTCCAGTAGGAGGAAGAATTGAGTGGAAAGGACAAGGGGGAGGGAGGGGGTTGGGGGGATGGGATAATGAGTTTTAAATTGGAAATTCAGGACGCCTGACTGAAAAGCAGAAATGTCTGTAGTTTGCATCGCGCGTTAAGCCCAAGCTTTTTTGTGAACATCCATGAATTTCCAGAATCAAACTGCGAGACTGCGGGAAACGTTTCACAGGTCAGGCAGTTTCTGTGGAAATAGAACCCCGTTTCGAATCTGTGACCCTTCGTTGGAACTGGGGAAAGGAGAGATTAGGGCAGCACGGTGGCGCAGCAGTAGAGTTGCTGCCTGGCAGCGCCAGAGACCTGTGTTTGATCCTGACTGCGGGTGCTGTCTGTAGGGAGTTTGTACTTTCTCCCCGCAGCCACAGGGGTTTACACCAGGTGCTCTGCTTTTCCTCACACACTCCAAAGACATACAGATTTGTAGGTTCATTGATTTAGGTAAAGATTGTAAATTGTCCTTAGTGTGTAGGATAGTGTTAGTGTTAGTGTGTAGGGTGATCGCTGGTCGATGCGGGCACAGTGGGCCTGTTTACGGGCTGCACCTCGAAACTAAACTAAACTAAGATGGAACCCGGTTTTCCATGTAAGAACTGTAAAGGCCCACGGAAGGTGATATACAGTTGCCAGGTTTGTTTTATAAGCTCATAGATTATATGACTAGAATTAGGCCATTTGGCCCATCATCTAATCTGCCATTCAATCATGGCTGATCTATCTTTCCCTCTCAACCCCATTCTCCTGCCTTCTCCCCATAGCCCCTGACACCCATATTAATAACGAATCTGTCAATCTCCACCTTAAAAATACCCATTGGCCTCAACAGCCTCCTGTGGCAATGAATTCGATAGATTCACCACCCTCTGACTAAATAAATCCCTCCTCATCTCCTCTCTAATGGTACGTCCCTTTATTCTGAGGCTATGGCCTCTGGTCGTAGAGTCTCCCACAAGTGGAAACATTATTATTGATTGAAGTGTTTACTTTCCATCCTAATAGTTGAGAATAGTTAAATCTCTAAAAAAAAAAATCTCTAAAAAGTGGAGATGAAGGAGCAAAACAATGAAGCTTTGCGAGAACAACCCTGGAGGTTCAGGGATCTACCCCTGGAAATCCGTAAGGAACAGCCTCCCTCTTCAAATAACGCAGTGGAATATGTCATGTCCTCTTGAGAAGGAAGTTCGTCTGTCTGTCTCTCTCTTTCTACAATCCCTCGTTTGCATCCCCCATTGTCGTAAACACAAGTGGTGCAGGAACACATGGAGAAAACCTGCACGCTCACAGGGAGAACGTGCAAACTACGTTTCTGACAGCACCCATAGTCAGGATCGAACCTAGGTCTCCGGCGCTGTAAGGCAGCAACTCTACCACTGCTCCACTATCCTACACACTAGGGACAATACACAGTAACCAATTAATCTTAAAACCTCCACGTCTTGGAATGTGGGAAGAAACTGGAGCGCCCGGAGAAAACACACATGGTCACAGGGAGAACGTGTAAACAATATTTCTGACAGCAGCTGTAGACAGGATCGAGCTTGGATCTCCGCCTGTGTTAGGCGGCCACTCTACCGCTGCGCCACTGTGCTGGTTGATTATAAGTGAATTTTGCAGGAGCACAGAGAGGTGAATGGTCCATGCCTGTTTCCTTTGGAATAGTGCTGTGGGACCTTTAATGGCGGAAGCCCCCACTGCTTTAATGCCCTGTGTAATAGGTGTTGTCTTCACCCTAGAACACGGGTGTCACACTCATTTTAGGTCAGGGGCCGGAATGGGCAAAATGTGACTTCATGCGGGCCGGATCAGTTGCGCACGTGTGAACGCACGCGTGCGAGCTCCCCCAGCTTTTGTTGCCTTCGTTTTTTCAACCTGCTCTCATGTGTCTCAGTCTCTGCTATAACTACAAAGTGTTTCACTTTACGAATTTTGTTTCTTTGAAGAAGATTGCCTAGCAAGCATTACTTTGATGACTGGTATCTAGGCCCTAGATAGAGTGGATGTAGAAATAATGTTTCCATTAATAGGAGAGTCTAGGACCAGAGGTCACAGCATCAGAATAAAAGGTCATACATTCAAAATGGAGATGAGGAGGAATGGGTGGTGAATCTGTGGAATTCATTGCTACAGACAGCGGTGAAGGCCAAGACAATGGGTATTTTAGGTTACAGGGAGAAAGAAGACAATAGAATGTGGTTGAGAGAGAAAATAGATCAGCCATGGTTGAATGGCAAAGTAGACTTGATGGGCTAAATGACCTAATTCTGCTCCCCTGTCTTATAGTCTTCCTACAGTGTTTATGTTTTGCCCACAATGGGCTGGCTGGGTGGTGAACAGCCAAACAGCAGCTACCTGGTGAAAGATGATCTGTCCATCATCTCACCTGAAGGCCCCGCTCCCCATCCTTCTCCTTATGTCTTTCTTCTTTCCTCACATCCTCTCCCCTCACCTCTCATGTCCTTCTCTACCCTCACCTTCTCCCTCACCTGCCCTCTCCCATTCCTCAACCTATCCCTTCTCTCATCCCCACTTCCTTCCTTCCAACTATTCCCCCTCTCCCATCCCTTACTTTATCCTCTCTCTTTCCTTACCTCCTCCCTAAATCCCCTCCCTTCCCTCGTCCCTAAACACCTTTCCTTCTCTCATCTGCTCCCTTCCTCACCCCCTCCCTCCCTACTTCCTTTCTTTACCACCTACTCCCCCACTCCCTCCCTCTCTTCCCTTCCTCATCCCTAACCCCCCTCTTCCCTCATCTGCTCCCCTTCCCCTTCTTTTACCACCACCTTCCCCCTTCTCATCCCTATTCCCGCATAACTACCAGCACGTCTTCACATCCCGCCTAACCTTAACCCAAACCCAGAGCCCCCACCCTGGAGAGCAGCTCAGATTTTGGATCGCTGGCTGCGGCCCCATTCACAGTGCGGCGACTTCCCATCAGCCTCTATCCACGCACACACCTGGGTCTCAGGTCTCTGTGGCGGCAGCCCAGGCACCTCCTGGTGTCCACAACAACGCTGAGACCCCCCACCTTCCTGCCCGTGTCACGGCATGGCCGGATCTGGGCCTAGCTTCCACTCACCCCCGGGAGCTGGGGAGTGGGGAGGTGACGGCTGCAGAACCGACTTGCAATTTCCTTCTGTGCAAAATTCATATTTCGTATAATCCAACAGCGCTGGCGTTTCCCCAAATCCCCCCTAGGGCCGGGTGCGGCTGGCGCGCCGGGCCGGTAGTTTGCCAGCCCTGCCCTAGAGTGACCTCTTGGTCTGGAATGCCGAAAGCAACTGGATGTGGGAGTGTTGTCACAGAATAATAACACATATTGGAAAGTAGTCCTGCCCCTGCCCCCCTCAAGTGCAAACTTCAACCCAGCGCCAGATTATAATTGATTCGACATCTCCCTCTCATCCATCTCCCACCCCGCGTCCCAATCGATTTCAGCAGCAATCGCCTGTCTGTCCGCATTCTCCCTGCTCTTTATCCGATCGAAAGAATGCACCGTTTTAATTAATGATATGTAAATATCCTTGAATGGATGGCATTTGCATATTAAGATAGACTGGCAGAATTTGAACAGTAATATATTTTAATTAAGGATTAATTAAAAATAATGGGCTTTTCATACAGGGCCCATTTTAAATGTTAGTGCACACTGCTCCACGCCACTGTTTGGATACTTAAAGTCCAGCAGATGCTGAGAGTTTGACCTCTATCCTCGAGAAAGGGAGACCGAGGTGCAAGGGACCCCATTTCACCTTGGATTTTGGGGCGATTTATGTCTTGGTCAGGCTTGAAGTTCAGTGTTAGCTTAGCAACACAGAGTTCTAGCTGTGTAACTGTTACCATAATGAGAGGCCATTAGCCCATGCTTTTTATATGAGTGATTAAAAGCTCCCATGGAGCAAAGAGCCAATAACACCAATGTGCAGCTTGTGGATGCCGTTTTAAGACATTGTTTCAGCTTCATTGCTAGCAGCAACAGGGGCAAGGCTTCACAGCTTTGCTTCTTTAATGTATTTATTTCCATCCAGTATCTCCCATCTGCCTTTCATTATCCCAACCCCCTCCTCCCCCCCCCCCAGGAGTCTCAGCAGAAACCATCTTGTAAATAGCTGGTGTAACTCTGCGGATCAGGCAGCATTTCTTGAGAAAAGGAGTAGGTGATATTTCGGGTCGAGACCCTTCTTCAGACTCTGGTTGATGTTGTTCCTACATGCCTGTGTTGGAGCTCGCTTTGGGGTTCCCTTTTCTTTTGTTTCCTGCCCGCCAGTTCTTGAATTCACATCCATGCCCAGAGGTTGCTTGTGGATGACGAAAACTTCCTTGCATCTACAAAATGAGTTTTCTGAATTTCTGATCTCTGGTGAGGCCACATTCGTAACAGGTGTCCAGCTCTTTGAAGCTCACCCACAGCACATGCTAAATTCCACTGTACCTTGTTTTTGGTGATCAGTCATAAAATCATAGATGGGACCGTGCAGAGAGAGCTTTAGTCCGTACCTGACCCATACTATCCCTGCCCTGGAAGTGTGTGATGGGAAAGTGTAGAGGGAATTTTACTCTGTACCTAACCCATGCTGTCCCAGCCCTGGGAGCGTGTGATGGGGCAGGGTAGAGAGAGCTTTGGGGTTATTGGGAGAAGGCAGGAAAATGGTGTTGAGAGGGAAAGATAGATCAGCCACGATTGAATGGCGGAGTAGATTTGATGGGCCAAATGGCCTAATTCTACTCCTAGAACTTGTGAACATGAACAGGGAGATCTAGCAAAGGGAAGAAAAACTGTCAGAGATTGTCGAGGTGAATGTGAGGACTTTAAATTGGTTGGTGGTGAAGGTGGTAAAATGATGAGCAGCACCATTGCAGTTATCAAAGTAGTGGAGGAAGTGTTGAGGAGCCTGCCAGAATAGTCTGTCCCCATGCTCAGTCTCTCTATGACTTTATGCGCCTCCTCCTTAAACCCTTTACTTCATCCCGTCAACATCACTTTCCCCTTTGCCTCCGTGTGCTTACGTGTTCTGTAGAGCGACTGCTCTTTGAATATTCTCCTGAGTTCCCGACTGGATTTATTAGCTATCTTTAGTATTATGAAGAGGAGATGAATAGAAAATATTCCCGCTGGCAAAGGAATCCGGAAACCAAGCTAGTTCATAATAAATCACGCCATCATTAAGCCTTTACTTTTCCAGATAGTGGTAGTCTTAGAGTTCCACGTGTAAACATCTTGTAAGTTCTTCAATGCTCTTGTATGTTCTTCAAATTTATAATGTAATTGTATATCATTTTAATTTAGCAAATATTTAATTTATATTAATTTAGCAAATATTTAATTCGTTTTAATTTAGCAAATATTTATTCCAAGGAGCAATGGATCATTGTGGTTAGACATCAAATGCTGGAGTAACTCAGCGGGTCAGGCAGCATCTATGGAGAAAAGGAATAGGTGACATTTCGGGACGAGACCCTTCAATAGACCAAGAGTCAGGGAGGGCAAAACTAGAGGTATGACATCTCAGATCATTGGGGTTGTCTGTTTTCTAATACACGGCAGTCAAGCTAAACGATGTTCACAGCTGGAAACCCAGGGAGGGGACAGTGGAGGTAAATGCCAGGTGTAGCAGCTGCTCTGAAAGAAAGCCAGGGTTGCAAACAGTGCCGCTGCCTCACAGCTCTGGCAACTGGGGTTTGATCCCGCCCTCCGGTGCTGCCTGTGGGGGGCTTCCACACTGTCCCCGTACCTGCATGGGCTTCCCACTGGTGCTCCTGGTTTCCTCCCACATCCCAAAGTGATGATTTGGTAGGTCGATTGATCACTGTAAATTTCCCCTAGTCTGCAGGCGAGTGGTGGAATCTGTGGGGAGTGGATGATTAGAAAGGAACTGCAGACGCTGGTTTACACCGAAGATAGACTAAACAAAAACTGGAGTAACTCAGTGGGTCAGGCAGATTCTCTGGAGAAAAGGAATAGGTGACAATTCGGGTCGAGACCCTTCTGATTGTGGGGAGAGTAAAATGGAATGAGTGTCGGCTCAATGTAAATGGGCAGTTGATGGTCAGCATGGACATGGTGGACCAGTGGACCTGTTTCCGTGCAGTATCCCTGTGACCAGGTTGGACAAGAAAGGTTTAGAGGGATAAGGGCCAAACGCAGGCTGGAAGGAGTGGCGTAGATGGTTGGCTTGGGCAAATTTGGCAGGCGGGCTCGTTTCCGTGCTGTATGACTCGATGACTCTAACAGGTTAGATGATTTAAACCAAAACACAAAGTGCTGAAGGAACTCAATGGGTCAGGCATCCCGGAGGGAAGGGACAGGGCACTTCATCAAACTAATCCTAAGTCCCAAGATGTTGTCAGTCCATTCACTCCCCAGATGCTAGCTGATTTGTTGAGTTTCTCCAGCACTTCATGCTTTGTTCAGGATACCAGCATCTACATTCCAGCATTCCAGTTTCTTGTGTTTCCAGGTGAGATGATTTGCAGCATGATGTGTTGGACTGCCTCTGAGGTGGCAGTGGCGCAGCGGTAGAGTTGCTGCCTTACAGCGCCAGAGACCTGGGTTTGATCCTAACTATGGATGCTGCCTGTATGAAGTTTGTATGTTCTCCCTGTGACTGCGTGGGTCTTCTCCGGGTGCTCTGGTTTCCTTCCACTCTCCAAAGACGAACAGATTTGTAGGTTAATTGACTTCAGTAAAATTGTAAAATGTCCCTAATATGTGTAGGATGGTGCTAGCGTACAGGGACCACTGATCGACGCAGACTCGGTGGGCGAAAGGGCCTGTTTCTGTGCTGTAACTCTGGAGTTTGGCTGGAGGGGAACACAATGGGGCTCTCCCTCCCTGAGGAAACTCCACTGAGAGTCAGCAACAACAGTCTTGCCAACCCACCTCTTTCTGATCCTGAGTTTATAGATACTAAGAGTTGTTCTGAATGTGGAGAGAGGGATGTGGGTTGAGACCAGAGCTGAACTGTTTATACTTCATCGCCCTCCCCCTCATTCTTTCTGTTTATGTCAAAGTTCCTCTCTACAGCTACACCCTCCTCAGCAGGCAGGGTCCCTGGGGTCACCGGACAGATTTTGCTGACCTTTCATTGTATCCACCTTCCCGCCAGACCAACTCTCCCATTCATGCAGCCAAGGCCAAGGTCAGAGTTCCCAGCACTGCTCTCGCCGTCGATTCCGAGCCATAGTTGCACTAATGTTCTCTGCTCTATCATTCAAGGCCATTTCCACAGACTTAGCTGCTTTGCTACTATGCCAGTAATTTTAAACGTTCGATCTAGCCTATTTACTAATTGAGACTGGATGGCCTCATGCTGGTGTGCACACGATACACTGCATGCAATCCGTGAATCTGCTGAAGTTTGAAATCTAGGGTTTCTATGTAATCACTAATCACCTCTCTAAGCCTCTGACGACAGTTCCATCCTCGGTCCCAAATGGTGTTGGGCTGGGATGGTTTTCCAACCTTTGCACTACTTTGTCAGTTTGACTAATGCTGCACTATTACACCTTGTTCTGTACAATTTCATCCTCCTCCTCTGGTTCAGTGCTGTTGCCCCTGACAAACATCTCCATCTGTTCAACGCATTGGCGACACTGTGGCACAGCGGTAGAGTTGCAGCCTTACGGTACTTACAGTGCCAGAGGCCCGGCTTCGATCCCCACTACGGGTACTTTCTGTACGGATTTTGTACATTCTCTCCGTGATCGCGTGGGTTTTCTCCGAGATCTTCGATTTCCTGCCACACTCCAAAGACGTACAGGTTTGTAGGTTAATTGGCTTGGGTTTTGTATATTTTGTATGTGTAAAATAAATTGTCCCTAGTGTGTGTGGCTTGTGTTAGTGTGCGGGGATCACTGGTCGGTGCAGACTCGGTGGGCTGAAGGGCCTGTGCTATATCTCTAAACTAAACTAAACTAAAACATGAACTGCAGAACCTACTTGCTTTGTCATAATACAAGTCCGCCACTGATTTTCCAACAGCCTTGCTTTCAGAGCCTTGCTGGATTATCCGTTTTGCCAGACCAACAGAGGTCACGTCATAATAATACAATACACCTCTGACCCACTTCCGTGAATTTAAAGCACTGTGGACTACAAGAAGCTTAAAAATATATATAAAATGTAATTTAAATCTACAGTGATACTTGCAATCCTACACGGGCAGCCCAGGTGCCGGCAAATGTGTTGCCTTTGGAAGTCCTGATGACCAACGAGTCGGAGGCAATTCGCGGGGCCAAGGAGCCACTTTCCTGGCAGGGTTGACCCCTGGCAACAGAATCTTACATTCCACAATCATGGGTCATGTTTGCGGCAAGAACAGGAAAGCAGAGTATTACCTGAATGGTGACCGATTGGGAGAAGGGGAGATGCAACGTGACCTGGGTGTCATGGTGCACCAGTCATTGAAAGCAAGCATGCAGGTGCAGCAGGCAGTGAAGAAAGCGAATGGTATGTTGGCATTCATAGCAAGAGGATTTGAGTTTAGGAGCAGGGAGGTTCTGCTGCAGTTTTACAGGGCCTTGGTGAGACCGCACCTGGAGTATTGTGTGCAGTTTTGGTCTCCGAACCTGAGGAAAGACGTTCTTGCCTTAGAGGGAGTACAGAGAAGGTTCACCAGATTAATCCCTGGGATGGCGGGACTTGCATATGAGGAAAGACTGGATAGACTGGGCTTGTACTCGCTGGAATTTAGAAGACTGAGGGGGGATCTTATAGAAACATATAAAATTCTTAAGGGGTTGGAGAGGCTAGATTCGGGAAGATTGTTCCCGATGTTGGGGGAGTCCAGAACCAGGGGTCACAGCTTAAGGATAAGGGGGAAGTCTTTTAGGACTGAGATGAGAAAACATTTCTTCACACAGAGAGTGGTGAGTCTGTGGAATTCTCTGCCACAGAAGGTAGTTGAGGCCAGTTCATTGGCTATATTTAAGAGGGAGTTAGATGTGGCCCTTTTTGCTAAAGGGATCAGGTGGTATGGAGAGAAGGCAGGTACAGGCTACTGAGCTGGATGATCAGCCATGATCATATTGAATGGCGGTGCAGGCTCGAAGGGCCGAATGGCCTACTCCTGCACCTATTTTCTATGTTTCTATGTTAATGTGGTCCACTCCAGAGAAATCACACTCAGCCTCTTTAGTCTCTCCTCAAGATATAAAAGTGTGGAAATGCACACCTCCAGATTCAGGGACCGTTTCTTCCCAGCTGTTATCAGGCACCTGAACCATCCTACCACAACTGGAGACCAGTCCTGACCTACTATCTACCTCATTGGAGAGCCTCGGACTGTCTTTGATTGGACTTTACTGGCTTTATCTTGCACTAAACACTATTCACATCATTCCCTCTATCATGTATCATGTACACTGTGTAAGGCTCAATTGTAATCATGTATCGCCTTTCTGCTGACTGGATAGTACGCAACAAAAAAGCTTTTCACCATACCTCGGTACACATGACAATAAATAAACTATACTATATTAAACTTCCGGCCCAGGCCATGTCCAGGTGAATCTGCTCCCAACCTTCTCCATTTCTAGAGTCACATCCTGTCATGGATCTCAATGCTCAATGCAACATACTGAGCCGAGCAGAGTATGTGGAATATTGGCTGTGGACAATACTGGCGTAACGGTAGAGTTGCAGTCTTACAGCACCAGAGACCCATGTTTGATCCTGACGACAGGTGCTGTCTGAGCGGAGTTGGTATGTTCTTCCCATGACCGTGTGGGTTTTCTCCGGGTGCTCCGGTTACCCCCCACACTCCAAAGACGCACAGGTTTGTAGAGAGTGGTCGAAACAGAGTCTGGAGAGCACTTCAATCATTCATGGGCACCCTCTGCCCTAAGCCATCTTCCAGTACTTAGTCCTCAGTGAGGGCTCAGTGAGGGTCAAGTACTGGAAGATGGCTTAGGGCAGAGGGTGCCCATTAGTCAGTGTAGATGTTTTGTTTAGTTTAGCTTCATTTATTGTCATGAGGTACAGTGAAAAGTTTTTTGTTACATGATTATAATCAAGTCGTCCACAGTGTACCGATACAGAATAAAGGGAATAAAGTTCAGTGCAGATGAAACCCAGTAAAATCCAATTAAAGATCCTCTGAGGATCACCAATAAGATATAAGGTTGGTCAGGACTGCATGCTAGTGATGATAGGATGGTTCAGTTGCCTGATAACAGCTGGGAAGACACTGTTCCTGAATCTGAATGGGGTGGGCTGAATGGCCTGTTTATATGCTGCATGACTCTCTGATGATGTTATCTCGGGTCTGGTAAGTCCTGATATATTACAATAATCATTCATCAGGTGAGATGTTAAAGGAGATTCTGTGGACTCGGTCTTTCAAGCCATTGACATTGAGAACTTTAGTTTAGTTTAGTTTAGAGATATAACACAGAAACAGGCTCTTCCACCACCGAGTCTGCACCAACCAACTATCCCGGCACACCAACATTATCCTACACACACGAGGGACAATTTACAATTTTACCATAGCCAATTAACTTACAAACCTGCATGTCTTTGCAGTGTGGGAGGAAACCAGAGCACCCGGAGAAAACCTCTGCAGGTGACTGGGAGAACGTACAAACTCCATACAGACAGCATCGAACCTGGGTTTCTGGTGCTCTAATACAGCAACTCTACTGCTGCACCACAATGAAGGTCATCTGTTGGAAGGATACAGAAGCCCAGTGTAAACGATGAAAGGACTGCACCATCCCAAACTAGCCAAATCCTTACCCCGTCAAGCACGTCCTGCCCCTGGGTGACAGGAACGTCACCCTTGATCCATGGAAAGGGAGAAGATATTGGTGATCTTCCTAATGTCCTGTCCAATGTCTGTCTCTCACGAATATCACCAAAAAAAAGATTTTATTTTTATCGTATTGCTTTATGGGGTAACATGTTGTGCTGCTTTTCCAAAATGAATGCAACAGCGACTACACTTCAAAGCAGTCTTTCAGTGCCTCCGCTGCGCTTTGATGTGCTTATAAATCATGGGATAAGGAGTTGCAGAAATCCAGATCTATCTTTCATCAGCCTTGTGACCTTGATGTCAGGATTAAATTGCTCTCCAAAATACTTTATAAATAAAATAAACTTAGGGTTTTTACAAAATCCCAGTTTCCCCTTCAGAATTTATGATGTGTTGAAAGAATCTTTTTCTGTATGTTTCTGTCTAATAAAAGCACCCTTTTCTCTTCTTGTTTGTTTATTCTCTATATTCTCTCTATCTCTTCACCCTCTCCAATGTTCACTTTGCCTCCCTCTTACCTTTCCTGTCACACTTTCTGCCTCTTGCCATCTCCCCTTGTCTGTCTCTAATTATCTATGTCTCACACTCTCTACTCTCAGCATGGCCGTCTCACCGGCCTTTCCCTCTTCCCGATTTGCTCACTTTTTCAAGGTCTCACTGTCTCTGTCTGCTTGTCTGGTTCATTAAAACTGCCTCTCCTTGTGTGTTTGTCTCTTTCTCCCTCTCTCTCTATTTCTTATTCAGCCCAACTCTATTTTTCTCTGTCTCTCGCTGTCTCCACCTATCATCGTCTGCCTATTTTTCTCTTTCTCCCTCTCTTTGTATTTTTGCCTCTTACAGTTTTCATCTCTCGTTGCCAATCTGTCTGGCTCTCTTCAGTCTCTCTCTGTTGTCTGCCTCTTGCTCTTCGTCTCTTATCTCTGTCTCTCCACATCCCTGTCTGTCTCTTGCTCTCTGTCTCTAACTCTCTCTGTCTCTCCCCATCCCTCTGTCTGTCTCTTGCTGTCTCCACCTCTCATTGTCTTTGTCTCTTCCTGTTATGGTGTCTGACTTTTACTGTTCCTCCTTCACATTGTCTATCGTTTTCTCTTTCCTCTGCCTCTCTGTCTCTCACTATACCCGCCTTGCATTTCTGTCTGTCTTTCCCCTGCCTCTCTTTCACCCTTCCTTCCTTTGTCTGTCCCCGTTTGTCTCCCTTCTCTCTGTCTGTTTTTTTTCTCTTTCTCCCCCTTCCTTTGTCTAACTGTCTCTGACTCCCTTCTTTCTGTCTGTTGCTCTCCCTCCCATCCTTTGTTTGTCCATCTCTCTGTCTCCATTTAGATTCTCTTGTTTTAGAAATCGGCACTTTTATAAAATTGAGCAAATTACAATCTGACTGCTGCCGCCCCTGTCCGCAGTCTGACTGTGGGCTTTGCTCACTGCTGGCACTTCACAATTGCAAAGGCATTAATCACCTCGTAGACCTCTCACCATTACTTCGACACTAAACCTTTCACTGTGGTTTAATAAAAAATTCTCCTAATTATTTCAGAGGAGACAGCCGAGGTGGGGTGCACTGCTGTGAAGGCCTTGTCCACTGACGTGACTGCTGTACTGATCATGTCGAAGGATCAATAATTTAGGCTTTGACTTTATGGGAGCGGGCAGTGAATGGAGAGAGAGCTGTGCGTCTCTGTGAATCCCACAGCAACAAGCCACAGTAAACCTGCACTGTTAATGGAACAGTTTCAAGGCTAGGCTCTTCCACTGAAAATGGTTAATAGGCCCATCAAATAGCTTTTGTGAAAATAATTGCATTAGTATAAATTAAGTATAGGTTTGCTTGTTGGCTGCAGAAATCAAGTCCTTGACTTGCCTTCTGAATCTGTAATTTTCCACATTCACTCACCCCCTCTTTTCTCAGAACGTGACAGTGTTCCAGTGTCGCATTCTGTTACTTTAATTATATTATTTTCCAATCATTTTCTACTGGTATAGATGAGTTTAGTTTACAGGTGGAAACTGGCCCTTCGGCCCACTGAGTCATCGCCGACCAGCGATTCTGATACACTGGCACTATCCTACACATTAACGACAATTCACAATCTTCACCGAATGCAAGTGACCTACAAATCTGCACGTCTTTGGGAGGAATCTGGAGCACACGGGGAAATCCCACATGGTCACGTGGAGAACGTACAAACTCCATACAGACAGCACCCGCAGACAGGATCGAGCCCGGGTCATTGGCGCTGTAAAGCAGCAATTTGACCACTGTACCATCGTGACGTCCTCTTTACCAGGAGTGGGCATACCATCCAGCCAAGTAACTTTTCCACCCAACAGTTTGGCATTGGAATTGTCATGTTGAAACATCATACTGGAGTTCACTGCTAATTATTGTTATTCATTTCATAGGATTTTTTTAAATTTGAAAAAAAAAACTTTTTTATGCACAGCTTGATGGAGCCACACACAAAGGTGGACTGTGAACACAATGATTCAATGAAACTTTATTATCACATGTACTTAGATGCAGTGAAATTCTTTGTTTTGCATGCGACCCAGTAAAATCATACAGCAGACTGCTGCCAACACTATTGTCAATGCCAGTATATATCATCCAATTGTTCCTGCAATTAAGAGTTTAAAATAAAAGTGAACCATGTTTATTTCTTCACGCTTAACTGCAGGGTGGCACAGGAGCACAGTTGGTAGAGCAGCTGCCTCACAGCACCAGAGACCCGGGTTTGATCCTGATTTTGGTTGCTTTCTTTGTGGAGTTTGCACGTTCTCCCTGTGACAGTGTAGGCTTCTTCCTGGTGCTCCGGTTTCCTCCCACATCCCAATAACGATGCGGGTTTGTAGGTTAATTGGCCCCCGAATATTGCCCCTAGTGCATAGGGAACGAATGAGAAAGTGGGATATCATAGAACTTGTGTGAACATGCGATTCATGGTCAATGTGGACTCGGCGGGCTGAAGGGCCTGTTTCCACGGTGTATCTCTAAACTCTGAAAAGTCACACGCAGTCCAGGACTTGCGAGGATTCCTTCTTCTGCAGGACGTTAATGAACCGGATGGGGTTTTACACAATCCCCAGTGGATTGCTTTGTGCCTACCATTACTGAGAGGAACTAGCCTTTTATTTAATGCCAGGTTTATTACTTCAATTTAAATTCCCCTGCTATCAAGGGTGCGATTTGAATTTGAATCTTTGAAATTTGGCGGATAGTCTCGTAACCTAACCAGTGAGCTGTGACATCTCAAAACATTATTGTACATTAGGTTAAAAAATGATGCGTCCTGTGTACATGTATGGACACACACACACACACACACACACACACACACACACACACACACACACACACACACACACACACACACACACACACGCATGCACACACATGCATACACACACACACACACACACACACACACACACACACACACACACACACACACACACATGAGTTCACAGACACACGCACACTATTTTGTTCTTAACTGGTGTTTTAGTTGCCAAGTATTCTCTGATTTTTCTCTCCCCATCAAACGGGAATTGCAGAGTAACAGTTCTGTGAGTCTTGATGTGTCTTGAATTATTCAACTGCTGGAGCTTCAAAGATGATTTAATTCAAGTCCTTGAGTTGCTCGACAGCAGCTGATTGCTTCCGTTGGTATCCCAGTGTACAGAAGGCTGATCCTCTCCACCTCTGGGCTCCTAAACCACCTCCGATAGTTCACACAGGATTGGGCCCGAACAAGAGACCATGTTCACGGACATAGACTAGTACCCAAATTATTAATGACCTTCAGACAATGTTTCAGACCATCTCTCTGCTCTCTGACTCCAGATTCCTCCCTATCCCTCTCTTTCTCTGCTACTCTTTCGCTCTCCATCAGCACTGCCTTGTAAGCCCAGATCTGCAGTGATCAGGGGTTATGGGGAAAAGGCAGGAGAATGGGGTTGAGAGGGATAGATAGATAGGCCACGATTGTATGGTGGAGTAGACTTGATGGGCCGAATGGCCTAATTCTGCTCCTATAGCTTATGAACATGAATCTATGAATCAGGGAGCATGCACACCCACTCCAATGGCAAATTGGTGGTCTATCTAGATGTGATTGAGAACTGGTTGCTGATTGGCATTTACTGATCGGCTGCACATGGTATGTTGGTTACTGACTATAATCCATCTACCAAATACTAATTGTACAGTCTCGTCTCCTCTCTGTGATCATACCTGGTCTCCATGCTCCTTATTTCACATTGCTATTTCTTTTATTTAAATATATAACAACAACAACATCAAAAAACAGTCAAGAGGCAAGATGCCCTATGTCCCCAAACGGAACAATGAATTTCTTACTTCCAGCAGCACAGCAGATATGTAAGCATATTACTATGTAAAACCTAAAATAAATGACAACAAAAAAAGTTCAGTGTATATCTATGACTGAAGAAGGGTCTCGACCTGGAACGTCACCCATTCCTTCTCTCCAGATATGCTGCCTGTCCCGCTGAGTTTCTCCAACATTTTGTGTCTACCTTTGATTTAAACCAGCATCTGCAGTTCTTTCCTACACACGATGCAAAGCTAAGGTTTTATAAGGCGCTGGTCAGGCCGCATTTGGAGTATAATGAGCAGTTTTGGGCCCCATATGTGAGGAGGGATGTGCTGGCATTGGAGAGGGTCCAGAGTAGGTTTACGAGTATGATCCCAGGAATGATTCGGTTAACATATAATGAGTGTTTGAAGGCCCCTTCCAAATGAGATTGTAATCAGAAGTGAGACAGAAGACAAATGCACCTCAACCTATGCTCACCTGGTTGAGTGCTCCACACAGCTGGAGGTGGCCTTGAACCAATGAACCCTGGGCATTGGACAGCTTCCTTCAACACCCACGCCTCACTCTCCAGGTTATAGACATCCCCACAGCTGATGCATCTAGTCATAGATCCATACAGTGAGGAAACAGACCCTTCCACCCAACTTGCCCACATCGAGCAACATGTCCCATCTACACTAGTCCCACTTGCCTGCATTTGGCCCATCTCCCCCTAAACCTGTCCTATCCATGTCTAATTGCTTCTGAAATGTTGCCTTGCCTCAACTACCTCCTCCAGCATCTCGTTCCATTCACCCACCACCCTTTGCATGAAAAAGTTACCCCTCAGATTCCTATAAAACTTTCCTCCTTCATCTTGAACCTATTCACTCTGGTTCTTGATTCCCCCACTCTGGGCAAGAGACTCTGTGACAGTAAATGTGCTTGAACACCAGAGCTGTCCTTGGATCAGAATTCCCATCCCTTCCTCTCCTCCCCTTCCTTTGCTGATACAGGCAAAGGTTGGCATCTCCATAAGGGAAGAACATCTCACCATTGCCAGAGCGTTCAATACGACTGTGCCTGTCCCGCAGGCAGCATTTGTGGAGGGAAATGGACAGAGGATGTTTTGGGTCAGGATCCTTTTTCTGTCCATTCCCTCCACAGATGCTACCTGACATGCCAAGTTACTCTTGCTTTGTCAGGCAGTGTCTCTGGAGAACATGGATAGGTGACGTTTTGGGTTGGGACCCTTGTTGGCTGTACAATGTGAGATCATTGTTGCGTGAGTACCTTCTGGTTTCTGACCTGATACCTTCAGTTACTACATGATGATGCATTGTTACAACCCTAATATTTGTAGTGACATATATTTTTTGTTTACTATGTTATCTGTGAGTACTGTGTTTATAGGCCTGTTACACTGCTGCAAGTAAGAATGCCATTGTTCCATAGTCCGTGCATATGACAATTAAACGCAAGATAGACACAAAAAGCTGGCGTAACTCGGCAGGTCTAACAACATCTCTGGAGAAAAGGAATAGGTGACGTTTCGGGTTGAGACTCTTCTTCAAAAGACCCGTCTGAAGAAGGGTCTTGACCTGAAACGTCACCTATTCCCTTTTTCCAGAGATGCCGTCTGACCTGCTGAGCTACTCCAGATTTTGTGCCTATCTTCAGTTTAAACCCGTATCTGCAATTCCTTCCCACACACTGACAATTAAACACTCGTGATTCTTTATAGTATGGTGCATTGACTCCTGTAAGTAACCAGTTACAACCCACTTTAGTGTGATCGAATGGAACTGCAGATATCCATTTATACTGAAGATAGACACAAAGTGCTGGAGTAACTCATCAGGTCAGGCAGCATCTCTGGAGAAAAGGATGGGTGATGTTTCAAGTCGGGACCCTTCTTCAGACTAGAAGAATCCCAACTTGGAACATCACCCATCCTTTTTCTCCAGAGATGCTGCCTGGCCCGCTGAGTTTCTCCAGAACTTTGTGTCTATCTTTGGTGAGACCCACTTTAGTTTCAGCAGGTTAAAGCAGCCCTGATAGACGGACTCAGAACTAAAACATCAGCTCTGTTTCTCTTCTCACAGATGCGGCCTGACCTGCTGAGTATTTCCAGCATTTTCCGTTTTTGTTTTGGGTTAAAACATGACTGGATGAAGTTAATTTTCCTCTAAGCCCAGCTCATTTCAAACTTGCATTCTGCAACCCCTACCCGTGCTTTGATGCCACTCTATAGAATACAGAATACAGAATACAGAATACCTTTATTGTCATTCGATACCGAACGAAATTCATTTGCCAGCAGTCACAGAGCAAAAAAAAAAGAACACGAGACACACAACCCCAACACAAACATCCATCACAGTGACTCCAAACACCCCCTCACTGTGATGGAAGGCAAAAAAACTTCCTCTCTCTTCCCCCATGCCCCTCCCACGGACAGACAGCCGTCTGAACAATGTGGAGCACCCAGCACATACAGTGGGCTGGTGCCAGGGAACATGCAGTGGTGCCAAGTGTACCAACCTCACACACACTGACGCTGACACACACACACACACGTGCTCCCCAGGAGCTATTAATTACAAGGGCACCCCCTTTAGAGAAAATGTAATGCAATGTTAAAGTAAAAGTGCATTCTTGTTTATTATTGCCAGAGATTTGGGGAATAAGGCATCAAATCCCTTGGACGAATGGCCCAGTGCCACTGTGTGTGAAGGTGGTTCACTTTGTGTGCCAGGGCAAAGGTTACTGACCGCAGTGTGGCGTTCATCCCTTGACACTTGGAAGCTGTACTTTACTGTACCTGCTGTATTAGGTCTCCGGAGCACCTCATGTGCCCTCTCCACCCATCCTTGACCTCTGCCTCACCTCCCTCTGACCCACTGGAGACCATTGCCAGTGGTGCAGGCCTGCGCCTGAGCTGACTGTGCTCAGCTGACACCCCCTCATCAACGCCGTCCCCCGCCGTTCGCTGCAGCTCCGTACAAACGCCGCACCTCTCCCTCGGCACGCCACCGCTCCTGCTCGTCTCCTGTTTTGTTTTGACTGCTGCCTGATTTCCAAGCTGAGGATGCATTCCCCCCGGGCTCCATTAACACTCCCTCAGCTCGGCGAGCTCCTCAGAGCCTGCCTTCCCGACTGAAGATGAGACAGAAATAAAACATGCCAGATTCAGCAGTCAAAGCAGACAGGCAGCTCAGGGACTGCTTTCCCACTGTCGAGCTGATCCACATTCACCAGCCCCGCTTTGCAAGGGGAACTGCTGGCCCAGGAGGCCATTCGGTTCGGTAGCACAGCTGGTAGAGCTGTTGCCTCTCAGTGACAGACCCGGGTTTGATCCTGACCTCAAGTGCTGTTTGCATGATATTTGCACATTCTCCCTGTGACTGAGTAGATTTCCTCCAGGTGCCCTGGTTTCCACCCACATCACAAAGACATGCAGTTTTGTAGGTTTATTGGCCTCTGTAAATTGCTCCTTGTGCTTAGAGAGTGGATGAGAAAGTGGGATAACATAGAACTAGTGTGAATGGGTGATCGATGGTCGGCGTGGACCGTAGGGCCTATTTCTGTGCTGTATCTCGAAACTAAACCAAACTAACGAAACCTTTTACCTTGCCACTGTTGAACACAAGAGATCCCGTGCAGGGGGAAATCGCTGAGTCCCTCAAACCTGCCCCACCACTCAATGTAATCATGGACAATCTATACTGATGTCAACTCATCTTCCATGCCAATTCCCCATAGCCCTCACTTCCTCAATCGTTCAAATATCTATTTAACTTCTCCCTAATTATAGCTAATGCTCCAGCTACCAGCACCCCTGGCAGCAGAGAATTGCAGAGATTTATCACCCGGGAGTGAATAACTTTCTATGCACCTCAGTTATAAACAACCAACCCCTGTGTTCCCTCTATATCCACTGGGGACAGTTATAAGGTTTAGTTTAGTTATTCAGTTTAGTTTAGTTTATTATTATTACGTCTACTGAGGTACAGTGAAAAGCTTTTTGTTGCATGCTATCCAGTTGCGAAATGACTATACATGATTACACTCAAGCCGTCCACAGTGTACAGATAGAGGCTAAAGGGTCTAATGTTTTGTGCAAAGTAAAGTCTTGTAGTTCGATTGAAAATAGTTTGAAAGTCTCCAATGGGAGATAGATTTTGAGGCCAAGACCGCTCTCTAGTTGGTGGTAGGATGGCTCAGTTGCCTGGTGGCAGCTGGGAAGAAACTCTCCCCGAAACCTCTGTACCTCTTGCCTGATGGGAGTGGGGAGAAAAGGGAGTGACTGGGGTGAGACTGGTCCTTGATTATTCTGGTGGCCTTGCCGAGGCAGCGTGAAGTGTAGATGGAGTCAGTGGAAGTGGCTGGTTTGCATGATGGTCTGGGCTGCGTCCACAGTTCTCTGCAATTTCTTGCGGTATTGGATGGAGCTGTTCCCAAACCCTGCTGTGAAGCATCCCGACAAAATGCAATAAAATGTCAATGCAAAGAGGAGATTTATGTCTCCGTTTTCTTTACCCTCTCCTTTCTTCCTAAACAAGATTTGAATGCAAACAGTGACTCTCACAGTTTCATTGCAGTCCAAAAGTACTTTGCTGCTGCCTTTGTAGTTCATACATTCATATTATGATGGACTCACAGCGACCAACTTGTGCAGGATAACCTTCCACAAATTAGTGTGATCTTTTCCCATAGCCTATTTCAGCGCTGATAGTGTACACCAGGACACCAGGAACATCTTTTCCCCGGTATAATTCAATCACATCTTTTATTTGTACTTGTCAACATGAAATTGTACTCTGTAGTTACCGGTAAACTGAAATAAAACAGTGACTGCTGGAAAACCGTGGTATCGATTCCCTCATCAAGTTCATTAACATATAATGTGAAAAGTGGTGGACCCAACACTGACCCCTGCGGAACACCACTCGTCACTGGCAACCAACGACAAAAAGCCCCCTTTATTCACACTTTCTGCTTTCTGCCAGTCAGCCAATCTTCTATCCATTCTAATATCTTCCCTCTAATGCCATGGGCTCCTACCTTGATTAGCAGTCTCACAAGTGGCACCTTATCAAAGTCCTTCTGAAAACCCAAGTAAGCAACATCCACCGACTCTCCTTGTCTGCTTGTTGCCTTCTCAAAAAACTCCCAACAGATTTGTCAGACAGGATCTCCCCTTAACAAAACGATACTGACTTTGGCCTATTTTATCAAATGCTTACAAGTACCCCCAAAATCTCATCCCTAATAATGGACTGTAAATTCTTCCCAACCACAGAAGTCAGACTAACTGGCCTACAATTTATTTTCTTTTGCCTCGCCCTGTTCTGAAACAGTGGAGACACATACGCAATTTTCTAGTCGTAGAGTCATAGAGTCTTAAAGCATGGAAGCGGGCCCTTCAGCCCAACTTGCACACACCGGCCAACATGTCCCATCTAGACTAGTCCCTCCAGCCTGCATTTGGCCCCTAACCTTCTAAACCTGTCCTATCCATGTACCTATCTAAATATTTCTTCAACGTTGCGATAGTACCTGCCTCAACTACCTCCTCTGGCAGCTTGTTCTATACACCCACCATCTTTTGTGCGATAAAGTTACTGCTCATATTCCTATTAAATCCCTCACGTTAAACCTGTCCTCTGGTTCACGATTCACCTACTCTGGGCAAGAGACTCTGTGCATCTACCCGATCTATTCCTCTCATGATTTTATACACTTCTATAAGATCACCCCCTCATCCTTCTGCGCTTCAAGAAATAGAGATCTAGCCTGCTCAACCTTTCCCTGTAGCTCAGGCCTTCAACTCCTGGCAACATCCATGTAAATATTCTCTGCACCCTTTCCAGCTGGACAACATCCTTCCTATAACATGGTGCCCAAAACCGGACACAATGCTCTAGATGCAGCCTCACCAACATCTTATATAACTGCAACATGACTTCATTAATTCTTTATATCTGTGAAAAACTTTTGGTATTATCTTTTATATTATAGGCTAGCTTACCTTCATACTTTATCTTTTCATCCACTACCCTCATCAATTACCTTCGCCATCTCCACATAAAACTCAGTTAAGTTTGTAAAACATGAACTGCCCTGCACTAATACACAATGACTGTTCCTGATTATTGGTTATCAAGGAAACAAAAATAAAGCTCCAATTGTATCCCTCGAAAGTTTACTCCAGAGCCTAAAAAAACCTGGCATCATCTCTGGAAAAAAACCTCATGTATATAGGGCACAGCGGTAGAGTCGCTGCCTTACAGCGCCAGAGACTCAGGTTCGATCCTGACTACGGTTGTTGCCTGTACGGAGTTTGTACGTTCTCCCCATGACCGCGTGGATTTTCTCCGGGTGCTCCGGTTTCCTCCCACACTCAAAAGATGTACAGGTTTGTAGGTTAATTGGCTTCGGTAAAACATTTTAATTGTCCCTAGAGTGTAAGATAGTTCTGGTGTACGGGGATTGCTGGTCGGTGGGGACTCAGTGGGCTGAAGGGCCTGTTTCCATGTTGTATCTCTAAGCTAAACTAAAAACATTCTCCTGAGAATTTGAGTCAAGAGTTGCGGATCCTTGTGAGAATCTGTGATGTAGACAGTGCCCAGGGATTAGGGGATGTCAGTGTACATCGTGCAGTGTGACTGCACAGACAACTTTGCTGCACAATTCACCACCCTGGTCAGTCTGTAGGACACATGTCCAAGTGAATAGAACTGAGCCAACTCAAAACGTGGCAAGGATTTCAACAACATCTGATCCGGAGCTTTCCTTAGTTTAGTTTAGAGATACAGCATGGAACAAGGCCCATCGGCCCATCAAGTCCACACTGACCATCGATCAGAGGTGTCAGGGGTTATGAGGAGAAGGCAGGAGAATGGGGTTGAGTGGAAATTGGGCAGAGGTTTGCTCACCAATGGTTTGCTGATGTGCTTCATGAAGGGACTGGATGAAAACAGTCCTGATTTAGAGTCTTGACCTGACATTGCAACAATTCCTTTCCCTCCACAGATGCTGCCCGACCGGCTGAGGTTCTCCGGCTTATTGTTAGTTGCTTTGAACTAAAACCATCACCATCCACTCGCTTGACTTCACTGGCACTCAGAAAGGCGTCCTCTGCACTATTTTTTAAAAAAAGTTTCATATTTTCAGATTTATTTAACATATTTTACAAGATTATAAAACTCTCGGGGGAATCAATGCTTTGGTGGAAATGATATTACTTCCCATTTAGAAGAAAATTTAAAACTAAAATCAACTGGAGACTTAAGTCCCTTGAGGTAAAAGAATAAAAAATATACAAAAAGTAACTCAATTTGCCAGTGAGCCAGTGAGAGAGTGATGTGGAACTGTAATGAACTAGAAATTAAGTGCTGTTTCAGTCATGCTGAGAAGTATATTCTACACTCTGTATCTTCCCCTTTTCTCTACACATTATACTTGGGTTTGGTCTGATTGTATTTATGTATGGTATCTGATCTGATTGGAGAGTGTACTAAACAAAGCTATTCACTGGATCTCAGTACATGTGACAATAATAAACCTAAACCTAAGTTTAAAGCTCCCTCTGCACTCATTCACAGGGCAGGGACAGTCCATGTCAGACACAGAGTAAAGCCCCCTCTACATTGTCCCATTCATCATTTACCGTGTGCAGTTTTGGTCTCCAAATTTGAGGAAGGATATTCTTGCTATTGAGGACGTGCAGCGTAGGTGTACTAGGTTAATTCCCGGAATGGCGGGACTGTCATATGTTGAAAGACTGGAGCGACTAGGCTTGTATACGCTGGAATTTAGAAGGATGAGAGGGGATCTTATCGAAACGTATAAGATTATTAAGGGGTTGGACACGTTAGAGGCAGGAAACATGTTCCCAATGTTGGGGGAGTCCAGAACCAGGGGCCACAGTTTAAGAATAAGGGGTAGGCCATTTAGAACAGAGATGAGGAAAAACTTTTTTGGTCAGAGAGTTGTGAATCTGTGGAATTCTCTACCTCAGAGGGCAGTGGAGGCCAATTCTCTGAATACATTCAAGAGAGAGCTAGAGAGAGCTCTTAAGGATAGCGGAGTCAGGGGGTATGGGGAGAAGGCAGGAACGGGGTACTGATTGAGAATGATCAGCCATGATCACATTGAATGGCGGTGCTGGCTCGAAGGGCCGAATAGCCTTCTCCTGCACCTATTTTCTATTGTCTATTGTCTATTTACAAGGGGGCAGGGACAGTCCCGACCTGAAACATCACCCATCCTTTATCTCCAGAGATGCTGCCTGACCCGCTGAGTTACTCTGGTATTTTGTGTCTATCTTTGGTATAAACCAGCATCTGCAGTTCCTTGTTTCTCCAGGAAGTGTACATGTTAGATGCGGAATAAACTTCCCTATGGATTGTCCCATCACCTACTCCCAGGGGAGGGATAATACAAATTAAATGTCCAGGAGAAGGTCTCTCCATTTTCACTTGTCAAACATTCCCAGGTCAGATCTGACACACACCTCACTCGAGGCACAAGTAGCCTGATGTACGCTGTCTCAACTCCTCTTAAAGATGACAGATTGATCAAACCACAAGCCATTGAAGGTGAGCTGACAGTTGTTAAAGTTTACTGCACCAACTCACAATGAAGTTATTTACAGCGACTGGGCTTTCCCAGGGCCACCCCATAGAACCTGGACTGTGTTGTTATTGGCCCAGTGCGGTTGTTTAAACTTTATTAGGCATGTCTTGTAAAACCTTTACGAGTATATTACTCAGCCAAGATGTGTTTCTCAGATAACTGATGTTTGGAGTTTGCAGCCTTCTTGGGAATGCAGAGTTTAGCTCGGTACTTCAGTTGGATGGAGCTGGATGTGAACACATGTGAGGAACAGTGGACAGTGAATGCAAGAGTGAGATGGGGTGAGAGGGAGAGAGGGAGAGAGAGAGAAAGAGAATGAGAGGGAAAGAGAGAGGGAGATGGAGAGAGGGGTAGAGAGGGAGGGAGGGAAAGGGAGGGAGAGAGAGATAGAGAGTAAGAGGGGGAGAGAAAGAGAGGGCATGCGATGGAGGGAGAGAGCGAGAGAGAAAGAGAGTCAAAGGATGTGATGGATCGAAGGAACCATTCTGCTTCCCTTCTCATTCCCAGGTGAGGTTTTTATTGGTGAACAAGCAATATTCAATTTGTTCGGTAACTTTCTTTGGAGGTGTATAAAATTACGAGGAGAATATATAGGGTGAATGCACAGAGACTTTTACCTTGGATAAGCAAATCAAGAAACATAGTACTTAGGTTTAAGGTGATAAGGGCTAGATTTAATAGAACCTGAGGGGCAACTTTTACAGAGGGTCTTGGGTATATGGTACGAGCAGCCAGAGGAAATAATTGAGGCAGCTACTATAAGACGCTGGCATGCTGAAACTTGGTGTCAGAGACTCACACAGCAGGGAGATAGCCCACTGAGTCTGTGCCGACCATTAAACCCTCATTTACAGTGATCCTACATTTTATTCTCCCCTCATTCCCATCAATCCACGGCCCAGATTTCACCACTCAGCGATGTTCTCATATAATCATGCAGTGTGGAAACAGGCCCTTCGGCTCAACTTGCCCAGGCCGCCCCACCTACGCTTGTCCCACCTGCTTGCGCTTGGCACATAACCCTCTAAACCTGTTCTATCCATGTTCCTGTGCAATTGTCTCATAAATGTTATGATAGCACCTGCCTTAACTACCTCCTCTGGCAGCTCATTCCATACACCCACCACCCTTTGTGTAAAAAAAGTTACCCCTCACAACCTCAGAGTTTCCCAAAGTACTTTACACTCAACACAGTCCCAGGTGAACAGCAGAACCTGCAGATCAATGACATACTGCAAGCAGGAAAGCGTTGGCAACTAGTTTTCTGGCAATTCAGTTTGAGCAATAACTATTATTAGGATGTTGCAGTTATCTCCAAGTTTCCCGTTAAAATAGAATCTCTTGTGGCCATTTGAGAGAACAGGTAGAATTTCAGTGTAAGGACATCTTGTCAAAGTGGAGATCGCCTGATCAGTTTTACTCTACAGGCAGGAGTGCAGTGCTTCCTTTAGTTCTCATGACAGTAGATGTGAGTCTATTTCTCTTGTCTCAGCTGTGTCTCCTTGGAATTTGAGACCTTGCAAAAGTTATTCAGGAATGTGAGCACATAGCAGGCTCAATCTCACCCTGGAGACTCCGGCAATCACAGTAATCGAGTCTTACAGCAAGGAAACAGGCCCCTTAGCCCAACTTGCCTACACCGACCAACATGTCCCATCTGCACTAGTCCCACCTGCCTGCATTTGGCCCATATCCCTCTAAATCTGTCCTATGCACGTACCTGTCTAAAAGTTTCTTAAACATTACGATAGTACCTGCCTCAACTACCTCATCTGGCAGATCATTCCATATACCCATCACCCTTTGCATGAAACAGTTACCTTTCAGATTCCTATTAAATCTTTCCCCCCCTCACCTTAAACCGATTTCCTGGGGTTCTCGATTTCCCTACTCTGGGCAAGAGATTCTGTGCATCTGTGAGAATGGAGTGGAGGGAGATGCAGATAGTTCCACGTAGGCTGCACATCACAGGATCCAATGTGATCTCGGCAGAAGCCATGGGGAAATGTGTGTCTCCTATTCAAAGGCCTTGGTGGGATGTGCATGAGTGTGTGTGAGTCTGTTTGCATGTATAGTCACTCCCCGACTTACGTAATAGGCGACTTCCATAACCTCGCACTTGCGTAAGCAATTCTTTAAGGCCACTGCTTCATTTCCGAGCTGCGCGTCTCAGTAGCAGTGTGCTACTGCACATGCGGCCATTTCCGCAAGCCAGTCATGGTCCCAAGTGGTCTCCACGTCATCCATGTCGGAGCTCCCATGCGGTCTCCATGTCGGAGCTCCCACGTGGTCTCCATGTCATTCATGTTGGAGCTCTCACATGGTCTCCATGTCGGAGCTCCCACGTGGTCTCAGTATCGCAGCTCCCACGTGGTCTCCGTGTTGGAGCTCCCACGTGGTATTCATGTCGGAGCTCTCACGTGGTCTCCATGTCGGAGCTCCCACGTGGTCTCCATGTCGGAGCTCCCACGTGGTCTCCATGTCGGAGCTCTCACGTGGTTTCCATGTCGGAGCTCCCACGTGGTCTCCGTGTCGGAGCTCCCACGTGGTCTCCGTGTCAGAGGTCTCACGTGGTCTCCGTGTCGGAGCTCCCACACGGTGTCCGTGCCGGAACTCCCACGTGGTCTCCGTGTCGGAGCTCCCACGTGGTCTCCGTGTCGGAGCTCCCATGTGGTCTCCGTGTCGGAGCTCTCACATGTCTCCGTGTCGGAGCTCCCATGTGGTCTCCGTGTCGGAGCTCTCACATGGTCTCTGTGTTGGAGCTCCCATGTGGTCTCCGTGTCGGAGCTCCCACGTGGTCTCCATGTCGGAGCTCCCATGTGGTCTCCCACTGCTGCTATAGAGTACAAATAGTAAATTTACATGTGCGCAATAGCACTTCCGTTTCCGACTTACGTAACATCTGACTTATACATGAGTCTTTGGGACGTAACCCTTGCATAAATTGGAGAGCATCTGTTATATATATATGTGCAGCTGCATGTGTGAGTACATGCATCCATGCATGTGTGTACTTACTTGTGCATGTGAGTGTTTGCATGCATTTTGTATGTATGTGTATGTGTATGCATGTGTGCACGTATATGCATGTGTTACTGTGCATGTATGTCTGTGCATGCATTTGTTTGCTAGTGCGAGCATGTATATGTTTGTATGTGTGTGCGTGTGTGAGGGAAGAAAGAGGATATAAAGTGGAAAGGATTCAAACATACTGAGCTCTGCAGAGAGGTGGGAGTGGAGCGAAGGTTGCGGAGAGAGAGAAATGGCAGAGAACAACAGTGAAATGCAATGAGAAAATCAAACTGAAGTGTGCACTGAAATGAAGGATCGAAAGAAAAGTACGACAGCCGAGAAATAACATGTGAGGGGAAGGAAAGAAAGGGAAAGGCGCATGGCAGAGAGGGGAGGAAAGCTGTCAGAAAGTGAAGGAAAGATCTGGCAGGAAGTCAATGAGACTGGAGCCGTTTGGTCACAGGCTGCAGCATACAATGACGGAGGCATACAAATCGTGGAGGAAGGCAGACAACATACAGTCGTCTGAAACAAGTCAAGGTTTACATTCCATGAATATTCCATCATCTCCTCTGGGAATTGGTCTCCCGCGGTGGTGAGGGGTCACAGATACACACGTTAGCATGGGACAAGGCCAATTCACTTGACAGCATGCCACGAGATCTCTAATGTTACACATAGCACAACAGGATGACCTGCAGCTGACTCTCAGCTTGTTTAGCACAAGTTTTGTCTTACATTCTGGTTGGAACTGCAGTCCTGTTTCCACCTCTTTTCCTGGCACCATTTACCCACCAGGTTACTTTCCAGTGAGCTGACCCTGAGACCTTTTGAAATGTAGGCTCTGGGATGTGTTTGCATGATCATCTATGTTCAATAGTGTGTGAACATTAAGCAAACTGAGGCACTACTCCAAGTGTGCAAGCTCATACCCAGAGTTTGCAGCAGAATCTGTAGAGACACATCTGTAGACACATCGTGCTGGAGTTACGATCCATGTTGGATCAAACCCAGATGTTCCTACTTACAGCACAAGTGCAGGTCCACAATATGATGACTTGTGCATGTGTGAGCTATGCACAAAGAATCTCACTGTGCAATGCATACATGACAATAAAGAACCATTGAACATTGGTCGTAGAGTTGGGGGTGCCATCTGCATTCTGTTTTGATGTTTACACCAAAACATCTCAGGCACAAATCCACCATTGGTTCAACACCATTCCCAAACGTTGGATACAAGTCCACCCACTGATTTTCCAGCACCCTTTGTTCCAGATCCTTTCTGGATTATCCGTTTTGCCGAACCAACAGAGGTCACGGCCTTGAGGGCCCGAGATACCGGCCCACAAAATCGGGTTGGAGGTCAGCGATGGGAACAGATCTGCTGCCGCCGGCCAGGCCGGAGTTCCAGAGCGTTGGACGCAGGAGGCAAATTTGATCCACCGATTGGCCGTGGAATTCGGATATGGGAATGGATCTGCCCTTTGACCTGAGTCCACGCCGGCCATCAATCACCACTAGTTTCCATGTTGTTCCACTTTTGTATTCACTCCGTACACATTAGGGACACTTTACCTGCTAATTAACCTACAAACCTGCACGTCTTTGGGATGTGGGAGGAAACTGGAGCACCCAGAGGAAACCCATGCGGTAACAGGGAGAACGTGCAAACTCCACACAGCCACATAGCTTTGAAGGCCACTCTTCTGGAAATATGCAATTCCTAGTAAGCATTCAGCACTGACTGAATGGTCTTGCCACCCAGGCCATGTGGTGCCCATTCTCAGCTCACGGGTTGCAAATCATTGGCACCTAACACGTGACGCAGAGAGGTGACAACTCAGCCAGGTCAACCAATGTTCAGCCAGGTCAACTTCTTCTCTAAATCCAAGTTGATTTTAACTCCAACTGGATCGGCATTTTGCAGGGTGTTTGTTACTGCCCTGGATACACTGCTTGGGAAAGGTTAGTTTAAGTCCAAGCTTGGCTGCTGAGAAATTTTAATTGCTTTGATGAAATAAATCTGGAATAGACGGATATTTTGGTTAAATCTGGAATAGGCAGATATTTTGTTTAAACTTCTTGAAACAATAATCCTACTGAACACTGGAACCTCCTCAGTGCCCCTATTGCTTTGTCTTTCCTGTCCCCAGCTCACGGTGTTTCCGATCAAACTTGCTGATAAAATGTAGAAGCTGGCTACTCTCATGTGGCGCTAAGAGTTGGAGAGGTGGAATTTTATAATCTCTTGCTTACACAGATTCAAGCCCGCAGAACGTTAATGAACAGACTATGTCATTGTCATCGTGGAGTTCATTGCCATTAACATCTCAGGGATGACCATTGACCAGAAATTAAATTATGCCACTGAGTGCTCTTTACTTTAGACTTTAAAAATACAGTGCAGAAACAGGCCCTTTGGCCCATCGAGTCCGCACCGACCAGCAATCACCCCGTACATTAGCACTATCCTACACATTAGGGACAATTTACAATTTTACTGAAGCCAATTAACCTACAAACCTGTACGTCTTTGGGGGTCTTTGGAATGTGGAGAGCATAAAACTTGGATTACGTTAGTGCCAGAATGGTGTAGATGGGTGTTTGATGAGCAGCACAGACTCGATGGGCCAAAGGGCTTGTTTCCATGGTCTAGAACTCAGTCACTGTGTACCTACTTAACATTTCCTCCGCTACTCTTTGATGCTGCCGCTTTAAGGGCCGTGCCCTATATTCTTATTCGCCATCTGAGGCTGGCTTGGGCCTGTCAAGTCATGAATTGCAGTTTGGCTGCAACTGAAGTTTGCATTTGCCAAGGAAAAGCTGCGATGCTGGAGCGCAGAGCTCGATGCTGCTGTCAGAGGAAGAGCATTCAGTCTGCCGCTGTAATTAGGGATGCTGACACATGTCAGCCCTGTCTAATTAACACAGGGATAATCTCACACAGACTGAAGAAAGGGATACTAAGTGCGCTGTAACCCCCCCCTGGATGTTGAAAGATCATTGTCAGGATGTGCTCTGTAATTATACACATCCGTGACGACCAACAGTTTTAGAAAAGAAGCATTTGCGAATAGATGGGTAACTGGGTTTTTCACAACTGACCTTTCCCTCACCCCAGCCTCCTATCCAATTTTGAACAGAACTTGTTATGATACCAGCTACCATCCTGTTATGATACCTTCTTATCCGGATTTATCACAGCTTGCTATGGCAACTGCTCAACCCTACACCGCAAGAAATTGCGGAGAGTTGTGAATGCACAAAACTATCCTCCCTGCCCATCGACTCCATCTATACTTCATGCTGCCTCGGGAAAGCAGCCAACATAATCAAGGACCACTCACACCCCGGTCGGTCATTCCCTCTTTCCCCCTCGTCTGTCAGACAGAAAATACAAAAGCTTTAAAGCACGTACAGCTCCCACCCCACTGTTATCAGACGTCATTCAAACCATGAATTCACGATCTTCCAATCTATTTCATTGCAACCCGTGCGCATTATTTTTCTGCACTTTCTCTTAGCTGTAGCACTATATACTGCACTCAGTTTATTCGCACTGAAGGGCAGCATGGTGGCGCAGCAGTAGAGTTTAGAAGAATGAGGGGGGACCTCATTGAAACTTACAGAATAGTGAAAGGCTTGGATAGAGTGGATGTGGAAAGGATGTTTCCACTAGTGGGAGAGTCTAGGACTAGAGGTCATAGCCTCAGAATTAAAGGACGTTCTTTTAGGAAGGAGAAGAGGCAAAATTTCTTTAGTCAGAGGGTGGTGAATCTGTGGAATTCTTTGCCACGGAAGACAAGTCAGTGGATATTTTTAAAGCAGAGATACTGTACATAGAATCTTCATTGGTATAGGTGTCAGAGGTTATGGGGAGAAGGCAGGAGAATGGGGTTAGGTGGGAGAGATAGTTCAGTCATGATTGAATGGTGTAGACTTGATGGGCCGAATGGCCTACCACTCCTATCACTTATGACCTTAGTTGCTACTTTACAGCGCCAGAGGCCCAGGTTCAATCCTTACTAAAGGTGTTGTCTGTACGGAGTTTGTACATAGTCCATGTGACTGCGTGGGTTTTCCCCGGGTGCTCCGGTTTCCTCCCACATTCCAAAGACGTACAGGTTTGAAAGGTTAATTGGCTTTGGTAAAAATTGTAAATTGTCCCTAGTATGTAGTGTGTAGTGTGTGCTAGCGTAATGGGAATCGCTGGTCGGTACGGATTCGGTGGGCCGAAAATCCTGTTTCCACACTGTATCTCTTAACAACACTAAACTAAAATAAACTAAACTTTCGCACTATCTGTACTCGTGGATTACACAGACTCAACAGCAAAGTTTTTCACTGTATCTCAGTGCACACGACAAAAATCAACCAATTCCAGTAGCAATACCAACTCATCTACCGTTGCATGATGCACTGCAGAGGTCCAGACAAAATTCCCGTGTTTAACTGTTAATCAGCCTTTCCTCAAAGAATTGTGATCGTGAAAGTCTGAATCAACCTGAAATAAGTTGCTGGATGCATTAGTGTGGATGTGTAATGATTCCTGACCAATAGGTACGTGTAGACAACAGTTGGCCAGCCTAATGGTACACAAGGTCATTCACTGAGCCACAGTCAGTCTCATCATATCAGTCAGTAGAATCATTCACTAATCTAATACTGGTCAGTTTCATCATTCATTGGTCTAAATACTGGTCAGTAAGATCATTCATTGCTTTAAATATTAGGCAGGGGGCCATGGCGGCATAGTGGTGCAGTGGTAGAGTTGCTCTCTTTACAGCGCCAGAGACCTGGGTTCGATACTGATTATGGGTGTTGTCAGTACAGAGGTTGTACGTTCTCCATGTGACTTCATGGGTTTTCCCCGGGTGCTCCAGTTTCCTCCCACACTCCAAAGACATACAGGTTTGTAGGTTAATTGGCTTCTGAAAATTTGTCTCGAGTGTGTAGGATAGTGCTGGTGTACGGGGTGATCACTGGTCGGCACAGACTTGTTGGGCTGAAGGGCCTGTTTCCACGCTGTATCTCCAAAGTCTAACGTCTAAAGTGCATCATTTATTGGTTCATTCATTCATGGATATTTGGCTTGTGTAGGATCATTGAATTCTCAATGATTTGTTGAGTTTAGTGGTAACATTTTAACCTTTTTATTTAGGCACAACTGTTGTACGGCATTAGAGCAAAGCATTAAAATATCTGCAGACCGTAACTAAAGCTGAACATATATACCAGTCAGCCAAAACATTATGACCTGATGAGCCAAAACATTATGACCACCTGCCTAATATGCTGTTGGTCCTCCGTGTGCAGCCCCATACGCAGCAGAGTGCAATGCACTGTGTATTATGACACATTCCTCCTGTGACCACCATTAAAATGTTCTGTGACCTGTGCCACAGTAGACCTTCTGTTGGTTCAGACCAGACGGGATAGCCTTTGTTGCCCTCACGCATCGATGAGCCTTGGGCGCCCAAAACCCTGTCGCCGGTTTGTGGTTTGTCCCTCCTCGGACCACTGTCGGTAGGTACTCACCATTGCTGACCAGGAGCACCCCACAAGCCTTGCCGTTTCAGAGATGCTCTGATCCAGTCGTCTGGCCATAACAATTTGGCCCTTGTCAAAGTCGCTCAGGTCTTTACTCCTGCCCATTTCTCCTGCATCCAACACATCAACTTCAAGAACATACTGTTCACTTGCTGCCTAATATATCCCACACCTTGCCAGGTGCCATTGTAACACGATAATCAATGTTATTAACTTTGCCTGTCAGTGGTCATAATGTTTTGGCTGATCGGTGTATAATAACTAACAAAACAAAATTCTATGGAAGTACAACAAAAAGACTAAAGACTGACCATAACTAGCAGACAAAGGTTATTCATTGACATTCAATGAATTACTTTCACACAGAACACACTGCTGAAAAAATAGGCCCCATATCAACGTAGGGTGACCATAGGGTTGCCAACTGTCCCGTATTAGCCTGGACATCCCGGATATTGGGCTAAATTGGTTTGTCCCGTACGGGACCGTCCTTGTCCCGTATTAGGCCCCGGGGGGCGCTGTAGGCCTGGACAGTGTAGGCCCGGAGGCCCGGGCGGTGCTTAACGGAGGTTGCATAGCAACCCAGCCTCCCAGCCTGGGCGGCCGCCATTGGTGGGGCGGGAGCACGTGGGACGCAGGGCGGAGACGTCACCTTTTGTCCCTACTTGGGAGTGAGAAAGTTGCCAACCCTAGGTGACCGTGATGTATATAACACCTTTGCACCATTAAAGAATTATCATTCACAGTACTGTTTAGGTTCTTATCAGTTGTAACTTGTAGTTCACAGGCTGTTCTTTGTCACTGTGTTCAGCAGACCCATTCTCAAACAATTGGCGTTTAAAAAAAATAAACTAATCCCATCAATTCGAGACAGACCCCTCATCAATTCTCTGCAAAACACTAATCCCATCATATCTCTCCAAGGCCTGATATTTTGCCTAAATGAATAAATAATATTGTATTGTAAGGTCAGCATTGTTACTCATTGATTTGAAAACTGATGAATAGAATTATTCATAAGTCTGATTACTGGCCAACATCATCCTAATCAATAGTTCATATAAATATTGACCTTAAATTGTGGTCGCAATATTTATCTTTCTTCTTGTCTTTTGATAGGACTTTTCATTGATTTTATTATTGGCCATTAGAATACTTCATTGATTACTCAATTCAAATTGAAATTGATTACTCAAATCAATTGAAAGATACAGCGTGGAACAAGCACTTCGGCCCACCGAGCACGCCATTCATACAGGTTCTACATTATCCCACCTTTCGCATCCATTTCTAGAGGTCAATTAACCTACAAACCTGCACATCTTTGGGATGTGGGAGCATCCAAGGGGAAACCCATGCAGTCACAAAGAGAACATGCAAACTCCTAACAGACAGCACTTGAGGTCATGATTGAACTTGGTCTCTGGCACTGTGAGGCAGCAGCTCTACCAGCTGTGCCACTGTGCTACATTGGTTTAATCATTGACCAATAGGATCATCTATGCACAATTATTTTCAATGGAGATATTCTTCAATAAAATTACTGGGTGTCAGAATCATTTAGACAATCGCACAGAAAGAGGCCCAAATGAGTCATGTTGGCTGTCAACCATCTATTTACACTAATTCTACAGTAATCCCATTACTGTAACTTATAACTCCCCCCCCTCCAGATTCTACCATTCACCTTCTCACACGGGATAACTTACAATGGACAGTTATCCTACCAACCCAAAAGTCTTTGGGATGTGGGAGGAAACTGGAGTTCCCAGGTCACTGGGAGAACGTGCAATCTCCACATAGACAGCACCCGGGATCAGGATTGAATGCGGGGTGCTTGCTGGATGAGCAAGGTGATGTTTCCAATGGCTGCACACTGTGCATTTGTCTCAACATTCATTGACAACTAAAATGATTCAACCATTTGATTACCCACCAGTATGAATAAAGGTCAATTAAATAATTATTTTGTTGTAATAGAGATCAATCAGTGAGCTGTTTCACAATAGAATCAATCATTCATCGATCAGATATTATATGTCCTCCATCCAATTATTGAACAGTGGAATATGGGTTAAGTTTGATAGGTCAGGAAAGAGGGAAAATCATTCATGGCTTGTTTGACACTCGGTAATTGATCCCAAATTGGATAATGGATTTGTTTATTAACAAATAAGTATTGAATTGTTAATACTGTCATTTATTTTCCAACATTACTATTTGTTAATTCACACCTATTAGTGACATATCGAAAATAAAATCATTTTTTAGTCTGATTATTGATCAATGATAACATTGATTAAGGGGAAAAACTGCACCGTTGCTATGTTGTAGTAATACAGGCCTTGTGCATTAATAATGTTGAGGCAGGAATTCAAATCCAACCACAGTAATTTAAATTCACTTAGTTACATAAATTGACTTTGTTAAATACATCTATTTTATGCAATGAGTAATTATAACGGTGATAATGATGCTGTCAAATTTCCATACTAATCCTGCCTTGTTCACTAATATCCTTTATGGAAAGAGATCTGTCATTCTTACTCTTGCATCGTTATGACTACATACACAGAGAGGTGAGTAACTCAGGTGACAGGTGGGCAAGAGGTTTTAGCCATGGCATGAAAGGTTAATCAGTGTAGTTTAGTTTAGTTTAGTTTGAAAATTCAGCATGGAAATAGGCCATTCAGCCCTCCAAGTCCACACTGGTCATTAATTAGCCACTCACACTAGTTCTATGTGATCCCACTTTCTCATCCACTACCTACCATCTAGGGGCAATTTACAGAGGCCGATTAACCTACAACCCTGCACATCTTTGGGATGAGGGAGGAAACCGGAGCACCCAGTTCCCCCTACTACAATCGGTGTGAAGAAGGGTCCCAAAGTGAAACATCACTTATTCATGTTCTCCAGAGATGCTGCCTGTTCCACTGAGCTACTCCAGCACTTTGTGTTTATGTTTTGTAAACCAACATCTGCAATTCATTGTGCCTCCATGGGTAATCAAAGATCTGATCCTTGACTGATTGTAGAACATGAAACTGAAATTGCTGGAAAAGATCAGCATATCAGAGCAGTTGTAAAGGGAGGGAAATTGAATTAATACCAATGGTTCCAATGAATGGTCATCCACCTGAAACATTAACTCTGTTGCTATCTCCACAGGTTCTCCTTGGCCTGCTGATACTTCCCAACATTCTCTGTTTTTACTTCGGCTTTCACCACTTGTGATCTTTTGCTTCTCCATTATTGACCAAGAATCAGACTGATGAATGATTCTCTCTGGGGCAGCACAGTGTGCAGCTGGTACAGCTGCTGCTCCACAGGGTCTGACACTCAGGTTTGATCCTCACCTTGGGTGCTGACAGTGGAATCAGCCGCTGATCTTTAGACTTTAGAGATACAACGCAGAAACAAGCCCTTTGGCCCACCGAGTCCGTGCAGACCAGTGATCACCCTGTACACTAACACTATCCTACATAATAGGGACAATTTACTATTTTATCAAAACCATTTAACCTACAAACTTGTACATCTTTAGTGTATGGGAGGAAATCGGAGCACCTGGAGAAAACTCACGCGGTCACAGGGAGAATGTACAAACTCCATACAGACAGCATTCATATTCAGGATCGAACACAGGTCTTTGGTGCTGAATGGCAGCAACTCTACTGCCGCACCACTGTGCCGTCCTGATTGCTATCAGTAGAATTATCATTGATTTTACTTTTGGCCAGTGAAATCATTTGTATATTCGATTATTGGTCAATAGGATATTATGTTCATCTGTTAATTGACTGGAAAAATCAATGGTCTACCTAATTATTGTCCGTAGTAACATCCTTCAGTGAGATTTTTGGTCAATATGATCATTTCCTGTGAGTGTAACAATGCATCATTCTAATAAATAATTTTATTCTCAGTGATTAAGTTGATAAATTATCCCAAGGATAATAATAAGACCATTATATGATTCCACTGACACTAATGGCAGATTGGTTATTGTCAGTAATATCATTAATAGCTGTGTTGATTTTAAGTCAAAACATGTATTGATTTTATTATTGCTAGGAGGATACTTCTTTAGTTGGATTATTGGTCTATAGAATCATTCATCAATCTGATTTATTGAAGAATCAGTTTATAAATCAACACAATATTTCCTTGATCTGATTATTGTTCACAGATTTATTCAACAGTCTTACTTTTGTCGGTGAAATCCTGCAATGAACTAATTATTGGTCGATACAATAATTCATCAACTTGATCATTGAGAGTTGAATAATTCGGCAGTCTATTTATTGCTGTGACTTAGTAAACCCATTCCTCCCACTCTCTCATTATCATTCATCCAACCAATTCACCAGTGGTACTATTAGCCAATGCTTTATTGATGTGAGTGATAATAATCCTTCAATGATCAGTTCATTGGCAGAAGCAACATCCATTGATCTGATTATTGCTGGCAGAATCATTCATTGATCGAATCACAGCACAGAAGCAGGCCATTCAATCCTTCCAATACATGCTGGTATTTATTCTTGTCTTATCTTTTCTCATCTAAATCTATCAGCATAACCCTCTATCTGTGCATAAACGCTTCTACGCTTACATGGTGACTGTTTTTCATTGAGAGCCTCCGGTTATGATCTTCGCTACATGTGGACCGATTCCTTCTGTACCCACTGTCAAAAGCTGTAATAATTTTAAAGGTTTCATTAAGGCCATCCTCAGATTTATTTTCTGAAGAGAAAAGAGGCCCAGTCTGTTATCTTGTCTTTATGTGTATACTCTTGCATTTCTTGTATCAGGCTTGTAAATCATCTCCACACCCTCTCCAGTGCCGACATATCAGGGCAGGCACTGTGGTACAGCAGTAGAGTTGCTGCCTTTTGGCGCTTGCAATGCCAGAGACCCGGGTTCGATCCCGACTACGGGTGCTGTCTGTATGGAGTTTGTACGTTCTCCCCGTGACCTGCGTGGATTTTATCTGAGATCTTTGGTTTCCTCCCACACTCCAAAGATGTACAGGTATGTAAGTAAATTGGCTTGGTATAAATTGTCCCTAGTGTGTGTAGGATAGTGTTAATGTGCAAGGATCGCTGGCCGGCGCGGACCCGGTGGGCCGAAGAGCCTCTTTCCACGCTGTATCTCTAAACTAAACTAAACTAAATCCTTCATATAATTTGGCAACAAGAACTCCCCTCTATGTTTGGTTAATACATGATTCAATACAGGTTTAGCATAGCTTCCCTTCGTAATTGAATGGTCCTCTCACCAGCTAGAGTGCGGTCCTGATCTCTCATCTACCTCATTGAAGATCTTTGAACTATCTTTCATCAGACTTTATCGGACTTCAATGTTATACCTTGTACTGAATATTGTACCCTTTATCCTTTAACTGTGCACTGTGGACATCTTGATTGAATTCATATATAGTCTTTTCTCTGACTGGACAGCATGCAAAGAAAAACATTTCACTGTACCTCAGTACACATGCCAATAATAAACTAAACTAAACTAAACTAAACTATTCCCAGTGCCTGATTTTTTTTTTTTTATTGCCTTACTAAACTGTAACACAACATTTAGTGATTTTGGTATAGGTACCACAAGGTCCTTATACCCAATCACTAAAAGGTCTTTTGTTCCTCCACCCCTCCTGGCCTCACACCTTCCAGGGAGTAAACGGCCCCTCACTTGTCCTTTCTACATGACAATAATAAACCTAAACGTACTGTTTCTCAGTTATCTCTGTTCAACTTAAGTTGCCAATCATTTGCCCACTTTGTTGCTCTCCTATACATTGTTGCAGTCTCCTCACTATTGACCATGCCTCCAATTTGGAATCATTCACAAACTGAGAAAAGGTGGTTTGAGATTCCAGATCCTGAATGATTCATCAAAATCATGAACAATGCTGGTTCCAGCAATGCTCCTCGTGGGACATGTGCTTCTTCTGTATGTGTTGCTCTTACACCAATTCCCTGTTGTCATCTCGTAAACCAGTCTAGCTAGCACCTGTCCCCTCACTCCTCATTCCCATTCCCTTATTCATTAGTGAGATATGGGCCACCTTAATAAGGGCCTTGTGAAAATCTTGATAAATCGCAAGTAATTCATCATCGCTGTCTACTCTTGCTGTTCCCTCATCAAAAATTTTAATAAGATTGGTTAAGTACACATTTCCCTGTTTCATTATTCCAATTATTAGTCAGAATAGTGATTCACAGGTCTGATTATTGTCAGTAAAATTATTCATCAAGTTGTTTATCACCAGTGGAATTGTTGATCTATATGATAAAGTCTTCCAAGCATTGAGCTTATAATTGTAAGTAGAATAATTCATCAATCTGCTGTTCATCGGTAAAATAATTTGTTCATCTGATTATTGCCCTTGGAGTCTTTAAATCGACTGATTAATGTTCGTAGTCTCTCACTGATCTGATTGTTGTCAGTAGAAATGTCTTCAAATTGTAAAATAAATTGATCTAACTATGACTTGGTTGAATAAATGAACAATGTTTATTGTCATTAGAATTATTTATTGGTCTGATAACTGAAAACTGAAAATTAAACTAAACTAACCTCTGGTTATCGGCTTGTGGAAGTATATTTACTTTGTTCATCAATCTATTTTTTGACCTGTTTGTCCTATTTAATAATAATTGGCCTGAATTAACATGCAAGGATATATGTTTAGTTTTTAAGTAGAAGCTATCCTTAATATGATTGTTATTGATCAGAATTATTCCCTGGTCTGGTTATTGGTCAGCAGAATCAATCATTGGCATCATTTTAGATTATTGTGACGTGTACTGGAGTATAGTGAAAAGCTTACTTTGTTGTGTGCGATCCAGTCAGCGGAAAGACTATACATGATTACAATCAAGCCATCCACAATATACAGATACAGGATAAAGCAAATAAAGTTTAGTGTAAGATAGAGTCCAGTAAGGTCCGATTAAAGATTGTCCAAGGGTCTCCAATGTAGTAGATGGTACGTCAGGGCCGCTCTTTAGTTGTCTGCGAATTTGTAAATTGAGTTGGATTTGTATTTGGCTGCAGATTCGTGGGTATATAAGGAATAAAGAAGGATGCTGAGAACGCATCCTTGCGTGGCATCAGTGTTGAGGATTATCCTTGCTGATTGTGGCCTGTTGGTCAGGAAATCGAGGATGCAATTGCAGAAGTGACTGCTAACTCCAAGTTCCACGAGTGTGAAGATGAGTCATGATTGGTCAGTGGAATCATTCATGGGCCTCATGGTTGGTCAGCAGAGGCATACATTGGCCTCATGATTGGCCAAGAGAATGTGTAAGAAGGAACTGCAGATGCTGGTTTAAACCGAAGTTAGACACAAAATGAAGACTGAAGAACGGGTCTCGACCCGAAATGTCACCCATTCCTTCTCTCCAGAGATGCTGCCTGTCCCGCTGAGATACTCCAGCATTTTGTGCCTATTTTCAGAATGATTCAAGTACCCTGTTACTACTTCCTTAAGCGTTACTGCATCCTCAATCATAGTTTCCAATATTTTCCCTATTACTGATGTCAGGATAAGTGATCTGTAGTCTTTATTTATCCCCTCCATTTTAAAATGTGGGGGCACATTTACTACCTTCCAATCTGTGGGAACTCTTCTGGATTCTCTGAAATTCTGGAAGATGCAAACCACTGCATTCACTCTCTCCATTGCCACCTTGTCCAAAATGGTGTAATGTTGTGGGCATTTGTAGACTTTCTATCCTCCTAATTTCTCTAGTTCTCATTTTTTACTTAAGCTGAGCTAATTTGAGGACCTCATTCACTGTAGACCTGGAGTTGCCTCTTGTTTCCTTCAGGTTCCTGTGTCTTCTGTGAAATCAAACATCAAATATTCATTTAAATCCTTAGCCATTTTCTTCCTCCCCAATATAATTTACCTTGTCTCAGGCTGTAAGAGTCCTACATTAATTTTTCTTTATTTTTACCTATTTCTGTATTATTATTTTCTTTTTAAAAAATGTTTCTTGCTAACCTAATCTTATATTCTACTATCGCTTTCCAAACCAATGTCTTGATCTTTTTTGCTGGATTTTGTCAATCCTTTGTTTTACTAATTATTTTTGACATAAGCCTTCGCATTTTACCTAATGCTGTCTTTTATATTTTAATGATATCCACAGCTAGGGCACACTTCCCATTATTTTTTATTGAAGAAACATATATTATGTGTCAACTATATGTTCATTATTTAACTGTTAGCCATTGGGTGTTTACTGTCATTCCTTTCAACAGCGTTGCCCGATCACCCATAGATTAATTCCTTTGTAGTTTAATTTATTGAGATTTCAAATCCTCAACCAAATCACTTCCAATCTTTATGAAAATGTCTATTATGTTATGGTCACTTTAATAAAGGTCCCTCAACCAGGTCATCATTTACCTGCTTTTCTTTGAATAGTGCTAAACCTAAAATAGCAGATTAACCTGAAGCCATTTCTTATATACTTCATGAAATCATCCTCCACTCCATTGCCCCTAATTGTTGTATGTAGAATAAACTCCCCATAATCATTTAATCACCCCTCGTTAGATGTGCCTCGAATTTCCTGATTTATAACTATGCCTTAGATAGCTCTACTCTTTTGGAGACTATATATAATTCCCACCAATGTTTTCTGCCTTTGGCTCATTCTTAGTGAAAAAAAACTATTTCTGCTTCTTCATTGTCAAATTTTGGACCCTATCCCCTCTCCACTGACTTTGTCACATTCCTTAATACGAGGATACCTTACCTTCGTTTCTAATCTCAGTAGAAGCAGTAATTTGTCCGATTATTGACCAATGAGGGTGTGAAAGGTTATGGAGAGAAGGCAGGAAAATGGGGTTGAGAGGGAATAATCGTTTGGCTTTGAACGAATGGCAGAGCAGACATGATGGGCTGATTGGCCTAATTGTGCTTCGATGACTTGTGAGTGATCCAGTGATCTTATGCTGATCCAATTCATGAATCTGATCCTGAGTGGAATCATTCTATGTTTGCTTATTCCAGCACAGCGGCAATCACTGATATAACATTTGGCCGTAAACTATCTAAATTTTTTGAAATATCAAATCAATCATCATTGTGATTACATCTTAACATGATAATTCTTTGGTCTGATTATTAGTTGGATTATTGGTCAATGGATTGAAATTGATTATTATAAGAAAATAACTGCAGATGCTGGTACAAATCGAAGGTATTTATTCACAAAATGCTGGAGTAACTCAGCAGGTCAGGCAGCATTATCGGGAGAGGAATTTGGGTGACGTTTTGGGTCGAGACCCTTCTTCAGACTCCTGACCTGCTGAGTTACTCCAGCATTTTGTGAAATTGATTATTGATCAGCAACATTTCTATGGTTAGTAAATTCATTAATTGTTCTGACTATTGGCCAGTGGAATCTTTCATCATTCCTTGGACTGATTATTATCAGTAGAATTGCTCATTGTTTGCAAAATCAATAATTTGGTTCAATAATTGGTTTGCTAATGTTATTGCTAATTTGGCAGTAAACATAATTTATTTGATTAATCAAATTAACATTTTTCATTGTGTGACTTATTCGCGAGAAAAATCCTGCTGAATATTACTTAGCAGGATCATTATTCGCTGTGATCATTAGTCAGCGGATTCATTCAATAATATGTTTATTCATCGGGAGAGTGATTTGCTGGCTTAACTTGGGCTGCACAATCAATGATCATCCTGATTATTTGACAGTGAAATTATTCATTAGTTATATTATTGCTGTAGTCCAGTCATTCTTCTAATTATTGTGCAATTGAATCATGCATTGGCCTGATTGTTGGGTGGATTCATACATTGATCAGTTTCATGGTTCGTAGAATTAATATAAACTCATTATGAGTCAGTAGTATAATTGGCTGCACTGAATATTCATTTGCAGTATTTTTCATTGACAAATTACAGTCAATTAAGTCATTTATCAATAGATTATTAATCTTTAGAATCAATTATCAGCCTACTGTAGGACAACATAATTATGTAATGTTCTAATTATTGATCAGTAGAATCTTCAGTCTGTGCGCCCCGTTATTGTCAGTCGGATCATTAAACAATTGTGTTATTGATCAGAGAATTTATTTACCAATCTGATCATTGCCTGCAATTGAATCATTGAATAATCTCATTACTGATCAGAAGGGCGGCACGGTTGGGCAGCGGTAGAGTTGCTGCCTTGCAGCGTTTGCAGTGCCGGAGACCAGGGTTTGATCCCGATTGCGGGTGCTGTCTGTACGGAGTTTGTATATTCCCCCCGTGACCGCATGGTTTTCTCTGTGATCTTCGGTTTCCTCCCACACTCCAAAGACATACAGGTTTGTAGGTTAATTGGCTTGGTATAAGTGTAAATTGTCCCTAGTGTGTGTAGAATAGTGTTAATGTGCGGGGATCGCTGGTCGGCGCGGACTCGGTGGGCCAAAAGGCCTGTTCCCGTGCTGTATCTCAAAACTAAAAAAACTAAATTAAAATAATCTTTAGTAAATGATTGGTCATTTGACCTGACGATTCATGTATAGTCAAATTCATTCATTAAATAATTCAGTAGAATCATTTATTGATCTGTTTTTTTTCAACTAAATGCTTATTGTTTAGATATTTGCTCAATAGAAGAATGCACAAGTTGCTATTTTTATTATTTATAAGTCTGATTATTGACCAGCAATCACTTGAATGCTTGACTATTGATCAGAGGCATAAGTTGGAATCAGAGGAATCATTCATTGATTGAACAATTGTCAGTAGAATCATTTGTTAATCTGTTTATTATTGTGATGAGTTATTAATCAATTTGGTTACAGTTAACAGATTTAGTCTTCTTTTTTTCTAATAGTCAGCAAATAGTTCATCCTTCTGGTTCTTGGTCAATAGAATAATTGATTGACGTGAATGTTGCTGAGCAGAATAGTTCAATGACCTGCTTATTGTTTGGTAGAATTGAAAAGCAAGCTGTGCTGGAGAGGCTGACTATCCCTAGTGTGGGAAGTTAATTGTTTCGAATGCCTGAACCTCAGGTTGCTAAGACAGTGGCTGGAGAAAGGTAGACAGTGGCGGTCCACGAGGGTTGTGCTTGAGCCAATTGTTTTTTTGATGCATATAATTGACCTTGATGTCCGAATACAGAATAAAAAATCAATATTTGCCAAGGATACCATACTAGGAGGTTCGGCAATCTGTGGGGCTGATAGCAACCATCTGGAACAAAACATCAATCAACTAGACGAATGGACAGACAGCTGTCAGATGGCATTTAATACCGACAAGTGTGAGGTAATGCTTTTTTGTAGAAGAGGTGAGAAAAGGCCGTGCAGAATTAGTAGTCCCGTTCTAAAGTGTGCTGATAACAAGAGAGCTGCGGTCTCACCTACACAGGTCTTTGAAGATGACGATATATTGTATGAGATCCTGCACGTAGCTGGTTCAAGATGGTCACTGGTCAGGCGACTGATTCATAGATCTGTTTTATGGGGACAAAGTCATTCATTGCACTGTAACATTATTTACCATTCTGTCCACTCCACAATAAAACCAGTCATGGATTTGTTTACTGTCAATAAATTAACCGATCAGTCTAATTATTATTAGGATATTTTTAAAGTGCAGATTGACAGATTCTTCATTAGTATGGGTGTCAGGGGTTATGGGAGAAGACAGGAGAATGGGGTTGAGAGGGAAAGATAGATCGGTCATGATTGAAAGGCGGAGGTATCTTGATGGGCCGAATGGCCTAATTCTGCTCCTATAACATGAATATTAGTCATAGGCAACATTCATCATACTATTTCCTGTCGGTGGAATAAATGATCACTCTGATTATTGTGCATCCATCATTTTGATTAACACTCAGAAATCACTGATTATTCTATTTATTGTAAATAAAATCATATGAATTTGATTATTGATGCACTGAATCACATAATTCCAGTTATTGTACGTTAGAATCATGCAAGAGTTTATTGTCCAATGCCAGAGATATTGATCTGGGTACCGGTCAGTAGAATCATTCACCAGTCTGTTTATTGTTCAGTAGATTCAGTCGACAATCAGATTATTGTCAGTGGATTAATTTATCAGTCTAAGGTTTTTATTCACAAAATGTTGGAGTAACTCAGCAGGTCAGGCAGCATCTCGGGAGAGAAGGAATGGGTGACGTTTCGGGTCGAGACCTGCATTTTGTGAATAAAAACCTTCGATTTGTACCAGCATCTGCAGTTATCTTATACTACTAAATTTATCAGTATACCTCTTTGTCAGGAGAATCATTCATTGCTCTCTCATTGGTGTCAGCTGAAAGATTCACTGGAAATTAGAGACAAAACTGCAAATGCTGAAAATCTGAAATAAAAACACATGCTGCTGAAAACGCTCAGTGGATCAAGCAGCGTCTGTGGAGAGAGAGAGAGAGTTAATCTTTCAGGTCCACGACCTATCTTCAAAGATTCAGTGATCTAGTTATTGAACAAAAGATCATCATTCTGTTTATTGACATGAATGAGCAAACATAAGTCTGATTAGTTGTCTATGGTATTGTCCATCCATCTGCTTATTGATCAGGAGGGTCACCGGCCACCCAGGGAACATTCTGCCGAATCTTACTCTTCTTAAAAACGGAGACCAAAACTGCATAGGATATTTCAGATGCTGCCTCACCAATGTCTTGTTTTATCACAGTATTATGCACATCCTTACTCAAAATCATATCATCATATCATATATATACAGCCGGAAACAGGCCTTTTCGGCCCTCCAAGTCCGTGCCGCCCAGTGATCCCCGTACATTAACACTATCCTACACCCACTAGGGACAATTTTTACATTTACCCAGCCAATTAACCTACATACCTGTATGTCTTTGGAGATGTCTTGCAACAATGGCCAACATACATTTGCTGCCATAACTGCTTGCTTCACCTACATGCCTGCTTTCATATGCACAAGGAAACAACGTTCCCTTGTTCATCAATGCTTCCCAATTTCGCACCATTTAAATATTGATCTTCCTTTCTATTTTTATCCATCAAGGTGGATAACTTCAAAATTGTCCACATTATCTAGCCACAACTCCACTTGCCTAAATTACCTTAAAGCTTCTTTATATCCAAAATCTCACAATGACATCCATTTTCACATCATCAGTAAAATATTATGTTGTTCCCTCATTCACAACATTGATATGTGACAGTAGCAGCTGGGGCCCAAGCCTTATTCATGTGGTACTTCCACTAGTCACTGCTTACCACCCTCCCAAAACATCCCATTATTCCTAATCCATCAGCTATTCCTTCAACCTTCTTTGCTGCAACAAGAGAACATAGCACAGAAACTGGCCCTTTGGCCCACGGTATAAGCCAAACATAATGCCTGAATACGATCCAAATCCTTCCATTCCTCGCATTATTCACGTGCCTGTCTAAAAGCCTCTTAATCATCACTATTGTATCTGCCTTCACCCCCCCCCCCCCCCAACCCCCAAGCCCCCAACAGCACATTACAGACACCCACCACTCTCTGTGTAAAAAAAAAACTTGCCCTGCATATCTCTTTTAAACATTCCCTCTCTGACCTTAAAGCTATCTAATATTTGACATTTCCACCCCGGGGAAAAGATGATTTTGTTTGTCTAACCTATCTATGCTTCTCAGAATTTTATAAACTTCTCTCAGGCCTCCCCTCAGCCAACGCTCCAGTGAAAACAATACAAGTTTGTCCTTTATTATAACTCATAGCCTCTAATCTTGGCAACTGCCAAGTAAATCTCTCTGCACCCTTGTCAAAGCCATTACATCCTTGCTGTTTTAGGGAGACCAGAACAGCACACAGCATTGGAATGCAAGGGTGTTCTGTTGCAAGAGTGTTCCGTTATCTGATTCCAAGCATAAATTCCTTACTTATAGTTTTACTCTCTCCCTAATTACTCTCTTGTCTTTAATGTTTGTATAATGTACCTTGGGATTCTCTTTAATCCGGCTTGCCAAATAAATTTCATGGTCCGTTTTTGGCCATCCTATTTCCATGCTTGAATTCTTTCCTACTTTCGTCAAAGTCATCAGTTCCCCTAACTGATTTCACCTTCCTAAACATTACATATGCGTTCTTTTTCTTTGGACCAAATTTACAGCCTCTCTCACCATCCAAGGTTCCTTACCTAATTCTACCTCCTTACTGAACATGCCAGTCCTCACCACTGATCTGTATGCCTTTAAATGACTCCTTGGTGTCAGATGTGGACTTATGCAATAACTGCTGCTTCCAATTCACTCTCTCTAGCTCCTGCCTGATAATGTACTAATTTGTTCTTCCCCAATTTACTACTTTCCGCCAAGGTGCAGACTTAACCTTATTCATAACTACCCGAAAATTTCAAGAGTTGTGATCACTGTTCCCCAAATGCTCTCCCACTGAAACATCAGTCAGGTGGCCAAGCATTTCCCAATACAAGGTTCCAGTATGGTCCCTTCTCAAGTTGAACTATTCATCGACTGTTTCAAGAAACCTTCTTGGATACTCCTAACAAACTCTGCCCTTCTTGCCCTGTGGAAATCAATATTGGGGAAGTTAAAGTCATTCACGATGACAACTTTTGTTACTTGTCACTATGTTACTTTTATGTCTTTCCATAATTTGTCTACATATCTGTTCTTTTATTTCCCACTAGCTATTGGAAAACATACAGTATAATCCCATCAGATTGATGTATCTTCCTTATATTTGGTCTCTATCATTATCTCCTCAGTGGACGTCATAGTTGCTTGCACTGATCTAGAATTTAAGTTAATCTACTTTCCCGCAATGCTCCTTGCATTGACATAAACACACTCCAGCTCATCAGTCTCAACAGCTCTCACTAAGTTAGCTTATCATATCATATCATATATATACACAGCCGGAAACAGGCCTTTTCGGCCCACCAAGTCCGTGCCGCCCAGTGATCCCCGTACATTAACACTATCCTACACCCACTAGGGACAATTTTTACATTTACCCAGCCAATTAACCTACATACCTGTACGTCTTTGGAGTGTGGGAGGAAACCGAAGATCTCGGAGAAAACCCACGCAGGTTACGGGGAGAACGTACAAACTCATTACAGTGCAGCACCCGTAGTCAGGATCGAACCTGAGTCTCCGGCGCTGCATTCGCTGTAAAGCAGCAACTCTACCGCTGCGCTACCGTGCAGAGTGGACAGAGTAGCGGAGTATGGCGGGGTAGACTTGAAGCGCCAAATGGCCTAATTCTGCTCCTATAACTTATGAACCTCATCAGTCTAACTTCACAGCTAAAATCCCTCATGCTGGAACCATTGGAGACAAATCGTTTCTGTACCCTCTCTTGGGCCAACCTATTCTGCCTGACACTGGAACCAAAATAGGATGCAGTGCTCAAGTTGCAATCTAATTAGTGTGTTATATAAGTTCAACAAAACATGTTGCACTCTGGATCACAGGATGCCATATGCTTTATTAACTATTTTTAACTACATCTGTCAATCTTTATGATTTATGCACATACATCCAGTTCTAACTGTTTCTGTGCACTCTTTAGATTTGCACATTTAGGCTGTGTTCTCTCTTCATCTTTCATGAAGCCAGAGTCTTACGGCTATGCAGCATGGAAACATTCCCTTCTTTTGAGGTCTTGGTGGCAAACTATTCTTTGATATATGTAACTCTACATTTTTGCAGTTGAAAGACTCCAGTCATTCTGGGCTGGGAATAATAATCGGGCTACAGTTGCGTTTCTTTACTTTTCTTTAATCACAAGCCATCACAGTAGCAGGTAACTCCACATGCCGAATCCACATGTCCACCAGGGGACTTTGTGCACTACTGAAAATAAGTCCCCAATCCAACATTTGCCAGTAGGAACCAAAATTAATGTGGGGGGAAGAGTGGCTAACCAAAATCCCTCACAGTATTAGTGCAGTATTAATCCCACACAATTAATAGTTGCATAATAACTATAGCAATAATATATTGTGTGGTATTATTATAAACCTTACTAAAATAAATGCAATACAATAAACTAATATTAGTTCAGTTTAATTTAAAGTTACAGTGAAAAGCTTTTGTTGCATTTACCAGTTTAGCCAGAATGACAATACATAATTATAATTGAGCCATCCACAGTGTATAGGTACATAATAAAGGGAATCATGTTTAGTGCAAGATAAAGTCTAGTAAAGTCCGATTAAAGATAGTCCAAGTGTCTCCAATGAGGCTGATAGTGCCTCAGGATTGCTCTCTTATTGTTGGTAGGATGGTTCAGTTGCCTGATAACAGCTGGGAAGAAACTGTCCCTGAATCAGGAGGTGTGCATTTTCACACTTCTGTCGCTCTTGCCTGATGGGAGAGGGGAGAAGAGGGAGTAACCAGGGTGAGACGACCTTGCCAAGGCAGCTTGAGATGTAAATGGAGTGAATGGAATGACAGTATCAGCTGATGTGAAGTATCTGCATTCGAGCTCTGTTTTGCTGCCTCTGTACAGAGCCACACAACAGCCTCCTGGCTGCCATTCTCTTCTTGGAGCCTTTCTTTTAAGTATCTGTCACGTATCACTCACTGAATGTGGTCGGTGTTGTCATTCATTGAATGGATAGATGGTCTCTTTTGAATCATTCACTAATTGGATTATTAGATTGCTGGTTCACTCCTTGTTCTGTTTATTGCTGTAGTGAACTGTCCACTGTTTGAATACTGGCCTGTTGAATCAATCACTGATCTGGTTATTTGACTGTGGTCTTTTTGATTACTCGGATTGTTGCTCTGTTGAATCCTTCACAAATCTGATTATTATTCTGTTCAATTACCACTTGATCCGATTTTCTCCCTTTCAGCAGTTGATTGATTCTTTGGAACTATAATTGATTATTAATTTGTTGAAATGCACACTAATCCGAATATTAGACTGGGAGTATTCACCAGAATATTGATATGTTGATGCATTCATTGTTCTTTGAATATAAGTGTGCGATGAATGATTATCTCCTGCTCTGATTCATGATCTGATTTTTTTTACTCTTTCACTTGCTTATGATTGTATTCATGGTATGATTTGATCGGATGGTACAGATTTTCGCTGTATCTCAGTACTCATGACAATAATAAACTGAACATTTATTGAGCAGACTTTGGTTTATTTATTCATTCATTGATCTGATTGTTGGCCCATTGAATGCCTGAAATAAGAACAGGGATAAAACATATGGGGCCTTGAGTTATTCTTCCATTCAACAAATTCACGGTTGATTCCCCCTGTACTCCATAAAGATATCTATCTTAACTATCTCAAATCTATGGCAGCACAACAAGTACATTTCTCGGGTAAAGAACTCTAAAAATGTTCAATGACTCGAAAGAAAATATTCCTTATCACCTTGTTCTTAACTGGTTGGTTCACAACCTCAAACCATGTGTCCTCATTTTAGTTTCCCCATTAGTCAAGACATCCACAAACCAATTTTATTCAATATTTCATAGAACACAAAACAGTACAGCACGGGCACTGCAAAGTCTGTGCTGAATATGACAAGATTCAACTATCGCCTCTGCTTGTACATGGTCCATATTCCTCCAATCCCTGAATATTCATGCACCTATCTAAAAGCCTCTTAAATAACACCATCGTATCTCCTCATAAGGTGACACTTTGAGCTCAAGTATCAATCTATCAAAAGTTTCATCTCTGCCACCCAGGTGAATATAAATTTTGATTTAAAAAAATGGATAATTGTTGCAAGGCGTTTGTATTCCGTGCCTCTTGCAATGAAGCCATTCAGCAAATTCATGACGGATATGATTTCTGGCCTCTGAAGGTTGGTATGTGGAGCCAATCATGGATATGATGATTGTTCAATAGAACCATTGACTGATCTAATTATATGGATAGAAAATTGGTTGACAGACAGAAAGCAAAGAGTGGGGATAAATGGGTCCCTTTCAGAATGGCAGGCTAGTGGGGTACCACAAGGCCCGGTGCTGGGAGCACAGCTATTTACAATATACATTAATGACTTGGATGAAGGGATTAAAAGTACCATTAGCAAATTTGCAGATGATACAAAGCTGGGTGGTAGTATGAGCTGTGAGGAAGATGCTATGAGGTTGCAGGGTGACTTGGACAGGTTGTGTGAGTGGGCGGATGCATGGCAGATGCAGTTTAATGTGGATAAGTGTGAGGTTATCCACTTTGGTGGTAAGAATAAGATGGCAGATTATTATCTGAATGGTGTCAAGTTAGGAAGCATGCAGGTACAGCAGGCAGTGAAGAAAGCAAATGGAATGTTGGCCTTCATAACAAGAGGAATTGAGTATAGGAGCAAAGAGGTCCTTCTGCAGTTGTACAGGGCCCTAGTGAGACCGCACCTGGAGTACTGTGTGCAGTTTTGGTCTCCAAATTTGAGGAAGGATATTCTTGCTATTGAGGGCGTGCAGCGTAGGTTTACTAGGTTAATTCCCGGAATGGCGGGACTGGCATATGTTGAAAGACTGGAGCTGCTAGGCTTGTATACACTTTAGAAGGATGAGAGGGGATCTTATCAAAACATATAAGATTATTAAGGGGTTGGACACGTTAGAGGCAGGAAACATGTTCCCAATGTTGGAGGAGTCCAGAACCATGGGCCACAGTTTAAGAATATGGGGTAGGCCATTTAGAACGGAGATGAGGAAAAACTTTTTCAGTCAGAGAGCTGTAAATCTGTGGAATTCACTGCCTCAGAAGGCAGTGGAGGCCAGTTCTCTGAATGCATTCAAGAGAGAGCTAGATAGCGCTCTTAAGGATAGCGGAGTCAGGGGGTATGGGGAGAAGGCAGGAACAGGGTACTGATTGAGAATGATCAGCCATGATCACATTGAATGGTGGTGCTGGCTCGAAGGGCCGAATGGCCTCCTCCTGCACCTATTGTCTATTGTCTATATTATGCATCATACAAATTATTGATCCGATGAAGCTTTTGTTGATCAATTCACTTAGCTATTGAAACATTCCCCTGCTGTTGTTGTGATTCATGATATGATTTTAATTCCACTAATTAATTCACTGATTTGATTATTGGTACTTTCAATATTTGATTCATGTGATCACTGTCCTGCTGATCAATCATTAGTTTGATTATTGATCAATTAAATTATTCATTACAATGATTATTGATCTGTTGATTTATTGATTGGTATGATCATTACTTTATTTTATGCTTTCATTGACCATGAAATTGACCTGTTGAATTATTCAATAAATAGATAATTAGCCTGCTAACATTATTTATTTTAATTATTAGTTGATCTAACTATTTGCTAAATCAATCAATAATCTCGGTGTAAGAAGGAACTGGGCGGCACGGACTTGGTGGGCCGAAAAGGCCTGTTTCCGGCTGTATATATATGATATGATATGCAGATGCTGGTTTAAGCCGAAGATAGACACAAAAAGCTGGAGTAACTCAGCGGGACAGGCAGCATCTCTGGAGAGACCCTTCTTGGTATTTGCTGACTTTGTTTGGCGGAATCATTCACTGATGTTATTACTTGTTCATTGAAGCACAGAATTATTTAATCCTCTTTAGTTACTAACTGGGTTGTATACATGGTGTGAATAAATTATCTGATTATTGTTCTGTGGAATCATCCAATCATTTGTTTTTTGTTGAATTATTCACTGATTTGCCAGACTTTCATTTTATCTTTTATTATTCTATTATTTGAATCATTATGTAACCTGTTTATTATCTGATGGATTGTTACATGACACACGTGCGTCCTTTGAACTATTTAATATGATTACAGCTCATTCAAAATGCCGCCACCCGGCTTTTAACAAATACCAAGAAAAGTGAACATATCATCCCAGTATTATACTCCCTTCATTGGCTCCCTGTGAGATCCAGAATCGACTATAAAGTCCACCTTCTTGTCGATAGAGCCCTAAATGGCTTAAGAGCAGCATATTTTGCAGAGTCCCTCCTTCCCTATGTCCCTACTCGAGCGCTCAGGTCTTCTGATGCGGGCCTGTTAGCCTCTCAATGCCGCAGCAATAAGAAAATTGGTGAAGCAGCCTTTTTCAATTACGCCCCCAAGCTGTGGAATACCCTACCTAGGGCTACGTGAGACGCCCCCAAGCTGTGGAATACCCTACCCAGGGCTATGAGAGACGCCCATTCAGTTGACATTTTTAAACGGCAGCAGAAAACTTACCTTTCAATCAAGCTTTTAACTGACTTTACTTCTTCTGATGACTTTGTAAAAATTACCTTTATTCTCTTGTATTTATACCCTTCATACCCTTCAGCAGCTTGTGTGCTCATATAGTATATGGGACTCTGTATTTGACTTCAGTGTTTTTGTCTTTTGTCCTTTTACACTTTCAATTTTTATTTTTTATTTTATACTTTTATATAAATCGGTGCTTTTTATGTTATTAACAGTCTATGTTCTTACTGTTTTAAATTGTATTTTTGTTCAGACATGTTTTTTTTGTGAAAAGCATTTTGGTCTGCATTCAATTGTGTGAAAAGTGCTATACAAATAAAGTTACTATTATTATTTGCTTTGCAGTCTGGTTATTGAGCTTCTGTTTGAGTCCTCAATATCGTTTTGTTAAATTAGTCATTAACTTTTGTTAATCTCTTAATTTAATAATTTACTTATTGGTCTATTTACTGCATTTACAGGTTTATTGAATTATTTCTTCATCTAATTATTAGCCTTTTCTATCAAACTAAAATGGCTATTGGCTTGTAAAATAATAAAATAAATTAAATAAAAGTGTGGTTAATTATTTATTAATCAGCTTTGACTCACGTTTTAATCTAATAATTTGGTTTGTTGAATAGTATTCCCTTTATTTTTGGTAGGTTGATTAATCGATGGATATACCTGTTAATTTGTTACTCTACTGCCTATTCTGTGGCATCACTCACTGACATGTTGAATTATTCATGTCTCTATTAGTTAGTTGATTTTTTCACTAATCTGTTCAATTGTTTGTATATCAGTGATCATTACTGATCAAATGGAATCATTCAACCGATAATCTATAAAATATTGATCAATTTATATTTTATCTGATCTTTGGTCTGTTACATCACTCACCATTCACATTATTTACATTTTCATGAATGATTCAACCGTTGCACCATTCGCTGATTTGTCTGTTGCATTTTGTTAGTTATGTGAAATATAGTTATTGATAAGTTGATTCACACATTTATCTATTATCAAAGAACCATTGAATGAATGAAACCTGCATTGATTTGCAAGATGCTCTGGAATTGGACAACTTGATTATTGGTTGTTGAATCTTAACTTTCAGGATTATTGCTTTGATCTAATCATTAAGCGATATTTGATTATTATTCTCTTGAGGTAAACAATGTACTGATTATTAACTATGGAATTAATTGCTGATCCAAATTGCAGTGTGTTGAATCGTTTACATTTAAACTTTATATTCACCCATTCATTCATTCTCCTGATTTTTTAAAATCAATAATTGATATTATTATTGACCTGTTGACTGACGATTAAATTATACGATTGTTGATGCATTGACCCATTCATGAGTCTGTCAACTGCAGTTTTCAATTATTGGTCTGGTCATTGAGTGCCTGTTTTGTTATCCATGGCTCTGCTTATTATTCTATTCCATAATTTACTGATTTGGTTATTAGTCATCTCAACAATTCTAATATTATGACTGTGATTTGATGATTAGTTCAATGATTTGCCAACTGGTCTGTTGCATCATTTGTCGATCAGAAAATGGATTCATCGAATCGCTTACTAACATGATAACACTTCAATTGGATTGTTTACTGATCCGATTTTTATTGAATGGCAGCGCTGGCTCGAAGTGCCAGATGGCCTACTCCTGCACCTATGTTCTATGTTTCTATGTTTCTATTTTGCGTACTGGTCCAGAAATGCAGCCCTTCTATTCCTTATCATCTTTAGCTCAAGCATTATTTGGATTGGTTATCTGCTTAATAATTGAGCAGCCTGATTATTGATTTAACTCAGCGGGTCAGGCTGCATCTCTGGAGAGAAGGAATGTGTGATGTTTCAGGTCAAGACCCTTCTTCAGACTTGATCAGTCTTAAGAAGGGTCTCGACCCAAAATGTTACCCAATCCTTCTCCAGAGATGCTGCCTGCCCCGCTGAGTTACTCTAGCATTTAGTGTCTACCTTCGATTTAAACTAGCATCTACAGTTCCTTCCTACACTGATTATTGATTTGTTGGAATAACACTGAATTCATTATTTATCTCTTTGCCATAGTCATTGGTTTGTTTTATCACTTTTATTGGTTAGATCTTGCACGTTTCAATCCTTCGGCAGTTTTATTATTTGTATTTTTAATCATTTAGTGTTGTGGTTTTTCATATTTGTAATCATTCAATTCTTTGAGAAATGGTCTGCAAAATTATAAATAACAATCTTGTTGAATTACTTTACAAACCATTAACAAATAAGTGAATGATTCATCAGACAAATAATTATACGTTGAATGACTCAACATTGTATTCACATCAGCACTGACCAGGAGTCAGGTGAATGAATCAATTCAGTGAATGAATCAAGAGATCAATCTACTAATCAGTGAATGATTCCACATAAATCAGTTTTCAGATGAATGAATGAATTATATCAGAGAATTACATAACAGATCAGCAATGAGATGAATGATAGAAACAATGGAACAATAATTGGATTGTTGAACCATTCAACTGAACAATTTACATCAGTTAATGACTCAGCGGGCCAGGATTAAGGTTAATGAAAGATGTTATAAATTAGTAATTGGATTAAAGCATGATTCTATGATTCAATGACAATAAATAGTGAACAATTCTATTGAATAATAATCAGATCCATGAGGAGCATCATGCCAATTGACTGATACATCGATTTGCAAAAAAAATCAACAGGACAATAATCAGATCAATGAATTATTCTACAGATGATAATAGTGAATGGTGCAATAATCCAATTATCGGATGAAAGAATTATGAGCACATAAATAATTGCACCAGAGAACAATTAATCAAATTGTGAAATAATTTTACAGACCAATGATCTACTCCGCGAATTATTCAAAAGACCACAAACAGATTAATAAACGATGCAACAAACAAATAAATAAACTAATAATGCCATCACTGAATTATTCATCAGAACAACTGATGATAAAACCAGTCAATGAATGAAAATCCAGTCAAACATAGGTAAAATGTTTAATAAGCCAATAATATAATTAATGAAAAACAGAAGAAAAGTAATTGATGAATTATTTAAGTTAAAGTTCAAATTCAAAACGTTTTATTTGTCCCCGTGGGGCAATTTACAAAGGCATGTAGAGTAGTACAAAACTATTTGGGGGGGGGGGGGGAATTAGCAGGGTGAGAAGCGGGACAGGGGTGGTTGGGAGTTGAGGAGCTGAACAGCCTTGGGGACAAAGGTTGCCCTTCTCCTCTGTCCTACAGCCTGGGCAGTGAAGCCGGCGTCCTGAGGGGAGCCACTCAAACGCAGAGAACAGGACGTGTGAAGGGTCCTGTAAAATCATGCCAGCTGACCTTAGCATCTGCTGGTCACATAGGGTGGAGAGGACTCTGCTGACAGGGAGTCCAATCATTTTGGAACAGACTTTGGCTGTGCTATGCAAAGTTATGATAAAATTAATGAGGCTTCAAAAAAATAATCAGATCGTTGAATGATTCAAATATTTTTACATTCAGTCAATCATTGATCTGATAATTTACCGGTTCATTCATTAACTGGTCTGCTGAATCTTTAGTTACTTTAGGTATTGGAGAATTCAGTTCTACATAGAGTCAGAGAGTCATAGAGCACAGAGAGCGGCTATTCGCCACAACACATCCATGCGGACAAAAATGCTTATCCTATTGTTTTACTTCTTGGTTCCAATGAATCATTCATTGACTCGACTGTTGGGTTAGAATATTGGATTCACTTATCTGGTTATTTTCCTATTGAATCATTGACTAGATTCACTGTGTTAAATAATTCACTGATATATTTAATAGACCGTTGAATCTTTCAGTGTTGGTATTATTGGTTAAGTCAAACAATCAATAATAATTTATTGGTCTTTCCAGTCCTTCACTGGTCTGATTATTGGAATGACGGTTCATTCACTTGATCTATTGAATTAATCATTGATTTGCTTACTGGGCAGTTGAATAATTCCCTGATCAATTGATCTAAAAATCTCTCATTCATATGATTATGAATCTTTTGCTCCTTTACCTGATTTGATATTTGCTTTACTTGAATATCTGATGATGGGACTAATGATGAGTTTAGCTTTCTAGTTTAGTTTAGAGATACAGCATGGAAGCAGGCCCTTCGGCCCAACAAGTCCGCACTGACTAACGATCACCCGTGCCCCGGTCCTATGTTAAACACAGCTCCGCACCCTACACACAAGGGACAATTTACAGAAGCCAATTAACCTACAAACTCGCACAACTCTGGAGTGTGTTAGGAAACCAGAGTACCTGGAGAAACCCCATGCAGTCACAGGGAGAACGTGCAAACTTTGTACCGACAGCACCCATAGACAGAATCGAAACTGGCTCTCTGGCGCTGAATGAATTCTTTATGAATACTTTATTGTGACAAGTCCCAATGAAATTATTTGCTTGCATTGGCTATGCAAATAGTTGCCCATAAAAGGCACTTACAAAGTTACAAACTATCCATGCCAGGACGCTCTTTGTTCTCCCCCACCCCCTCCCTCACGGCAGTGCCCCCACGCTGTGTCCTCCATTGTCCATCGTTCTTCCCCCCCTTAACAGTGGTCCCCCACACCGGGTCCTCCTCAGTTCCTTCCCCCGGCAGCGGCATCTTCACTTCCACGTGGTCCGTCCTCCTCATCCATTGGTCAGTGCCATCATCGACCACCACACTGACCTCTCCACTAACCCTGCCGGGTCCTCTCCAGATGTGAGGCAGAAACTCTACCGCTGCACCGCCCTGTTGATTATTGATTTCCCTTATTCCATTAGATTATTCATCGATCTGACAGTCTACTGATCCAATGATATGATTATTCATATGCAGAAATATCCTGTAATCTGATTAGTAGTGATAAGTCGTGTTTTACCTGGATTCATTAACTAGATTATTACTCGATGGAATGATTTTTTTGCATAAATTACTGGTCTGTTGAGTCATTCACTGATCTAATCCGTCATCTTTTGAATCGTTCAGATATCATCTGATGACAAGACATTAATTTGATTACTATGACTGAATCATTTATTAATCCGTTGATCCATTCTTTGGATTGTTGAAGTGATCAATCATTTACTAATGTGATTAATGCTCAGCAAATTGTCAATGCACTGACTATTATTCTGCTAAAACATCATACTGATCTGATTGTTGGTTGGTTATGTCATTCATTGATATTTGTTTGGTCTGGTTCCTGGATTATTCGGTTGCGAGGTCACCTGATAATCTGATGACTGGTCTTTTAACTTGATCATTGAATTTATCAGATTCTAGTGTGTTGAAAATTTAATTGCTCTGATTATTGGATTGGGTTGTTCAATAATTTATGAGTGTTGAATCATTTATTGATCTGAAAACAGCTTTATTGATTCATTCTCTCAACTGGTTATCATTCTGCTGAATTATTGTAAACATTTGATTCATTCATTCGGGGTATCCTGTAGTTGGTCGTATCATTTGCTTGATTTTTCCCTGTCGTTTGCAATTGTATTGGGCTGTGGTGTGACTGTACTTGAAACATTGTGTGTACAGTTTTAGTTTCCTTTCAAGGAAAATGATACATTTTCCATCGGGAGACTGCAATGGGAATTTTCCAATGAGGAAAAAAAATAGATTGGGAGCGCAGATTGGCAAAAGGTTTTAAAAACTTCTGCAAGCATATAAAAAGGGACGAGCAGAAGTAACATCGATCCTTTGAGATTGTGAGTGGGGAATTAATAACTGGCAACATGAACATGACAGAGGCCTGCAATAAATATATTGTACCAGCCTTCAAGGGAGAAGACATTTAAGGCATCCCAATGATAGTAGCAATGCAATTTGCAAGAGGAAGAGAGGAATGGTCTCTATCTCCAGGGAACGGAAGCAAGTAAAAATTCATGGAACTGAAGGCTGGATCTGATGGGTTGTATTTGAGGGTCTGTAGATATGGCAGATGCATTAGTTGTGATCTTCCAGAATACCCAACATCATGGCGTAAACATAACACTCCTAGTCCCCTAGTCAAGAAAGGAAGAGGAGAGAATGCAGGGCAGGTATCCTGAGATCTGTTGTAGCAGGATGTTTAGAAATCATAATACTATTGAGCAGACCCAACGGACTGAGTGAATTGTAGTTTATTTTTGTTGAGATCGCAGATAGGTGGGAAAGTAACGTATGAAGAGGGTCATGGGTAGGCTAAGTGAGCAGAGAAAAGTACAGCAGATTGACGTTTGCCCTTGTATCCATGCATCCTTGCAACCCTGTCATTAGCACATCTTCCCCAGTCAACAATGGGCCATTATGAACTCCACCCTTCCTGAGGTCATCTGTTGCCGCCTCTTCTGGCCTTCTCTATCTTTCAGTCTGAGGAAGGGTTCCGACCCGAAACAACGCCTATTCCTTTTCTCCAGAGATGCTGCCTGACCCGCTGGGTTACTCCATCTTTTTTTGTGTCTATGCAGCAGGTGAATTATAGTGTCCAGTGAAATATGCATTCATCCATTTTGGGAGGATGAATACAAATCAATGAATAGTATGGTTTTTTTTGTAAGGAGAAAGATGAAAGAATGTAGTTGTAAAGGGATTGGATATCCTTGTATATGAAACACAAAGTTAGCATGCAGGAACAGCAAGTAATCAAGAAGACACAGATAGGATGGAGTGTAAAATTGTAAGTGTACAACATATTTGTGGATTTGGAGCAACATTTGGAGCAATGCATACAGATTTTGGCTCCTCCTTTAAGTAGAGTATACTTGCAGATTGCTGAGGCCAAGATCAGGTGGTCCGTGATTTCATAGGGTTACTGAAAGGTGGTGCATACGAGAGGATTTCCACCCCTGTAGATATCTCCATGACCTGATCACTGGTCTCTTGATTCATTCACTGATCTGATTATACTTGTGTTGAATTATTCAATAATCTGATTATTGGATTGCAAAATGAGCTTTGGACTGTTGCATTATTCAGTCTCCCGATGATTGCTCAGTTGAGTTAAACTGATTTGATTATTGGTCTGTAAATTATTCACCAATCTTATTCTTGATCTATGAATCATTCATTGATGTGATTAAATGATTTTCTATGAATCATGGATGAGATTGTCAGTCTGTTGAATCATTCACATCTGATTAGAGGCTATGATTTATTCATTGATCTGATCATTACTTTATTAAATAGTTTCTTGATTTAGTTATTGGTCTGCATCCATCTCTATTGTTTTTTAAAATAATAATCAAATCTTGGACAGCTGAGTTATTCATTGATATGGCTATTAGTCAGTTGATTCATTGATTGGTATATATATTAGCCTAATCATTCATATACTGGATTATTGCTCTGATAAATAATTGATCTTATTGTGGAATTAGTCACTTGATTTTTCACCTGAAGATTAATCCACTGATCAGATTCTTGTTCTGGTGAATTAATCCCTATTTTGGTCTGGGCATCTTTTCTGATCCAAAAATAATACTGTTTAATAATATACAGTTCTGTTTCTTGAACTCGAGTATTTGATTTTAATACTGACTTGCTCATGAAGTAACTGACCCAATTATTAAAACACAAAGTGCGGGAGTAACTCAGCATCTCTGGAGAAAAAGGATGGGTGATGTGTCGGGTTGGAAACCTTCTTCAGACTGTAAGTAGAGGGGAGGGAACTGGAGGTAGGAAAAGGCCAGAACAATGCAGGGCAGATGACCATGGAAGGGTGGAGTCCATAATGGCCCATTGTTGGCTGGGGAAGAGATGATAATGAAGGGATGTGAACAGTGGAAGTAGAGGGATGACTACGGTGGGGGGCAGAGAGGGAATGCAGGTGTTACTTGAAATTAGAGAAATCAGTGTTCATACCGCTGGGTTGTAAGCTGCCCAAGTGAAATATGAGGTGCAATAAATAAATGTTATTTAGTCAATAATCCAAGAACTGATCAGTTATCTGATCACTTCACGGATTACAAATCCATCTGAATAATTCACCGGTTCAAATATTTGCCTATTGATCCCTCCTTTGATCAAGTTAAGTCAAGTCTTCATGATTGGGGCCCAGGACAGGTCATCCAAGATTTAAGACCCAGGAGTTTGAAGTAACTCACCCTCTCCATCAGCACCCTCCCAACGAAAACTTTGACTTTCTGAAGTTAATGATTTGTTCCTCGGTCCTGTTGACACCATTCAACTGGGTGTTCAATCTGTGCAGGGTCCTGTAAGCTAACTCATCACCTGCATTGCCAAACTATTCATTACTGGTCTTTTGAAACTTGTAATGATCAAATTATCAGACTGATGCATAATTACTGTTCTGATTATTAATTGATTGAATTCTTGGCCTGATTATTGTGTTTTTTCTCATTTATCATTAGATTAATCCATTTAGTTTTTGGCTACCGAGTTAGTTGCTGTGTTGAGGTGTGGGTTTGCTAATATGCGTTCCTATCCTTGTACTGCTGAACGATTCTTTACTCTGATGACTTGTTGGTTGATCAGTGTGGTTGCATTACTGCTCTGTTGAATCATTTATTAACTGGATGGTTGTTCCACTGAATTGTCTTCTGATCTGGTTACTGGTTGGTTGTCTCATTGACTGTTCTGATTAATGGCCAGTTCAGCTGATGAATTATTTGTTCGGCTGATAATTGGCCTTTATTTCTGATTTACTTGATTATTTCCCCATTTGATTCATTTTCTGCTAATATGTTCAATTATTTACTGATAAAATTGTTGCTCGTTTCAGTCAATGATTTACCTCATTATTGATATTTTAAATCATTGATAGATTTGGTTGTTGGCTTGTTTAATTCCAGAAATAAATATCACAATACAGACCTGATTTTTCTTTTGTTGAATGATTTATTTACATTGTAACTTGTTCATAGTGTGGAGATCTGTCCTTTTTCTTTGCTTCAGCCACTAGACTCCGCATGGGCTTTGCAGCATTGTGTGCTAGGTTAAAGCACATGCTTGAGGCTCTCTCTTTCTCACACACCTGCTTGAGGCTACGTAATCACAAAAATGCTGAGCTTGCTAAAGCTAGTAGTAATCAGTAGCCCAAACCGCAGAATGTTCCAGCTCGTCTTCAGAGGAGAAAAACACAATGTATAAAGAACATAAACAATAAACAGACGCCGACTAAACCTTGAACAATAGCATGTTAGAACCTTATATGGGAAAACTGACTTTGTTCCAACACTCGGCTGTATAAGGGAAAACTGACTTAATTCCAATATTGATTGGTTGTGATACTTGTAAATAACTGTGAATTCTGCGGTTTTGGGGGATAAAAGGGGCTTAATTCTAGGGGCTGGTGTGACACGTTTCCACTGGCCCCGGAGTCCGCAACTCTGTGTGTGCTTTTAGAAACCTGTCCAAGAGATCTCTAATAAACTAACAGGTAAAGTCTGTGCCGTCTCTGATTATTGTCAACCAACTGACCGTGAACGCGAAGTCGAACTCGACAATAGAATGTATGGATATTCAATAGTGCATAATTAGCTGAAAGTATTGGTCTGCCCTGTATATGAGGGTTTACAATCGTCAATAGCTTTGGATCCTGCACAGCTGAATCATTCACCAATATGATTATCGAATGAATTCATCAATTAATGCTCTCATTATTCATTGAATGTTCTGATTATTCAGCTGAATTCTCTGTTTGAAAGAAACTTTGAACTTGATTGCCCGTTGAATAACCAACAAAGTGATTGTTCTGTTGGAGTAACTACCAAATCTGATTTTTCATTAGTTAACTCACAGAAATTCAAACAATTGTTTTGTTCATAATTCTTATTAATGAGTATCAATAATTGATCTGATTATTCGTCTTGAAAATATTCATTCATTGATTGCCTGCCTGTTATATCATTATTTTGTCTGAATATTGGACTGTGGGTATGTTTATTAATCCTGCTGAATCATTTGCTGGATCTAATTATTGGTCCATTGAAACATACACTACTCTGACTATCGGTCATTTTGAATCATTTGTAGGCCTGATGATTGATTAGATTGATTTAAAATTCATATTATTGGCAGTTGGTCATTTCATTTTGTTACTGATTTTGTTCTTAATCTTCTGAAACTTTGAAGATTGAGCCAATCAATAATTAATAGTTCTCATTCTTGGACTGTTGAATCACTTATTGATCCAATAATTGTTTGGCCAATTCTTTGCTTTATTTAATCATTGATTTTTCAGTGGCTTTAAGTGTTAAATAGATAATTGATCTGATTATTGGTTCATTAACTCACACACTGATCTCACATACTGGCATGTCAAAATTCTCCTTTGATCTGGCTGGTTGTGCAATTGACCCATTGACTGATGTTGTTGGTGGTTTATCTGCTCTAATCACTGAATAATTTGTGCTGCCTTTATCTGGACCGTTAAAACATGTTTCTTCTTTGGTCCATTGGCTCGTTTATGAACCTGAATATCAGTCTGTTGAATCTTTAATTGATCTGATTGCTGATCTATTGAACAGTTTCTTCTTAGAATTATTTCTTTGTTGAGCTCATTGAGATAATTAGTCCGCTAATTTAATCACATTCATTGCTATGTGTTGAATGTTTAGTTGTCTTAAGATTGAGTTACTTCATAGTTTCGGGTTGTGATTGTTTGGATGCTAAATCATCTGTTCATCTGGTTAACATGACTTGATTCATTCACTCTATGATCAACTAGTTGAGCACTTCAGTCTTTTTGTCTATTGAAACAGTCTTGTTTTTCAATACGTTAAATCACTCACTGGAATATTGATTCTCTCATTGATCTATACATTCAACGTATTTTCTTGATTAATTTGATTATTGCTCCTTTGTGACTCTATGTTCTCTTGGTATTGAACCGTTCAATAGCTTACAAATCTGGAATATTGATTAAACTGATAACTGGTCTATTGATTGAGCCCATAATTCAGATTATTGACCTATTGAATCATGGATGAATAGTTAATGCTGAAATATTCACTGGGTGATTTTTGTCCTTTTTTTAGTTACCCAGTACACTTCTGGTGAATTGATCCATAAACAAATCTGATTATTGGCCTAATTAATTTATAAATGGATTCAATTATTAATTCGCTGTCTTACTATTCTGGTGAGATATTAGCCTTATCCATTCCATTAACAATTGCTAGCTGGGAGCAGTACATTTTTACATCTAGACAATAGACAATAGACAATTGGTGCAGGAATAGGCCATTCGGCCCTTCGAGCCAGCACCACCATTCAATGTGATCATGGCTGATCATTCTCAATCAGTACCCTGTTCCTGCCTTCTCCCCATACCCCCTGACTCCGCTATCCTTATGAGCTCTATCTAGCTCTCTCTTGAATGCATTCAGAGAATTGGCCTCCACTGCCTTCTGAGGCAGAGAATTCCACAGATTTACAACTCTCTGACTGAAAAAGTTTTTCCTCATTTCCGTTCCAAATGGCCTACCCTTTATTCGTAAACTGTGGCCCCTGGTTCTGGACTCCCCTAACATTGGGAACATGTTTCCTGCCTCTAACGTGTCCAACCCCTTAATAATCTTACATGTTTCGATAAGATCCCCTCTCATCCTTCTAAATTCCAGTGTATACAAGCCTAGTCGCTCCAGTCTTTCAACATATGACAGTCCCGCCATTCCGGGAATTAACCTAGTAAACCTATGCTGCACGCCCTCAATAGCAAGAATATCCTTCCTCAAATTTGGAGACCAAAACTGCACACAGTAATCCAGGTGCGGTCTCATTGGGGCCCTGTACAACTGCAGAAGGACCTCTTTGCTCCTATACTCAACTCCTCTTGTTATGAAGGCCAACATTCCATTGGCTTTTTTCACTGCCTGCTGTACCTGCATGCTTCCTTTCGGTGACTGATGCACTAGGACACCCAGATCTCGTTGTACATCCCCTTTTCCTAACTTGACACCATTCAGGTAATAATCTGCCTTCCTATTCTTACCACCAAAGTGGATAACCTCACACTTATCCACATTAAACTGCATCTGCCATGCATCCGCCCACTCGCACAACCTATCCAAGTCACCCTGCAACCTCATAGCATCTTCCTCACAGTTCACACTACCACCCAGCTTTGTATCATCTGCAAATTTGCTAATGGTACTTTTAATCCCTTCATCCAAGTCATTAATGTATATTGTATATCTACATTTATGTATAATGTATATCTACATTTCCAGCGCAACGGTATGGAAGCTACTTGTGATAATTTAGAGTTTAGAGCACGGAAACAGGCCCTTCATCCATGCCGACCATGATGGCTTTCTGAGATAGTGCCTTCTGCTGTTTGAACCGTATTCCTTTTAACCTTTACTGTCCATGTACCGGCCATAATTTATTTTAAATACTGTAATTGTACCCTATTTTACCACCTCCCTTGGCAACCTTGTTCCACATACGCACCGCTCTCTGTGGAAGCTTCTTGCTGTGAATGCAGTTCAGTTAATTGGATCAGTGAATTATCTGATTACTGGTCTGTTGAGTTGATCAGAAAACTGATCATTGTTCTGCTGAATCATTCACTGCTCTCATCATTGATTAATTAACTGATATTAATGCTTTATGTAAAATCCAAACATGATTGTTGATAAGTTTATGTTTCGAGCTAAGGCAGTGGAAACTGGTCCTTCAGCCCACTGAGCCCACTGGCCACTCATTCACACCAGTTCTATGTTCTCTGACTTTCTCATCCACTTGCTACACACTGGGGCAATTCACAGAGGCCAATTAATCTACAATCTCGTACGTTTTGGGGATGTGGGAGGAAACTGGAGCACCCAGAGGAAACCCACGCGGTTACAGGGAGAACGTGTAAACTCAACAAAAGCAGCACCCAAGCGCTTGAGTCTCTGGTGCTGTGAGGCAGCAGCTCTACCAGCTGTGCCACTGTTAATGTTTTCTTTCAAGTTAAATCATACATCGGGGATTATTAAAGATAATTCATTCAGTGATCTGATTATTGGTCTGGTAAAATTTTTGATTAATCCAATAAACAGATAGTTGAATAACTTGTTCAGCTAATTGTCTTCCACATCAATCATTGATCTGACTGTTAACCTAATAAACTATTCCCTGCTAATCAACTGTCTGGTGAAATTTTCATTAAATTGAAAAATTCAATCATTGTTCCGCATAGTTTTATTGAATCAGCAATATTAAATTGTTTTATTGCTCTGAGTATTGGACTGTTTAATAATGTACAGTTGCATTTCATGGTCAATTGAACCATTTAGAGTTCTGATAGTCTGCCTTTTAACATGTTTAAAGTTCGGATTATTGGCCTGATGATTATTGGTGGAATTGAATGGTGTTCTGTTGTCATATTCAGCAAACAGGTCATTGGGTCTGATGAATGATTCATGAATATGATATTAAATAATCTATTGATCTGGTAATTTGTGTGCTGATTTAATCATTGATTTAAATTTCAGTCTTTGGAGATTATTATTGGTCTGATTGTGGGTCATTTGAATTGTTCACTAATCTCACATTTGGCTAGTTCATCAATTTTATGATTTTATTGTTGGTCTGTTGAATCCTCAATTGCTATGTGCTCAGGTTGATCGCTGATCGAATTATTGGCTGAGAATCAATCACTTTTTGTTTGCTGGTGCATTGATTAAGCGATTGGGCTGATTGTTTGTCTAATCTAATAAATATTCAATATACTATTGATCTGGCAATTTGACTACACAGTTTACCAGTCTGTGTCATTCACTACTATAAACATTCATCCTCTGTGCCATTAATAGATTAGATTATTGATCTATTGGATTAATCTGCAGTAGGGTCTGTTGACATGTTAATTGATCAAGTCTTTCACTTAGATAGACACAAAAAGCTGGAGTAACTCAGCGGGACAGGCAGCATCTCTGGAGGGTTGAGACCCTTCTTTAGACTCATTTCTGGGTTTAGACCCTTCTTCATTCACTTAATTGATTTGCTAGTTACAGTTATCACTGACTATTGCCCCATTTATTGCCCCATTGAATCATTCACTGGATTGAATACTGTTCATTGAATCGTTCAGTGATCGATTACCTGCACTAGTGGACTCTTGATCTGTTGAACATTACACCAGTCTGCTAAATCATTTGCTGTATTTTTGTAAAGGAGTCAGATTGTTGGGCAAATTATTTGATTATTGGTTTGTCGAATCACATCTGAATTATATTTCTTTGCATCAGTTAGTGATGTCTGTTGGTTGAATCATTCATCGATGTGTTTATTTGTTGGTGAAATCTTTTCTATGTCAGACTTTGGTCTGTGGACTCATTCACTGATCTGATTAATGGTGTTTTAAATTATTCATTGATCTGATTATTAACCTGATGAATCATCTGTAGATCCAATGATTGGTCTGATTCATTCATCACTAATCAGATTGTGATCATTTGAACCATTCACCGATACGATTATTGCCATGTAGGATTATTTCTTCGCACGGTTAGTGGTGTGTAGAAGCAAGCTATGGTCTCTTTATTGAGTGTTTGAAACAGTCATTGTTACATGACTGACTCACTGTTCTGATTTATTAATCACCGACCATTATTGACCATTTAACCTTTTATTGAACAGATTTTTAATCTCAGAATCTCTTATTGTTCACATATTGTTGAAAGATCCCTTGTTCTAATTATTGGTCTTTTGCTTCGTTTGCAGGCCTTGAATTACAATTATTAGTTCTGTTCATTCACTGGGTTATTGATTGATTTGCCCAATAACTGCTTGAAGTATATATTGGCTATCCAATTAATTCAATGATCTGATCATTGGTCTTTTGCATCATCAGCAGATCTAACATTTGATAGTCCACTGATTATATTGATTTGCACTTGAATATTGGATTTGGTGATTCAGAGTTCCACTTCTTAAACAGTTTAGTTTAGTTTAGAGATCCAGCGAGGAAACAGGCCCTTTGGCCCCCGGGTCCACGTCGACCAGCGATCCCCATACACTAACACGATCCTATACACACTAGGGACAATTTTACAATTTTACCAAGCCAATTAACCTACAAACTTGTACGACTTTGGAGTGTGGGAGGAATCTTGAGCACCCAGAGAAATCTAAGGTCACGGGGAGAATGTACAAACTCCATACAGACAGCAACCGTAGTCAGGATCGAAACTGGATCTCTGGCGCTGTACGGCAGCAACTCTACCGCTGTGCCACTGTTGATCCAGACTGTTTTGCCAACTGGTTTCGCCAACCTGTCCTTTTTAAACATTCATATCCCTGATTACTCATCTGTTCAAGTGTCCTTAAATCAGATCACTGATCTATTCAAATGTTCATTGATCTGATTAGTAATTGATTGTTCCTTTGTCTGTTACTCTATTCACCGCTCTGTGAATAACTCACTGGTTTATATTTAGGTATTTTGGGTCACTACCTTTCATAGCATGTATCCATTGACTCATCACCGATCGGTTTATTGATCTATTGAGTAATTCATGGGTCAAGTTTTTTTAAACATTCAGGATTTGTTTAGTGTAGAATTTCATTGTTCCAGTTCATATCTGAATCATTTATTGGAACACATTCTTGAGCTGTTGACTAATGCTTTGATCAGATTATTTATTGACTATTAATGATTATTATTGATTAGTTTATTAATTTACTTTCTTGTTCAATATCAGATTATTTGTAGCTGTGTTTATTAATCTATTAATTCACTGAACAATTCTTTGGTCAGACTATTTCTCGCTTCTCACCAATATGTTTGCTGACCCATTGATTATTTAATTGATTAGGTAATTGCACATAATTGCACAGGTTTTTTGCCCATGAAACAATTGGAGCAGTCCAAACAAGATTCCCCGGGCTAATTCCTGGGCAGAAAGGATTGTCTAAAGAAGAGGCCAAACAGTTTGGGTCTCTATTGTTTGGAGTTCAGAAAATGAGAGGTCATCTTATTGAAACATGCAAGACCAAAAGAAGCTTTGCAGGTTAGGTGTTAAGATGTTTCCACAATCTTGAATGGTTTTAAGATAAGGGCCAGCCATTTACCACCAAGGTGCACAGAATTTTTTTCTCACAGAGGGTAGTTAATCTCTGGAATTCTCTACCCCAAAGAGTTGTGGAGCTTAGATTATTAGAAGTGTTTAAAGTGGAGGTAGGATTTTTTTTTAAGATTGAGGGCCCGTGGACCTGCCACAGAAGTGGAGTTGAGGCCTGGGCTAAATCAGCCATGACAATATTAAACAGTGGGGCAGGATTGATGGGACGAGTAGCCTACTCTACTCATATTTTCTGGTGTTGTTATGTTTTTCCTCTTTTAAGTTGGTCTCTGTTTTGCCCATCAATTATTTGATTTTTGATTTTTGGTTTATCGAATCACTCGAGTCTGAAATAACAATTGCTCACTACATTTCTTGCATCAATCATTGTTCCAATAATTTGCTGTGCATCATTCATTAATTGAACAGTTGTTCTGTAGAATCATTCTCCAGAGTATTGGGCTGTTGAGTAATTCGCTGTGTCAATCATTTTTCTGTTGATTTGCTCATTATCTTTGCTAAACTGATCAATTGGATTATTGGGCTTTGAATGAGCCATTGATGAGATGATTGAGATATTAAATTATTAATTGGTACAATTTATGAATTACATCAGTTCATTCATTCCTATTTTTATTACTAGTTTGCTAAAGGTGCTCTGATTATTGGGCTGTACAGCAACATGTTCTTTTGACTCATTCATTCTTTGATCGGTCCATGGTTCATCGTAGGTGCTTTGAACTGATTCATTGACTTGATTGTTCATCTATTAATTCATTTGCTGGTCTATTAGGCAGAGAATCATCGTTCAATGTCCAGACTGACTCATTTGCCATTAAATTAAATCATTGGTCTAGTTACTGCACCTTGCCTGTTGTGTTTTTCTTTGATCTGATTATTGGCTTGCTGAATCTTTCTATTTTTTCAATTTTTCTATAATGCAATTATTGGCTTGTTGAATAAATCTTTACCCTGTTCAATGATGCATTACTCTGGTTGTTGAACTATAGTGTGATCTATTGATATATTTATTTGATGGTTAGTCAATTGTACCTTGAATTAGTTCTAGTATTCAGCAACTCTTTATATGTGCTATAAGTTATACTTTTACTTCTAGAAAAATTATCCACAAAGCAGCCAATATCTTTGTCCAATTGCAACCTCCTCCATTCCCACCCAGGGCACTGCAGGATGTTAATCTCTCCTCAAGGTGGAAGCTGATGTTATTTTGTGGTAGCCCCACTGATCCCACTGCTTTATTCATGATTGGAGGTTAGTTGGCGTCCACACACTTTGCAAACATTTTTGAAAATTGTTGCTTCCTTCCCCTTTTCTCTGGAAAAGCAATTCAAATTTAGACAATAAAATCACAATGGTGACTTTTGGCTACTGTACACCAGCTGGAAGTGTGGGTTTGTACATAAGGTGTACGAAAGGCACTTAAAGACACCTGTCTTTGATATGCCATTCACTTGCAGTGAAATGTGGATCAGATCTGTTTGTCAAAGCTGCCACAGTCACAGTTCATGGGAAGGAAGACCCCGTACGCATGGTTCTGTGAGGTTGAAGCAAAAAGAGTTCAGTGGTGGTTTATTGTCACACGTGCAAAGTGCAAACGCACAGTGAAATGTTTTTCTTACGCAGAAGCCAGTAGAGTATCACCATACCACACCCGATTAGCGTGTGTACAGAAAAAGTGTACTGAGCCCGCTTGAAAGAGGAGCCATGTTTAGCACCATTTTCCAGGAGCAGTCCACTCTCATTGTTAAGAGTGATTAAAGCAAGCCTCAGGCTGCTGCAGGGCCTCCAGCCATTGCCTTCCCTTCGTCGACCAGCGATTGGCCTTAGGGCGATATGAATGCCAATGCACTACGTAGAGTGAGTAACATTGATGGTTGGTGCAGACTTGCTGGGCTGCATGGCCTGTTTCCATGCTGTACCTTTCAATAAACCAAAAACATAACCTGGGAGGAATAAACCAACTTGGTTATTGCATTTAATAATTTGTTCTGTTGGGTTTGTAGGGATGGTCCTTCAGTCACAACCTTCTGCAAAATCCATTTCTAATCATAACATCGTACAGAACAGAAATGGATCTTTTCGCTTGCACGGTCTATTCTGACCATAAAGTCTGTCTATGCAAAGTTCAGTGGCCCACATTAGTCTATATGTCGGTATGCAACTCCTATCTAAGTAACTGTCAAACACCTTCTAAATGTTATAGTTGTATGTGCCTCCATCACCCCCTCTGACAACTCGTTTCAGATATTCACCGGCCTCTTGTGCGAAAAACCCATACCTTCATATCTCCTTTAAATTTATCTCCTCACACCTTAAACTTGCTCTCTAATTTTAGACTCACTTACCCTGGAGAAAACAGCCTTTAGACTATCTTAAAAAAAAATCAGAATGCTGGAGTAACTCGGCGGGTCAGGCAGCATCAATGGAGAACGTGATGAGGTGACGTTTGGAGTCAGGGTTCTACTTCAGACTGATTGTGGTGAGGAGGTAGGATGGGTGGAAGAAAGCTGAAAGAGAGGAAGGGCAGGATAAAACCTGGCAAGTAATAGGTGTATACAAGTGAGGAGGGTTGGACTAACACCAGAGATGAAAAGAACAAAGGTGCGAGACAGAAGGATTGAAGAATTGTGAATTGTGAAGCTAGAGGAAGGAATAGACTATGTATCCTATCGATGCCCGTCATAAATTTCTAAACCATCTACAAAGTTGTCCCTAGCCCTCCTATGTTCCAATGTTAATAAACCCAGCCTATCCAATCTGTCCTTATACCTACAGCCCTCCATTCCAAGCAACATCGTTGTGAATCTTTTCTACACTCTTTCGTCACGTTACCACGTAATTCCTGTGATGTGGTGACCAGAACTGATCATGGTACTCCACGTGCGGTCTAATCAATGTTCAGCACAACTGCAACGTGACGTCCCGACTCTTATTTTCAATGTCTCAGCCCTTGATGCAAGCTTACCGAATGCCTTCTTCACTTCCCTACTGCACTTGTCTCACCACTCTCAGGAAGGCTTGGACTTGCACCTAAAGTCCCTTTGTGCATTAACACTTCTTGGGACAGTTGTTCAGTCAGGTTCAGTTACCATCAGAGATAGGCGCAATATTAACCTCGGCAACAGACTACAGAGCTGTGGCTTTGCATCTGTAGGGGGTCATCAGTAGTGGATCATTCCCTGTCGTTGATGCAACCAACACACTCCCATCCCGTCCCCTGTCCACCCCGCTTGGGCAGAAACTGACGGCATTATTTTCCGTTTGTGTTTAGAGAAAGATGGTGCACCCCTCCAGAGAGAGGACTAGCAAGCCTCGAGGCCCCGCGTGTTAAGAGTTTGAGAAGAGCGCTGGCCGGCTGCTATCAGTAGCAGAGCCTGGTGGGCAGTCAGACTTTGGACTGTGAAGAGGTGAGTGATGAGATGATGCTTGCTGCTACAGCGTCGGATAAGACAGTGTAAAGCCAGCATGCCTCTTCATGTGATCGCCTGAAGATTGAAAAGCCACATTCATGCTTAACTTTACTTTTCTCCCCGAAACAGGTGGACATTTTATTGTGTGCCTCGAGGAGGCTGCCGATGGAGTTGCAATGGGCCTTGAAGTGGCCGAGGAGAGGTGATGGAAGGGTGTCCTGTACACCTGGAAGATCGACAAGGCCAGATTGTAGTAGGAGTGAACACATTGGAGGTGAGGCAGGTCGCCCGAGCCAGTGCCACCCTACCTCACTGTATTAGTTTAGTTTATTGTCACACGTACCAAAGTGATTTATTCACAAAGTGCTGGAATAACTCAGCAGGTCAGGCAGCATCTCAGGAGAGAAGAAATGGGTGACGTTTCGCATATTCATAGTATATTCATAGTATCTGCTGTAGTAGTATATTCATAGTATCTGCTGTAGTAGTATATTCATAGTATCTGCTGTAGTAGTACCAAAGTGAAAAGTTTTTTGTCGCCTGCTATCCAATCAGCAAAAAGATTATCAATGACTACAATCAAGCCGTCCACAATGTACAGATACAGGGAAAAGGGAATAACAATCAGTTATTAAGCTAAAGTCCAGTAATGTCTGATTAAAGATAGTCCATAGGTCTTGAATGAGGTAATTGAGAGGTCAGGACCACTCTCTAGTTAGTGATAGGATGGTTCAGTTGCTTGATAACATCTGGGAAGAAACTGCCCTGAATCTGAAGGGGTGTGTTTTCAAACTTCTTTGCCACTTGCCTTTTGGGAGAGGGGAGAAGAGGGAGTGTCTGTGGTAAAATTCATCCTTGATTATGCTGGTGGCCTTTCAGAGGCAGCGTGAAGTGTAGATGGAGTCAGTGGAAGGGAGGTTGGTTTGTGTGATGGTCTGGCCTGCATCCACAATTCTCTGCAATTTCTTGTGGTCTTGGGTGGAGGTTTCCCAAACCCTGCTACGACGCATCTCGATAATAGAATCCGGTGGACAAGGATGGGCGGGAGCCTGATGATGAGGTGCTACGGTCTGCTGTCTCTCTGTCTCCTGTACAATACGCCAGTTACCACGCAGAACCTATGAGAGGCAGGCAGCCAAAGGCAAGTCAAGTGGGGGCACAAGAGACTGCCGTTGCTGGAATCTGATGGAAGAACTCTTCTGGTCAAGTGGACCAAAGGGATGGTCAATGTTACGGGTCACGGCTCAGGATCGGGACTGAGAGTGCAGAGGCAAGGTTGCCTGCATATGGAGGTGAGGGGAAGGGGTGAGACAGGGGCTGACAAGTGGTCGGTAGAACCAAGTGAGCAGGAATGTTGGGCAGTTGGAGCACAGTGGGGAAGGTGGGGAAGTGGGAGGGAGGACCTTAAGGACAAGAGACTGGTGGGTGACAAGTGGATTTGGAAAAGGGAAGAAAATTGGAAGCAGGTACGAGAAGGAGGAAGGGAGAGACAGAGGCTGGTGGCTGATAAGTGGAACCAGATAAGGGAGGGACAATGGGGAGATGGGAAGAGATTCATGGGAAGAGGTTCAATGGGGAGATGGGAAGAGGTTCATCTTCATGCCATTGGGCTATTGCTATCCAAATGCAATATGTCAACTTGGCTTTGAAAGAGGGATGCGGGGTGGGTGAAGTCAAGAGGCATTGGATCACATTGTGATGTGGAAGATGCCAAACCCTTGTGAACCTGGATTCGGAGGCGGTCATCTTATTAACATATGCCTGTGTTATTCATTGCCCAGAGCTAAAGAGCAGGTTGCTTCCATGACCAGGCTTCATTATGTGGCTCATGTCTCTGAAACAATTGTTTGCAGCAGGCTTGTGTTCAAGAATAAGAGCATTGTGCAGATGAATCAGAGACACGCTTGAGTTTACGACAAGTTTTGGCTAGCTCCCTGAAGCATGGCTGTGGCGTGGCTGGCAGCCACAGCTATACAATCCTCCTCAACCCTGTAATTCCCTCAAATACAAGCCCAAGGGGGCTGAAACTGCAAATACAAGCCCAAGGGGGCTGAAACTGCACTTCTAATGCAAACCTTTGTGCAACTGCACACAATGTCTGAATTCACTCTGGGTGGGTAGTACAGGCCATGACTGTTTGGACAGTTTTAAGTAGAGGACAAACTCCAGTAAAGTGCACCTACCTTGAATAGCTTCTCAGCAGCTATCTGACTGTATCAGAGTCTGGACAGCACATTTGAGGCAATAATTATTGGGACTGCATTTTAACTTTCAAAAGTTATTGTTGTGTTGTGTATTTATATTCATTTAGTTTAGTTTAGAGATACAGGCCCATCGAGTCCCGCTGATCAGCAATCTCCGCAAATTAACACTATCCGACACACACACTAGGAACAATTTACAATTTTACTAAGTCAATTAGCCTACAAACCAGTATGTCTTTGGAGTGTGGGAAGAAACTGGAGATCTCGGAGAAAACCCACGGATGTCATGGGGAGAATGTACAAACTCCATACAGACAAGTAGCCCAAGTCAGGATGGAACCCGGGTCGCTGCTGCTGTCAGCAGAACTCTACCGCTGCACACTTTGCCACTTCGTTGTTGGTCGCTCAGTGGAAAAGGACGTATCTTAGAATGGAGATGCGGCGGGATTTCTTTAGCTGAGAGTGGTGAATCTGTGGAATTCATTGCCACAGACAACAGTGGAGGCCAAGTCATTTGGGATTTTTAAAACAGAGATTGGTTGTTCCTTGTAGAACCAAAGAACTGCAGATGCTGCTTATAACCAAAGATAGATGCAAAGTGCTGGAGTAACTCAGCGGGTCAGGCAGCATCTCTGGACCACAGACTTGCAGATGTCGTATTATGTTGTTTCAGGTCTTACTTTGGAAAAGCAAAAGGCTGCAGATGCTGGAATCCTGAGCAACAAACTATCTGTCAGAGGGTCAAAGCAAGTTGAGCAGCATCACTTTGACTATATTTTCACTTCAGAGTAGCTGTTCTCCTTCCATGATTGGTGTCCAGGCCAGTACTGCCTCTGACCCGAAGTGGGGCAGGGAACAGTGATGCAGTGAAGCAAACAGCTCCTTCTATAAAAAGGACCCAGTGGAGGGGGGGGGACCCAGTGGGGGGGGGGGACCCAGGTGGGGGAACCCAGCGGGGGAGGGGTCGGGTCGGGATCCTTCTTCAGACTTCTTCTATATCCTATTCTGGAATATTGTGGTGTTAATCATTTGCTTTTCAACTCCTCCAGTCATCCCTATTCTCATTAGATACCCCAAGTATGGGGGCTGTGCACCCCAAGTCCTCCATCACCTCATTTCTTCCCCCACCCCCCATCCACTCCAATTGTCTATCATCCCGTTGGGTCCCCTCCCCCCCAGCTGGGTCTCCCCCCACCCCCCGCTGCCCCCCCCCCGCTGGGTTCCCCTCCCCCGCTGGGTTCCCCCACCTGGGTCCCCCCCCCCACTGGGTCCCCCTCTCCACCGGGTCCCCTCCCCCCCACTGTTCTCACCTTAACTCCCATATTTGGTTCCATGTTTGATTCCATATTTCACGTTCCTTTCCTTTCCTATCCTATCAAATCCTATCAGCTTCAGCCCTTTATTGGTCACACCTATCACCTCCCAGCCACTGTCACTATGCAGAAACAAAGAACTGCAGATGTTGGTTAATACACAAAACGACACCAAGTGCTGGAGTAAGTCAGCAGGTTAAGCAGCAACACTGGAGAACATGGATAGATGACGTTTCAGGTCGAGAAGAAGGGTGAAGGAGGGTCACGACCTGAAACGTCACCTATCCATGTTCTTCAGAGATGCTGCCTGACACGCTGAGTTACTCCAGCACTTGGTGTGCTTTTAGTAGCCTCTGTCACTATCTCCACCCTTCCCTCTCCTATCTGACCTCAGCTGCAAGCAAACCCTCCTCACCTGGATTCATCTATCACTTGCTAGCTCTTTTCCCTGTCCTTCCCCTCACCTCTTTGCACTGGCTATCTCCCCACTACTGTTTCAATCCAGAAGAAGGGTCCCGACCTGAAAGATCGATTGTCCATTTCCTTTCACAGATCTGCCTGATCCATTGAGTTGCTTCGGCAGGTTGTTTGTTAACTCGCACAGGGACCAGGTTTGTGCACCCACACCACGTTTTCTGGGAGATTCAGTGTTGGAGTGCAAAGGAAAACTACAGCACAGTTCAAACATCCATTTGCTTGTGTTCAAAACCCAGATATATCTACCCAGGTAAATATTGACAATTATATCATCTTATTAGTGGATGATTACCACCCACCTCCTAAATTATCTGTGGCCTAATTCTTGGTATATTGAATATTTACTAACAAAGATTATCAGTTTGCTCAAGCTTCCATTAATCTGCATTAATTCACCGCAACATTTATTCAGTCATTGCAATGATTATTGGTCTGTGGAATAATTCATTGACCTGGTTAAAGGTCTGTTGTATCATTTAGAGCAACACTTGTGAGGTATTTACACAGGCGCACATACGGGGAATGGAGGGATAAACCATGCGGGCAGATGGACTGAGTTAAATTGGCATTGTGGTTGGCGTGGTTGTGTTGGGCCAAAGAGCCTGTTCCTGTGCTGTCCCATGTTGTACTATGTTCTCAGTTCCTTTGTTGTTATTAGTTTCTGGAATAATTTGTTAACCTCGCTATTGGTCTGTTGAATCATTTACTCATCCAATTAGTGGTTTCTCAAATCATACACTGATCAGATTATTGATCTCTTGTAACATTCATTGATCTGATTATTGGTCTGATGTATTGATTATTTGCTGACCTGACCATTCAGCCATCGATCTGATTATTAGGTTTTCTCATTCATTGTGGTTAATTTATTAACATGCAGTGTATTGTTAATTGATCTGATTAATAGATTATTAATTAATCAGGTTCTTGTCTATCAAACCATTAATCAATCTGATTAATTGTTTGTTAACTATTTATTGACCTGTTAATAGTTAATCTGCAGTTAATCTGATTATTGGTCTCAATCCATTGTTGAATTAATTATTGATCTGCTCAAGGTTGACTATTGGATGATGAGCCTTGTTCTTGCAACATTGAACTTTATTGCTTGTTTGAACCATTTATTGCTATGAGAAATTAATCCTTGGAATTGTTCACAATCTGACTTGCAGATCTATTGTAATGAAAACAGAAAATACACTTAGCAGATCAGTTGTGATAAAGATCTCACATTTAAAACATTAACCGTTTCTCTCTCCACAGATGTCGCCTGAACTGCTGACTTTAGACTTTTGGCCTTACAAATACAGTGTGGGGTTGCCTTTTTTTATAATGGTGTTGGTAGTCCATCCAAGAATCTGGTTTCTCAGTAGTGGGGCTGGCGTTTCTAGCATGGGACAGATATACCTAAGTGGGAATTAGACTTTACTCCAGACTTTAGAGATCCAGCATGTAAACAGGCCCTTCAGCCTGTGAATGCCCCATACACTAGCAATATCTTACACACTAGGACAATTTACAATGTACAGAAGCCAATTAACCCACAAACTTGTACGTCTTTGGAGTATGGGTAGTAACCAGAGCACCCAGAGAAAACCTACAGGGAGAACATACATACTCGGAGTACCCGTAGTCAGGATCAAACCCGGGTGTCCGGCGCTATATAGCAGCAGCTCTCCACAGTACCACCCTATTTCTTTCATTTTTTGTCTTTATTTTAGATGTCAAGCATCGGGGTTATTCTTTGCTTTTAATTTACTGTTCCTGCACTATTGTATCAGCAAACCAAATGAATATTAGTTTGCTGATGTATTTGTTGATCACAGTAAACCTCATTAACTAATATGATTATTACTCTGTTGAATTATTGGCTAATTAAATGATTGGACATTTGGTTGCATCGATGATGTGTTGAATCATGCTATGAATAGGTTATTGGTGTAGTCAATTGTTGAGACAATCAATTAAATAATTATTGGCCTGTTGATTCATTCTTCCCTTTTCTACTGTTCTGCTCATTATCTTGAGATATGGATGTGGTGGGTTGAGCAACCTGGCCTGAAGCTGTACTTTGTTATGACTATGATTATGTGTACCCACATAGAATGGTTCATTGCTCTGATTTGTTTCCTATTGAAAATAATTCAAGGTACCAATTATTTTTAAATCATCCTTGCGACTTACTTCAGACTTTAATCAATAATCTAATCATTGTCATGCCGAATCATTCACTGTATGATTATTGGTCTGTTTAAAACCTACTGATTGTAATTTAGCTTTAGGAATGAATCAAATGACCATTAGCCATATTAGTGAATGATTCATCAGAACAATATTGCCAATCTTGAATGATTCTGTCCATGAGTAACCATATCAGAGAACAATTCAAAACATTGAATCAGTTCAGCTCTAAAACAATTAAATGACTGATTAATTGATCAATTGGTTAATTGGTTTCATAGCTAACTTGATTGATCAGTGAAAGGCGCAACGGACCAATAATCATTTCACTGCCACATTTCAAAGAAGAGCAATCAATCCAGTGAAAGATACCAGAGACTGACTAGTTTAAAATCAGCTGCACGGTTCTCAATTGATCTACTGCGTGCTCACACCCTGGTATTTTGGCCTGCAGCCGCACTTGTTATTAGCAGCTTTGCGATGCCAATCAATTGCATGTCTTGGCTGTCCAGTGAGTTGGGGCAGAGTTCAAAGGTCCAATGGTTCTTTATTATCTGAATGAATGAATGAATAAGTTTATTGGCCAAGTATGTGTATATTCAAGGAATGTGCCTTGGTGCTCCGCTCACAAATGACAACACAAACATACAGTTAACAATTAAGAATACAGCATAAACACATCAAAACAATAAGGATACAACATTACGGTCTAAACACGTGGGTGAAAATAAACCAGAGCAAAAAAGAAACTACAGACTTTGGTTCTTGAGTAGAACTACCACTTGTGGGAAAAAAAGCTATTTTTATGTCTGGCTGTGGCTGCTTTGACAGTGCGGAGTCGCCTTCCAGAGGGAAGTGCTTCAAAGAGTTTGTGGCCAGGATGAGAGGGGTCAGAGATGATCTTGCCCGCTCGCTTCCTGGCCCTTGCAGTGTACACAATGGGGGGGAAGGTTGTAGCCAACAACCTTTTTGACTGTAAGGTTGTAGCCAACAACCTTTTTGACTGTGGAGTCGATGATGGCCCCCCCATTTAAGGTCCCTGGAGATGATGGTACCAAGGAACTTAAATGACTCCACAGATGTGACTGTGGTGTTGTTGATGGTGAGTGAGGGGAGGGGGAGCTCTTCAAAAGTCTACAATTAGTCCCACTGACTTAAGAGCATTGAGCTCCAGGTTGTTGCGATGGCACCAGGACGCCAGCTGTGTCACTTCCCGTCTGTAGGCAGATTCCTCCCCATCCTGGATCAGTCCAATCAGGGTTGTGTCATCCGCAAATGTGGACACATTCTCTGTAAGGACCATTCCTCCCCGGGTCACAGCCAAGTCCAATCACGGGTCATTGGACCAATTAACCAACCAATTTTCGATCCCACAGACCTACTCCTTGTAAACCCTGGAGTCCAAAGGGGAAGGGAGAGAGGAACCTGTGGGGATGATGCCAGATCCTCTTGTTTGTCTCTAGAAATAATGCCCATCTGGTGAGTTCACCTTATGCCAGTGTCATAAGGTCATAAGGAATAGTAGAATGAAGCCATTCGCCCCAACAAGTCTACTCCGCCATTCAATCAGTGTATTCATTATTGATCTGGCCTCATGACCTATGCCACATATCACATGTATCAAGACACAGTAAAATAGTTTTCTTTGCATATAGTTCAGTAAGATTATTGCCATACATAAATACAATCCCAGATCAAGTACAGCATGTATGGAAACAGCCCACTGAGTCCATATTCAAGAATCGGCAGGTTTTGGGGCTATTTTCCAATTGTTCACTGCAGCTGGTTATAAAGAACTGTTGCAGCCGTCGCCTACATCCGGATTGTCCCATGTATTATCGTTCCTCACCTTTTATTGTACAGTGAAAAGCTTTTTCTGCCTGCTAACCAGTCAGCAGAAAGGTAATACATGATTGCAATTGAGTCATCTACAGTGTACAAATAGATGATAAAGGGAATAATATTTAGTGCGAGATAAAGTCCGATTAAAGGTAGTCCGAGGGGTCTGCAATGACTGGTGTTCTGTTGAAATAATACAGCAAATGGTTTGTAGTGTGATTTTATTTATCTCAATAATGAATTAATCTGCTGAATCGTAAAACATCATTATTATTGATGAGCTTATAATCGATCTAACCACTCAATAATTGGCATGATCATTAGTCATGAATTTTTCTGGTCATTTTGGTGGTCTGTTGAATGATTTACTGATCTGGATGATATTGTTGATCGAATGATTAACAATATCTAAATCATGTTAACTGTTCTGTGAAATCATTCACTACACAGGTTGTTGGCCTGCTGATTTTTTCACTGCTCAGTTAGTGATCTCCAGAATCATTCATTGATCTGCTTTCTAGCAGGGCCCTGGGAGTATTGTTAAGCAGACGGATCTAGGAGTGCAGCTACTTAGTTCCTTTAAAGTGGCATCACAGGTAGATAGGGTTGTCAAGAAGGCATTCGGTCCATTGGCCTTCATCAATAAGGGTATTGAGTCTAGAACATTTGTCATGCTACAGTTGTACAAGACATTGCTGAGGCATTCAACGTACTGAGTTCAGTTTTGGATATCTTGCTTTCGGAAATATGTTGTTAACCTGGGAAGAGTGTAGAGAAGATTTACGATGGTGTTGTCAGGACTTGAGGGCCTGAGCTACAGGAGAGGGTAGGCAGGCTAAGACTTTCTTTCTTGGAGTGCAGGAGGATGAGGAGTGAACTTATAGGGGTGTACAAGATCATAAGGGGGATAGATGGGCTAAATGCACCGAGTTTTTTTACCCAGAATAGGGGAATCAAGAACAAGGGACATAGGTATAAGGTGAGAGGGTGAAGTGTAAAGATTTATAGGAACTCGAGGAGCAACATTTTCACACAGAGGGTGGGTGTATAGAACGATCTGCCAGAGGGGGTAGTTGAAGTAAGTGCTGTAGCAGCATTTAAAAGACATTTGGGCACGTACAATGATTGGAAGTGTTCAGAGGGATATGGGCCAAAGGCGGGCAGATGGGTCCAGTGTAGATAGGGCATCTTGGTCGGCACGGGCAAGTTGGGCCGAAGGCCCTGATTCTGAGCTGTGCGACACTCTGATTCTACTGTTTGGCTTAATCGTTCACTGAAATGCATATTCCCCATTTGAATCATTCAACAGTCATCTTAACGATTGGTTGTTCCACTCTTTTTATAATTAAGGATTTAATTTATTCCATGATAATATGTATGATCTCTGTTTCTATTATTCTTAATAACTGTTCATTGACATTGTGATCAATTTGTTTAATCATTGATGCCCTGGCAATCAATTGAATCAATCATATATCCAATTATTGCTATCTTGAACCCATTATTTCTGCATTGAAATATTCTATGATCTATTTTTTAGTTTGATTGATCCATCCATCTGCTTGTTGATCCTTCAGATCTTATTGTGCTTTGTTACAGTATTTGTTCTGTAGTTTTCTTTAATGGATTTTGTTGTTCCAAAGCTAATTTTGTTCAGTGAAATCATGTATTGGTCTGATTACTAGTTTCGAAAACATGCAAGCACAGAGGTTATCATTCACTGATCTGATACACAACCAATTGAATGAATCAATTACCTCATTTACAATTTATTGAAATGTGCTTTGATTAATATATTTTCCGATTTAATTAATTGTCGTTAAATTGGTCATTGGTCTGCGGAATCATTTTTTTCTGATCACTGGTTTTTCTGAGGCAGACTTTGAGCAATTATTGTTCTGTCTCAACCAGTCAATGATTTTTTTTTGTTTCTCCCATAAATTCCGCATTTCGCATTGATCTGTTTAAATTTCTCTGTTGGATCAACCATTGATCCAATTTTAGTTCTGACAGACATTCTTTGAACAAACTGTTTGTCCACTTTACTGATCTAATTATTTCTATTTGAATTAATCTTTCGACAAGAAAGGCATTTTGATGCGATAATTGCAGTGAATTGTTCATTAATCTAATTATTGATTTATGAATCGTACATTTAAGAATATTTAATTGTTGAATCTTTCATAAACCTGAATAATGGTCTGCTAATTTGATCGTATTATTGATCTAATGACAATCATTAAACTATTGGCACACATGTTTATCAATAGGTGGTGAATTTTACTGAGCGGACATTTGTTGTGTTGAATTGTATGCTGATGTGTTTCATACTCATTTAGTTGAGTTCAGTTTAGTTTAGTGTACAGTGAAAAGCTTTTGTGTGCTAACCAGTCAGCGGAAAGACTATACATGATTACAATCAAGCCATCCACAGATACATGTTAAAGGGAATAAAGTTTAGTACAAGTCCAGTAAAGTTTGATTAAAGATAGTCTGAGGGTCTCCAAAGAGGTAGATAGTAGTTCAGGACTGCTCTCTAGTTGTTGGTAGGTTGGTTCAATTGCCTGATAACAGCTGGGAAGAAACTGTCCCTCAATCTGAGGGTGTAAGTTTTCACACTTCTGTACCCTTTGCCTGATGGGAGAGGGGAGAAGAGGGAGTGGCCAAGGTGAGACTTGTCCTCGGTTATGCTGGTGGTCTTGCTGAGGCAACGTGAAGTGTAAATGGGGTCAATGGAAGGGAGATAGGCGCACAAAGCTGGATCAACTCAGCGGGACAGCTGAATGGAATGGAAGGGAGGTTGGTTTGTGTGATGGTCTGGGCTGCGTCCACAATTCTCTGCAATTTCTTGTGGTCTTGGATGGAGCTGTTCCCAAAACCATGCTGTGATGCATCGCAATAAAATGCTTTCTATGGAAGTTGGCGAGAGTTGTTGAGGACATGCTGAACTTCCTAAGCCTTCTAAGGAAGAATCATAGTGTTTGATCTGTTTGTTTTTTTGATTTTCTCCTTATTTTGATTATTGGCTCATTGAACATTCATTGATTATTGATTGGAGTTTAAATGGAATCAGTTAATGGCAAACATAGAAATATGGGAAACAAGAGCAGGAGGAGCCATTTGGATCCCTGGGCCTACTCTGTCCTTCCATCTGATCATAGCTGATCATCCAAATTCAATTCCCTGAATCTGCATTCATCCCTCATCCCTTGATCTCCCCAGAGTTAAATACAACATTTAATTATTTCTTGAGTAGCTTTAATAATTTGGCCTCAACTGCGCTTGTGAAATTAAAATGAGAGTGACAATTAGACTCCAGTTGAGCAAAATCAGTGCATGAGACGTATTTACAGAGATCTCAAAAGAAGTGGATGCAATATGGTGCCGGTTAGTGATAAGTGTGGGGAGACTAACCCTGATGAGTATCCCTGCTCGGATAATACAGCGTGAGCAGGAGACCTGCTGAGTAGAAGCTATTCTGTTCAGTGAGAGATGCTTGGGAACAGAAGGTGCAGCATGGGAGACAGTGGGCCGAATTAGAAGGAGCACAGGAAAGAGAGTCACCCGTGGGCATAAACATGACCTCAGTGAGCAAAAGATGATAAAAATAACTGAGTTCGACAGAGCATGAGAAAGTGTGACCTCGTGGGATACTAAACCCCCTGAGTGAAACGAGCCTGGGGAACTGAGCCCAGGAAAGTAACAGACAGGAACAGGCTGGATGAGTAACAAAACCTCCGCATCTGAAGAAGGTTTCCGACCCGAAACATCACCTATTCCTTTTCCCCAGAGATGCTGCTTGACCCACTGAGTCACTCCAGCATTTTGGGTCTTTCAACACTTCCTCCTCGGTCACTAGCAGCACAGGATGCACAAGAGGTTGCGATGTTTTGGCGCCATTTTCCAAGTCCAGACTGCACACCAGTTGTTATGAGTGGTCCCCGATTCAGGCAAAGCCCTGCCATTGCCTTCCTTGGTCGACCAGCAACCGATGCCCTCTCCTAGCCCGTCCACATTTGAGCCCCACGGGCGCCTCTCACAGCCGACCTTAAAGGCACTGTCAGCCAGACCGCAGTACCCTCTCCTCTCCTGCTGGTCTCTCTCCAAGAACAAAAGGAAGATATCAATATAGAATAAAGTTCAGCATTGTACCACACCAGATCCAGAGACAATGTCTACAATGGGCTAGAGGTGAATTGGAAATCACTTGGACTGCAAGGTTGAATCACTCAAAGGTCAACTTTGCTCAGTGGAGCTATTCATTAATCTGATAATGGGTTGGTAGATTATGGGTCATTAAATTCAATCATTAGTCTGATTACTGCTCTGTAAAATCAGTCATATTGCATTGCAGAATCTTTCAGTCGGATCATCAGACTGAATCATTGGTGAGTCGTGATCAGTGGAATAGGGAACAGGATTAAGAGAAGACCATTTGCCCCCTTGATTCTGCTCCACTATTCAGAACCAATCATGGCCAATTTCCTCAAGATGACCTGACAGTGCATTGGCCTGTCCCTCCACTCACAGAAACATAGAAAATAGGTGCAGGAGGAGGCCATTTGACCATTCGAGCCAGCACCGCCATTCATTGTGAAAAGACTTTTTCACCCAGAGAGTTGTGAATTTGTGGAATTCTCTGCCACAGAGGGCAGTGGAAGCCAAATCACTGGATGGATTTAAGAGAGAGTTAGATAGAGCTCTAGGGGCTAGTGGAATCAAGGGATATGAGGAGAAGGCAGGCACGGGTTATTGATTGGGGACGATCAGCCATGATCACAATAAATGGAGGTGCTGGCTCGAAGGGCCGAATGGCCTCCTCCTGCACCTATTTTCTACGTTTCTATGTTCTATGTTTCTGTGTCCTGCATCTTCTGTATTATGCCCAGAAATTCCTGCCATTGCTGTTCCACCGTCATTCCTGCTAGGATCCTTTTCCAGACAACCTTGGCCAGCTCCTCTCTCATGCCTTCATAGTCCCCTTTGTTCAACTGCAACACTGGCACTTCTGATTTAACCTTCTCCCTCTCAAATTGCAGATTAAAACTAATCATATTATGGTCACTACCTCCTTTACCTTGAGTTCCCTTATTAAATCTGGTTCATTGGACAACACTGAATCCAGAATTGCCTTTTCTCTGGTAGGCTCCAGTACAAGCTGCTCTAAGAATCCATCTCGGAGGCACTCTACAAACTCCCTTTCTTGGGGTCCAGAACCAACCTGATTTTCCCAGTCTATCTGCATATTGAAATCCCCCACAAACACAGTGGCATTACCTTTGTTACATGCCAGTTTTAACATGCTGCAACTTACACACTATATCCGAACTACTGTTTGGGGGCCTGGAGACACCATTAGTGTCTTCTTAACTTTACATTTCCGCTATTCTGTCTACAGTGATTCTACATCGTCAGTCCCTATGTCACCTCTCGCGAGGGACTGAATTTCATCTCTCACCAACAGAGCTACCCCACCTCCTCTGCCCACCTGCCTGTCCTTTCTATAGGACGTATAACTCTGAATATTCAGTTCCCAGTCCCGATCCTCCTGCAGCTACATCTCTGTAATCCCCACAATGTCATATCTACCAATCTCTAACTGAGCCTCAAGCTCATCCACTTTACTTCTTATACTTCGCGCATTCATGTATAATACTTTTAATTCCTTACTCATCTCACCTTTCACATCGATTCCTATTACACTTGGCCATACTCTCTTATCCCTTCGTGAGCTTACCTCATCCAGCTTTCCTTCCCTCCATCTCTAATATCAATCTGAAAAAGGGTAATTTCAAGAAGCCAATTAACCTACAAACCTACAAGTCTTTGGAATGCGGGAGGAAACTGCAGCACCCGGAAAAAAAAACGCACGAGGTCTTGGGGTGAACTTATAAACTCGATACAGATAGCACCTACAGTCAGGATTGATCCTGGGTCTCTGGCGCTGTGAGGCAGCAGCTCTACCGCTGCACAGTGTACCGCCCATGGCGTGCTGCCTCTGAACTCAGTGAAGGAACATTGACCCTGACCTTTCACATTTTTCTTGATGTTTAACAATCATTCAGGGACCGACCGGCATATTTATCCAAAGGAATCTATTATCAGTCTGATTAGGGCTCATCGAATCGTTCAAGCAGTCTGACCTTGTGTCAGCTAAAACATTCATCACCCTGATTTCAGGAATGATTATTCAGTATAATTATCATTTGGCAATCTAATTATTCATCAGTAGAACATTCATCTGTCAGATCATCAGTCACTCGAACCATCACTCAGACTGTGTAATTAAAACCGTCTGTTCATTGCTCAACAGAATCAGTCATTGATGGGATTATTGGTCAGTGGAATCATTCATACATTTGATTATTCATTGGTGGAATCTTTATTGATCCAATTATTGGTCAATTAAATTATTTATAAATTTGATTATTCAATCATAGACTTCATAGGATTCTTTACTTTTAGACATTAGGTACATAGCGTGGAACAGGTCCTTCAGCCCACTGAGTTTGCACTGACCAGTGATCACCCCGTCCACAAGCATTATTCTACACTCTAGAGACAATTTACAATTTACAGAAGCCAATTAACCAACAAACTTGCTGTCTTTGGAATATGGGAGGAAACCGGAGCACCCAAAGCAAACCCAGGCAGTCACAGGGAGAACGTGCAAACTCCGTATAGACAGAATCCATAGTCAGGATCGAACCCGGGTCTCTAGTGCTGTAAGGCAGCAACTTTATAGCTGGGTTAATGTGCTGCCCTTCAAGAGACTATCTATATACTAAAACTCTCGTTTGTTATCTTGTTTGTGACTGAACTTCAGCCAAAATGGTACACGATAGCGCCACAATTTTAGGCCCACCTTACTCACCATTGTCACTTTAGTGATAATGCAAGTAGTTTTATTGAAATCGGTGTTATATTTTTAAAGTTATTCACATTTTAAAGTTTAAAAGGAGGGGAGGGGGAGGGGAGGGGAGGAGGGAGGAGGGAGGAAGGGGGAAGGGGGAGTGGGGGAGAAGGGAGAGGGGGGGTTGAGGAGAGAGGGGAGGGGGGGGGAGGACAGGGTGCTGCACCAATGCAGGAGAGGTTTGGGCCCAATGGGTCCACTTTGTCTAGTATAACATAAAATACAATAGGATACAAGAGTCTCGATAAGAACATCATTATATTGTTTTGCAGAATTATTTGTATGTAGAATTATTCATCAAAAGATTATTTGACAACAGACTCCATTATCCATTGGGCGGAGTGGTAGAGTTGCTGCCTTACAGCACCAGAGACCCAGGTTCCATCTTGATAGCGAGTGCTCTCTAGAGTTTGTACATTCTTTTTGTGACCCGCATGGGTTTTCTCCGGGTGCTCCGGTTTCCTCCCATAGACGTACAGGTTTGTAGGTTAATTGGTTTGGTATAAATGTAAATTGTCCCTAGTGTGTGTAGGATAGCGTTAATGCGCAGGAATCGCTGGTTGGTGCGGACTCAGTGGGCTAAAGGGCCTGTTTCTGTGCTGTATTTCTAAACTAAAACCAAAAATCTGTCTGATTATTGGTCAGAAGAAGCACATCTCTCATTCTTTGGTCTGATTAATTCTTTAATTAGATCATTGATCCTAATTATTCTAATAATTGCTTGGCTGGGTTTATTTGTCAGCCTGATTATTGGTCAGTTTAATCAATTAGCAATCTTCTTGATGCACGGTTTAGTCATATCATCTGCCTGCAGATTCATTTATCAAAGTATTGATTAATAGAAACCTCAATTGATCAGGTAAAAACATCTATAGAAAAAAAATCAGTTTTTGGCAGTATGATTTTGCGGTAGAATTATTCAGACTGTGAATTGGTCATATGGAATTGTTCATTAATCAGAACTTGAGTAGAAACATTCATCGGTTTGATTAGCAGAGTATTGGTTTGATTACTGTAAGTATGATTATTTGTCAGTGGCATTACTCGTTCTGATTACTAGTTTGAAGAATCATTCATCAATCTGATTCTTGCTCAGGGGAAGTGTTCATCGGTTTGAATTTTAGTCAGTAGAATAATTTATCGAGAGAATTTTTAATCAATCAATAAGATAATTTGTCAGTAGAATAACTTATTAGTGGATAGAATCATATTTTTCTCTGATAATGGACCACTTGATCCATTTTTAATCTGTTGAATCATTCATCTGTGGCCATGTTGGCAAATGCAGTCTGAATAATGGTAAAATCACGCGTTGATCTGATACTGAATCAATATGATTATTTATCAGTCTGATTATTCACTGTGGATTCAATCATCAGTCACATTATTGTCCAGTGTAATGAATTAATGCTTTAATTTTTGTTCAATACAATCATTCAGCCGTCTGTAAAATAATCCTACGGTTCAATTATTAGTTAACAAATTAAATAATTAGTTAATAAATATTCAGCCATTTTATTGATCGATTGTTAATGCAATTATTCATAGATCTGATTATCAGTCAGTGGAATCATTCATAAGTGCTATTGGTTAAACCATTCATTGATTTGATGATCATGTAAAAGCACTAACCAGTATTAGTCTGCTGAATCAATCATTGATAGGATATTTGTATGACCATAATAACATTCACCCCTTTGATTACCGGTCGTTAGAGTCATTTCCGTGCGATCATTGTCAGTATAATTATTTATTGGTCAGTTGAATCAGTTTCCAGTGTGATTATATGCCAACTGATCCTCACAGGGGTTTATATATTGTTCAGTAAAAATGTTTATTAGTTGTCACTAATGGAATTACACATCAATCTACTATTGATTTACAGAAACATCTATCAATCAGTCTGATTATTATTCAGTGGAGTCATTTATTGATCTGGTTGTTGGAGAGTAGGCCAATTCTCTGATCTGTTTATTGGTTTATTGGTCAGTAGAAACATTTATTTTTCAGTGGATGTATTTGTAAATCTGGCTGTTGGTCAGGAGAATTTGATCTGATTAATGGTGAGTAGGGCAATTTACTCATCTGTTTATTGGCCAGTAGAAACATTTATTTATCAATAAATGCATTTATAAATCTGTCTTTTGGTCAGGAGGATAATTCATTTGTCTTAACATTGTCGGTGGAATCGTTTATCAATTTAGACGGACAGTCTGCAGAACTATTTATTAGTTTAGTCTCGAGGTACAGTGAAGAGCCCGGATCTTCGGCACACCGAGTCCGCGCCAACCAACGCTCACCCATACCCTAGTTCTATCCTACACACTAGGGACAATGTACAGAAGCTAATTAACCTTCAAACCTGTACATCTTTGGAGTGTGAGAGGAAACTAGAGCACCCAGAGAAAACTCATGCGGTCGGTCACAGGGAGAACGAACAAACCATGTACAGAGAGTACCCATGGTCATGATCGAACATGGTTCTCTATTGCAGTAAGGCAGCAATTCTTCCGCTACGCCAATGTGCAGCCCAACAGCCGCATTATTGTTCCACAGAGACATTCAATAGATGGCAGATTCATCAGTTTGTTTATTGTTCAGTAGAATTATTGGTCAGAATGTCATCAGAAACATTCACCGGCTTGATTATTGGTCAAAATGATTCTTTGATCACATTATTGTTCAGTGAAATTATTCATCGGCTGGATGATTGTCAGTAAAATTATTTCTTGATCACATTATTAGTTCTGTGGAATTTACAGTATTCATCAGTACGATTATTGAGCAAGGACCATTCATTGGTCAGTACAATCAAATCTTTGACCAATTATCATTTATCTGACTGACGATTGTATAGCCACTCATTGATCTGTCTGACTTTTGTTAGTAGAATAACTCGCCATTTTCATTCGTGTTTACAGAATTATTGCACTGTGTGGTTGCACCGTCAGTTGTGTCATTCATAGCTCTGTTTATTGCCAGGAGCAATATTAGAACTGAGTATGGTCATTGGAATAATATGGCAATGGTAGAATTATATGTCCGTTGTAATATCATTGGTAATGTAATATCTCTTTGCTCAGTTGAATTGTCCATCAATATAATTAATGGCCAGTAGTATCACTTGATAGTCTGATGAATGGTCAATGATCTGATTATTGGCTAGAGAATTCATTCAATGAACTGAATGTGATATTTGGCCAATAGAATAATTCTATTAATCAATCCAATCCTTCACTGGTCTGATTATAAATTAGATCTTATTATCGGGCAGCTGAGTTATTCATTGGCCTGTTTACATTAATTCTCTGTTTGATTAAATGGCAGTAAAAACCCATAAGTCTGATTATTACCCTTCTGGGTCATTAATTGATCAAATTTAATTTTCAGTGAAATCATTGATTGGCATGATTGTTGGTCAGTAGAATAACTCATCCATTTGGATTATTGGTTACTGAAGATATTCAGTGGAATAACTGAGATCGCTAATTAATGGTTAGCAAGATCTTTGATTGGGGTTATCATTGATAGTCAAGTCAAGTCAAGTCAAATTTATTTGTCACATACACATACACGATGTGCAGTGAAATGAAAGTGGCAATGCCTGCGGGTTGTGCACAAAAAGAATTACAGTTACAGCATATAAATAAAGTTAATAAGTTACTATTAGTGTCGACAAAAATTTAGTCTCTGGGGTTATAAAAGTGGACAGTCCTGATGGCCTGTGGGAAGAAGCTCCGTCTCATCCTCTCCGTTTTCACAGCGTGACAGCGGAGGCGTTTGCCTGATTGTAGCATCTGGAACAGTCCGTTACTGGGGTGGCAGGGGTCCCTCATGATCTTGCTTGCTCTGGATCTGCACCTCCTGATGTATAGGTCCTGCAGGGGGACGAGTGTAGTTCCCATGGTGCGTTCTGCCGAACGCACTACTCTCTGCAGGGCCATCCTGTCCTGGGCAGAGCTGTTCCCAAACCAGACTGTAATGTTGCCGGACAGGATGCTCTCTACAGCCCCAGAGTAGAAGCAATGAAGGATCCTCAGAGACACTCTGAATTTCCTCAGTTGTCTAACGTGGTAAAGGCGCTGCTTAGCCTTACCCACCAGTGCGGCAATGTGCGTTGCCCACGTCAGATCCTCTGCGATGCGGACTCCCAAGTATTTAAAACTGCTCACCCTATCCACAATAGACCCATTTATCTCCAGTGGCGTGTACGTCCTTGGATGTTTAGCCCTTCTGAAGTCCACAATCAGCTCCTTTGTTTTAGTGACATTCAAGAGGAGGCTATTGTCCTGACACCAGAGTGCCAGATCAGCCACCTCCTCCCGGTAGGCCTTCTCATCGTTGTTGGAGATCCAGCCCACCACCACAGTGTCATCAGCAAACTTGATGATGGAGTTTGAGCTGAACCTGGCCCCACAGTCATGTGTGTACAGGGAGTACAGTAGGGGGCTAAGGACGCAGCCCTGGGGGGATCCTATGTTCAGGGTGATGGAGCTAGATGTGTATTCCCCCATCCTGACCACTTGGGGCCTGGCAGTGAGAAAGTCCAGGACCCAGGCACACAGAGGGGTGCTAAGCCCCAGTTCCAGCAGCTTCTCAACCAGTCTGCTGGGGACTATTGTGTTGAATGCTGAACTAAAGTCAATGAACAGCATCCTCACATAGCCCCCCTGGCTGTCCAGATGAGAGAGAGCGGTGTGTAGAACCTGGGAGACCGCATCATCCGTGGACCTGTTCGGACGGTATGCGAACTGTAGTGGGTCCATGTTGCGAGGAAGGAGGGCGCAGATGTGCTTCTTGACTAGCCTCTCAAAGCATTTCATGATTGGAAGTATAATGCTGTACATGAATAATACCATCATTCTTCAGTCTGATTATTGATTAGTACACTCATTCTTAAATCGTATAATTGATTAATAGATCTGCTATTCCATATGATTCAAGGTCAGTGCAATCCTCCAATCTGATCGTTATCAGTTGGCCAATATATACCAAAAGCTCTTTGGTTTGAAATGCTAAACCTGTTGGTCTGATCTATTTTCCATAAACATGTGCATCCTACTAATTATATTAAGCCAAATAATTTATCTGTCTTTTTATTGGTGACTTAAATAATAATTCCCTCAAATCGTAAATCAGTTTATTGGTTACTGAATAATAGCATCATTCATTGATTTGAGTGCTGGTCAGTGGAACCATTCACCAATCTGGTTCATGCAATCTTTTAATAGCGTGAATATTGGTCAGTGATTAGAAATGGTCAGAATAATTACGTAATGACCAACAGAATGCCACAATAGTTCTAACACTGTCGGTAAAAATGTTAATCAACCTGAATATTGGAGAGTGGAATTGCTATTTGTACAGATTATCCACAGATTGATTATTTTCAGTAAAATAACTCACAGATCTTTGTTCCAAGGGATGATTTATCCCCCAATTTGCATGCGGGAAGAATCATTAATCAGCCTGATTATTGATTCGTACAATCATTAATTCTCGACTGTTTGGCAGGGCATTCATTTACCTGTTTATTTATTCAAAAGAAGTATCATGGGTGGGGCTTGATTATTGATCAGTAGAATCATTCACCAGCTTGGTTTTTACTTAGCAGTGGAGTTAATGGCGCATCAGATTAATGTTCAGTAGAATTATTGATTGGAACCAACATATTTATTGGTCAAACTGTTGGTCAGACAATAGCATAATTCAAAACATTGTTTACTGGTCAGTAGAATCATATTGCATGCAACTTATTTGTCAGGGCTACATTTATTGCTTTCATTGTTGTCAGCAGAATTATTCTTTACCCTTATTTGTCTATTATAAACCTATCTGCCTGGTCAACGATCAATCAAATCATTCTTCCCAAGTCATCAATATTTCCATCAGATAATAGCTAAGTGAACTAATTTATCTTTCAGGCTACTGTATAGCATAGCAGTTAATTGGAATAATTATTTATAATTTCTGTTATTGATCAATAGAATCAGTTATTCAGTGAAATGAATAATCAATAGATTTAATTATTGCTGTGTACACTGGTCATTTGAATTAATAATTGATTTAATTTTTGATTCATCAGCTCATTCCTGAACCTGGTTATTGGTGGGTAGAAATGGTCTAATTGTTGCCAATAATTTAATCAGAAATCTGATTAGTGGCCAGTAGTGTAATTCATCATTATGGGAAATGGTGAATTAAATCATTAACCGTCAGTGAATTCATCATTGACCTGATTATATGTCAGATTAATTTATTCGTCTGAGTACTGATCAACGGTCAGTCATCAATCTGATTATTGGTTAACTAATTAATTCATAGATTTGATTATTGATTGGTAAATACCATTAATTGTTTTGAATTTTGGTCTTTGGAGTTATTCTTCAGAATACTGGTTAACAGAATTAATTCATTGATCCAATTGTCGAGGGTGGACTTGCTCATCATTCTGATTATTGTTGGGTTGTATTATTTATCAATTAATTATTCGCCACAAAAGTTAATTAGTTGATTATAAATCAAAATCATTGGTCAAAATAATTTTTCATTATTGGTCAGCGGAATCATTGAATATGGCAACTAATCACCTGATAGATTCATAGAGTCTTACAGCGTGGAAACAGGCCCAGCGGCCCAACTTGCCGACACCGACCAACATGTCCCATCTACACTCGTCCCACCTGCCTGCATTTGGCCCAAATCCCTCTAAACCTCCCCTATCCATGTACTTGTCCAAATGTTTCTTAAATGTGTCAATTGTACCTGTGTATTATTAGTTGGCATATTTATTTATTGGTCCAAAAATCCATGAACTTTTTTAATAATCTGATTGTTGGTCATGTCATTCATTTGTTTGATTATGATCAGAAACATAGAAAATAGGTGCAGGAGTAGGCTATTCGGCCCTTCGAGCCTGCACCGCCATGATCAGATCAAATTTGATCCACCCGACAGTTTATATTGTAGCTCAATCTGTTTATTGGCTAGTAGAATATGTTGTTGGTCTGATTTGTTGTAGAAAATCTGAAAACATTCGGATTGTGAATGGAAGAAATGAAAGGACAAGTGTTGCATCCCCGTGGGATAATTTGATTATAATTATGTGGAATTATTTGTCTATATTTTGTTAATTAAAATCTTTCTTAATTGATCAATAGAATAACTTGTCAGCCTGATTATTCATCCACAGAATCATCCATGTGGCCTGATTAGAGAAGTGGTTCCTGGTCATTGCTTTGATTTTTAGTTTGAGAAATTAGCAGTAATATCTCGGTCTGATCATTTTTAGTAGAAACAGTTAGACCAATAATTATTCCTCCATTCGATTGACCCTAGAAATAAACAGGTTTTGGGTTGTTCTGGACTCCTGGCAACAGCAAACATTTCAGTTTCCTCTCTGTTTATGGTCCTTTGTACTACTGACATTCTCAGTCCAAAAGTGAAGTCTTCACTGTTTGAAAGAAACTTTCCTTCTTACATTTACATGATCAAATGACTTCCTGTTACATCACAAATCACATACAAACAAGTTTTAACTGAGCTGTTTATCCAATGAACCATTTCCACTCTATTAAAGTAAATTAACAATATTAGGTGTACAGTATGTATCCAAGTTGAATAAACTAAGTGGAATGTATAACAACACTATTCGAGTAACTAAGAACTTTTTTATACCAAAGATTGACACAAAGTACTGGAGTAACTCAGCATGTCGTGCACCAGACCTGGAAAAAGAGGATGGGTGATGGTTCGGGTCGGGTTTGGGTCGGGATCCTTCTTCAGACTATTCTAAACCATTGTCCCAGTTCTTGCTGTTTTCCGCATCAAATTATTGCTCTGTGTATTGGGGTATGGGGAGAAGGCAGGAACGGGGTACTGATTGAGAATGATTAGCCATGATCACATTGAATGGCGGTGCTGGCTCGAAGGGCCGAATTGCCTCCTCCTGCACCTGTTGTCTATTGTCTATTGTCTATTGATCTGTTTATTCTCTCATCAGTCTGACTATTGATCAGTGAATTATTCACCCATCTGATTATTGGTCAGTAAATTCATTCATCTATATGATCATTGGCCAATAGCATTGTTCTTCAGACAGGTCACTGGTCACTGAAATAATTTGTTGATCCATCTTTAGAGTTTAGAGATACAAAGCGGAAACAAGCCCTTCTGCCCACCAAGCCCGTGCCTACCAGCAATCCCCGTGCACTAGCACTATCCAACACACTAGGGACAACTTTCTATTTTTACCAAAGCCAATTAAACTACAAACCTGTACGTCATAGGAGTGTGGGAGGAAACCAGAGCACCCAGAGAAAACTCACACGGCCACGGGGAGAACGTACAAACTCTGTATGGACAGCACCCGTGGTCACGATCAAATCCAGGTCTCTGGCGCTAGAAGGCAGCAACTCTACCGCTACACTGCCCAAATCTCTTCACTGTCTGATTATTGCTGCTTTGTGAGTCATGATTATTGGTCAGTACGTCAGTGAATGATTTGACTTATACTTGGTTAAATAATTCTACAACTATATTATTGTTCATCGCAATTATTAACTACTGTTATTATCCATCTGTTGAATATTCATCAATTTGATCCCTGGACAGTAGAATCATTCCTGGTCTGCTAAAATGTAAATAGAGGTATCCATCAGCTGAGTATTGGTCAGTACAATCGTTCAATCAATGGGACCAGAAGAAAGAAATCATCCTTCTGAATATTGTGGAATGAAATTATTGATCTGCACGTGCATTGGTCAGTGGTGTTTTGTTATAAGTATTAGTCGATGGAATAAATAAATAGATTGTTTTGCACAGTAAAATCAGATTTATGGTTTGATTATTAGTCAGTGGATTGATCTGTGTTGATTATCCATTCAGCAGACTACCTGTTGGTCGAGAAATGGTTTGCACTTTGATCATTAGCTGAATTCTCTGACTGATCATTGGTTAATAGATTCCTTCATTGAATACGGTTATTGGTCGAAAGGTCATTGGCTGGTTTGATACCGTCAGCAAAATCCTTCTTTGATCTAAATATCGGGCAACATAATTATTCATTGAACTGTGTGGACAGAATCAATCATTGCTCTAATTGTCAGTCTGTTGTATCATTCATCAATCTGATCATCGGCTAACAGCATCATTTTTAGGTCCTCTAAAAATGCAGTGATTAATTCTGCTGATTATTGACGAGTCCAATCATCAGTTCGTCTGATTAAACATCAGTAGAATTATGGAACACGATTATTATTGTTGAGTACTATCATTCTTTAGTCTGATTCCCTGTGGAATAATTTGTTCCACTAGTTAGTAGATTCATACTGGTCTGGTCATGATCGATTAGCGAAATCAGTTACCAGTCTGAGTATTCTTCAGTGGAATTGATCATTGGTCTGACCTCTGGGCAAAATATTATTAATTGACCTGTTTATTGATCAGCAGAATAATTTCTTGGTCCAGTTATTCTCTGTAACATTCTTTACTGGACTAATTATCAGTTGGCAGATTCATTGAATAGAATACATATTTGTAAGTTATATTATTCCCCAGATTGATAATTGGTCAGTGGAATTATTTATCCCTATAATTATCATTCAGGTCCAATTATTATTTAATAGATTCATTGTTAGGCCTAATAAATAGTTTGTAAAATTAATTATCCCTCTGTTTATTGGTCAGCAAAATAATTAATTTGGTCCAACAAATCTTGATGTTTACCATGTTAATTGTAGGTCCTTGAAATCATTCATAGCTCTGGTATTCATTGACTAAATGAATCAGGATGTTCATTGTCTAATTGGGGAATAATGGAGTCATACACCGTGGAAACAGGCCATTTGGCCCGACCTGCCCACACCAACCAACTACATCGTTTCATCTACACTCATCCCATCTGCCTGCATTTGGCCCATATCCCCCTAAACTCATCCTATCCATGTACCTGCCTAAATATTTCTTAAATGTTGCAATAGTATATGCCTCAATTACCAGGTTGCAATGAAATTCCATGTTCACATAAAACTCACAGAGTAAACAGTATACATATAGTTATACAGCAGGGAAACAGACCCTTTGGCCCAACTGGCCCACACCGGCCAACATGCCCCATCTGCACTAGCCCTACCAGCCTGCATGACCCATAACCCTCCAAATCTATCCTATCCATGGACTTGTCCAAATGTCCCTTAAATGTAACGATAGTACCTGCCTCAACTACCTCCTCCGGCATCTCGTTCCATGCACCTACCTCCCTTTGTGTAAAAGAGTTACCTTTCAGTTTCCTATTAAATCTCTCCCCCCCCTCACGTTAAACCTGCATCCTCTCCTTCTTAAATATGACTTACTAATAAATATTCTATTCAATAAATATTAGGGAATTGAAGAATGTTACTGAAAATAATTGGACCAATAAATTATTCTGCCGATCAATAAATAGGTTGATGAATAATATTTTGCCCATAGGTCAGACTAATGACTAATTCCACTGAAGAATACTCATTCCACTGTTTTGCTCATTTGATCTGTTGACAATAGAATCATTCCGATCATCATTCATTAGAACTATTGGTCATTTAAATTATTAGCCAGTGGAATTGGTCATCAGTCACTGCTGATCAGTGCAATCTTTTGTCAGTTTCATTTTTCCTTCATTGATCCATTCACTGGCAGGGTATTCAGTAGTAACACCATTCACATGTGATATATTAGAATTATCCTTAGTGATAAGTAAACATTTAGTATTTTTGATCAAAAGCATCACTCATTTGCCTAACCATGAGGAATAGTAGAATTAGGCCATTCTGCCCATCAAGTCTACTCCGCTGTTCAATCATGGCTGATCTATCTCTCCCTCCTAACCCCATTCTCCTGCCTTCTCCCCATAACATCTGACACCGGGACTAATCAAGAATCTATCTATCTCTGCCTTAAAAATATCCACTGACTTGGCCTCCACAGCTGTCTGTGGCAAAGACTTCCACAGATTCACCACTCTATTTATTGACAGCTAGATTTATTCTTCAGTCAGATCTTTGGTTAGGATAGGCTGGTTTTGTTTCCCCTGAATGGGGAAGGCTGAGTGATACCTAATATTGGTAAACAGAATTATGAGGGGGATAGAGAGGGTACACAGCAAAATGCTTATTTTTTGTTTATGGTAGATGTGGGAGAGACATAGGTTTACAATGAGTGTAAGTAGACATTTAGATGGGATCAGAGGTACAATTTATTCACATGGTTGGAGTCTAGAATATGCTGCCTGAAGATAGACACAAAATGCTGGAGTAACTCAACAGGACAGGCAGGATCTCTGTAGAGAAGGAATGTGTGACGTTTCGGGTTGAGATAAGAAGGGTCCATATTCGGTTTAAACCAGCATTTGCAGTTCCTTCCCCCACATTTCATGCTGCTTGGAGAATTGGTGTAGGCAGAGACTCATGCAGCTTTTACAGGAATGTGAATTGCCAAGAAGACTACAGCCATATGTAGGTAAATGGGATTAGTATGGATAGATGCAACAGGTAGCATGGACATGGTGGGTTGAAGGGCCATTTGCTCTGCAGCATCACTCTATGACAATATCAACTATTGAACTCTCTGATCACTGATATTTGATAAGGAGGGTTGTTAATTGTACTTTCTTCCACATCACATGATAAACCACACTTTTGATAGTCCATCCCAATCTATCCCATCAATAGTCACCTGAGATGCCATGTGGAGTAATGAGGTATCTCTCCCAGTATTCCATAGTTTGGCTAAAGATGCATGCGAGTTGTCTTGCATCCATTGGCACTACAACATCTCTCACCTGTGTTGTCTCTATTGAGGCTGGTTTTGAAGGAGGCCAAAGCCAAATATCTGTATGTCAGTGATTGGCTATTTTTTTTCCCCCACAGTTGCTTCCATCTACATGATGGCTATCATTTCCCAAAATAGATGTCGTTAATTGAAATGGTTTTGTCAAGACTTTGAGATACTGATGTTATCCACCATTTACATTTCATTTTGTGGAAGACTTTGGAATTATGGGGTTTGGAATGGCAGATGTGACCAGAACCTTTAGCCATGTGGCTACGATAAATGTGATGTTGGCCATCTTACACTCAGTGGCACTTCACTGTGCGTTGGTGATCTTTGCTTGGTAGCTGCAGGAACAGAACCGTATTGTACAGCAGAGCATGAAGGAGAGTATTGCAGCCTGATCACTAGTGAGTGGGACCACACATCAATCTAATTATTAATCAGTAGGTCCTATGTATCGGTCAGTAAAATCATTGACATTTCTGATTAAAGATCAGATATCATGATTGAAATGATACTTGTGTAGGAAGAAACTGCGGATGCTGGTTTTACACTGACGATAGACACAAAATGCTGGACTAACTCAGTGGGTCAGGTAGCAGCTCTGGAGAAAAGGAATTAGTGACATTTCAGAAAGGTCTTGACCCGAAACATCACCAATTCCCTTTTTCCATGGAATGATACTTGCTTAGATGAATTAATCTTTGTTTTGATTGTCAATAGAATCATTCAATAATCTGATCTTTAACCAAAAGATTCATTCATTGGTCTGTTAATGTTAAGTTTAGTTATTCGTCAGTCTGATTATTAGTCAAAGGAATCATTCATAATTGGTTAGTGGAGCAATTTGTCTGTTTTATGAGAATTATTGAGCGATCCATTACTTTTGTTCAATTGAATCATTCATTCATTTGATTTTAAGTTAATAGTATTGCTGTTTGGTCCGAGGTTAGCAGAGCCACTCACCTGTCTTATTGTTAATCAGTAGAATCTAATTATTGATCGGTGGGGATTCAATTCCCAGCTCAATTATTAATCTGTTGACTCCGTTGACTCGTACTGATTTGATTATCAGTCTCAATAATAGTCAGGCGATTCACCCCTGGGTGTGATTTTTGGCTAGCAGTGTAATCCTGTGGTCAGGTTGTAGACTAGTTTCACTGTTCATCAGAAAGATTGTTGCTCAGTACATACATTTACTAGTCTGAATACTGGTCACTTTAATCATTGATTGGTCTGATTCTTTCTTTACCTAGTTTTTCATTTGTCTGTGTTCACCAGTAGAATCCTTTGTAAATTTGATCAGTGTCATGCTGAAAAAACTTCCATCCATAATTTGCGAGGCTAATTATATTTAAGTAAAACCATAATTGTTCTGATTATCGGCGTGAATCCATTCTGATGGCTATTCGACATAATTACGCATCGATCTGATTATATATCAGTGGAATAATACTCTGGTCCAATTATTTTCATTCAATTCATTCATTAACCTTTTTATTTGTCATTGATTCATCTTATTAATAATCAGTAGGGTCATTAATTGTAATGTTCATTAGTCAATCCTTGATCAGTTACATCCATCATGATTTGATCATTGGTCAGAATAGTCATTCAACAGTCAAATTATTATTAAGTAGAATGATTAATTATTCTGATTATTAGTCAAACATTCATTCAATTGGTCCGTGATTATTTTATTTAATCAAAGGCTGCAGATTTTGCCGGTTGAACCAGCATTTAATTGCCCATTCCTTATTGCCCTTGAAAAGGTGGTGAGCTACTGTCTAGACACACTGCAGTCCTTGATGTTTGGTTGTACCACAATGTTGTTATACAGATATTTTCCCACAGTAACAGTGAAGAAAGGGCAATATCGTACCAAGTCAGGACTGTTGGATGCACAAGGAATTGCATGTGCTGGAGTCTCAACGGGTTAGGCAGCATCTGTGGAGGACATGGGTAGGCAGCATTTTGGGACCCAGCCCAAAACATCGCCTATCCATGTCCTCCGCAGATGTTGCCAGATCTGCTGAGTTACTAGAGCACTTTTTTTTTCAAGCCATGACTATTGTCTATTGTTCCACAGATCTGATCATTGGGCAGAAGAAATATGTATTGGTATTATTGTTAATTCTTATTATCTTTCATAGTTCAGTTAATTGTCAATAATATTATTCATTTTACAGTGAGTCCTGTTTTGCTGCTGGAAGTAAGATTTTCATTGTTCCGTTTTAGTACATTAGTCAATTAAACACTCTTGAGAGGGAAAAATAAGAGTTGAGAGGGAAAACCAGATCAGCCATGATCAAATGACGGAACAGACTCAATGGGCCGAATGGCCTAATTCTGCTCTTGTGTCTTATGATTCTGTGATCTTGACTCTCGAACATTGTCAGTGGAATCATGCATTACGATGAGCATTACTGAATAGCATCATGGATTCCTGATCTATGGTTCATAGACTCATTAACCAGACTGATTATTGTGCCTTAAAAACATTTGTCAGTCTTTTCATTAGTCAGTGGAATCGCTTGCCAATCTGCTTATTAGAACCGCGCGGTGGCATGATTATTACTGATTCTCGGTTGCATTTGATTTATGCTTAAGAGATCATTGAAGCATTTGCTCATTGCTGAGTATAATGATTCATTTATCTGATTTATTGGTAAGTTGAATCATTGATCGGTCTGAATTTTGGCCTGGAGAACCTCCTTTTTATCTGCTTGTGGGTTAATAAAGTCCTTTCTCATTCGGATTGCTGTCAACAGATGCACTGGTCTGATCTTTAGCTAGCAGAATAGATCCATTATTTATTCTGATTACAAATCGGTGAAATGATTCTACATCTAATTGTTAGTCATGCAATTAGCCCGTCTGAATGCTAGTGTGTGGAATTAGCCGAATGGTGGCTAGTAGAATTGGCCAATGGTTGGAATGTTGGTCAGTGGGATTAGCCAGTGGTCTGAATGCTGTCCAGTGGAATTGACCAGTGGTCCGATTATTGACGAGTGGAATTGGCCTTGGTCAGCCAATGGAAATAGCCCGTGATTTGAATGTTGACCAGTGGAAATAGGCAGTGATCTGAATGTTGGCCAGTAGGATTAGCCAGGGGTTCAAATGATGGCCAATGCAATTTGCCAATGGTCAGAAAGGTGGCCAGTAGAATTAGCCAGTGGCATCAGAAAGCAGTCTCCTGATTGGGCAGGCAAGCAGTGAATTAGTGAAATTATAGTCGGTATATACCGATCAGCCAAAACATTATGACCACCTGCCTAATATGCTATTGGTCCTCCGTGTGCAGCCCCATATGCAGCAGGGTGCGATGCACTGTGTATTGTGACACATTCTTCCCATGACCACCATTAACATTTTCTGTGACTTGTGCCACAGTAGACCTTCTGTCGGTTTGGACCAGACGGGATAGCCTTCATTGCCCTCGTGCATCAATGAGCCTTGGGCGCCCAACACCCTGTCGCCGGTTTGTGGTTTGTCCCTCCTCAGACCACTGTCGGTAGGTACTCACCACTACTGACCGGGAGCACCCCACAAGCATTGCCGTTTCAGAAATGCTCTGACCCAGTCGTCTGGCCATAACAATTTGGCCCTTGTCCAAGTCACTCGGGTCTTTACTCCTGCCCATTTCCCCTGCATCCAACACATCAACTCAAGAACTGACTGTTCACTTGCTGCCTAATGTATCCCACCCTTTGACAGGTGCCATTGCAACAAGATAATCAATGTTATTCACTTTGCCTGTCAGTAGTCATAATGTTTTGGCTCATCGGTATATATTTAATATCTTGGTCTTATTGCATAGTGAATCATTCGACAAATTGTGCATTCATATGTGGAATCAGAAAGTGATCTGGTTACTGAGAAGTAGGATCATTTTTGGATCTGATCATTTTTCAGTTATGTTGTTCGGCAATCTGTTTACTGGCTCCTGATGTCATGTTGATCAACCCATAGTTCAGTAAATTATTTTGCTATGTGCTGGATAGAATTACTCATCATTTTAATTTTAAATCAATGTGTATTGATCTATTGGAAACCGTTTTTTAAAAAAATCAGCGTCACCAATCGTTTTGATTATTGTTCAATAAAATTATTTGTCAGCCTAACAGTGTGATAATTGATCAGTGTGATCTTCAGTTGGATCATGCATTGTTATTTTTATATCGGTCGGCAGACTAACTTATCAGTCTTCTAGATAGACACTAAATGCTAAAGTAACTCAGGCAGCATCTTTGGAGAAAAACAAAAGGTAATGTTTTGGATGGGAACCCTTCTTCAGACTGAAAGGGGAGGTTGGAGGGGGGTGGAGGGTTGGGGAGAAAAAGGAGGCGAGAAAAAGCCAGAACAAATCAGAGCCAGCAACAGATGACCTCAGGAAGGAAGGAGCCAATATTGGCTCATCGTTGGCTGGGGAAGGTGTGATAACAAGAAGTGTGCAAGGATGCTACCAGTGGCACTGGTAGGAAAACTCGGGCAAGGGCTCCTTGAAATTAGAGAAATCAACATTCATCAGTCTGCTACCTGGGGAGTCATTTATCAGCCTACCTAGGTATGATTTCTATGTATTAAGCATTAGCTCCTTGGATGTGAGAGCCAGCGTCTCTACATCACAGCGGTTGGTGCCACTGAGCTTGGCCAGCCAGCTCCACATGTGGAGCTAGATGTGTCCTGGGGCATGCCCACAAATGCTCTACACGAGGGTAAATGAGTCCCTGGCCTGAAGTGCCTTCAGGAAATCAGCTCTCGTATGTATTTTTTAAGCTATTTCGTTTCTGTGTATCACGTTTCATGAAAATAAGATAGGAATTTCACCTGGAGCATTGTGGTCTAATAGTATCGATCAAGATGAAATCAATGAGGCACCAAAGCCGGGGTATGATGCCTCAATGTACTGTCCAGGTTCTTTCCTTACAAATATACTAAAACGTTACGAGCTCTGGAAATTGGCTCATTGCAAATGACAAAGAATAATGCGGCGTTCTAGGTGACAGTAATATATTTGACATGTTGATATCACTTCAAATACAAGCATAAAAGACGTGGATTAGGAGCGGGAATCAGCCGATCGGCCCTTTGTGTTTACTCTACCGTTCAGTAAGATCTCAACTCATCTGTCTGTAATGTGTAGAAAGGAACTGTAGAAACAGAAACAGAAAATAGGTGCAGGAGGAGAGCATTCGGCCCTTCGAGCCAGCATCAAGTCAAGTCAAGTCAAGTCAAATTTATTTGTCACATACACATACTCGATGTGCAGTGAAATGAAAGTGGCAATGCCTGCGGGTTGTGCACAAAAAGAATTACAGTTACAGCATATAAATAAAGTTAATAAGTTACTAAACATAGCACAAAAAGTGTCGACAAAAATTTAGTCTCTGGGGTTATCAAAGTTGACAGTCCTGATGGCCTGTGGGAAGAAGCTCCGTCTCATCCTCTCCGTTTTCACAGCGTGACAGCGGAGGCGTTTGCCTGACCGTAGCATCTGGAACAGTCCGTTACTGGGGTGGCAGGGGTCCCTCATGATCTTGCTTGCTCTGGATCTGCACCTCCTGATGTATAGGTCCTGCAGGGGGACGAGTGTAGTTCCCATGGTGCGTTCTGCCGAACGCACTACTCTCTGCAGGGCCATCCTGTCCTGGGCAGAGCTGTTCCCAAACCAGACTGTAATGTTGCCGGACAGGATGCTCTCTACAGCCCCAGAGTAGAAGCAATGAAGGATCCTCAGCGACACTCTGAATTTCCTCAGTTGTCTAAGGTGGTAAAGGCGCTGCTTAGCCTTACCCACCAGTGCGGCAATGTGCGTTGCCCACGTCAGATCCTCTGCGATGCGGACTCCCAAGTATTTGAAACTGCTCACCCTATCCACAATAGACCCATTTATCTCCAGTGGCGTGTACGTCCTTGGATGTTTAGCCCTTCTGAAGTCCACAATCAGCTCCTTTGTTTTAGTGACATTCAAGAGGAGGCTATTGTCCTGACACCAGAGTGCCAGATCAGCCACCTCCTCCCGGTAGGCCTTCTCATCGTTGTTGGAGATCCGGCCCACCACCACAGTGTCATCAGCAAACTTGATGATGGAGTTTGAGCTGAACCTGGCCCTACAGTCATGTGTGTACAGGGAGTACAGTAGGGGGCTAAGGACGCAGCCCTGGTGGGATCCTATGTTCAGGGTGAGGGAGCTAGATGTGTGCTCCCCCATCCTGACTACTTGGGGCCTGGCAGTGAGAAAGTCCAGGACCCAGGCACACAGAGGGGTGCTAAGCCCCAGTTCCAGCAGCTTCTCAACCAGTCTGCTGGGGACTATTGTGTTGAATGCTGAACTAAAGTCAATGAACAGCATCCTCACATAGCCCCCCTGGCTGTCCAGATGAGAGAGAGCGGTGTGTAGAACCTGGGAGACCGCATCATCCATGGACCTGTTCGGACGGTATGCGAACTGTAGTGGGTCCATGTTGCGAGGAAGGAGGGCGCAGATGTGCTTCTTGACTAGCCTCTCAAAGCATTTCATGACAACCGAGGTGAGGGCCACCGGTCGGTAGTCATTTAAACACGCTGGAGAGGCATTCTTTGGCACCGGTACAATGATGGATCTTTTGAAGCATGCAGGGACCACGGACTTGGCCAAGGAGAGGTTGAATATTGTGGTGAGCACTGGAGCAAGCTGAGTAGCACAAGACTTTAGTACTCGCCCAGATATACCATCTGGGCCTCCAGCTTTCCTCGTGTTCACACGCGTCAGAGCCCACCTCACCTCATGCTCGGACACCGAGAATGTGTGCACATCCCCGGCGGTGGATCCCCCTCCAGCCTCGCTAGCCAGCGCCCCTTCGGTGCTGTTTTTAGACGGCGAGCTGGTGGTGTTACCCGTCTCAAACCGTGCGTAAAAAGAGTTCAGGTCATCAGCTAAGGAGGAGCCGGCACTTCCGGTTGAGGGGGTGCTGGACCTGTAGCTAGTTATAGTCCGTAGCCCCTGCCAAAGACGCCTGGTGTCCTGCTGCTCCATCTGTGACTCCATCTTGTCCCGGTACCTCTTTTTTGCATCCTTCACTGCCCTTCGCAGTCGGTAGGACTCTCCCTTGTAGTCGTCCATGTTGCCGGATGCCAGGCCGGAGTTGTAAGCAGCGGTGCGAGCATTCAAGGCCACGCGAATAGACCTGTCTACCCAGGGTTTTTGGTTAGGGAAGATACTGACCCTTACCGTGGGGATGATGGTATCGGCTATTGTGGCAATGAAGTCCATTCATTTTAATCATGGCTGATCGTCCACAATCAATAACCCGTGCCTGCCTTCTCCCCATATCCCTTGATTCCACTAGCCCCTAGAGCTCTATCTAACTCTCTCTTAAATCCATCCAGTGATTTGGCTTCCACTGCCCTCTGTGGCAGAGAATTCCACAAATTCACAACTCTCTGGGTGAAAAAGTTCCTTCTCACCTCAGTTTTAAATGGAGATGCTGGTTTACATCGAAGTTGGACACAAAATGCTGGAGTCACTCAATGGGACAGGCAGCATCTCTGGAGAGAAGGAATGGGTGACGTTTCGAGTTGAGACACTTCACAAGGTGTGGGAAAGTAGTGGTGTGGAAGGGTTTCAAAGTGAATGTAAGGTGTTAAAATGGTAGATCAAAACAGACGATGATCAAGGAAATATAGAATGGTTGATTGTTGGCTGGAGGGAAGGTGGCAATGAGGCATACAAACAGTAAAATTAATCAGGAGGACAGTGAAACTAGTTGGAGAACTAGGGTGGGGAAGGGATGGAGAGAATGAGGATGCAAGGGTTACTTGAAGTTAGAGAAATCAAATTCATACCGCTGCCCAAGCAAAATATGAGGTGCTCTTCCTCCAATTTGTGTTGGGCCTCACTCTGACACTGGAGAAGGCCCAGGACAGAAAGGTCAGTGTGGGAATGGGAGGTAGAGTTAAAGCTTTTAGCAACCGGGAGATTGCGTAGGCCTAGGCTAACTGAGTGAAAGTGTTCAAAGAAACGATCGCCGAGTCTGTGCTTGGTCTGGCCGATATATAGGTCCACACCTAGAACAGCGGATGCAATAGATGAGGTTGGAGGAGGTGCACGTGAACCTCTGCCTCACCTGAAAAGACTGTCGGAGTCCTTGGACGGAGGTACAGCGACAGGTTGCTTCTCCTGCGGTTGCAGGGGAAAGTACCTGAGGAGGGGGTGGATTGGGTGGAAAGGGATGAGTTCACCAGGGAGTGCGGAGGGAACAGTCTCTGCGGAAAGCGGAAAGGGGTGGAGATGGGAAGATGTGGCTAGTGGCGGGATCCCATTGGAAGTGGCGAAAATGTCTGAGGATCATGTGCTGTATGCGATGGCTGATGGGGTGAAAGGTGAGGACTAAGGGGGGGACGGACTCTGTCCCTGTTGTGACTGGGGAGAGGGGGAGCAAGAGCAGAGCTGCGGGATATTGAGGCGAGGCCCTCATCTATGATGGAAGAGGGGAACCCGGGATCACTCTCCCGATTGCTAAGCACTAACTTTCCCCTCCCATTCCCATGAGGACCGAAGACACAAAAAGCTGGAATAAGTCAGCGGGTCAGGCAGCTTCTCTGGAGAAAAGGAATAGGTGATGTTTCGGGTCGAGACCCTTCTTTAGACTGAGAGTCAGGACCTCCCTGATGAGTGCGACCATTCAGTTGCCTGATAGCAGCTGGGAAGAAACTGTCCCTAAATCTGGCAACAAAGGACTGATTATATTCAGGAATGATCTCTTCCAGCTTAATTTTGATGGTACTAATTTATCATCAAATCTTGTCCCAAAATCATTAAGTGTTCTCAGTTAGTAGTGTACGGCAGACTAGATATTTGACCTGAGAGGGCATCACGGACATAACCAATGTAGTTCTCCCTGGATGTGCAGACAGGCATGTTATTTATGGATTCACTTGCTCCGTTTTCTTTATCTATCCCTGAGACACAGAGCCCAAATACAATGTACTATCTCCCTTATTATATAATACAATACAATACAATACAATATATCTTTATTGTCATTGTACAGGGGTCCAACGAGATTGGGAATGCGCCTCCCATACGATGCAATAAACGAATTAGCTAATCAGTATTAATTTATACAACCCAGTGAAACAAAATTAGAAACAGCTTTAAAACAGTATAAACTTCAAGTAGATCCTCCTTTACAGATTGGATTCTATAACAGGGACCAGGGAGTAATCCATGGATCTGTCCTACACAAACTATCTCCAATCTGAATATCACAGACAGTTAAAAAGATGGTGCTCAGTTTTGATGAATATTTTAATATTTGCAGTTCTCTGTACACACCCTGCCTGCTCTCCCCCCATGAAAGGAGATGATTAATATGAACAGACCACAGAGTGGATGAGCTTCACCTTGCCTTGCAGTAGTGAAACATGCCTAGACACGGGTTTGATGCACCCAGGAGTTGTTTGTTGTGTGACACAAAATGCTGGAGTAACTCAGTGGGACCCCAGTTACTCCAGCATTTTGTGTACATCTTCAGTGTAAACCAGCATTTGTTTTCCTTCAACTTCATCCCCTTTGTCGGATTTTCACACTTTACATTTCCTTATCACCGTGTCTCCCTCTCCCCTGACTCTCAGGCTGAAGAAGGGTCTCGACCCAAAACGCCACACATTCCTTCTATCCAGAGATGCTGCCTGTCCCGCTGAGTTACTCTCGCATTTTGTAAACTAGCATCTGCAGTTCCTTCCCACACGTTGTTTGTTGTGTACTGTCTGGTACAATACTGGAATAGGTGCTGGCCTTTTCTTTGTGAGAGCCACTTCAGCCTCTTTGTGTTGCTATATTTAACAAAGCTCACCTCCCTCTTCCATCTTTGAAGATCGATTGTACTGCCCCAGTCATTAAGTCACTGAGTGAAGGAGAGAGATCATTGAAACGGGCTCTTTGTGCTAACTATCAACCACCTGTTTACACTAATGTCCATTGATCCCTTTTATAAATTCTCCCACATTTCCACCGACCACCCCCTCCTCATCCCCCCCCCCCCCCCCCCCCCACCGCCAATCCTACCCACTTGGATTCTACACACTATGGTCAATTTACAGTGGCCAATTAATCAACCAGCCCATGTGCCCAGAGGATGCGGCAGGAAGTCATAGCGCTCGGAGGATACCCATGTGTTTCGGGAGAACGTGCAAACCCCACACTGACAGCACTGGAGGTCAGGATTGAACCCGGGCCTCTGGTGTCATGGGGCATCAGCTCTCCTAGTTGCACCACTGTGCTGTCTCGTTGACTACCAGTGACAGTAATAAGCAATTGCATGTGCTAGTTTACAAAAATGACATCAAGTACTGGAGTAACTCAAAGAAAGACACAAAAAGCTGGAGTAACTCAGCAGGACAGGCAGCATCTCTGGAGAGAAGGTGACATTTCGGGTCAAGACCCTTCAGTAACTCGGCAGGTCAAGCAGCATCCCTGGAGAACATGGAAAGGAGACGTTTGGGCTCGTGACCCATCCTCAGACTCATGAGGAAGGGGGTGACCTGAGACAGGAAGGATCCCGGCCCAAACTGGCATCTATCTGTGTTTTCCAGGGACGCTGCCTGGCCTGCTGAGTTACTTCAGCACTTTGTGTCTTTTCTTTAATTACCAATGGGTATTACGCAGCTGGGAAGGGAAGGGTGATAGAAGTGGACGGAGAAAGGGTTGGATTTTAAGACGCTGTGAGCAAGTTTGCAGCTTGTAAAAACTGCGGTTGATTTTGTGAAGCTTTGGTTTGTGTCAGACAGTAGCCTCTCTTATCAGCTGCAGGTTCAAGCGAGTCTCCCTGCACCTCATTACAATGGAAATGATGTGTCCATCAACACCTATCGTCCCTGTGTGTCCATATGGTTGCCAGCTGATAGGGAACTGGGATTATCCTGTTAAGGGGACAGATAATGGCTCTTTATTGTCTTGGCAGAGTGGAGCCTCCTAATCAGACCACAGCACATTTATTTTTTGCGAGAGGGCTTCGGCAGAAAGCCGCCTGGTTGGCAGCCTTATCAAAGGCTGAGGCTTGCCTCAAACCCGCTGATAGGCTGTCCACTCCCAATCAGCAGCTCCAGCTTCTGGCTCCTTCTCTTCTTCTTTGTCGTGCCTCTGGCTTCTTACAGGTTACAGATAGGCAGAGGGAGAATTAATCACAGGGGATTGTGCTTGGTAGACAGGCTTTCTCCTGCAGTCATCCCGAGGATTTTTTAAATGACCTGGAGTTGAAGCTCCCTCTCCGCTCCCTTTTCACACGGCCCTATAATTTCATATAAGTGTCAATGCATTACTTTCCTCCCATCCTCCCGTTCCCTTCGCCCTTTTGATGGATTTATGGCCCTCCCTGATACACTCGCCACTAGTCCCTTCAAAGGCTGAATGTGCAGGGTGGCAGGGTGATGCAGCAGAAACGTTGCTGCCTTACAGCGCCAGAGACTCGGGTTCGATCCTGACGATGGGTGCTGTCTGTACGGGGTTTGTACGTTCTCCCCGTGACCTGCGTGGGTTTTCTCCGGGTGCTCTGGTTTCCTGCCATACTCCAAAAACGTACAGGTTTGTAGGTTAATTGGCTTCAGTAAAATTGTAAATTGTCCCTAGTGTGTAGGATGGTGTGATTGTGTGGGGATTGCTGGTCAGCGCAGATTCGGGGGTCGAATGGCCTGTTTCCCTACTGTGTCTCTCAAATAAACTAAACGGCAGATGCTGGTTTACACCAAAGTTAGACACAAAGTGCCAGAGTAACTCAGTGGGTCAGGCAATGTCTCTGGAGGAAAGGTTAGGTGACGTTTTGGATCGAGACCCATCTTCAAAAGCTGCTCCCTCTCACTGCCGTTACGACCTCAAGAGATTCTGACGCGGTCACAGGCAATAAAGGTCATTTTTTAATGACTATTGAAAATCAAAGCAAAATTGCTGATGTTGGAAATCTAAAACAAAAACAGAAAATGCTGGAAACACCCAGCAGGCCAGGAGTCAAAGGTGTTTAATTGTCATACGTACCGACAACGGAACATTAAAATTCTTGCTGCAGCTTAACAAGCCAGTAACTGCAATAATACACAGGTCAATATAATAATTAAAAATACACTGAGTTAATAAGCGAAATACTAGGTAACAATAAGAGTGCAAAAAAACGAAGTCTATAGTGGAACCAAAGCCATAGTCCAAAGATTGTTGTTGCTGTGGTTAGTGTTCAAGAGCCTGATGGTTGCTGAGAAGGAGATGGCGGGGTGACACAGTAGTAGAGTTGCTGCCTTACAGAGACACGGGTCTGATCCTGACTGTGGGTGCTGTCTGCACACAGTTTGCACGTTCTCCCTCTGACCGGGTGCTTCAGATTCCACCCACACTCCAAAAAGGTACGGGTTTTATAAGTTAATTGGGTTCTGTAAATTGTCCCTAGCGTGTGGATAGAACTAGAGTATGAGTGTCTGTTTGGTTGACATGTGCTGAAGGGCCTGTTTCCACGCTGTATATCTGAACTAAACTAAAGCTGTCCTTAAATCTGGCGGTCACGGTTTTCAGGCTACTGTGCTTTCTTCGCGATGGTCGAAGTGGAATGCCAGCATCACCAGGATGCATCTGTGGGAAGAGAGACGGTGTCAACGTTTCAAGTTGGAGACCCTTCGTCCAAACTGAAAAAGAGACTAATGAAGTTTGTGAAGCGACCCTTCTTAAATAAAGGAACATCATTGACTAACCTCCAGTCTTCTGGTACCGCACCTGTGGCTAACAAAGATGCAGAAATCTCTGACAGGGCCCAGCAATCTCCTTCCTTATGGGTTAGATCTTTTCCTCGGGATTTGTTTGTATGTTCTAAGACATCGAGCATATTCTTAATAGTCCACATCTCTGCCTCTTATAATTTTATGAACTTCTATCAGATCTCTTATCACCCTCCGATGCTCCAGAGAAAGTAATCCAGGTTTGTCCAACCTCACCTTTCAGCTTGTGCTCCTTAATAGAATCAGGTTTCATTTATTCTTTAGACTTTGGAGACACAGCGTGGAAGCATCAAGTCTACGCCGACTACCCAATGTCCCCCTCCCCAATAAACCAGCACTATCCTACACACTAGGGACAATTTACAAATTTTCACCAGAGCCAATTAATCTACAAGCCTGTACATCTTTGGGAATTTGGAGGAAACTGGAGCACCTGGAGAAAAGCCATGCGTTCACCGGGAAAACGTACAAACACCTTTCAGATAGTACCCGTAGTCAGGATCGAACCCGGGTGTCTGGCGCTGTAGGTCAGCAACTCTACCGCTGTGCCACAGTGCTGCCCTGGACTCTCTCCTCCCACAGGCACTGGCTGCAACTGGGATTACTGGGCACCAACAGCTCCCAGTACCCCACTGTGGGGAGGGGGGGGGGGGGCATCAGCAATACAGGACAGTAAGTGGTATCCACAGGGAGAAGCAGAGAGAGGTGGATGGAGGAATCTGTCTGTTCTTTCTGCCTCGACGATGACTCCCAACTCCCCCTCACTCCTTCCTCCTCCTGCCCTCTGGGAGACGGGGCTGTGCGGGAGGTGGCAGTTAGTTGCGTGGTGGGGAGTGTTTGAGATGTCAGTGGAGCACTCACTCGAACCTGTCGAGGAATGCACCCTCCGCCTTCGCTCAAGACTCTTCCAGATGCCACTTAATTTCCAGTGACTTGCTTAATTATGGTAATTGAGGATTAATTACCATTAATTATTCACACATACGCTCATCACAAGTCAGAGAATGAAGCCTTATGAGAACTGCCGGAGAGGCAAACATTAGCTTGCAAGCATCTGGTGTGTTCCTTCATTCTCCTTGACAGACACAATTGCCCTGGTCTGTCTCAATCTCTCCTCTACTCTCACATTCCAGGCAACCTGCACTCCGCTCTGTAGTTTAGTCAGAAACTCCCGATCACAGGCCTTCAGTGGGCAATGCATCACCACCACCGTACGAGGGGCCTCCCGTGGACAACATAAAACAATGCTAGCACGTCTGGACACACAAGGAACTGCAGGTGCTGGAATGCTGAGCAAAAACACTAATGCTGGAGGAACTGAAGAAGGCTCCCGAGTGTTGTCCGTCCATTCCCTCCGATGCTGCCTGACCCGTCGAATTCCTCCAGCACTTTGTGTTTTGCTGAAGGCATGTTTTCCTGGTTGTCTGATTCAGATCTTCCCAGACTAAAGGGATATTGGTATTGGTGATAGGCACAAAATGCTGGAGTAACTCAGCAGGTCAGGCAGAAAAGGAAAAGGTGGTGTTTTGGAGCGAGACCCTTCTCCTTTCTGCCTGAAGAAGGGTCTCAACCTGAAAAGTCACCTATTCCTTTTCTGCAGAGATGCTGCCTGACCCGCTGAGTTACTCCAGCATTTTGTCTATCTCCGGTGTTAACCAGCATCTGCAGTTCCTTCTTACACATGTTGGTATTGGTGTTAACTGATTACTGCCATCTGTACTAAGATATAATAAATTGTTTTGTGTGCTACCCAGGCAAATCATTCCACACATGAGCACAACTGGTGGTACAAAAGAGAGAATAAAGAGAATGCAAAATAAAGTGTTACAGCTACAGAGAACACACAGATTTTTTTTTTTTTAAAGTACATAGGCTGCAACAAGGTAGATTGGAAGATTGTGAATTCACCCTCAGCATACAATAGATCTGAAGAAGGGTCTCGACCCGAAACGTCACCCATTCCTTCTCTCCAGAGATGCTGCCTGAGCCGCTGAGTTACTCCAGCATTTTGTGTCTAACTCAGTATATGAGAGGTCCATTCAGGATAGACACAAAATGCTGGAGTAAGTGGGTCAGGCAGCATCTCTGGAGATAAGGATAAAGATGGGTGACATTTCAGATCGGTGACCCTTCCTGACCGCAGTGCACTTGGGCAGTCTTACTTTCAAGTTAAGACCTATTAACAGTTAAAATTGAAGCATACCCTCTGTTAATAACACTATGTTATGTTCTCCCCTTCCCCTTCCCTTGGCCTGAGATACCAGAGTTTTCAGCTCTTCCCGTCTCCTGTTTGGAGTCTGTGTCAACTTTTTGATACCATTTTAATACTTTACAAAGTCATAGTTTGGAATTATATTCCAGGGGTCAAATGCAATTCCCGGAGATACAAGGGGGTTTCACTTCAATGGGTTTTCAAGTGGAAAGACAGTATCAATAGAATAACATGTTCACAATGAGGTTACATTTTGGGGAGGGAGGAATATACAAATATTTTGCATCTGTAACTCATATGTTAAAACAAACTAACCCCACATTGGCACAGTGGCACAACTGTGAGTTCACATTCAGCAGCGCCAGAGGCCCTGATTCGGTACTGTGCCATCGGTGCCATCTGTGTGGAGTTTGTACGTTATACCACGTATCCGTATCCTCCGGCTGCTGCAAATTCGTCCCTCATCCCAAAGACGTGCGCATTGTAGATTAATTGACCTCTGTAAATTGCCGCAAGAGTATAGGGAGCGGATGAAAGTGGAATAACATAGAACTAGTGCGGGCGGGTGATTTATGGTCAGCATGGACTTGGTGGGCCAAAGGGCCTGTTTCCGTGTTGTGTATTTCAACTAATTAGCATGAAACGCCAAGAGGAAAAGAAAATCTTCACATACATGGTGACTTCCCAATTGTAGCCTCTCTCTTGCTTCTCAACTGATGGGGACTCTGTTCCTAGGAGCGCAGGTGTATGAGGGGTGATCTTACAGAGGTGTATAAAATAATGAGAGGAACAAATTGGGTAGATGCCCAGAGTCTCTTAACCAGAGTAGCGAAATTGAGAACAAGAGACATAGGTTTAAGATGAAAGGGAAAAGATTTAATAGGAATCTGAGGGCTAACTTTTTAGCACAAAGGGTGGTGGGTGGATGGAACGAGCTCACGGAGGAGGTAGTTGAAGCTTGGACTATTGCAACTTTTAAAAAACAATTAGACAGGTACGTGGATAGAACAGGTTTAGAGGAATATGGGCCAAATTCAGGCAGGTGGGACTAGTGTATATGGGTCACGTTAGTCGGTGTGGCCGAAGGGCTTAATTCCACACTGTATTCTACTAGACACTATGACTCTATACTCAGTTTTTAACTCAACAGCTTCCGGCTATTAACATTTCAAATGCCTTTTGTATCGACCTAGGCATACAGAGTCTATAGTTCTGACTACCTTGTGAATATTGCAAACTTGGAGATGATCAAAGTTACAGGAGGGTCAAAGAAAGAGTGCTATGATTAAACTTCAACAAATACATTTTTCTCCTTCCCACTCTCACTCATTCCCTTCCTCTCCCGGACTCTTTCACACCATTTGCAAAGCCTCTGGTTGTCTCGCAGACTGCTGTGTTATTGGTCATTTTGGGTACATATAGTTTACAAACTCCCTTTACTACAGAACAACTCAATCCCATTGTACAGTTAGCTATTTCTTCCTCAGAGTTGATTAGAAGGACCATGCCATAAATTCATCACCTCCCAGCAGAGTAGTGCTGTTTTCAGGAGATTGACAGGTTCCTGATTAGTAAGGGAATCAAAGGTTGCAGCGAGAAGGCAGCAGAATGGGGTTGAGAAGGAAAGATTGATCATACATGATTGAATGGTGGAGTAGACTCCATGGGCCGAATGGCTCCTATGATTTATGAAAGTGTAAGAAAATAACTGCAGATGCTGGTACAAATCTATGGTATTTATTCACAAAATGCTGGAGTAACTCGGCAGGTCAGGCAGCATCTCAGGAGAGAAGGAATGGGTGACGTTTCGGGTCGAGACCCTTCTTCAGACTGAAGAAGGGTCTCGACCCGAAACGTCACCCATTCCTTCTCTCCTGAGATGCTGCCTGACCTGCTGAGTTACTCCAGCATTTTGTGAATAAATACCAATGATTTATGAACGTGACTCCAGACCCTTCAGTCCTGATTACATCCTCATGAATCTTCTCCACACCGACTCCAGAGATTCTCCAGACATACTGCCTGACCTGCTGAGTTACTCCAGCACGTTGCGTCTTTTTTTTGTAAACCAGCATCTGCAGTTTGCAAAGTTAAAATCCACACTGTTGTTGTCCTGCCCCTGCTTCAAAATAGCCCAAAGCACATTGTCACCAAGGGATTATTTCATGTTCATGTTATTGAACCAGAATTCGGCCATTCGGCCCATCAAGTCTATTCCACCACCAGTCATGGCTGATCTATCTTTCTCTCTCAACTCCATCCTCCTGCCTTCTCCACATAACCCCTGACACATAACCCCTGGATAGAATCGGCTTGTATTCGCTGGAATTTAGAAGATTGAGGGGGGATCTTATAGAAACTTACAAAATTCTTAAGGGGTTGGACAGGCTAGATGCAGGAAGATTGTTCCCGATGTTGGGGAAGTCCAGAACAAGGGGTCACAGTTTAAGGATAAGGGGGAAGTCTTTTAGGACCGAGATGAGAACGTTTTTTTTCAAACAGAGAGTGGTGAATCTGTGGAATTCTCTACCACAGAAGGTAGTTGAGGCCAGTTCATTGGCTATATTTAAGAGGGAGTTAGATGTGGCCCTTGTGGCTAAAGGGATCAGGGGGTATGGAGAGAAGGCAGGTATGGGATACTGAGTTGGATGATCAGCCATGATCATATTGAATGGCGGTGCAGGCTCGAAGGGCCGAATGGCCTACTCCTGCACCTATTTTCTATGTTTCTATGTTTCTATGGCACCTGTACTAATCAAAAATTGGTCAATCTCCACCTTAAAAATATCCATTGACTTGGCCTCCCCAGCCGTCTGTGCCAATGAATTCCACAGATTCACCACCCTCTGACTGAAGAACGTTCTGTTCATAGCTGATCCATCAGCAAATTCAGTGGGCTGAACAGGGAGACCATGTTCTCCCGAGATGCTGCCTGTCCCACTGAGTTACCCCAGCAGGTTGTGTCATTTTATTTTGAGATAACCCAACATTAAGAGACGGCTGTTGGAGGAGTGGAGAGTGTGTGAAGGGAGGAGAACGTGGACTCGGGCTTTGACCGTGCGATCAGAGGGAGGAGAACGTGGCCTTTGACCAGTTGTCCACCGGAGGGGGTCGGTGAGAGGAGAGAGTGAAAGGCTGGGAGAGTCTGTCACGCAGTGTTGGAGCAAAATGGCATTCAGAACGACAGTGATGGAGCTGGTGAGTGCACTTAAATCACGGCACCCGCCATACCACAACTTCAGACCCTTCACCATTCATCTCACGAGCATCAGTGCCAGCCCACCAGGCAATGAATCTTGCTGAAGGGGGCACAATATTTCATCCAACTCAGTCGCTGAGTTGGTGGGTGAGGGGGAGCCCTGGCCTCTCAGACCCACCGGGGAGAGGGGTAGCTTTTATCTGAGCAATAACAGATTGCTTGGTGCAGAAATCTCTCCTCAACACACGCAGGAGTTCAGCTTTTAATGTCATCAGATTAGTGGTTCTTGCAGTTGGGAGGTTGCTGGATATATGTCATGAAGACGTTGTCATTGACTGGGTGGGAGTGCGCCACAAGCAGTGTGTCATATCCATCCCGTCTCGCCGCTATGATGACAGGCAAGTCGTGATCTCCATCAATGGGCCCACCGCAGAGCCAACTCCAGCGCACGCCAATGTGGAGTGAGGCCCCAGGCCTCTGCACCATCTCCCTCACTGCAACACGGCATCTCCTCTCCTGCAATATTCCCACTGGGGTGCTGCTCACCAGCACGACCAGTGGGGGAATGGTCCAAACTCCACCACTGCCTCTCCAGAATCAGCGTTACAGTCTGAAGAAGGGTCTTGATACGAAACATCACCTGTTCCTCTTTGCCAGAGATGCGCTCTGACCCGCTGAGTTACTCCAGCATTGTGTGTCTACCAGAGTTTAGAAGTTGGAGGAACTGCACCTCATACTTCGCTTGGGCAGCTTACAACCCACCGGCATGGATATTGATTTCTCTCACTTCAAGTAACCCTTGCATTCCCTCTCTCTCCATCCCTCCCTCACCCGAGTCCTCTTGCTAATTTCACCATTTATATTCCTTTGTTACCACCTCGTCCCCAGCCAATAATGGACTATTGCGGGCTCCACCTTTCCTGAGTATTCTATGTAGGCTCTACTTTGTTCTGTACCTTCTTCTCAAACATCTAGTTTCCCTCTCCCTAGCTCACAGTCTGATGAAGGGTCTCAACCCGAAACGTGACCTATTCATTTTTCCAGAGATGCTGCATGACCTGCTGAGTTACTCCAGTATTTTGTGTCTATCTTCTAGAAGTTGGGAGGTCACGTTGCAGCTATGTAAGACATTGGTGAGGCTCATTTGGAGTATTGTGTTCAGTTCTGGGCACCATGTTATAGTAAAGATGTTGTCTAGCTGGAAAGGGAGCGGAAAAGATTTACAAGGATGTTGCCAGGACTCGAACGCCTAAGCTATAGGGAGAGGTTGAGCAGGCTAGGACTCTGTTCCTTGGAGTGCAGGAGGATGAGGGGTGTTCTTATAAAGGTATACAAAATTGCAGGAGGAATAGATCGGACAGACGCACAGAGTCTCTTGCCCAGAGTAGGGGAATCGAGAACCAGATGACATAGGTTTAATGGTAGGGGGGGAAAGATTTAATAGGAACCTGACTTGTAACTTTTTCACACAAAGTGTGGTGGGTGTATGGAGCAAGCAGCCAGAGGAGGTAGTTGCCGCAGGTACTATTGCAATGTTTAAGAAACATTTGGACAGGTACTTCTTCCCAACTTCTACACCTAGTGGCTGGAGTGTGAGGGATTGGGTGTCATGAGTTGAAATCTTCTGGGAAATGTTAGACAAAGCTGGCATGCCTAAGATTGGGACAAAGTTTGACATTCACATTTCAGAAAGGAGTTGTGCAAATTTGTGAGTAGTTTTAAATAGTTGCTGACTCTGAAATAATATTCACATTGATTGGTTATGATAAAAATTGAACATTTTTAACCTGTTAACCTGTTAAAAATGTAACCTGTTAAAAAGCCTAATTAGAATCCAAGGCATGCGTGAAAACAATGTTATCAAATATTTGGTTGACGTTCAGCTCTTTATTTTTTGTTCTTAAGAGCTGAGAGATTTTATTCCCTCTGATTTGCAGTTTCTTTGATCTTACATATTGTCAGTTTTACTCCTGTCTGCAGCTTCATGCCTTACTTCAAAGCTACCTAATTAGCAGTGAACTGCTCTGAGATGTCCTGTGGTGGTGAAATCTTCTGCCTGGTGCATTCCATTAATTGCATAAAGTTTCCCCCATCCCCCCTCCCCCCCTATGTTTCATATCCTTTCTCTCTCCGTGCTTTGGCTAAATCCAGTGCAGCCGCAGAGATGCTGCATGACCTGCCGACTTACTCCAGCACTTGGTGTTGTTTTGTGTATTAACCGGCATCTTCAGTTCTTTGTTTCTCCTCCCTTAATGTGAGAGAGAGAGAGAGAGAGAGAGGGAGAGATTGTCCTATGTCCCAAGGAGCACCTCAGAATACAGACAGGTGCTCCTCAGCTTCCGATGGGGTTCCGTTCAGAGAAACCCATCGGAAACCAAAAGTATTGTAAGTCGAAATGCATTGAAAACGCGCGATCACGTGTCCGGAAGCAGGCAGTGGCTCACTATGGGTCCTTACCATTTGCACCATCGCAAAGGCGAATGATCGCAAGTCGAACCATCGTAACCTGGGGAGTACCTGTATGTGAACAATATAATAAACGCACACGCATATATATCTATGTCGTTCAGAGCTTATTTGTAGGTTGTAGTGTTTAATAGCCTGATGCCTGTCGGGGAGAAGCTGTCCCTGTGCCTGGATGTTACAGTTTTCAAGCTCCTATATCTTCTTCCCGATGGCAGGAATGAAATAAGTGCGTGGCCAGGGTGGTGTGGGTCTCTGATGATGATGGCTGCCTCTTTAAGGCAGTGACTCCTGTAACTTCTTGACCTTGGGGAGGTCAGGTGGATTGGGCAGTGTTCACTATTTGTTGTCTACTTCCTCGCTTCTGGGTGTTCAGGTTGCAGAGCCAGGCCGTGACATAACCATTCTGTAGCTGTAAAGGTTCACGAGGGTACTCTCTGACACACCGAATGTTTGAATAATTAGCGGGGTAGAGTCTTACAGCTAGGTCGGGGTACAAATATTAATTCGGAGGGAAAACGAACAATCGCTCGTGTGGAAAAACACAAAGTGCTGGAGTAACTCAATGGGTCAGGCAGCATCCCTGGAGGACATGGGTAGGTGAAATCTGAAGAAGGGTCTTGACCCGAAACATCACCCCTTCCTTTTCCCCGTGGGTAGATGAAGTTTTGGGTAGGGGCCCTTTTTCAGACTGATTGCATCGGTGGGAAGAAAGACAGCTAGAAGAGTGGAAGGGCAGGACAAAGTATGTGAGACTTTCTACAATCGTTTGAGTGCCTTTTTATTGAGCTCCCTGACATCCATTATTTTAAAATAAAGGCATTTTTCTCTCTGTTACACAGCTAACAGCAGGTTCCCATGGTGTGTTTGGTGCCAGCATTATCTGTTGGTATCATGCCCTGATGGTTAAAAGCTGCACAGATCCACTCAATTCCCCTCGGATCCCATTATATTCCATAAATGTCAAGCCTCATTTAGATCTGTGAGTTTTGTTCACTTAATTATGCACAGTAGTGAACAGAAAAGTAGGATTTTTTTTAACTTGTGTTTTTAGATTTGTCCTTTGGTAAAAGCATCAAGACATAGATGCACAACATCAAAGAAATAATTCTGTCCAGGAAGAGAAAGCAATAATTTAATTCTGTTGCTGCTCTCCAGAGTCATTTTGTCTTTATTTGCGAGTTAATTATGGGTTGTTTATCCCTGCTCTCTCATACCTCCTCCCTGATGCAAGACAGGCTGTGGTTTGCAATGGTGCCATTCACTTGAGTTCCTTCCAGTGAGACTTTAATTGAACTTGGATGCGAAAGCTAAAGTACATGAAATGCGTACTAAATAGGACCAGGGTCTTCACAGAGTGCTCCCAGACAACGGAGTCAAGACCTGAAGATCTCAGTGACACCTTCCTCTCCTGCTGGGCTGGAGGACTGTCGTCGTGGTGGGCAGAGGCACAAGCAGGAATACAGACTAACAATAGACAATAGACAATAGGTGCAGGAGGAGGCCATTTGGCCCTTTGAGCCAGCACCGCCATTCAATGTGATCATGGCTGATCATTCTCAATCAGTACCCCGTTCCCGCCTTCTCCCCATACCCCCTGACTCCGCTATCCTTAAGAGCTCTATCTAGCTCTCTCTTGAATGCATTCAGAGAATTGGCCTCCACTGCCTTCTGAGGCAGAGAATTCCACAGATTCACAACTCTCTGACTGAAAAGGTTTTTCCTCATCTCCGTTCTAAATGGCCTACCCTTTATTCTTAAACTGTGGCCCCTTGTTCTGGACTCCGCCAACATTGAGAACATGTTTCCTGCCTCTAACACTTCCAACTTCTTAATAATCTTATACGTTTCGATAAGATCTCCTCTCATCCTTCTAAATAACGTTGGGATCAAGGACAGATGCAGTCTTAATGATGGCACACCAGGCAAATCACAGGGCGCGCGGTGGTGCAGCGGTAGAGTTGCTGCCTTACAGCGCCAGAGACCCAGGTTGGATCTTGACTGTGGGTGCTGTCTGTACGGAGCTTGTATGTTCTCCCTGTGACCACCTAGGTTTTCTCTGGGTGCTCCGGTTTCCTCCCACACTCTAAAGATGTGCAGGTTTGTAGGTTAATTGGCTCATGCAAAATTGTGCCTAGTGTGGAGGACTCGGTGAGCCGAAGGGCCTGTTTCCACGTTGTATCTCTAAACTAAACTAAACTAAGCTAAACTAAACTAAAGTAAACTGTCTGCTCCTGGTGGTCCAGTGGTCTGTCTTCATGGTGGGCAGAGATGCAAGCCAGAATACGGACTGAAGTTGGGATCAAGGAAAGATACAGTCTTAATGATGGCAAATGGGAAGTATATGTTGGTAAAACGGTTTGCTAGAATGTTTTGTTTAGTTTAGTTTGGAGATGCAGCATGGAAACAGGCCCTTCGGCCCACCAAGTCCATGCCGAACAGCAATCCCCATACACTAGCACTATCCTACGTGCATTAGGGACAATTTACAATTTTACCAAGCCAATTAGCCTACAAACCTGTACGTCTTTGGAGTATGGGAGGAAACCAGAGCACCCGGAGAAAACCCGCGCACGTCGCAGGGAGAACGTACAAACTCCGTACAGACAGCATCCGTAGTCAGGATCGAGGTCTCTGGCGCTGTAAGGCAGCAACTCTACCGCTGAGCCACTGTTTCGCCCAACGCCCAATGCCAGCCACCCATATATGGCAGATGGACACAAAAAGCTGGAGTAACAGCGGGCAGTGGGTAACAGGCAGCATCTCTGGAGAAAAGGAACTGGTGACGTTTTGGGTTGAGAGGCTTCTTCAGATTTGTATGCGGCCTGACCTGCTGAGTTACTCCAGGTTTTTGTGTGTACCTTGTGTGTACCATCTGCAGTTATTCTCTTCTCCACCTCCCACCCACACCACCCCCCCCCCTCCCCCCTCTCATATATGCTGTTAACCATGGGAGTAAAAGTCCTTGTGAATCATGAAAATGGTCAAAATTACCAAAATATTTTTTTTTATCCCAGGGCGAAAATGTCAAATAGTAGAGAGGATAGCTTTAAGAGGCGAGGGGGGATAGTTTAAAGGAAAGTGGTTGGTGCCTCGTATGCGCTGACAGGGTTGGTGGTGGAGGCAGGTACGATAGCGATGTTTAAGAGGCATTTGGACAGGCAGGAAATAGAAGAATACCTTACTATGTGCAGGGAGATGTACAGCTTAATCTGGCATCAGGGTTAACACAGGTTTCGTGGCCTGAAGGGTCTGCTCTCGTGCTGTACTGTTCTACGTTCCATCTTTAAAAAAAGAAGTAGGGTTACATCCAGAGTAAACTGTGGGCTAAAACACAGTGCTTGGAAAGATTATGTGGCAAAGGTATTGAGGGTAGACATGACTTACACCTCCAGGCCTGACATGAGAGAGCAGCTGCAACATTCCTGCAGCACGTCACATCTCTCAGCTATGCATCTTGCAAACCTTGTTGGTATTGATTTATTATTGCCGTGTGTACCGAGATACTGTGAAACACTTTTTTTCCCGTGCTATCCAGGTAAATCATGCCATAAAGGGCACCTCGGGTAATGTGAAAGAGAAAGTAAATAGATTGCAGGACATAGTGCTACAGAGAAAGTGCAAATAACAATTTTGTGCAAGGGCTGTGATGAGATAAATCTGAAGATTGGGGATTCATCCATGGCATATCAGAGGTCAGTTCAAGAGTCTGATACCATTGGGGGGAAAAGCTGCTCTTGAAACTGGTAGAAAGTTCGGCATGTTCCCATGAGCCCTTCTTCTGAAACCATTTTATCAGGATACATCACAGCAGGGTTTGGGAACAGCTCCATCCCAAGACTGCAAGAAATTGCAGGGTTGTGGATGTAGCCCAGACCATCAGACAAGCCAACCTCCCTTCCATTGACTCCATCTACACATCATGCTGCCTCAGCGTAATCAAGGACGAGTTTCCTCCCACACTCCAAAGGTGTGGAGGATTTTGTGTTGCCTATCCTCCCCAATTGCGATCTCTGGGTCAGGAAGTTAAGGATCCAGTTGCAGAGGGAGATGCTGAGTCCTAGGTCCAAGATTTGGAGACAGGTTTGGTTGGACTTATGTATTGAAGAGGTGCTACGGTCAATGAAGGGGAGTCTGACATTGGTGTCCTTATTATCCAAATATTCCAGGGGTGACTGAGGCCAGGGTGATTGTGTATACCGTGGACCTGTTGTAGTGGTTGATGAATTGCGGTGGATCAAGGCTGACTGGGAGGCTGGGGGGATGTGCTTCGTGATCAGCCTCTCACACGAGACGTGCAAATACCTTGCTCCTGAGCTTGACGGTGTGACCCACCAATGATGTCGGCTGACACAAACACATCGACAAGGTTCATGGAAAGTCTCTTCCGCAAAGGGCTTTGCAAAAAGACCTATTTTTCTCCTCCCTTAAATGGGTGACACTTTTTTTAAACCATGACCCCTGGTTTCAGGTGCACCCGCATAAAGAAACAAAGGGTGGTTCTTCAGACAAATTGTGGTGGTGGACGGAGAGAAAGCTGCAAGAGAGGTGGGGGGCAGGACGAAGCCTAGTGAGTGATAGGTGGATACAGGTGAGGGGAGATGTGCGTCATGACCAGCCTCTCGAAGCAGACCTGCAAATACCTTGCTCCCGAGCTTCCTAGTGTGACCTAGCAGCGATATCTCAGCTAACACAAACAAATCAACGATTCCAGCTTTCACCTCCCCTCCCACACCGCAGTCTGAAGAAGGGTCCCCAACCCGAAACATCACCTATCCAGAGATGCTGCCTGACCCAGAGTTGCTCCAGCACTATGTGTCATTTTGACTGGTTGATTATCCCAATGCAGTTCCATTCTGGGTTAGGCTGAAACTATTGTCCATCAACTACAGTATCTTCGCCCCTGCCTCTGGGAATATCAGTTCCTGTGGAAGTCCATAAGTATTCACTGAGGATGTGCCAGGTATATTGATGAAGGGACTGAATATTCTCAACCACTGGCATCTGCTGCCGCCCACAGGACTGTACATGCAAGCCACATGTTAGCAGCACCATCTGGGTAACCCGAACTATGGCAGGTTCACAATTACAGCGACAATTCTGGTATGATTGTGGTGCAGGTGCCCCCTGTGTTTGGGAGAGTGTGTTGCATCCTAAAAAGCCGATGAATATCACAATTGTCCTTAACATGAAGCCGTGTCACCTGTAAAAAGAGACGAGGGAAGATATTGTGTCTGATTGCGTATTTTTTCACGATAAATTCAGTGAGAGTGAATTTTATTAATCACCTCCATTTTTTGGATGGTGATTTGTGAATCAGCTCCCAGCCTGCCGTGGCCTGCAGGGGGGAGGTCACCGAGCTGACCCCTGCTCATCCCCCACGGCCAACGCAAGACCCCACAGACTGTAGGCGGGAGGATGCCGAGCCAGCCCCTGCTTGTCCACCGAAGACCAGAGGCCAGGAGGATGGAGAGGGCAGCAACGATGGATGTGGTGGGCAAGGACCAAGGAAAGGGAACCGCGGCTGGCCTACCACCGCCTGAAGGTCAGCTGCGGGAGGTGCCCCCGGGGAGCAAAGGTGGACGGTCGAGAAGAGGGACGTTGGCTCGCTGGTTGATCCAGACGTCCAAGGAACTCGACAGCTGGAGACCTGCAGCAGCCTGGGGCTTGCCTGGATCGAACACTTGTCGTAAGGTCTAGAGCGCGGACTGGACAAAACATGGCAATTCTTGCAGAGAACTATTTCTGTACACTTTGCTAATCAGGGATTGTGCTTGGGTATGGCAATACCTTAATGGTCTGCATTTGCACGTGACAATCAAAGCACCATTGAATCGTTACATTTCTGTAACTGGAGCGACCAGAACATGCAGGTCATCTGTCCAACAACTTTCCAGACCAAGTTGGGTTCTCTGTGGATTCATGGCTGTGTTTTATCTCTTCATTTTTGCCTGCCCATGCTCACATTAATTATAGATTTCAGTTGGAGGAACTCAGTGGGTCAGGCAGCACCCGTGGTGGGACAGAGATAGTTGACATTTTGGGTCATGAGCTTTCATCCAGACTGATGGAGTAGAGAGGACACAGCTGGTAGAAGGAGGTGAGGGAAAGGGGTGGACCAGAGTTGGCAAGTGATAGGTCAGCTGGGGGATGGAAGGGAGGAGGTGATGTGGAAAAGACAAAAGGGTGGAATCGGATAAGCAGAGGAAGGTGGGGAGTGAAATGTAGAACCAGAGCGAGGCAAGGTGGGTGGAAGAGAGTGAGGGATTGCAGAGGAAAGATGGAACATACGGAGTAGGAAGGGGTGAGAGATGAGCAGATGGAAGAGGGGAAAGGAATTGGGTGATGGGGGCTGGGGAGTGAAAAGCAAACTGTGGAAGGTTGGGAGTGGGGGTGGAACTGGGTAGATGAGAAGGAAGGAGGTATCAATGAAATTGGAGAACTCAATGTTCATGCATTGGGTTGTGAGCTACGCAAGCGGAGTATGAGGTGCTGTTCCTCCAATTTACACGTGGCTTCACTCTGGAAGTGGAGGTGGCCCAGGACAAATGTGTCGGAATGGGAAGGGGTTAGCAACCGGGAGCTCCAGTCAGACCAGGAAGAGCGAGCGCATGTGTTAGCGAAGTGATCGCCGAGTTTGCACTTGGTGTCTCAGATGTAGAGGTGTTTCGAATGGAGTAAACGAGGTTGGTCAGCACCTCATCAACCTCCTCATTCCGGTTAGTGTTCCTGAAGTCGTTCTCCATGAGCGGCAGAGCCTGAAGGTGTGTCAACATCAGGTTCCATCCCATTATCAGACTCCAGTCCTGCTTTGTGCTCTCTTTTAATTGAAGTATCCACTCATTCAGGGTCCGCTGGTTATTGTTGGACAGTTCTAATGATCTCCCAGTAAAAATGTGGCACTCGTCTCATCGATCTCTCGTGGCTCTGGAAAGCAGAATGGAGTGCTGCACTGCCCCGTCAACATAGATTAATGGACGGTACTGAGATCAGTACTTCATGCTCCCTTGCTTGTCACCTACACAGACGCAGACAGACAGACTCTCTTACACACACACTCTCACACACTTTCTCACATACATATACACACTCACACTCTTTCTCTCTCTCTATCACTCTCTCTCTTTCTCCCTATCACCACCTCTCTCTCTATCACCACCTCTCTATCCACCTCTCCACCTCTCCCCCTCTCTCTCTACCTCTCCCCCTCTCCCCCTCTCTCTCTCTCTCTCTCTCTCTCTCTCTCTCTCTCTCTCTCTCTCTCTCTCTCTCTCTCTCTCTCTCCCTCTCTCTCCCTCTCTCTCCCTCTCTCTCCCTCTCTCTCCCTCTCTCTCCCTCTCCCTCTCTCCCTCCCCCTCCCTCTCCCCCTCCTCCTCCTCCTCCTCCTCCTCTCTCTCTCTCTCTCTCTCTCTCTCTCTCTCTCTCTCTCTCTCTCTCTCTCTCTCTCTCTCTCTCTCTCTCTCTCTCTCTCTCTCTCTCTCTCTCTCTCTCTCTCTCTCTCTCTCTCTCTCTCTCTCTCTCTCTCTCTCTCTTTCTCTTTCTCTCTCTCCTTCTCTCTCTCTCTCCTTCTCTCTCTATTAACCATTTCATGAAATGCTTTCATTAAGTAACTGCTTGCTGCCTCAGGACAAACAATTGCACATGAGCACCAACAGTAACAACTCAACACCGCACCACAGGCACCATCCAATGCGCACCATTCAACGTGATGCAGCTGGTAGAGCTGCTGCCTTACTGCATCAGAGACCCAGGTTCGATCCTGAACTCTGGTGCTGTCTGTGTGCAGTTTGCACTTTCACCCGAAGATCACATGGGCTTCCTCAAGATGCTTCGGTCGCCACCCACCCAAATTCATGTAGGGTTGTAGGTTAATCGGTCTGTAAATTGTGGACGCAAAAGTGAGATAACATAGAACTAGTGTGAACGGTTGATAGATGGTTGGTGTGGAATGGTGGGCCGACGGACCTGTTTCCATGCTGTATCTTTCAATCAATCAGTGCACACCATCGCTTGCCTTTCATTGTCAGGAACCCAAACTTCTCCATGGGGAAGTCATTAATTATCCATTCTTCACCAGAGTTTTCCTGAATTCAAGGCTGGACTAATATCCATTGGTGAATTTAATCCCAGCAAAGTCACAATCAATCCTGGCTTATTGTGACTTTGCCGATTCTAAATTAGAAACAAATCCTATTGCAGTGCGAGCAGGTTTTGTCAAAGTTCATCCCTATTTGCCTGATTAAAATCCCATTCTCTGGTTCACAGAACAAAAGGGCAGTCAGTGGGAAGGGTTAACTCCTCTGTGTTTGGTGCTGATGGCATTTCAAGCTGCTGAATGTGAATTTGATATTACAATAAATGAATTACTTTACACTGCTTTTAGACTTTTAAAAACTTGCACCAACTCTGTCAAGGGTGAGCCAAAATTGATTAGAACATTTAAAACCATAACTAACACCCTTAATCACATTAATAGTTCCTTCTTCTCCAACAAAGGCTCCCAGTGGAGGGAACCAATCCAAAAACCAACTCTCAGGCATGCATTAGCCAAACTAAATCGTTTATTAAATTCAATCCTATGAAGGTGTTGTTGAATGGTTGCCTGGTCATTTCTTTGTGTGATAGCTTCAAACTGTTAGCCCTTTGTATCTTATCAGCCTGTAAGACATTAGATTTTAGAGATACAATGTGGAAACAGGCCCTTCGGCCCACCGAGTCCACATCAACCAGCGATCATCCCGTACACTAACACTATCCTACACACTAGGGACAATTTACAATTTTACCAAAGCCAATTAACCTACAAGCCGGTATGTCTTTGGAGTGTGTCACACTGGAGCACCCAGAGAAAACTCACGTGGTCACAGGGAGAACGTACAAACTCCCTCCAGACAGCACCCTTAGTCAGGTTCAAACCCGGGTCTTTGACGCTGTAAGGCAGCATCTCTACTGTGGCGCCACCATGCCATCTTGTCACTTGATTACACAAGATTTTAAACTTAATTATGCAAGGAAATAAGACCAAACAATGCCATTTAATTCAATTTAAACTTGATGAAACAAAGGTAATTTCTTATTATAATTGAATGAAAACATTATTTTTAAAAGCTCCATTCGGTTACAACACATAAGTAAATTTTGACTTTAGAGCCACATCTTTCATCCCCTACAGCATTCTGGAATGCCATTAATAAATAGACCACATGCCAAGGTCTGCAATTAAAACTTAAACCTTTAGTCTTTAGTTCAAAATTCCTTCAAGGACATAGGTTTTATCCTGCCCAGGTATATCTTCCAGAAACAAGGAACTGCAACTTGTTGATTAACCAAAGAAAGACACAAAATACTGAACTAACACTGGGGTCAGTAAGCATCCCTAGAGAACATGGATAGGTGATGTTTCGGGTCAATACACTTCTTCAGACACCTTGTGTTCTACAAAGGCAAGATCTCCTTCAGATCCCTATTAAATCGGCCCATCAAGTCTACTCCGCCATTCAATCATGACTGATCTATCTTTCCCTCTCAACCCCATTCTCCTGCCTTCTCCCCATAACCCCTGACACCCTTACTGATCAAGAATCTATTGATCACCTTCAAAATATCCATTGACTTGGCCCACACAGCCTTCTGTGGCAATGAATTCCACAGATTCACTACCCTCTTACGAAATAAATTCCTCTTCATCTCCATTCTAAAGGTATGTCCTTTTATTCTAAGGCTATGGCCTCAGGTGCTAGACTCTCCCACTGGTGGAAACACATTATCCACATCCACTCTATCCAGGCCTTTGATTATTCATCATTGTTTTGTTGTCTGCAAGGTGGTCGACCCCATAAACCAAATGTTAGTGGCCATTATATGATGGAAATGAGCATCAGACATGTTTAGAATATCTCAGGAGATATTTGAGACTGTAGATGTTGGGCTGTTTCAGAGCAAAAATCAAATAAACCGCTGGAGGAACTCAGCCTTTCGAGCAGCATTGTGGAGGGAATGCGATGTCTTTGCCTCCCCAGATGCTGCTGGACCTGCTGAGTTCCTCCAGCAGTTTGTTTGAATGAACATTCGCTTTGACTGGTCATTCATATGTTTCATGGACATGGTTCTGGAGCAAATGCTACATTTGATGCCCAATGAGCAGGAAGCCAACAGTGGCTTTGTTTGTACTTCCTTTGAGGTGAGCAATTTGATGTCCGGCAGATTGTAAAGGGGCCACTGACTGCCTTGAACAGAGCCGTGGCCCGCAATAGTGGCTACAATGCTGGAGGAGTGATGAGGGATGGGGTCATGGATGGGCAGTGACTGCTGGCCCGTTGTCGATGCCCACATCCCATGAGTCAACCAGAACCCAAGTTCTACTTGCAGGTGTGAGCGCAATTGTGACTGGAATGGCAGGGTCTGTTCGGAAACTCCCATGATTGCAGGAAACATTACACGATGGAAGAAGGAAAGTATCCCTGGCAAAATGCTTTGTGGGAATTTGCCGGAAGAGCGTTGAATGGAGTTGCAGTCACTGCCCGACTTGTATAATAGGCGACTAACCTGTTTGTGCATTTACATAAGCAATTCTTGAAGCCCGCTGCTTTATTTCCAGTTTCACGTCTCGTGATCAATACCCTCTGTGATAGTGGTGCAGTGGTAGAGTTGCTGCCTTACAGCGCCAGAGAACCAGGCTCTATCCTGATTTTGGGTGCTGTTTGCATAGTGTTTGCACGTTCTCCCTGTGACAGCGTGGGTTTTCTCCAGGTGCTCCAGTTTCCTTCAACTTTCCAAAGTCGTGCAGGTTTGTTGGTTAATTGGCTTCTGTAAGTTGTCCTGAGTGCATAGAATGCAAAACTGGGATAACACAGAACTAGTATAAGGGTAGACACAAAATGCTGGAGTAACTCAGCGGGACAGGCAGCATCTCTGGAGAGAAGGAATGGGTGACATTTCGGGTCGAGACCCTTCTCCAGAGATGCTGCCTGTCCTGCTGAGTTATTCCAGCATTTTGTGTCTACCTTCGATTTAAACCAGCATCTGCAGTTCTTTCCTAATAGTATGAGGGTGATCTTTGATCGGTGCGGTCTGAAAGGCCTGTTTCCAAGCTGTATCACTAAACTAAAAGTGAAGCTAAATTAAATGTCTTCTGTGTGCACAGTGCTCCCTCTGTAATCAATGCTCCCTAGACAGTGACCACCGCACACAGTGACCACCGCACACACAATGCTCCCTCTGGAAACAATAGACAATAGGTGCAGGAGGAGGCCATTCAGCCCTTCTGGCCAGCACCACTATTCAATGTGATCATGGCTGATCATTTTCAATCAGTACCCCGTTCCTGCCTTCTCCCCATACCCCCTGACTCCACTATCCTTAAGAGCTCTATCTAGCTCTCTCTTGAATGCATTCAGAGACTTGGCCTCCACTGCCTTCTGAGGCAGAGAATTCCACAGATTCACAACTCTCTGACTGAAAAAGTTTTTCCTCATCTCCGTTCTAAATGGCCTACCCCTTATTCTTAAACTGTGGCCCCTGGTTATGGACTCCCCCAATATTGGGAACATGTTTCCTACCTCTAACGTGTCCAAACCCTTAATAATCTTATATGTTTCGATAAGATCCCCTCTCATTCTTCTAAATTCCAGTGTATACAAGCCTAGCCGCTCCAGTCTTTCAACATACGACAGTCCCGCCATTCCGGGAATTAACCTAGTAAACCTACACTGCACGCCCTCAATAGCAAGAATATCCTTCCTCAAATTTGGAGACCAAAACTGCACACAGTACTCCAGGTGCGGTCTCACTAGGGCCCTATACAGTGGTATCTGAGTGATATCTGAGGTGGTATCTGAGGAAAGTGACCTTTGTAATCAGTATCCTCTAAACAGTGATGTCTGTAGACAGTGACCTCTGTAATGAATACCCTCAGTGTAGGTACTAGTCACGTGGTAATGTGAAACTGCTTTAGTCTTGTACTGCACCCTCTCCACCTCAAACTCTCTCCTTTTCCAAGGCCGAAGGCCGTCCGTGCATCCTCAGCTCAGTCGGGGCCACGAAGGATTGCAGAGGGTTGCTTCCCACTGCAACACCTTGAGGTTTGAAACATGGCCACCATGCTGGAGGCAGGGTATACAATTCGGGCAGGGCACGCTGTCGCCTGCTCTCGATTACATTGCCAGCACACCAGCTGCCAGCTGCACCCTCGCTGGACACATCCAATGTCCCTCACACTTTCCAGTCCCAGCACAGAGCCATTTAGCAGGACAGGGGAGGCCTTCCTGTAATGTGCATCCAAATGCATTTACTTCCCTGGTTCGATCCTGACTACGTGCTGCCTGCACAGAGATTGTACATTCTTCCCAGTGCCCGCAAGGGTTTTCTCCGGGTGCTCCAGTTTCCTCTCATACTCCAAAGACATGCAGTTTTCTCGGATAATTGGCTTCTGTAAATGCTCCATAGTGTGTAGGATAGAGCTAGTGTATGCGTGATCAGTGGTCGGCATGGACTTGGTGGGCCGAAGGGCCAGTTACCATGTTCTATCTCTAAAAACTAAAATTACATCTCCCATTTTGGGGCCCAGAAATGTATAAGGGAAGTATCTCTCCTTTCTCACTCCATGGAAGCGCTTGGCTTTGGGATTCTTGTGACATCCAGTCAACTATCAGGGGTCTCTCCAATGCCAAACCGAGTCACATTGAGCAGGGCAGTCATTGGCACATGGGCAGCACGCTGGCACAGTGGTAGAGTTGCTGCCTTGCAGCACCAGGGACCCGAGTTCGATCCTGACTACGGATGCTGTCTGTGCGGAGTTTGTCTGCTTTTAGATGTGTAGGTTTGAAGGTTAATTGCCTTTGGTAACAAATTGTAAGTTGTCCCTCGTGTGTAGGATAGTGCCAGTGTAGGGGGATCGCTGGTGGGTGCGGACCCGGTGGGCCAAAGGGCCTGTTTCCACGCTGTATCTCTAAACTAAACCAAAACAAAACCCATCTGGGGCAGGTAGCAGTGGGAGTCACAAGGTGTCCGAAATGAGAAGGGTCCCGACCCGAAACCTCACCTATCCATGTTCACCAGAGATGCTGCCCGACCTGCTGAGTTACTCCGGCACTTTGTGGGAGTCTTGCAGTGCCTCAGCTTCGTGGGGAGGGCGAAGGAGGGAGGGGGTGTTGTCTCAGGGCTTTGGTCGTCGCAGTCTAAAAGCGTGCCGTTCTCTTGCAGAGTTGAGTATCCGGGGAGCGCAGGAAGAGGAGCCTCCAGACCCACAGCTGCTGCGACTGGACAACATGCTACTGGCGGAGGGTGTGGCCGGGCCGGAGAAAGGCTCCGCCTCCGCGTCCACCGCCGCAGCCGCCGCCGCCGCTGCCACCGGGGGCGCGGCCACTGACAACTCAACGGAGCACATGGACTACCGGACCAAGCTGAAGCAGATCCGGCTGATCTACCACACCGAGCTGGAGAAGTACGAACAGGTAAACGTGACGTTGACCCCACCCCCTTCACGCGCACCACCCTGCACCCAGGGCAGCTCGGAGCAAGGTGGCGCAGCGGTAGAGTTGCTGCCGTACAGCGCCAGAGGTCCGGGTTCGGCCCTGACTACGGGGTGCTGTCTGCACGGAGTTTGAACGTTCTCCCCGTGATCTCGTGGGTTTTCTCTGGGTGCTCCGGTTTCGTCCCACAAAGACATACAGGTTTGTATGGTTAATTGGCTTCAGTAAAATTGTAAATGATCCCTAGAGTACAGGATAGTGTTAGTGTACGGGGTGATCACTGGTCTGCGGGGAATCGGCAGCCTGCTTCTGCTCTGTATCTCTAAAGTCCGGCGCATGATGATAGGATGGGTCGGCTGGGCTTGTATTCACTGGAATTTAGAAGGATGAGATGGGATCTTATAGAAACATATAAAATTATTAAAGGATTGGACAGGCTAGCTGTAGGAAAATTGTTACCCGAATTTGGGGGAGTCCAGAACCAGGGCTCACAGTTTAAGAATAAGGGGTAGGCCATTTAGGACTGTGATGAGAAAAAACCTCTTCACCCAGAGAGTTGTGAATCTGTGGAATTTTCTGCCACAGAAGGCAGTGGAGGCCAATTCACTAGATGTTTTCAAGAGAAAGTTAGATTTAGCTCTTAGGGCTAAAGGAATCAAGGGAAATGGGGAAAACGCAGGAACGGGGTACTAATTTTAGATGATCAGCCATGATCATATTGAATGGTGGTGCTGGCTCGAAGGGCAGAATGGCCTACTCCTGCACCTATTTTCTTTCTATGTCTAAAGACTTTGCCACTAGAGCATGGTCCCATAGTAGGGTATGGAATTAGCCGGGCCTGGTTAAGGCAAAACTCAGTGCCCGTGGAGTGTGGGATAGAGTGCAGTTAAGGTGGCCAATATAACCTGGTAGTGTCCATACAATGAAGTAAGAAATGGTGGCGAACATAGGCGTCCTTATGCTCGAGATAGGGTAGACAGTCATTCCCTATTTCCTAAGGTAGACGAGTCAAAAACTAGAGGGCATAAGGCATTGTCTGTTATCAGGCAACTGGATCATCCAGAGGGCAGTGCTGAACTGCTATCTTCCGCTTTGAAGACCCCCGGACCTTCCTTGATTGGACTTTGCTTGCTTTATCTTGCACTAAAGGTTATTCTCTTATCATGTATCTATGCACTGTAAATAGCTTGAGTGTAATCATGTCGAACACATCAAAAGCTTTTCACTGTACCTCGGTACACATGACAATAAACTAAACTAAACTTTAAGGTGAGTAGGGTAGAGTTTGAATGAGATAGAACACAGAACACAAAGGACAGGCCCTTTGTCCCACAGTGGGCGGCACAGTGGCAAGATGGTAGAGCTGCTGCCTTACCGTCTTGAGATGCCGGAGACCCGAGTTCGATCCTGACTACGGGTACTGTCTGCCTGGAGATTGTACGTTCTTCCTGTGACCGTGTGGGTTTTCTCCGGGTGCTCTGTTTTCCTCCCACTTCCCAAAGACGTGCAGGTTTGTAGGTTAATGTCCTTAATGTGTAGGATGGAACTAGTGTATGGGCGATTGCTGGTTGGTGTGGACAGGGTGGGCTGAAGGGCGTGCTTCCACACTGTATCTCTAAACTTAACTAAGCAATGTGAAGAACGTACAGACTCTGTACAGACAACGCCCGTAGTCAGGATCGAACCCGGGTCTCTGGCGCTGTCACTGCACCACCGTGCCGCCCTCTGCCATGATAGTTCACAGGCACTAGGCCATACACCACTCCAAACCGCAATCTCCACACCTGCCCTTCACATCTATTGAAATCAGGCACATTTGCTGCTCATTCCCGTGAGGGGAGGGAGGATGGGAGTGTGGTGGAGGGAAGGGAATAAGGAGGGATGTTGAGTGTCACTCCTCACTCTGGGGGAGAGAGGATGATACGAGTGTCCCCCTCACTCCAGGGGAAGGGAGTTACGATGAGAGTCTATGCCTTACTCCGAGCTGTGGTGAGGGGGGTAAGGAGGAGCCATGAGGGTCTCCCCCCTTACTCCAGGGGAGGGAGTGGTAATAGAGTCTTGACTCACCCAGGGGAAGGGAAGGATAATGATCTCCGACCATCATTTACAGCATCAAAAGAGAGATTAGTGCTCACAAAACAGGCCGGAATTAGGGTCCTGCAGCATCCCTAAGACTAATTTGCTTTATGTTTGATAGACACAAAACGCTGGAGTAACTCAGCGGGACAGGCAGCATCTCTGGATAGAAGGAATGGTTGACGTTTTGGGTCAAGGCCTTACTTCATACCTGAAACGTCACCCACTCCTTCTATCCAGAGATGCTGCCTGTCCCACTGAGTTATAGAGTCAGAGAGTGATACAGCATAGAAACAGGCCCTTCGGTCCACACCAGCCAACATGTCCCAGCTACACTAGTCCCACCTGCCCGTTAACCAGCATTTTGTGACTATCTTCGGTGTAAACCAACATCTGCAATTCCTTCGTACACATTGCTTTATGTTTGTTCAGCTCTGCATTCAAAACATCTTTGTTTGCCCACACTGAGGACTCAAAAGGTGATAAAAATGTGATAAAAGGTGATGTATATGTTTCCATCTTGTGGAATTTTTAAAGATAAACCAAGCTAGGCCACATCTTCATTGAGCCAAATTCAGACTGAAGTGGACACCAGAAAATCTGACGAAACACAAAGGAGGAGGCCAAAGACTTGGGTAAGAAGTAGATTCCACGTTACACAAAGGAGAGGCAAGGAAAAGAGGTTTGTGGAGGAAATTCCTGACCTTGGAGCCCAGGCAGCTAAAAGCACAGTGGCCAAGAGTCCAGAGTGTTTTATTGTCATATGCCCCAAATAGAACAATGACATTCTTACTTGCAGCAGCACAACAGCTCATGTAAACATAGTACTATGTAACCAACATAATAAATGAAAAAATGTTTGGTGTATATTATGTATCAGCCTAAACATTATGACCACTGACAGGCAAAGTGAATAACATTGATTCATAAATTTCCCCGGTGTGGGACAAATAAAGGAATTTATTATTATTATTATTATTATTATTATTATTATTATTATTATTATTATTATTATTATTATTATTATTATTATTATTATTATTATTATTATTATTATTATTATTATTATTATTATTATTATTATTATTATTATTATTATTATTATTATTATTCTTTTGTTACAATGGCACCTGTCACGGGTGGGATATATTAGGCAGCAAATGAACAGTCAGTTCTTGAAGTTGATGTGTTGGATGCTGGAGAAATGGGCAAGAGTAAAGACCTGAGCGACTTTGACAAGGGCCAAATTGTTATGGCCAGACGACTGGGTCAGAGCCTCTCTGAAACGGCAAGGCTTGTGGGGTGCTCCTGGTCAGAAGTGGTGAGTACCTACCGACAGTGGTCCGAGGAGGGACAAACCACAAACCGGCAACAGGGTGTTGGGCGCCCAAGGCTCATCGATGCGCGAGGGCACGAAGGCTATCCCGTCTGGTCTGAACCAACAGGAGAACTACTGTGGCACAGGGCACAGAAAATGTTAATGGTGGTCACGGGAGGAATTTTAATGATGGACCAATACATAGTGCATCGCACCCTGCTGCGTATGGGGCTGCACACGGAGGACCAATAGCATATTAGGCAGGTGGTCATAATATATTGGCTCATCAGGTCATAATGTTTTAGCTGATCAATATATATATATATATATACGCACATGCGTACACACACACACACACACACACACACACACACACACACACACACACACACACACACACACACACACACACACACACACACACACACACATAACCATATAAAGAAGGGTCTCAACCCGAAACGTCACCCTTTCCATCTCTCCAGAGATGCTGCCTGTCCCGCTGAGTTACTCCAGCATTTTATGTCTACCAACCATATGCATATGTATACTGAACTTTTTTTCCCATTTATTATGTTTATCATAAGTTGTACATTTGTAAGTTTGTAAATTATCCCTAGTGTATAGGATAGGGTACAGATGCTCATTGGTCGGCGTGGGCCAATAGGCCTGTTTCCACACCCTATCTCCAAACTAAACTAAACTGAACTAAACCTCCTCCCTCGACAAAGCTGTGGGGCAGAGCCAAAGCTGAACGTGCAAACAGTGTGACCAGCCCAAGGTGGCCAGCTGAGAACAATTGGAGCCTGAGCACTGGAGTCGCTGAGCTGGGATGCTTCGATATTCTCAGCCTGGCTCGCTTGCTCCATAGTCCATTCCATTCTGACCCAGAAGCTAGAGGCTGCACCCCCTGAGCTTTGCCTGACATCTCAACAGTCGTCTTGTATGAAAGCATTTAGATTCATGCTGCATCTTTCATGAGCTCAGAATATCCCGAAAGGTTTTACCGTCAACAGCGGTTACGGGAGCCTGGTGTGATGGGCCTCGTGGAGTCTGCAGCATTTGTAAGTGCCCACAGTGCAATGGTTGTCCCAATGTCTGCTGTCTTCTCGAGAGAGGCTACTGTGCAGAGTACAATACGTGCACACACATGCCCAGTGTTTACACACTGTGCTAATCCAGATTCAAAGACAAAGTTGTTTCATTGTGAAGCTAACAAAAGGTTCATTTTAAATCCAATTTAAGCGTCCTATTTAAAATTTCATACGAGGAAGGAATGATAAGAGTTTTTCAGTTTGACGCTTCTGTCTTGGTGCCGACACATGCAGATGACAAAATGGAACATTTCAATGAGATTCGCCTCAATGTGTCAAGTGCTGTGAGCAGATGAAAGGAGATTTGCCGAACATTTTCTTGTGATGAATGCAATTAAAAGCACAGAGGCTTGTCTCGGTGCAGCGCTACATCACGTCTCACAGAAACACCTCAAAGTGCTTTGTGTCCGGCGCAGCATCTGAGAGAACTGGGCTTGTCGTGTCCTTGAACATTTGCTGCATTGCACATACAGAAAGATCTAGGGTGGGCGAGTAGTTAATCCGTTATCGATGGTGTTTATTGGAGGAGGAATATCAGGCAGAAAACCTGGTGGGTGTCTGTTGCAAAGTAGATTGAGGGGGAATAAAAGAGGGATGAGGGTCCATTAATAATGCACAGTGACCTGCTGAGCATTAACCAGCGGCCTGTAATACTATAACACCCAAATAATTCATAAGACATAGGAAGAGAATTAGGCCATTTGGCCCATCAAGTCTGCTTCGCAGTTAGAAATTTGGAATGTTCTTGATTAGTACGGGTGTCAGGGCTTATGGGGAGAAGGCAGGAGAATGGGATTGAGAGGGATAGATAGATCAGCCATGATTGAATGACGGAGTAGACTTGACGGGCCAAATGGCCTAATTCTGCTCCTATAACTTATGAACATGAAAGATACATGTTCACGGATAAATGAGAGGCAATTTAAGAAAAACAAAGACGACATGAAACGGAGAGCGATTTCCCTGACCTGCTGAGTATTTCCAATGATTATTTCAGATTTTCAGCATCTGCAGTCATTTTCTTTGGTGTGAACTATTAAACGGTGCAAGGAGAGTGGAAACTGGAGGATCTGAAGGTGGCAGGACCCTTATGGGCTGGTTAAAAATTCAGTGCTTTATAAGCAGAAGTACATGAGCCAAACATAAAGTGCTGGTGGGAATCAGTGGGTCAGGCAACATCTGTGGGGGTGAATGGATGGGCGACGTTTCAGGTTGGCATCTCTCTTCAGACTCTAGACTGACAGTCTAAAGAAAGTTCTCTACCCGACACATTGCCTAGGCATTCCCACTTGACCTACTGAGTTACTCCAGCACTTAGTGTCTTGCCCAAGGTTCCAGCATCTGCAGTCCCTCATGTCTCCAAGTGCAAGAGCTGGGATGTTTTGCCAAACCTTCACATAATGGTGGGCCTCAGGTGGGGAAGAGGTTGGATGCAGAGGGCAGTGGAATGGAATGGAACCTCTTCAAATGTTTGGGTTAAGACTCAACAGGGAAGAGACGGTTTCAGAGCTGATGGAAGTTAGTGGCACTGTTCATGAAATTGACATGTTCCAAATGGGTACTGGCACATCATCAATGTAGTGGTCAATGCAGCAGAGAAGGAGTTGGTGAGTGGTGTTTGAGAAAGCTTGGAACAAAGACTGTTCCATGTAATTAATGAGGAGAAAGATCTGGGGCCCATGTTCTTGTTCCACCAAACCTATCTCTTCCTTTCTTGACTCCAACTTCTCTACTTCTTTTTCTTCACAATTTCCACCGTTGACTTTAGATGCCCTCTGTCACTTTGACAGTTTCTAATTTCTCTTATCTCACTTAAATCCTCCAGTTCTAGATTCCCTTGCTCTAGGAGAACTCTTTCCCCCCACATCATTTTATAAACCTCTATAATGTCATCCACCAGCCTCCGACATTCCAATGAGAATGAACACAGCCTATCCAATCTCTCTGTGTAACTGCAGCCCTCCATTCCAGGCAACATCCTGGTGAATCTCTTCTGTACTTTTCCTGTTGCTTCCTGTAGTGGGCAACCATATCTCTACACTCCTCCTTCAAAGCATCCATCATCGTTCCTGTTCCAAAGAAACCAGTAACCTCCTGTTTAAATGACTACCGTCCTGTCGCACTGACATCAGTCATCATGAAGTGCTTCGAGCCACTAGTCAAAACTCACATCTGCTCCTCTCTCCCTGACACCTTGGTACCTCGTCAGTTTGCATATAGACCAAACAGGGTCACGGACGATGCCATCGCCATGGCAATACATACTGCACTCACCCACCTGGACAAAGGAAATACATATGTGAGAATGCTCTTTATTGACTACAGCTCGGCATTCAACACTAATATTCCCTCAGAACCCGTCCCCAAGCTCCCTGATCTTGGACTGGAGACCTCCATCTGCGGATGGATATTCGATTTCCTGACGGGCAGGCCCCAGGTGGTGAGAATTGGCAGCCAAACCTCTTCCTCACTGATCCTCAACACAGTCACACCAAAGGGCTGTGTGCTCAGTCCTCTCCTGTACTCCCTGTTCACGCACGACTGTGCTGCTAAGCACAGCTCAAACATCATCCTGAAGTTTGCTGACGACACGACCATCTTGGGCCTCATCACAGACAACAATGAGATGGCCTACAGAGAGGAGGTAAAGGCACTAAACTGCTGGTGCCAGGAAAATAACCTCTCTCTCAATGTCAGCAAAACTAAAGAGATGACCGTGGACTACAGGAGACAGCGGGGGAGTGGACACCTCCCCATCCATGGTGATGAATGACCTGAACCATTAACTCTGTTTCCCTTTGCACAGACTAACCTGCTAAGTATTTCCAGTGTTTCTATTATATTTGTTTAGGGATATTTCTATTTGACCACCTTGCATGAGTTTTGTGATGGTGGTGCAAGGAGTGTCAGTGAGGCAGCATGTTTGATATGTATCTGTGTATTTTAGCAGGCATTTGAACCACATGCGGCATCAATATGAAAGTTAAAACCATCGGATGCCAAGGGAAAGTGAAATCTTGGAATAAGTTTGGTTCAGTAATGGAAAACAAGAGGAATTGGTCAATGGGAGTTTCTCCAAATTGTGGTATAGGTGCTGCTGCCACTGCCTTTCCACTCTGGTGACCCAGGTTCGATCCTGACCTCTGGTGATGTCTATGTGGAGCTTGCACATTATCCCTGTGACTGCACGTGTTTTCCCCAAGTGGTCCAGTTTCCTTTGGACTTTACAGACTTTAGTGATAGGGCGCGGAAACAGGCCCTTTGGTCCATTGAGTACGTCGACCAGCGATCATTCCGTACGCTAATACTATCCTACACACTAGGGACAATTTACAATTTTTACTGAAGCCAATTAACCTACAAACCTGCACGTCTTTGAAGTGTGTGAGGGAACCGGGGCACCCAGAAACAACATACGGGGTCAGAGGGAGAACGTACAAACTCTGTACAGACAGCATCCGTAGTCAGGATTGAACCTGGGTCTCTGGTGCTGTGAGGCAGCAACTCTACCGCTGAGCCACCGTGCCAACCTTGTATCCAGGCAGCAGCTTCTTTCAGGGAGATGGGGTGCTCCGTGCCTTTGAGATCTCTCTCACGGCCTCCCCGTGCTGTCTGTTTCAGGCCTGCAATGAGTTCACCACGCATGTCATGAACCTGCTGCGGGAGCAGAGCCGGACGCGGCCCATCTCCCCGAAGGAGATTGAGAGGATGGTCAACATCATTCACCGCAAGTTCAACTCCATCCAGATACAGCTGAAGCAGAGCACATGCGAGGCAGTGATGATCCTCCGCTCACGGTTCCTGGATGCACGGTAGGTGGATTTCATGCATGTCATCCTAATGTGCTTCAATAAAGAACAGGAGACAAGGGCAACTCTCTTCACTGTTACATCACCACACAGCTCAATAGTCACAGTCATTGGCTTACAGGTTGGATGCACATAACTAGCAAATTGGAACAAGAATGGAGTGTTCAAAGAAGTGGTGGGGGAGAGGAGCAGGGAGGTGTGGGAGAGGGCGGGAGTCTTGAATCAGGAGGTATGTTCCCACCCCACAAATCTGTCCAGGATAAAATAAATGGCCTGGGGATCATGGACATGTGGGGGAAGGCAAGGCTCATACACGTCCAAGGGCAGTGAAATGAGTTGGGATGAAAGAGGTTGGGATGAAAGAGGGGCGGCACAGTGATGCAGTGGTAGAGTTGCTGCCTCACAGAGCCAGAGACCCGGGTTCAATCCTGACTATGGGTTAATTGGCTTTGTTAAAATTGTAAATTGTCCCTAGTTGGTAGGATAGTGCAAGTGTATGGGGTGATCGCTGGTCGGCATGGACTCGCTCTGCTGAAGGGTCTGTTTTTGCGCCGTATCTCATGTCATGTTTTGTACTGAACATTGGGATAAAGAGCAGCAGCTTCAGTACCGAACCCTGAGAGCAATGCTGAATGTGGAACTCCAGCCTGAGATCACTCTCCTCATACAACATTGTGCTTTCTGGGAGCCTCTTGTTTTTGATTCACCTCCAATGCCTTGGGTCCATGAGGCCACATTTCACATGAAACTTGTCCAACCCCTTAATAATCTTATATGTTTCGATATGATCTCCTCTCATCCTTCTAAATTCCAGAGTATACAATCCTAGTCGCTCCAGTCTTTCAACATATGACAGTCCCGCCATTCCGGGAATTAACCTAGTAAACCTACGCTGCACGCCCTCAATAGCAAGAATATCCTTCCTCAAATTTGGAGACCAAAACTGCACACAGTACTCCAGGTGCGGTCTCACCAGGGCCCTGTACAACTACACATGACAATTACACGTGACAATCATAAACCTATACCTAAACTTAAAAATCTTCACATGACAATTGCCCCTCAGCATACAGATCTGGACTTGCCCGTCATATTTGCTCAATATTTGCTGAGTCTTTGAAACAGAAGTATCAAAGGAAAACAATTTTTTCAATGGCAAAGTTGGCAAATGTCCAGCAAAACAAATATTTTTTTTAACTTCAGTCAAGTTGAATTATTGCTCCCATTTAGTTGTGGCCATATAAGTGACTGTACATGTAGGGAATGGTGTTGTGATGACAATGATCCAGGTATTAAGTAAGTTGCCAGCCTCACTTGCTGATTGTTTACTGTAGTGTAAAACTCAGTACATGTCACCAACAACCCTTTTCTGGCAACTGATGGTCTGGTGCCTTCTTTAATTCAGTTAAAATCACGACAGCCCACCTGGAAGTCCCCTGAAAATGTGGCATCTAGGCCAGGTCGGACGCCAATCAGCAGGGTGAATTTGCCCCCTGCGTCCGGTGCTCTGGACCTCCGGCCCGGCCGGAGCCGGCAGATCCGTTCCCATTGCTGACTTCTGTGGTGAATTTTGTGGGCCGGTATCTCAGCCCCTAAGGAGGTGACCTCTGTTGGTCTGGCAAAACTGATAACACAGCAAGGCTCTGGAACCAAGGGAGCCAAACATTTGGTGGTGGACCTGTACTTCCATCTGGATGTCTGTCGTCTCCCAACTTTACAAGGTTGTGGATTGATAGATTGAAACATTTCTCACTCTTAGTGCCAGAGTTCTAAAGTTCAGGATACCAGGGAGGAAAGCCAACCTCGAAAGCCTTAGTTCTACTGTCTATTCTTGCTGCAATGGAACGGATTTGGTGGGGATCGGGTTCCCTTCTCTTTTCTTTTTTGAAATCTTTTTCTTTTCAGGAGAAAAAGGCGTAACTTCAGCAAGCAAGCGACGGAGATCCTCAATGAGTATTTCTACTCCCACCTCAACAACCCCTACCCCAGCGAAGAAGCCAAGGAGGAGCTAGCGAAGAAATGCAGCATCACGGTAGCACAGGTGAGGGTGGCTTTGCGGTTAAGGGTGGTCGGTGGGGCTCCTCTGGTCATGTTACGCTTCCTATGAACTCTTACAATGTCACATCACGATCCTCCACCTCCGTGTGAACCATGATGCACCGGGTGTTGCTCTAATGTAGAAACAAGGAACTGCAGATGCTGGTTAATACACAAAAGGCCATAAAGCACTGGAGTAACTCAGCGGGTCAAGCAGCATCCCTGGAAAACATGGATAGGTGACATTTTGGGTCAAGACTCTTCTTTGGACACAGTAGGGGAGGGGGGGGGGGAAGAAGAAAGCTGGAAGAGAGGAGAGGCAGGAAAAAGCATGATGGGTAATAGGTGGACACAGGCGAAGGGAGGTTTTGATAGGCAGATGATTGGAACAAAAGCCAGAGATAAAAGTAGAAGGTGTGAGACAGGGTTGAAGACGTGTTTAGTGAAGCCATCTTAAAGGTCAGTATGGGGATGGGAAAGGGAATTAAATGACCTTGCTGCCCTGGGCTTCCTCCACTGTCAGAGTGAGGCCATACGCAAATCGGAGGAACAGCACCTCATATTTCACACGGGCAGCTTACAACCTTGCATTCCCTCTCTCTCCATCCCTCCCCCACCCTGGTCATTCTGCTCGCTTCACTGTTCATATCCCTTCATTATCACCCCTTCCTCAGCCAACAATGGACCATTGTGGGCTTCTTGGCCATTGGTACTTTTGGTACTTGTCCATTTTCATACCTCGAGTTTTCCTCTCCCCTGACTCTCAGTCTGAAGAAGGGTCTCGACCCAAAACATCACCTATTCCTTTTCTCCAGAGATGCAGCCTGACCCGCTGAATTACTACACCAGCATTTTTTGTCTTTCTTTGGTTTAAACCAGCACCTGCAGTTCCTTCCTACACAGGAAGTTTTCCATTCTGGCTAAAAGCTCTTGCAATCTGCCCGCACCACACGCGGTACAAATCCTTGCAGGATGTATTGCAATTTAGGTCTTTGTGGCCTACACTTTCCAAATCCAGCATGTGCATGGTCCAACATCACCAGACGGTCAGCTTTACCTTTGTGTTTCTTTGTCACCCTCTGGCAGGTATCAAACTGGTTTGGTAACAAGCGAATCCGGTACAAGAAAAACATAGGCAAGTTCCAGGAGGAGGCAAATCTATATGCCGCCAAAACAGCGGTAACTGTGACAAACGCGGCGGCTCAAGGAAGTCAAGCCAACTCCCCGTCCACTCCCAACTCAACTGGTGAGTGTTTATGGGCCACCTTGCACAGCCAGACACTAATCAGGACTCTAATTTGAGCAACTCTTAAAGGACACCTCCACCCCACATTATGAATATGAAGAAGCTGAAAGGTCAATTCTCATTGCAGGGACTTGCGTGTTTCTTCCTGAAGCACATCAGAAATCACAAACTTAACCGTATCACCATGTAGAACCTACAAGAACATTCATGGTCCAGAGGAACATCTATTTCAGAAATCAAAAATCACAAATTTGCAAATGAACACAAAATGCTGGAGTAACTCATCAGGTCAGGCAGCTTCTCTAGAGGACATGGATAGGCAATGTTTTGGGTCGGGATGCTTATCAGACCCTTCTTCAGATGTCACGTGTCTTAAGAAGGATCTCGACCCAAAATGATGTCTATTCATGTCCGTCAGAGATGCTGCCTGACCCATTGATCTGCTCCAGCAATTTATGTGTTATAAAATTCTTAAGGGGTTGGACAGGCTAGATGCAGGAAGATTGTTCCCGATGTTGGGGAAGTCCAGAACAAGGGGTCACAGTTTAAGGATAAGGGGGAAGTCTTTTAGGACCGAGATGAGAACGTTTTTTTCACACAGAGAGTGGTGAATCTGTGGAATTCTCTGCCACAGAAGGTAGTTGAGGCCAGTTCATTGGCTATATTTAAGAGGGAGTTAGATGTGGCCCTTGTGGCTAAAGGGATCAGGGGGTATGGAGAGAAGGCAGGTATGGGATACTGAGTTTATGATCAGCCATGATCATATTGAATGGTGGTGCAGGCTCGAAGGGCCGAATGGCCTACTCCTGCACCTATTTTCTATGTTTCTATGTTCTAGGCCAGATTCCATTCCTTGGAGTTCCTTGAGGTCCCCACTAAAATTGCAAATGTTTGATATCTGAGATAAGAACCACAGACGTGGAAATGCTCAGGAGGCCATGCAGCAACCGTGGAGAGAGAAACAGAGTTCAAACTTTGTTTCTCTCTGCATAGCTGCTGCCTGAGCATTTCCAGCAGTTTCTGCTCTGGATCTGAATGATACTCTCCAAATGTTAGAGGACTATTTATGTGGTGCAGCAGTAGAGTTGCTGCCTGACAGCGCCAGAGACCCGGGTTTGATCCTGACTATAGGCGCTGTCTGTACGGAGTTGGTACGTTCTCCCCATGACCATGTGGGTTTTCTCCGGGTGCTCTGGTTTCCTCCCACACTCCAAAGACATACAGGTTTGTAGGTTAATTGGCTTGGGTAAATTTGTAAATTGTCCCAAGTGCGTAGGGTAGTGCTGGTGAAAAGGGATCGCTTGTCGGCACGGACTCAGTGGGCCGAAGGGCCTGTTTCCGCGCTGTATCTCTAAACTAAGAAACAAAATATTGCGCCTTCATTTCGGGAGATGAAAATCCAACGCATGGCCTGAGTCCTCAACGATCCAGATGAATTGGCCACTGAGATTAATAAAAGCCACTGCAATGTTAAGTGACCTTTCAGTTTGGGCACAGTTGTGATTTGGTAGGGGTGATCAATTAAACCAAATGGTACCTTGTGATGGACTAATAAGCCTTGATGATATTCAGATGGGATTCTGAGCAGATGGCAATGAATTTGTTGTCCACAGCTACCGAGCAGGAACTGCCTTCTCAGAGCTCTTAAGGATAGCAGAGTGAGGGGGTATGGAGAGAAGGCAGGAACGGGGTACTGATTGAGAGTGATCAGCCATGATCGCATTGAATGGCGGTGCTGGCTCGAAGGGCTGAATGGCCTACTCCTGCACCTATTGTCTATTGTCTATTGTCACTGGTTAGCATGGCACGGGTGCCAGATGATCTGGTATTCTTCTACTCATTAGGTTGCTCCACATTTGGCGTGCTTCCTGGCAACTCATGATTCCAGGACTCATGATTCGAGCCACTTGAGCCGCCTTGAGTTGTTTCCGCTTATGGTTGTTTGAGTTACATGCAGATGGACTCTCCCTGTCCTATCCTGACACTGAAGGACCTGCTGGGGTAGAATCCTTCAAAATGTCTCTTGGAATACCGCACATATAATGAGGATTTAAGGACAACAGTTCTGACTTGAAGGATGTCAAGGTTAACAACCATTTTAAGCCCAGCAAGACCTTACAAGTAATGGGTTACTCTGATAGGAAATGGAATTCAACGTTCTTCCTTCACCTAGAACTTCAGTTCAAGGATTCATCTCTGCTAAAGCAGTTGTCCTCAGCACTGTAGGACACCAGGCAATGCTCCAGAATTAAAGAGGAAAAGCTGCACCTTTGCTCTCATTGTTACTGTTATTATGCAGTGAATGGAGAGATACGGATTATGTGCAGGCTGCTTACTGGTCTTGGCGTCGTGTTCGGCACAGACATTATGGGCCGAAGAACCTGTTCCTCTCCCTGTACTGTTCTATGTTTTACATTACTACCTCTGAGGGAGAGGCCGGCACCATTCATCCCATCCCCATTCAATCTGGCTTCAGTCTTTTTCCTTCCAGTTCTCCCTCCGTTTATTCTGTATCTTCTGGTCCGAACATGAACATGAATGCCAGACACGATTTTGCTGCCTGTGGGTGTCGCACCAAACGATATTCCCCCTTTTTGTATGATTATTTGATACTGATCCAAGGACACAACAATGAGCATCTGATCAATCAAGACGAGAAGCAAAGGTTTATTTTATTAATTGTATTAATTGCCCTTGCATTGAGTGACTTGCTATGTTATTACTGTGGGCAGTTCAGAGATTGGAATAATTAATAGAATTTAAATTTCTCAGCTGCCTTGAACTCATGCCTCCAGATCTTTTGACTCAGTCTCCAGAGCACCAATCCTGCAATATAACCTCTCACCTGGCCGGTGAGATGCTTGAGCTATCCTTCTCTCTGAACATTTGTTGTTCCCCATCCAATTAGACGCAGGTGGACCAAGTGCGGTAAAGTAGGACTAGTGCAGATGGATACAGTGCTCAGAAGGGACACAGTGGGCTGAAGGGCCTGTTTCTGTTCTGCAAGACTCTGGCCCCATGACCTGTTTACCTTGGGAAGGGTATCAGTGACTAAGGGCATAGATTTAAACCAAATGGAGGAAGGATTTGAGGGGAGTTGAGTTGAGTTTAGTTTAGTTTATTGTCACATGTACCCAGGTATGGTGAAAAGCTTTAGTTGCGTGCTAACCAGTCAGCAGAAAGATTATACAAGATAAACATGAGCACATGATAGACATGATACAGGGAGTAACGTGAATAACGTGACTAATGTTTAGTGCAAGATAAAGTCCAGCCAAAGATAGTCCGAGGGTCTTCAATGAGGTAGATAGTAGCTCAGGACTACACTCTAGTTGTTGGTAGGATGGTTCAGTTGCCTGATTACTGCAGGGAAGAAACTGTCCCTGAATCTGGAGGAGTGCATTGTCACACTTCTATACCTTTTGCCCAATGGGAGAGGGAAGTTAGGTTTAAGGTGAGGGAGGAAAGAGTTAATAGGAACCCGATGGGTAACCCAATTCATCTGAGTAAGAGTTCAGTTATCAGGCAACTGAACCATCCTACCAACAACTACTGAGTAGCCCTTTGCTGCGATCTACCTCATTGAAGACCCACGGATTATCTTTCATCAGACGTTACTGGACTAAACGTCATTCACATTATTTCCTTTATCATGTATCTTTACTCTCTGGATGGCTCGACTGTAATCGTGTACTGCCTTTCTGCTGACTGATGTAGATGATCCACCATGATCACAATGGATGGCGGTGCTGGCTCCAAGGGCCAAATGGCCTCCTCCTGCACCTATTTTCTATGTTTCTATGTAAACCTCCTACCTCTTTCTTTGAAACTTTGTCCTGTTGCCCTCTTGTCTTTGACTTTCCCACTTAAGGTGAAATAAAACTGTTAAAGCTGCGAAAAGCAGTTGTGCTGGAACCAGAACGAGAATGCTGACAATGCCCAACGGAACAGGCAGGTGTCCATGGAGTTAATATTACAGATGGATAAGCTTAAGGCAGAACTTAAGATTGGGGTTGGGAGGGAGAGATAGATCAGCCACAATTGAATAGCCGAGTATGAGCTCTATCTATCTTTAGAGGGGGATCTGAAATGTGAAGGAGATTGGAATGTGAAGGCTCAAAAAGTGGGCCGAATGGCCTAATTCTACTCTTATCACTTATGACCTTATGAGAACTGACCAGTGATGCAGGCAGGAAAGTCAATCTACCTGAGATTGTTGAATTCAATATGAAGTCCCGAAGGCTGCAACATGCCCATTCGGAAGATGAGGTGCTCCTCAACCCTTTCTTAGACTTTGTTGGAACAGGGGATTAAAACATCGAGCAATTGGAAACTCAGGACCGTCTTGGTAGACTGGACCACGGCATTTTGCAAAGCCTTTTGTTCGCAAGTGTTGCTTCTCTGTGAACATCAATGGATCGAGAGGGCAAAGGCCGAACACCATACACCCACCAACAGCAGCCCAGCAGCATTTACTGCCTGTTCAAGCTGGAGCAACAAGCACCACTTACACTGCTGGCCAGATGTGGAATGCCGTTCAGCGGTAGGGAACGACAGTAAAACCTTTCAGGGTCTCCAACCCCAGGTGGAGCCTACAGCCCACAGCTGCGACCATCCCATCCCTTCCTCCAGTGAGCACACTTGTTCCTTTTGTCAAGTAACCTCCAACAGATCCTTAGGACATGGACGTTTGCCCCTAGTCCAAGAAGATTCTTCTAACTCGCCAGTCAGAATTGGTTCGATGGTGCCTCACCATCTTCTCAACAGCAGCCTCCAACACTTATCTTACTTGCTTATTATTACAGAGTCCATTCAGCCTGTTGGATCCATGCTATCTCATCAGTCTTACTGCCTGCCACAACTTCCAGTGGTTTCACAGTCTTTTTTGCCCCCACTCTCCCGGCAGCAACTTACATTGACTTATTACCTTCAACCAAACCCCAGAACGTTTGTGATCAAACGTAACACCGAATCAAAAAGGGCTCAGGATGATAAACGTTGCCCTAAAGATCGGAGTTAAAGGGCATTTGTCCAGCAAACCCCATTCCACCTCTGCGTTGAAAGGAACTGCAGATGCTGGCATATACCAAAGAAAGACACATTCGTGTGCTGGAGTAACTCAGAGGGTCAGGCAGCATCTCTGGAGAAAAAGGATGGGAAACGTTTTGGGTCGGGACCCTTCTTCAGGCCACTCCACCTCTGTTTGTCCTGTCGGGTAGACAAGGTTACTCCCCGTTGACCTACTATGACCTGCTGGATCGGAACAGGTCACATCAGATGCCAGGGCCAGCCCTGTGTCTGCATGCATCAGGTTGGACAGGAGCTGGGTCTGCGGGCTTTGTCTCCCTCTTCTCTACCTCACCTTTGTCTGTCAAAGCAGTGCCGGTCCCATAGCTGTGCCGGAGGGGCGGGTGGTGTGGGGGGGGGGCATGGTTTATACTTCATTGTTGGCTTATTTTCCCAGCTGAAAGCTTCAGTGAAAACAGGGCAGAGCTCACAAGGCACACACAAATCAGGCCTCAGTCTAACATCCTGTGCATCCACTGGGTCTCTGGAGCTGTGCTTAAAGGCAAATTAACAGTGAGCACAATGGTTGTTGCAATGATGGTCAAGGGGCAGGGGCCTGGCTGGTCTTCCTGCCAATGTTCTCGGTCTTAATGGAATTTATATGCTATTATACTCTTAGTTTGTGTGCATGTGTGCGTGCGTGCGTGTGTATGCGTGAGTGAGTGTGCCAATGTGTGCGTGTGTCGTTCCTTGCATTGTGAACAGGGTGATACAATTACTCTCTGTCTGCACACATTGCTGTCAGTGTGCACCAGCATGCCCGAGCACCAATGCAGCTGCAACCGTGCCTCAACAAACTCCTCCAGTGCCATCCAACAACGGTAAGCTGCCTTTGGTTTTCCATGCGTGTGCCGGAGAATGCATGGAAATATGTTGCCTGCTTGTCAAAGAGGCAGGCAGGCAGGCAAGGCTGTACCCTCCCCCTAGCTGCCACCCACACTCGTGCTCCAGTGCAAGAAGGTTACGATGTCCAAAGATCAATTATTCTTTGTTAATCATCGCGTGTTACACGCACATTCACCCTTAAGCTGCTTGGAGGGAACGTTCACTGAGAACAAGGACCCGGCCAGGTTCTGTCAGCCATCCAGGGCCGAGATCCCACGGCTTCCAAGGTGCAGTGTTGATGCTGCCGACTGCTGTACCCTCTACCCATCACTGCTGGTGGCCTTGCCATTCACGCTGCCAGGCCCGGCTGGGTCAGCCATCCTTATTCGCAGGGTATTCTTGGCTCTCCTGATTCAATGTCACAGAGTTAGCGGGAAGAGAAAGGAAGAAGAAAAATCATAATTAAAAAAGGAATCTTCGTGCTTATGTGTAATTGACTGGGTCTGCCTGCAATATCCTTGTGAGTGTGTGGAGAGCGAACTGGGACTGGGTATGAATTTGTGGGTGTGTGTGTGTGTGTGTTTGTGTGTCTGAATGTTACAGCTTTATGATGGCCTGCACGTATGTCACGGTACATACCATGAGCACACATGCCCATGTTCCGCAGGGAATATATTACCTGGTCTGACCTACATCTGTCCCAAGCCACTAGGTCTGATTGACTCCTGACTGCCTCCCCTCAGGGGCGAGTGGGGATAGGCAGTAGATGCTGGCCACTTCTCATGAATGAAGATATAAAACAAGGGGGTGTGTTTGACAATATCCCTCAACTTGCATTGTGTGTGGAGTTGGGCATCTCACCGTAATGTGACTAGGTGGTTTTGATCATCACACTGATGTGATGAAATTACAATTAAGCTTGGTGACTGGATCAACCAGCAGATCTTGGAATGGCAGTACCTGGTAAACCGTGCCACAGTGCACCAGGGTGGGTATGCTAGCTGGCAGTGCAAGCCCTCGGAAACCTAAATCAATATCAATCTGCAAACCTGGCACTCATGGGACTTTACCCTTGCCACCGGTCATCCTCCTGGAACCCCAATCGCACCCATTCCCTGGCATCTCAACCCCCCCACTTGGGTTCTCAATCTCGCCCACCTGGGACCCCTGTCTCACCTCCCCCGAGATCACTCTCTCAAACCGCCAAGACCTCTCTCCCACCTGCCCTGAGATCACTTTCTCAAACCTGAAGGATCCCACTCCCACCCTCCCCCCTACCCGCCTGCCCAGGATCTCGCTCTCAATCCCACCACGCTGGGATCGTACTCTCATTCCCATTCCTCCCCCCACACCCCACCCTCTCCCACGATCTTTTTTAATGAAAGTGACCAATGCTCCCATTGAGCTGGACATGAGGAAGTGTCAGGGCCTGTGTTTGGCCAAGCTAGACAAGGCTTGTAACAGTTGCTTGCCACTTTCTGTCAAATATTGTGCAGACTTCTAAACCTGACAAATTCATTAACATCCGTTGAGACCCTGACAGCACTGTAACTATGGTGACCGCCCTGACAGCACTGTAACTATGGTGACCGCCCTGACAGCACTGTAACTATGGTGACCGCCCTGACAGCACTGTAACTATGGTGACCGCCCTGACTCCACCTTACTGCTTCCCTACTTCATCTTCCCCTTTTCACCCACATTTACCTCGACATCTGGGCTGTTGCATTCATCCTATCTCCTTTTCCGTCTGCTACTTTCCCTTCCCTCTTCTACCTTTGCATTTCCTCTCCTCCTCTCACCTCTAATCATCTTCTCCCATCTTGTTGCCAACTTCTCTCCCCTCTTCCCCATTCTGCTTTTGAGTCTCCCTTCTCTCTCTGCTCCTCCCTCTCCCATCTCCTTCTGCATTATCCAATGAGAGATTTTAAGTGCTGGAACACTGTGGCAATGGGAGATTGAGGGGAGAGGATGGGTTGATCTTTCTGCCCCGGTTCCCAGAGGAGGCAGGTACAAGAAACCCATGAGATGGCTTCGGTGTCCATAAGAGCAGAAGGCAAATGGAGTGAGTGGCTTGGTCCCTCTGCATGGACTCAGCTCACTCCGACTGCTCACAGTGTAAACTGCTCCCACATCTTAGACACAAAGGCAAAAGTCCTAGGGTAAGCCTGCTTAAGGTGGGTGATGAGCAAATGGCATGTGTTTTTGAGACATGTCTACCCCACTATTTCTCTAAACCACACATTACCTGGTCAGTCATCTTTGTTGCTCTTGCTTCTTGCTGGCAATTCGATGACCCAGCTGGGGTGCACCGGCTCTTCATGGCAGGATTGGGACATCACCTGGACCAGGCATGATCACGCATGTGGTGGTGGTTTCCAACTTGCTGACCTCTCCGCCAATGGGTTACGTTGTCTACCACACGGGGCATGTGAAGATTCCTCCGGTCTCATCTCCTCTTCACAGGACAACACTGGCAGCTGCAACAGTTCATAGTCATACAGCACAGAAAAGGCCATTTGGCCCACTGAGTCTGTGCCGACCAGTTGCACTAATCTTACCACAATCCCATTTTATTCTTCCCACGCTTCCACCAATTCCCCCCTAAGTTCTTCCCTAGGAAACAAATGTCACTGCAGTGCAACATTCCTTCTGCCAGAGAACTTAGACTTTAGAAATATAGCGAGGAAACAGGCCCTTTGGCCCACCCAGTCTGCCGACCAGCAATCACCCCATGCACTAACACGACCCTACACACTCAGGACAATTTATAATGTTACTAGAGCCAATTAACCTACAAACTTGTACATCTTTGGAGCGTGGGAGCATCCGGAGAAATCCCATGCGGTCACAGGGAGAACTTACAAACTCCGAACAGATAGTACCCGTAGTCAGGATCGAACCCGGGTCTCTTCCCTGCGGTTGGGGCAGCTTGGTGGAGGACCTTTGTTGTCAGGGTGGTAAGTGTGCAGCACATCCTTACTCACCTTCCAATGAACAAGCCAACGATGACATGGTGACTCTGAGCATGTGTACACCCAAGCATCATATGCGTGCTACAGTTCAATGACTGAGGCTGACGTGACCATCTTCCTGGAAAGAACGGTTAAACCATTTCTCATTAGAGGCACAGAGAGTCACAGAGTGATACAGCGTGGAAACAGGCCCTTCGGCCCAACTTGCCCACACCGGCCAACAATGTCCCAGCTACACTAGTCCCACCTGCCCGCATTTGATCCATATCCCTCCAAACCTGTCCTAGCCATGTACCTGACTAACTGTTTCTTAAATGTTCCTATTTCTAAATTGTTCCTGGAGCTTACCTCCACCAGATGGAGGCTTGTTGAAGAGGAGATCACAGCAATACAGTGAGGAAGATTGAGGGAAGGATGGATAAATGACACACACTCTCGCCTGATCCCAGTCTGTACTGTTGGATCTCAGGTACCTGTTCCCAGTGACACCCTGGAAGAAACTGGAGGCGAAACTGGACATAAAGTTACACCTATCAGGGTGCACGGTAGTAAAAGCTGGTAGACCCACCGCCTCACAGTGCCAAAGACCCCAGTTCAATCCCGACGCCAGACGCTGTCTATGTGGAGTTTGCACACTCTCCCGGTGGCCGTGTGGGTTTACCCTGGGTGCTCCAGTTTCCTACACATCCCAAAGAGGTATGGGTTGGGAGGTGAATTGGCACCTGTAAATCGCCCCTACTTCATGGGTGAGTCTTCGAATCTGGGGGAGGGAGTTGATGAGAATGTGGGGAGATTAAAACAGGATCGGTGTAGGGGTCAGTGTAAATGGGTGGGCGATGGTTGGAATGGACTTGGTCGACCAAAGGGCCTGTTTCCATGCTGTACCTCTCATTGGCTCTCTCCTTATCATTATGCAATGCTGTGCATTTCCTTGTGTAAGCACCCACATTCCCTGTTTTGCTTCTTTTTACATGTGGAGCGTTATCTGTGAATTCTATCAACGACCCCTCACGTTCACTGTTGTAACAAGCGTGCATCTTCCCCGAGTGCACACTGTATGCCTCTGGACGAGGAGTGTGGGGAGTTATCTCTCCCCTTATCTCACTCTCATTCTTCCATCTGCCTATCGTGTTTGTACCTCAGGACCTGGAGGAAGATTGAGGAATTTTTCTTCTCAGCAAAGGTTCAAAGTATTTTATTGTCACGTGTACCATTTAAGGTACAGTGGAACTCGATTTACCATACAGTCATACCATAAAAAAGCACCAAGACACATAACTACATAAAAGTTAACATAAGCATCCACCACAGCGGATTCCACATTCCTCACTGTGATGGAAGGCAATAAAGTCTAATCTTCTTCCCTCTTTATTCTCCCGCGGTCGGGGCAGTCGAACCATCCGCAGTCGGGGCGATCGAAGGTCCCACAGCCGGCGATCAAAGCCCCCACGTCGGGGCGGTCGAAGCTCCTGCGATCTGGAGCTCCTGAGGTCGGTCCCTAAACAAGGGACCGCGAGCTCCACGATGTTAAAGTCCACAGGCTCCCGCGGCTGGAGCTCCAAGGTCGATCCCCGACAGGGACCACCAGCTCCACGATGTTACGTCCTGGTTGGATCTCCCAAAGTTGATCCACAGCAAGATGCCAGCCGCCAGATCCTTGATGCTAGGCCGCAGTGGGGACGGAGTTACGATATGGAAAAAAAATCGTGTCTCCGTTGAGGTAAGAGATTAAACAAAAGTTTCCCCTCCCACCCCCCACATAATACAAAGCTAAAGAACACTTTCACATAAGATTAACACAACACCATTTCCTTTTCCCTGTCACAGAACTGCAAATAGTCTAGCTCTTCGGCCCACAATATGCTGGCCATCAAATATACACTTGTATTAATCCAATTTACTGGCACTTGGTAACAGCTTCCACACCTTGGCGTGTAATAATAATTGTGGTGGGTTGTGACCGGTCAATCAGGTTCATAGTTCATATAGAGAGAAGAGACATGTTCCTGTAGACTATACTGACACTTACCCCTTGGAGAAATGTCATGTGTAGAATGAGCCAACTCAGACCATTGTTATTCTGTAGAGTGGATGTGGAGAGGATGTTTCCACCACTGGGAGAGTCTAGGACTAGAGTGCACACTCAGAATAAAAGGGTGTTCCTTTAGAAAGGGGATGAGGAGGCATTTCTGTAGTCAGAGGCTGGTGAATCTGTGGAATTCATTGCCGCAGAAAGCTGTGGAGGCCAAGTCATTGGGTATTGTTAAAGTGGAGATTGACAGGTACTTAATAAGTAAGTAGAACAAAGGTTATGGGGCGAAGGCAGGAGAATGGGGTTGAGAGGGAAAGATAGATCGGCCATGATTGAATGGCGGAGAAGATTCGATGAACCAAATGGCTCCATTAACTTACGAACTTATGTAAGATAATGTGGCAGCTATTTCTGATGTCCTGCAACAAAGCCCCATGACCCTGTTGCCCACTCTGAATGTTCCTGTACGTAGGAACACAATGGCTGTCTGTGTGGATGTGGGTGAGGCCAAAAGTGCCTTTGAATGAGTATGTCAGGTTACGTGGGCTTGGCTGTGAGCATGTAGCTCTCTGCGGCACTGGAGTAAGTGTTGCAACCTTTCCCCCACCTCCCCTCCCAATGTTACCCTTGACATGAATTGTCCATGCTTGCAATTGGCACGGTGTGCAACCTCTGTGCCTTGTGTTAACTTCTCCCCTTCTCTCCACCTGAAGGTACAGAAACACGCTACAGGTCCGTGGGCTCCAGTAGCCCTCCTGCTCCAAGGCCTGCCGCCCGCTCAACTTGTACGAGCTTAGAGAGTGAGTGTTAACGGGTGGTCCCCATCTTGGGGTTGGGGGCATCAGGCCCAACTCTGGGTGCTACGCCACTTGGTGTACGGAAAACACCAAGGAGTGGCCAAATGGCAATCTCCTGCCTAGCCCCAATCACCCCAACACCCACCCAATCCCCAGCCAACACCCATCTGAGCTCACGGTTGCCCCAGGGTCAAATCGTGAGACCTTTGTGGTCTCCTTGACTCAGAACCACTGGTGCACTGATCTGATAATTTGCCCACTGTTTTTGATTTGGATTTCAACTGCAAGAGGAATGTCTATGCATGATGTCCCACCAACAATGCCCCTGGGGATGATCAGGGCCGGATGCAGAGGATTCTAGGTATGAAGTGTGCTGAGGACTACCACACCAACAGTCTCACGTGCAGCATTGAACACATTCTTCAGGGATTGTGAGGTGCAGATGCAGAATGTTACAAGGATCAATGCATTCAGCATTTCAGGCAGCGTCGCAGAATGAGATGGTGCTTATTGAACTTAGAGAGATGCAGCACACAGACAGGCCGTTCAGTCTATTGAGTCCACACTGACCATCATCCACTCATTTACGCTAACCCTCCATTAATTCCATCTTGTTTCTGCCATGCTCTTATCAATCCCCCCCCCCCCCCCATTTCTATCACTCACCTGCACATAAGGGGCAATATACAGCAGCCAATTAACCGACCAACACACATGTTTTTGGGATGTGGAAGAAAACTGGAACACGGGGAAATGATGCATTCAGAGGGAGAACCTATAAACTCAACACAGGTTATTGCACCATTTTGCTGATTTACATTTGTCATTTTATTTGTTGATGTGTCTATTATTACTGTACACTGTTTACTCTGTGAGCTTCGTGTGAACAAGGAATTTCATTGCACCCTGGTGTATTAGACAATAAACCAATTTAAGCTGAACAGTACCCGAGGTCAGGATTGAACCTGGGTCTTTGATGTTGTGAGGCATAGGCACGACTAACTACGCCATTATGCTGCCCATTGGTTGTGAATGGAATGGTTACTGTGCACAAACATTGTATGGTACCACGTTAAAGAAAGGTTGGATGACACAGGAATATGACAGAAGACAAATTATTAGCAAGTGCTGGAGTAACTAATCGAGTCAGGCAGCATATCACGAGAAAATGGCTAAGTGACTGGCTCGAAGGGCCAATTGGCCTCCTCCTGCACCTATTTTTCTATGTGACGTTTCAGGTCGGGACCCTTCTTCAGATATTTTATTACATTATTAAAATTGGGAGTGGTCGGCATAATTTGAATGCAGGTTGTATCCTCAGAAAGAACAGAATAGCATCCAGGACCTGCATAGTGAAGGATTGCCACAGGCACAGTGAACGTTCACTGGAGCAGATAAATCATGGCTGATTTGACACCATCACTACCAATTTGTAACGCAAAGCTCCAGCTTATGTCCTGTCTTAGCCCTGCTTGGGTGACGACACGCTCAGACCTCACCAGTGCCATCTTAAGGCATCGTTAATTAGTTATTTATTCAACCCTACTGGAATGATCATGTACTGCCGTTCCGACTGGGAACCAGCGTGACTGGGGAAACATGCAGTGTCCACACAGAGACTGGCCACCTGAGGGAGGTGCAAGTGAGGGTGGGTTTGCAGCCGAAGAGACCATTCTACCCGGGTGTTCAGGAGGCAATGGCCTGCCAAGCAACGGTGAGACACTTAGGGATGACTTCTGTGTTTCAGTAAAGCCAGTCATAGAGCATGGAAACAGGCCCTTTGGCCCTACGGACCTACACTGGCCCCACCTGCCTACGTTTAGTTCATATACCTCTAAACCGGTCCTATCCATGTACCTGTCTAATTGTTTCTTAAACTTTGCAATAGTCCCTGCCTCAACCACCTCTTCTCACCTCCATACACCCACCATCCTTTGTGTGAAAAAGTTACCCCTCAGATTCCCATTCAATCTTTCCCCATTCATCTTAAATCTATGTCCTCTGTTTTTTTATTCCGGACTCTGGGCAAGAGACTCTGCGTCTACCCAATCTATTCCTCTCAGGAATAGAGTCCCAGCTTGCTCAACCTCTCCCTTTAGCTCAGACTCTCGAGTCCTGGCAACATCCTTGTAAATCTTCTCTGCACCCTTCCCAACTTGACAACATCGACAGTGGACATTCATCCAGTGGAGCGGGACAAGGACCTCAATTCCTTCCACAGAGCGACTCTAAACTTTGCTTGCCTGGCTCACTCCAGGCTGGAGATGTTGGCGGCATCTTGAAATTTGCCGACTCATCCTTGCATACTGTGGGATCTCCATTCAAAGGCAGCATCTCGCCCACCACCTCTTCACGTTCGTCCCTGTTTTGTAAGCTGCCACTTGTAAGTGGCTGCATTAGGATTTTGGGCATGCCAACAGTCCAGGGTCCACTGAATGCTGGAATATCAATCTGTAGCCACCACAGACAAGCCTCTGCTGCACAGCGGTATCAAAGAGATTTCACTCAATCAATGCCAGCTTCATGTGCGTGTGACCTCGGGCAGCATTGCCCAGTACAGGGCGATCTCTGGGAGGAGATTAACGGATTTATCCAGACGGTCCATTGTGCGAACTCTATTTGAGCCACTGTAACAAACTCAAGGTGAACTAGGTGACAAAGTCTGTCTGCAGACATGTTTAGTGATTAAATCCACACAATCAAAGGCACGTGCTTACATCAAAGATAATCTCAACATACAAAATATATTAGTCTTTAAACTTTAGAGATACAGCGTGGAAACAGTGATCACCCCATACACTAGCACTATCCTACACACTAGCAACAATTTACAATTTACAGAAGCCAATTAACCTACAAACCTGCATGCCTTTGGAGTGTGGGAGGAAACTGGTGTACCCAGAGAAAACCCACGTAATCACGGAGAACTATACAGAGAGCACCCATTGTCAGGATCGAACCTGGGTCCCTGGCACTGTAAAGCAGCAACACTACTGCTGCAGCACTGTGATATACATCCTGCAACCTTGCAAAAACATTCTACAGTAATCAGACATCAAGACACCGAGTGTGTAGGATAGAACCAGGTTCTGGGTGATTGCTGGTCGACGCAGTCTCGGTGGGATGATGGGCCTGTTTCTGCATTGTATCTCTAATGTCTAAAGTCTAAAGAGACTGATCTTGCCCTCGTGCTCCCTGCATGATCTCGTTGTGCTGGGGAGTAAGTTTGGTGGTGAGGAGGAGGGAGGGGCCACCCAGATAGACCTCCTTCTGCCTGAGTGCTCATGGCAGTCACGTCTGTAACAGAGTCCCAGTTCACCAGCAGATGCAGTCCTTACATTCACACTCACATGCCACCACTCCTTCAGAGAATAAACATTCCAAAGCAGTTATGACGTTCATAAGATCTAGGAGCAGAATTAGGCCATTCAGCCCAAATAGTGCACTCTGCCATTTAATCATGGCTGATCTATCTTTCCCTCTCAACCCCATTCTCCTGCCTTCTCCCCATAGCCCCTGACACCTATACTAATCGAGAATCTGTCAATCTCTGCCTTAAAAATATCCATTGACTTGGCCTCAATAGCCATCTTTAGTATTAAATTCAACAGATTCATCACCCTCTGACTAAGAAAATTCCTCCTCATCTCCTTTCTAAAGGTATGTCCTTTTATTCTGAGGCCTCTGACCCGAGACTCTCTAACTAGTGGAAACATCCTCTCCACATCCACTCTTTCCAGGCATTTCACTTTCCGTAATTCAAGCCATTCAAGAATGCAAAAACAAACTAATCAGCATGATGCTGTTTTATAGAGCCTGTGTTCCACACACCTCTGCTTGTCCTGGTATTCCCCTGCAATGCTACCCTTGAGATGACCAACCTCTCTGTATAAGGGACTACAGAGAATCCCTGAACAGCCGACAGGCCCAGAAGGCCCAGCCCCACGGAGATCTTATAAGGAGTGCCAGCGGGTGGAGCCATTTAGATGGCAGGCAGCGCTCAGCAGCAAGGTCGTGGGACAGAGGATGCTGTGGGCCTGAGCCAAGACAGCATGGAACGCTCTCGACTGATGGGGCGATCCTGTGGATGAGCCAGAGGACCTGTTGCTACATGGCTGCGACTCTGTGCCGCCTGCGGTCCTGATGTCCATAGCCCGATTGACGGGCTGGGCCAATGCTGCAGCACGCAGGCTGCTTTGCACGTCAGCTAAGCCTGCAACCTCGCATGCTGCACTGTGCACGGCTACACGAGCCTGCAAAAAGGTAGACACAACATGCTGGAGTAACTCAGTGGGTCGGGCAGCATCTCTGGAGAAAAGGAATAGGTGACATTTTGGGTCGAGACCCTTCAGATCAGAGTTGACCAACACTTCATTTTGGGAAGAATGGACAGCAACATCTATCAAAAGCAAGTTTCCTCTGGAGTTTAGATGGATATGTGGCAACTTGATAGAAATATGTAAAATCCCCGGGAGTCACAGAGGGGCTGATGTCTTCTCGTGTGGGAGAATCTGAAACTAGGTCTCATTGATTAACAATAAGGGAACGCAGGAGACTCGATGCTGGGGTCTTGAGCACAAAGCAATCTGCTGAAGGATTTCTGCTGGTCAGGCAGCATCTTCAGAGATACAGCATGGAATCAGGCCCTTCACCCCGCCGAGTCCGCATCGACCAATGATCACTAGTTCTATCCTAGACACTAAGAAGTGATGATTCCAGAAGCCAATTAACCTACAAACCTGTATGTCCTTGCAAACGTGGGAGGAAACTGGAGCACCTGGAGAAAACCCACGTGGTCACAGAGAGAATGTACAAACTCCATACCGATGGCACCGGTAGTCAGGATGGAAGCCGGGTCTCTGACGCTGTGAGGCAGCAACTCTACCACTACACCACCGTGCCACATCTGTGGAAGGAAATGGACAGATGGCGTCTCAAACCTGAAGAAAGATCCCAACACAGAGACGAGATGAGCATTTATTTCTCTCAGAGGGCCACCAGGTGTCTGGAATTCTTTGTGGTGTGAGCAGGTCTTTGAATCTTATTGAGGCAGAGGTGAAGTGCAAAGAGATGCCAGGGGTAGGTGTCGGCAAGCTTGCAGAGTTGAGTCGGCAATGGCGAATCAGGCTCAAGGGGCCGAGTGGCCTCTCCCTGCTCCCGCTTTGTGTTCATGTCATGGTGTCCTTCCACGTTGTCCAGTTTTAAATGCGGACTTTCAGACAGCCTTTCCACAGCGTTGGGCATTGTATTGGCCTCTATGACGTGACGTTTAGAGTCCACCTGGGAGAGAAGGAAGAGGTTGAATGGTGGGAGTATGTGATCCAGCTGGACTGCAGATAGTGTTTAGAGAAGGCTGGCCATCATCGATCCCCTGAGTGAGTCTACCCCCTCAGGTACAGGACCAGTGTGTCTCCTTGCTTCCACCACCCATACCGATACTTCTGCGGGTGGTCAAGAGTGTGAAACTGACTGATAATCATTACCATCGCTGCCTTCTACTGTGTCCTCACTGCCTGCTCTGCTTTCATAGAGTCAGGCAGCTCACAACCAGGCCCTTTGGCCCATCGAGTCCAGACTGACCACCGACCACCCAGTTAACCCTAATCCCATTTTATTCTCTCCACGTCCCCACCATCTCCCCATGATTCTACCCCTCATGTACCCCAGAGGGTCAATTGCCAGCGGCTAATTAACCTTTGCAATTGCACGTCTTTGTGATGTGGGAGGAAACCAGAGCGCCCGGAGCAAACCCACACGGTCACGGGGAGGATGCAGAAACTCCACACAGACAGCGGCAGAGGTCAGAATTGAACCTGGGTCTCTGGGGCTGTGAGGCAGCTGCTCTTCCAGCTGTACCACTGCACTGCCCAAAGATGAAAGGAGTTGGGAGAGCGGCACAAGACATAAGACATAGGAGCAGAATTAGGCCATTCAGCCCATCCAGTCTGCTCTGCCTACATGATGAATTAAAATCTATGCACAAACAGCAAAGCATCAACAACCAGGTAATCTTCAGTAATTTAGGTTGAAGGGTCATTGTTGGCCTGGTGACTACAAGACTGGAGGTGAGGATCAGACCCAGCTGGCTGGAGCTGTGAGGCAGTGGCTCTACCCGCTGCTCCACAGTTCCTGGATGCCTGATGAAGAGAAGGTAGGAGAGGTTTGGGGATGGGGAGGGAAGGTGTGTGTCCATCAGGAAGGATGATGGGCGGAGGGCGACGAGGGAGGTGAGGAAGAAGAAATGGCACCAGGTGATCTTCATCGCCATGGGTTATGGTTTCACTGCTGGCGGTCGCCTGGTTCGGTCGCACCAGGGCACGCCTTCCCCGGGTTGCCGTGGAGATGTCAGCCGTGGTCCTGGACAATGGAGGGGTTCATCTGTGCGTCAGTGACAACTGTCTGAGTAACGTGGCAACCACGATGAAGCACTGGCAAGTGTGTGGATGTGGGTGCCATTGTACAGGTGGAGCTTCCAACTGGGAGTGATATGTGCTGAGAAATTGAAGGTGGATGGTAGGTGAGTGGTTGGGGGGGAGGGGATAAGGCAACTCAAGGGACATTCCCTGCCCTGCCCACTTGGATCCCCATAAACATCCCTTCCCACTGTTGTCTTCCCACTGGCCATGCTTCTGAGTCTAGGGAACCTCCAGGCCTCTGGTTCAGAGGCGCCTTCCCCTCTGCTTCTGCTCCACCAAGGGGTCCCCATGCAGGGGCCAATCACCACATGGCCTGTCATACCTGGCTCAGATTCCCTTGAGGAATGAGCGCCTGCCCCTATCATAGAGTCAGTCAGCAGAGAAACAGGCCTTTCGGCCCACCAACCTGAAGACGTCGCCCATTTTTTCAAAGATGCTTGTTGCCTGACCTGCTGAGTTACTCCAGCACTTTGTGTCCATCCCTCCTAAAAGCTAATACCGTCTAATCCAGCCAGCATCCAGATTTAGGAGAGGACGATCTTGTGAAACTCAGCTAGCTGGACCGGTTAATGACCTAGCCCAAGTTTTAGATGCGAAGGGTCAAGTCGACCTTTGCATTATGGATTTTAATAAAGCTTTAGATGTGGTGCCCCACCATCGCCTGTTAGCAAAACTTGACCATCTTGGCATCCGAGGTCCTATCAAGAAATGGATCGAAAACTTTCTAACCAAATGACACCAGAAGGTATTAGTCGACGGTCAATCTTCATCCAGATGTCCAGTGTCTTCAGGAGTACCCCAGGGTACTGTCCTGGGGCCCCTGCTCTTTCAAACCTACTTAAATGACCTTTCAACTTATGTTACATCTGAGGTCAGATTATTCGCAGATGATCTGATTCTCTACAGACCCATACACTCTCTGAATGACTGCGATACCCTTCAACAAGACATCAATTCACTCTGCAAGTGGGAATCTTCTTGGCAGATAAAATTCAACAAATCCAAGTGCTATGTCATGAGAATGACCCACAAGTAGAATGTTCATCATTATCAGTACTTCATGAGAAACTCTGCACTCCAGGAGGTAAAACATCACCCCTATTTGGGTATCGAACTGTCAGACAACCTCAACTGGGCAAAACATATTAACCAAACTATCTCAAGCTCAAACCTTGGTCTCCTGCGATGAAATTTCTGGAACTGTACAAAATCCACAAAGGACATTGCGTACAAAACGCTAGTACGTCCAAGACTGGAATACTGTAGTGCCATCTGGGATCCCTACCAAGTGACCCACATTAACAACCTTGAGAAGGTCCAGAGAAGAGCTGCCAGGTTTGTAACCGGTGACTATAGAAAGACCAGTAGTGTCACAGAAATGCTTCATGAACTCAAATGGGACACCCTCCAAAGATGCTGTGTAATAACCAGGCTTACTGCAGTCTACAAAGAAACCCACTCATTAGCTCCATCCAACATTGCCCATCTTTCATAGTCGGTACAACAGAGCAGGAACTCGACTAAACCAATCCTTGAATTATATAACCATCAAGACCAACAAAGACTGTTTCCGCTGCTCGCTATACCCCAGAACCATCCCTGTTTGGAACCTTTTGCCACCGCATATAAATTCTGCTGCTGATAGTAAATCTTTTAAACTGTTGCTTGCAAACACTAAATTTTAAATCTGCAACTGCATGCGTGAGGGACTGCACGTTTATAGCCCAACAGCGGCGGTTGGTGCAGTATCGACAAGACAAGACAGCATCCTGGTGATCCTCTTCTGCATCCTCTCCAAACCTTCTGCATCCTTCCCGTAATCCTCCCTGGCACATACTTGTCCAGATGCGTCTTCAATACTGTGAGAGTCTCTGCCTCCACCACCCTCTCAGTGTGTTCCACATACCAACCAACCTCTGGTCTGGGAGAGTGGGTAGGGAGTGTGGCAAATATCATCTCGTGAACCAGCTGATCAGCCACTGCCATTTTACTGGATTAGAGAGCATTTAAAGCATCTGAAAGTCCTACTGCACAGAAACCGGCTCCTTGGCCCTTCGTATCCATGACGACCATCAAGTACCTATCCATGGGGCGGCACAGTGGTGCAGCGGTAGAGTTGCTGCCTTACAGCGCCAGGGACCTGGGTTTGATCCTGATTACAGGTGCTGTCTGTATGGACTTTGTACGTTCTCCCCATGTACGTTCTCAGCGTGGGGTTTCTCCGGGTGTTCCAGTTTCTCCCCACACTCCGAACAGATTAGCAGGTTAATTGGATCAGTAAAAATTGTAAAGTGTCCCTTGTGTGTATGATAGTGCCAATATGCACAGTGATCGTTGGTCGGCATGGAATCGGCGGGCCGAATGGCCCGTTTCCACGCTGTATCTCATAATTAAACTAGCATACTAATATCATTTATCAGCATTTGGTCCATGATCTACAGCCTGGCGATACAATTGCTCATCAAAATGCTTTTGAAAATTTGGGAGAGTCTCTGCCTCCAACAACTCCTCAGGCAGTGAGATCCAATCCGTAACCACCCTCCTACTGAAAGATTTCCCCCTCAGATCACCTCTAAATCTCTTACATCTCGCCTTAAACCAATGCTCTGGAATTTTACATACCCCCACCATGGGAACAGGATTTCTTAATATCAACTCTTTTTATCCCCCATAATTTTGTGTACTTTGAGGAGGGAATTCAATTCTTGATTAGTAAGGGTGTCAGGGGTTAGGGGGGAAAGTTAGGAGAATGGGGTTGAGAGGGAGAGATAGATCAGCCATGATTGAATGGCAGAGTGGCCTTATTCTACCACTCACCCAAACTTGAAGGACACTTTACATTTAACCCAACAACATATATGGGCTGGGATGCAGGAGGAAACCAGAGCACCTGAAAGAAACGCTACATCACAGAGCCCTGAGCAGGAATGTGACAGGATCAGCGCACAATAGTCTGGGTTATTTGGAAGAGATTCCACTTGAAGCTTGCAGTTCCACCGTGGGAAAACAGAGAATGATCCCGCTTGATGTGTGAATGTCTCTCTTTAAAGGCAGAGTTTGCCCTGGCAGAGTTTGCCCTGGGCCTTGGCAACTGAGTCCTTTTACTGGATTAGAGAGCATTTAAAGCATCTGAAAGTCCTACTGCACAGATGCATGTCATAGAAACATAGAAAATAGGTGCAGGAGTAGGCCATTCGACCCTTCGAGCCTGCACCGCCATTCAATATGATCATGGCTGATCATCCAACTCAGTATCCCGTACCTGCCTTCTCTCCATACCCCCTGATCCCTTTAGCCACAAGGGCCACATCTGACTCCCTCTTAAATATAGCCAATGAACTGGCCTCAACTACCTTCTGTGGCAGAGAATTCCACAGATTCACCACTCTCTGTGTGAAAAAAAACTTTCTCATCTCGGTCCTAAAAGACTTCCCCCTTATCCTTAAACTGTGACCCCTTGTTCTGGACTTCCCCAACATCGGGAACAATCTTCCTGCATCTAGCCTGTCCAACCCCTTAAGAATTTTGTAAGTTTAGCTGCAACCCCTCTGCCCCCCCCCCACACAGCCATGATCCTCCCCCCTGCCCCCCCCCCACACAGCCATGATCCTCCCCCCTGCCCCCCCCCCCACACACTGATGATCCTCCCCCCTGCCCCATCCACGCACCGGGACTTCTCCCCCTTTCCCCCGACTTTTGTTAAACGTTTCCCACCTTGGGAAGTGAACAGCGAATTGATTTATTTTGCGGATGTTGCTAATTCATTGCTAACTCATTGCGAACGGTGAGTCAGTGATGCATGTATGCACAGAGCATCATGGCACAGATGATGGTGCAGCAGTAGAGTTGCTGCCTTACAGCGCCAGAGACCCAGGTTCCATCCTGATTGCGGGTGCAGTCTGTACAGAGTTTGTACTTTCTACCCGTGACCGTGTGGGTTTTCTCCGGGTGCTCTGGTTTTTATCCCACATCCCAAGAATGTATAGGCTTGTAGGTTAATTGGCTAGATTGTAAATTGTCCCTTGCATGTGTAGGATCGTGCTAGTTTATGGGGCTCCCTAGTCGGCGGAGGGCTGAAGGGCTTCTTTCCGTGCTATCTCTCTAAGCTAAACTAAACTGGATGGAGCATGAGAGGTCTAGATCCCCACAAAGTCTGAATCAAAGCACAGTTGTAACCCCATTTCATTCAGGGGGTTGATCTGTTGACACTGTGACCCCTTACACCCTCCCAATCCAGCCCTTGGTATTAATATGCCCATGTCAGATAGTAAGAGAGGGGAGAGAGAGAGAAAGAATGCGAGCGAGGGAGATAGAGAGAGAGAGAGAGAGAGAGAGAGAGAGGAGAGCGAGCAAGGGAGAGTGAGGGGGAGAGAAAAAGAGGTAGAGGGGAAGGAGTGAGAGAATGAAATAGAGAGTATGAGAGTGAGGAGTGAGTGAGAGGAAGAGAGAGAATGTGTGAGAGAGAGTGAGGGGGAAAATCAAGAAAGTGTAACATCTGGGAGAAAATGGAAAAGATGGAGAGAAATTGCAAGGAGAGAGAGAGAGAGAGAGAGAGAGAGAGAGAGAGAGAGAGAGAGAGAGAGAGAGAGAGAGAGAGGGGAGGGGAAGAGAAGAGAGATATAAGAGAAAGAGAGAGGGAAAGATAGAGAGAATGTGAGAGAGGAAGAGGGGGAGTTCCACTGTCTGGTGTCTGAGGTGCAACACTTTGTGCGTTACAGGTACGTTGGCCTCGTATAACGTGCCGAGCACTGGGGACCTGTACATGGGCATGCAGGCACTCAACGGCGACTCTTTCCAGCAGACCCAGGTCGGAGCCAATGTGCAGTCACAGGTAGGAGAGCAAGCTGCTGCTGCAGAACCAGCTGGCAGTGGTGGGTCCACTGCCCACTCCTCCGAGTGATGGGGACTGGAGAATGGCTCACCCCTCGTCACTCTCCAGTCGCTTGGCCAAGGCTGAGGGCTGGCAGCGAGGTTACATACCATGGGGGCAACTTTCACGGGCACGCCAGGCTCCAGATAGGCTGAATAACATCTCTTTGCACCAGAGGGTGATGATGTGGCAGCACCCTGTACAACAACACCCAACGGTGAAGATGCTTTTTACTCATTGGGAAGTCAAGGAGCAGCAATGTAAATCCCTGTCGTTAGTCCTACACTCCTAGTTTCAGGTGCTGGCTTACAATGGCCCCTGGTGCTAGTCCAAGCTTTGAGTGCGGCACGGTGGCGTAGCGGTAGAGTTGCTGCCTTACAGCGAATGCAGCGCCGGAGATTCGATCCTGACTACGGGCGCCGTCTGTACGGAGTTTGTACGTTCTCCCCGTGACCTGCGTGGGTTTTCTCCGAGATCTTCGGTTTCCTCCCACACTCCAAAGACGTACAGGTCTGTAGGTTAATTGGCTGGGCAAATGTAAAAATTGTCCCTAGAGGGTGTAGGATAGTGTTAATGTGCGGGGATTGCTGGGCAGCGCGGACCCGGTGGGCCGAAGGGCCTGTTTCTTGTGTGTAGGATAGTGCTAGTGTATGAGGTAATCGCTGGTCAGCGCGGACTTGGTGGGCCGAAGGGCCTGTTTCCACGCTGTATCTCTAAAGTCTGAAGATTGTAACTCACTGGTCCCCAAAATCTCTCCTTATGCCTACTCTCCACCTTTTCTAGCGCCAGCAAAAGGGATGACCCACCCTCTGCCAGGCCAGTCATGTTGTGAGCTAGTCTTTATCCCAAAGTATAGTCACTGTTGTATCGACAACATAGCTTCTGAACAGATAGTTCGGCAAAATGATTGCCCAGTGTTGAGGTCAATGTTGCCAGTGTTGAGAGTGCTCCAACCAACCTCCCAACCCTCCTGAACCCATGGTACTGTCCAACTATCCCCCACCTCCAATGGGCAGTGAAACTATGGGTGGATAGACACACAGTGCTGGAGTAACTCAGCGAGTCAGGCAGCATCGAGGGTGAAAATGGACAGGTCGTGCTGATTGTTGGGGTATGCAGGGATCTGGAAGCAAGAAAAATCCACCAGGACAAATTGTGGTCAACAACAGATGACCTCAGGCTGGGAGGTTCCTCGCTAGGCTGATTAATGGCTACAGACGATGTGATCCCAAGAGGGATATATTATTGCAAACTGTGGAACTGGTTATTTAAGATGGGGTCACAAGGAGTGGGGGGGGGGGGGGGGGAAGAGGGAGGGGAAGAGGGTGGGAAGAGGGTGGGGAGAGGGGAGGGGAGTGTTTTGTAGTTTACCTAAAATGAGAGAATTCAACATTCATTACTGTACTCCAGTGTGTGCGTGACCTCACTGCCTCCTGTACACACGGACGATGGGTGGATATTGCTCCCTTTGCACAGGAGGGTGTGGAGAAGGTGATAGAGAGCAGTTCTAAGGGACCATCTATGGAGCCTGAACTTCCACTACCTTGCTCTGCCCTTCTGAGAAGTGTAAGGGAGAGCAACAGGGCGAGAGGCAGGAGGTGTGGAAGGTTGTGTGGATGGCCCATCGTGTACATGGAGACAAGAACCACAAGACTGGCCGATCGTCTGTCTCTGCCCAACAAGGGATAGGTGTAGGAAGGAACTGCAGATGCTGCTTTACACCGAAGATAGACACAAAATGCTGGAGTCACTCAGGCAGCATTTCTGGAGAAAAGGGAATAGGTAACGTTTTGGGTCGAAACCCTTCTTCAGACTGAAAGTCAGGATGGGAGGGTTCTGAACATTTTTCCTACCTCTAGTTTCCTTCCCCCCTTGCCTCTCAGCCCCAAGAAGGGTTTCGACCCGAAACATCACGTATTCCTTTCCTCCAGAGATGTGGCCTGACCCGCTGAGTTACTCCAGCTTTTTGTGTAACCTGAGTGATGGGTGTTGCAGGTCGGGGGGTCGGGAGTCCTTCATTTCTCCACGGGGGGCTGTTGGTGGTGCGGTGAGCGGTTCGGCGGTTTTGTAAGGCGTTGGTGTAAGCAGCAGTCCTACCTGGTGCCTACGCCGTGCTGTGGAGAGGCTCAAACTGTTTCATCACCACCATACACCCATACAGTAGGGCACGGTGGCACAGCAGTGGTGTTGCTGCCTTACTGCGCTTACAGCACCACAGACACGGGTTTGATCCCGACTGCGGGCGCTGTCTGCACGGAGTTTGTACGTTCTACCCGTGACCTGCGTGGGTTTCCTCCGAGATTTTCGGTTTCCTCCCACACTCCAAAGATGTATAGGTTTGGAGGTTAATTGGATTCGTACAAATGCAAATTGTCCCTAGTGTGTGTAGGATAGTGTTGATGTGCGGGTTTCACTGGTCGGTGCTGACTCGGTGGGCCGAAGGGCCTGCGTCTGCGCTATATCTCTAAACTAAACTAAAATAAACCTCTTCCTTCTCCCTCAGGTGGACTCCCTGCGCCACGTCATCAACCAGACTGGAGGGTACAGCGATGCCCTGGGAGCGGGACGGATGTACAGTCCGCAACCCTTGAACGTAAGGAAACAACCCCCTCCTCCTCTCTACCTCCAGTCCCACGACTTGGAGAGCAGAGCCCTGCTAGTTACTGTGCTGCCCATCCCCTTCCTCCCCTCCTTCCTCACCCTCCTGCTCAGCTCCTGCTTGCACGCGTCAGTGGGACCTGCGGCAGCTCTTCCAACCCTGAACATCAGCACACAAATAGAAGCACAATCTAATTCACTCATGGGGCTTGTTCCATCATTCTGTAAGATCACAGCTTAGACCCGGTTCACTTTTATTCACAATCCCCATACACCTTTAGACCTTAGAGATACAGATACAGCCAACACACCAGCACCACCCTACATATTAGGGACCATTTACAATTTTACCGAACCTACAATCCTACACGTCTTTGGAGTGTGAAAAGAAACTCGAGCACCCGGAGAAAACCCACGCGGTCGCAGGGAGAATGTACAAACTCCGTACAGACTGCACCCGTAGTCAGGATCAAATCTGTGTCTCTGGTGCTGTAAGGCAGCAACTCTACCGCTGCACCACTGTGCCACACCTTGAGTCCATCTGTGTCCACAAATACACTGATGTCACGTTGGTTTAGTTTAGAGATACAGATGTTAGTGAGGCCACATTTAGAGTATTGTGTTCACTTTTGGGCACCATTTTATAGGAAAGCTATTGTCAAACTGGAAAGGGGGCAGAGAAGAATTACGAGGACGTTGCCAGGACTCAAGGGCCTGAGCTGTAGGGAGAGGTTGAGCAGCCTAGGATTCTATTCCTTGGAGCACAGGAGGATGCAGGGTGATCTTAAATCATGAGAGGAATAAATCAGGTAAACACACAGAATCTCTTGCCCGGAGTAGGGGAATCGAGAACCAGAGGACAAAGAACATGGGGGGGGGATGATTTAATAGGAACCTGAGCGATAACTTTATTACACAAAGGGCCGTGGGTGTATGGAACGAACTGCTGGAAGGGGCAGTTGTGGCAGATACTATGGCAACGTTTAAGAAACAATTAGATAGGTATGATAGGGTAGGTTTAGAGGGATATGAACCAAACACAGGCAGGTGGGACTAGTGGTGATGGGACATGTTGGTCGGTGTGGGGAAGTTGGGCCAATGGTCTGTTTCCATGCTGTTTGACTCTCTGACTCTATCTCCCTAAACTCCAGCAGGGTACCAGAAGATTGAAAAACAGCCATTGTTTTGTTCCAAAGAAGGATATTGGCAGAAGGCAGAGAATTAAAGGCTAGTTAGTCCAACAACTATTATTGACAATGATGCTGGGGTCAATAATCAAAGAGGAAACAGCTAATCATTTAGGAAGGCTAAATATAATTAAACCTGGTTAACATGTTTGTATGAAAGGAATTATATTTGCCAAATTTGCTCACATGCCTTGAAGATGTAACAGGAGAGAGCAGTAACCTTGTATGTCGTGTATTTAGATTTGCAAAAAGCCATTGACAAGGTGTCACATAAAGGGCTGGTACCTAAATTACGAAGCCAAGCTACCGGAGAAAGTGTGTAAACATGGATTGAGAACTGGCTGACCCGTAGAAAACTGAGACTTGGAATAACTGGGTCATTTTCAGGTGGGAGGGATGTGGAGTTCATCCAGGGATCGTTTCTTGGCTGTAAGTTGTTTATCAGTTACATTAATGGCCTGAGGTTTACAAATTTGCCGACGGTAAAGGTGGAGAGATGGTTGGACATTGTGATCCTGCAATGCTATAGGGATGGGCTGGGCGACTGGGTGAAATGGAGTTTAATGCGAGGAAGTGAGAGGTCATGTACTTTGATTAGAGCCACATGGTGGTGCAGCAGTAAAGTTGCTCCCTTGCAGCGCAAGAGACCCGGGTATGCTATTGACTCCAGGTGCTTGTCTATATGGGGTTAGTACGTTCTTCCGTTATCCCGCGTTTTCCTCAGGAACTCCGGTTTCCGTCCTTACTCCAAGGGCGTACAGTTTTGTATGTTAATTGGCTTGGTAAAATTGTAAATTGTCCCGAGTGTGCAGGACTGTGTTAATGTGCGGGGATCGCTGGATGTGTGAGGATCGCGTGGACTTGGTGGGCCGAAGGGCCTGTTTCCGCGTTGTATCTCTAAACTAAACTAAACTGAGAGGAATAAATAAGTGGATTGAAATCGAAATGGAGAGAGACTGCAAATAGACAATAGACAATAGACAATAGGTGCAGGAGTAGGCCATTCAGCCCTTCGAATGAAGTTCGAAGGGATCAAGGTGTCCAAGTTCATGCATCACAGAAGTTCGCAGGCAGGTTCAACAAGTCGATAAGAAGGCAAAATGACATGTTGGCAAAGGGATGGGAGTTAGGTACAAGGAGAATTTGTTGCAGTTGTAAAGGGTGTTGATGAGGCCACACCTGGAGGATTGTGCACAGTTTTGGAACCTTTACCTAAAAAATAGTAACACTGGAGGCCGTCCAATGCAGATTCAACAGGCTAATCCTTGGATGAGAAGGTTGTCCTTTCAATAAAGACTGAGTAGTTTGGATCTGTATTCCTCTAAATTTAGAAGAATGAAAGGTGAGCTTATTCAAGTATGTCAGATCCTAAGGGGGCTTGACAGGGTAGATGTTGAGCTACCCACAAGTGGGAGAACCTTGAACGAGGCAACACTTGCAAAATAAGGGGTTGAAAATTTAGATTTAAGGTACGTAGACATCCTACAGTGGTGACCACCTGGGACTCTCTGCCCCAGTAGGTGATAGCTTGGATCATTAGAAGTATTGTAAGCAGAGGTACATATGTTTGATAGATTGAGGAGAAATGGCACAGGAGAGGAGCTGAGGCAGTACAGATTAGTCATGATCATATTAAATGTTGGGTCTAGTCACATGGGGTTAGGAGGGAGAGATAGATCAACCATGATGGGCCGAATGGCCTAATCCTGTTCCTATCACATGATCTTATGACCTCATGCTCCTCTTATTTTTTGTGTTCCTGAGTACATTAGCAGTTTATTTACTTCTCTCTCGCTGTTTCTCTTCCTCTTTGCTCTTTTTACCTTTTTCTCGTTCACTTGCTCATGCTCAATCTCTCATTCTCTTGCCCATTCTCGTTCATTCTCTCATGACTTCTCACTCGCTCTCCCACTCCCTCTCTCGCCGTTTCCTTTTCTCCCTCTCTCATCTCCCCCACTCTGTCTCTCTTTGCTCTCCATCTCTTATTCTCTTTCTCCCTCTCTTTATCTTATCTCTCCCACACACTCTCTCTCTCTCTCCCACACTTCCACTTTCTCCCTCTCCCCCACACTCTCATTCTCATTCTCATTCTCTCTCTCGCTCTCTCTCTCTCTCTCCCTCTCACTCACATCCACTCTCTCTCTCTCTCTCTCTCTCTCTCTCTCTCGCTCTCTCCTCTCGCCCACCCTCGCCCCATCTCTCTTGTCTCCCTTTCCCGTGCCCTCATTATTCCGAGCTGGAGGGCAGGCTTTAAAAGCGGCCTCTTGTCACGTCTCCTGCATCGTGCTTGTCAGTTGGTCCCAGCGCCGCAAGACATCCTGTGTTGGAGTGGGGTGGGGGCTGTGGTGGGGGGATGGGGGGTGTGGTGGGTGGTGGGGGGGGGGTTTGGGGCTGGTGGGGGGATGGGCGATGTGGTTTGGTGGGGAGGGGGGGGTGGGTGTGTGGGGCGGTGGGGGCAAGGGCGAGAGCCAGGAAGGTCAGTGAAGGGGAGTGAAGGCTAGATGAACAGCTTCATCTGTCAAGCTTCATGACTACCTGTGGGTGCAGGCTGGCATCATGGGGTGTGAGAGAGAGTGTGAGAGAGAGAGAGAGAGAGAGAGAGAGAGAGAGAGAGAGAGAGAGAGAGAGAGAGAGAGAGAGAGAGAGAGAGAGAGAGAGAGAGAGAGAGAGAGAGAGAGAGAGAGAGAGAGAGAGAGAGAGAGAGAGAGAGAGAGAGAGAGAGAGAGAGAGAGAGAGAGAGAGAGAGAGAGAGAGAGAGAGAGAGTGTGTGTGAGAGAGAGTGAGGAGGTCGGTAAAGGGAAGGATGAAACCTTGTTTCCAGGTGGCAACAGGCAGGGCACAGCCCCACTCAACATCAACATCCCCACCTCCCCTCGTCAGCTCCCCCTCCCTCTCCTCGGTCATCACCGGACGCAGCCTCGCCGCAGTTCCCCTGCACACCAGGAATCACCCCCTCCCCCACCTCCCACTCCCCCTGCCCCCCTGCCCTGCCATGCCAGCAGTTTGCTGTACTGTTCCTGCTGCGTGGCCTTGCAAATTCACAGCGACAAGCTGTGTGGTGCTGGGGAAAATTGATACGACAGAGACTGCCAGAGCCCTGGTTCCAAAGAGGACAGCAATCCAACTGCATTTCTCAGATCACACATCCCACCTCTCAGCGGGTGTGACAGCAGGCCGGGGGGGGGGGGGGGTGCAGGGACAGTCCGGTCCCAGACACACACGCACACAGAGCAACGAGGACTGGCGGGCCACATCCACTCCATCGCTTCAGGTCACTGCTGCCGTCCCTCGTGCGAGATGTCCCACAAGATCAATTTTCCCATTTGCCGTGAGATGTTGACGAATCTTTATTATTGTGCACTCTCCATATTTAAAAATAGATTGTGGAATGACATTTGCAAACTTGAGACCTTCTCTATATATCCCTCGGCTTCACATTTCGCACTTCTCTCCTCATCTCACAGCCTTTTGTCTTCTTCCCATCTCTGGCATTTGTCCAACTAACCGCCAATAAAGACCATCCCTCCCTGTCACCTCTATTCACTTGCCTGTCTTTGTCTCACCCTCACCTCTCTTTTAGCTTCCTCCTCTCCCCCCTATAACACTCGACCTGAAGCGTCCCAACCCGAAACGTAGCCTATCCTCCAGAGATGCTGCCTGACCCGTTGAATTACTCCAGCATTTTGCATCCTTGTAGAGACATGGAATTATATTTGCCAGTTTACAAAAGCACTGGAGTAACTCAGCGGGTCAGGCAGCATCCCTGGAGAACATGGATAGGTGATGTATCCAGTCAGTCTGACGAAGGGTCTTCATGCAGTGTGGAAACTGGCACTTTGACCCAACTTGCCCACACCAACCGACATGCCCCATCTACAGTAGTCCTACCTGCCTGTGTTTGGCCCATATCCCTCTAAACCTATCTTAACCATACACCTGTTTAAATGTTTTCTAAATGTTGTGATTGTCTCAATTACCTCCTCCGGCAGCTTGTTCCATATACCCAAAACCCTTTGTGTAAAAAAAGTTGGTCATTAAATCTTTCCCCCTCACCTTAAAACTATGTCCTCTGGGTCTTGATTCCCCTGGGTAAAGATTGTGCATCGACCCTATCGCTCTAATTTTCCCAATCAGTTCCCCACGTACACGAATCCTACACTAATCCCGTTTTTTCCTATTTTATTCTCCCCACACTCCCTTCAACATCTCCAAGATTCTACCACTCACCCATGCACGAGGGGTAAATTATGACCAATTATAGTCAATGCAGCCAATTGACCCACACAAGCTTGGGAAATGGGAGGAAGCTGGAGCATCCTAAGGAATTGTGTGTGGTCACAGGGGGAATGTGCAAACTCCACACAGATGGTTCACGATGGAACATGGGCCGCTGGCGTTGTGTGATAGCAGCTCTACTGACTCTGCCACTGTATTGCCCTGTGGTAAATGATCACAAAGAACAGATTATTTGACATCCATTGTTCTCTAAATACTCCACTTTTGGGGAATATCCTTGCCGTGCGTCTGGGTCCAGCCTGGTTCATATTGATTAGTCAACAGATCCATTATGGTCTCAGGATGTTGGAAGCAGAACAATTTTTTTTTGCTAATGCTATTTTTACTGTTCGCTTTTGAGGAGAGAATAGTAAACTGTGACACTTTGGAGGATTTTTTTTCATGTGAATAATTTGAAAAATGTTCTCTATTAATATTAATCTATTTCTATCACATTGTCATTCATTAACCCCTATCCCCAGCATCTCTGTCCTTTGAAATAATCTTATCCATTGGCAGTGTCATTTTAAACTCTGTGCTCAGCACTGCTGTGTGTGTGTGTGCGTGCGTGTTTATGTGTGTATGTATTTCTAAGTGTGTATGTTTGTTTCTGTGCGTGAGGGTGTGAGTGTGTGAGTGTATGTGAGTGTGTGTATGTACGTGTGTGTGCGTGTGTTTCTGTGTATATGTTTGTTTCTGTGTGTAGGTGCATGTGTTTCTGTGTGCCTGTGTTTGTTTCTGTGTGTGTGGGTGTGCGTTTGTGTGTGTGTGTGTGCGCATGTGCGTGTACACGTGTGGCTGTGAGTGTGCGTCTACATGTGTCTTCCTCCACTGATGTGGGTCCAGGCTCCATCACACACGCACGCAGTCACCCCCTTGCCAGCAGCCTGTTATGGAATTTGAATCCCAGCTCCCTCACAGTTACAACCGTGAGCAGTTTCGGTTTGACGCCTTTATTCCCATGTCTCTCTCTCTCTCTCTGCCTCGCTCTTTCATTCTCTTTGTCTCTGCCTCCTCCCAGCCCCTGCTTGCCCTGTCCCCACCCCTGACATACAGACACTGGCAGTCAGGAAGGCGAGCTCTCGACATGCAGCCAAACACTCCGTAGCCCTGTCTTACAGTGTCACATCAGAAGCTAGTCAATAAGGATCTATGAAAGCTTTCAGTGCAGCCCTGTCAGGGCAAATGATAGTCACAATAATGGCGTGTATCAGGAGAGATTAATGAAATGCTGGTGAAGAACCCACCCAGCCTTTGTAGCTTCACTCTCTTCCTGCTCTGTCCCCACTCTGCTGGCTGGTTTCCCTTTGCCTACAGATCCTTCTGCCACTTGAAGTGACCCCTCCATTGCTGCTCTATCCAGCTCTTTTCCAGTTGCTAATGGCTGGTCAATAGAAGGGCTCTCTCCACCCTCCCACTAACCTCCCATGCACCCACTCCCTGAGCCTGGAAGCCCAGGTTATCTACACAATAGACAATAGGTGCAGGAGTAGGCCATTCAGCCCTTCGAGCCAGCACCACCATTCAATGTGATCATGGCTGATCATTCTCAATCAGTACCCCGTTCCTGCCTTCTCCCCATACCCCCTGACTCCGCTATCCTTAAGAGCTCTATCCAGCTCTCTTGAATGCATTCAGAGAATTGGTCTCCACTGCCTTCTGAGGCAGAGAATTCCACAGATTCACAACTCTCTGACTGAAAAAGTTTTTCCTCATCTCAGTTCTAAATGGCCTACCCCTTATTCTTAAACTGTGGCCCCTTGTTCTGGACTCCCCCAACATTGGGAACATGTTCCTGCCTCTAACGTGTCCAACCCCTTAATAATCTTATACGTTTCGATAAGATCTCCTCTCATCCTTCTAAATTCCAGTGTATACAAGCCTAGTCGCTCCAGTCTTTCAACATATGAAAGTCCCGCCATTCCAGGAATTAACCTAGTACAACTCCAGTACTCTGTGAAGATATCTTCTTTGGATCTGTGCTTGGGCGCCCCAATGATTTCACAACAGCCCTTGTGTGAAGATAGAAAACAGGAGCAGGAGCAGGCCACTCGGCCCTTCAGGCTTGCTCAGTCATTCAATGTGATCAACAACAACAACAGTTCAACAGAGCTTTATTTGTCATTCGGTACCAAGGTACCGAACGAAACTACATAGCAGTCACACACAAAAAAGACCACAAGACACATGACCCCCAACACAAACATCCATCACAGTGACTCCAAACACTCCCTAACTGTGATGGAGGCAACAAAACTTCCACTCTCTTCCCCACGCCCACAGACAGACAGCTCGTCCCCGACCGACCCGCACAGTCCCCGCAAGGGGATGGAAGTCCCCGCGGCCGAGTCGCACCGGGCGCTGAGACGTCTCGCAGCCGAACCGGGCGATGGAAGGCCCCGCGACCGAGCCGTGCGCAGCTAAGTCCCGCGGCCGAGCCGCACCGGGCAATGTTAGGCCCCGCGGCCGAGCTGCACCGGGCGATGTTAGGCCCCGCGGCCAAGCCGCACCGGGCACTGTTAAGTCCAGCGGCCGAGCCGCACCAGCGATGAAAAGTCCCGCGGCCGAGCCGCGCCGGGCGATGTTAGGCCCCGCAGCCCGGGCACTGTTAAGTCCCGCGGCCGAGCCGCACCAGTGATGTTAGGCCCCGCGGCCGAGCCGCACCGGGCACTGTTAAGTCCAGCGGCCGAGCCGCACCAGCGATGTTAGGCCCCCGCGGCCGAGCCGCACCGGGCGATGGAAGGCCCTGCGGCCAAGCCGCACCGGGCACTGTTAAGTCCAGCGGCCGAGCCGCACCGGGCGATGGAAGGCCCCGCGGCCAAGCCGCACCCCGCGCCGTGAGGAAGAGACCTAAAAGAGAAAGGTTTCCCCCACCCCCCCCCCACACCACCACCCCCCCCCCACCCACACCCCCCACACATACACAACCAAAAAAATACAAAAACCATCCCAACACCGACACACAACAAAAAAAAAGGAAAAAAGACGAACAGACTACTAGCGAGCCGCAGCCGTTAGAACTCATCCTCAATTACCATACAATATTCCCACCTTCTCCCTATATCCTTGGCACCTTTTGTGTCCAGAAAATATACAACTGTTTCCAGAAAGCACGAAACGTACGCTCTGGAGGATGGCTAATGTTATGCCTCTATTTGAGAAGGGCTGCAAGGAAAAGCCTGGGAACTATAGGCCCCTGAGCCTAACGTCTGTGGTAGGCAAGATCAGACCCAGGTCGTATTGAACAGAGTCCTTTCCCGACATTTTCACTGCAATCTGCAGCGACTCCTGAGAATGAAGATTGCAGTTCGGTACGATATGAACAGATAATATAAGGATTGATGGCTTGTCTGTTGAAACACATAAATTAGGTTTATTTACTATTTCCTGTAGGCTGTAAAGTATGTGTTTCCATTTGTCAGCTCCTTGGGTTTATTTCATGTTGTTTGTTGTTCCCCACGCCCCTCACTTGCAGTAATCAACAGGGGGGGGGGGTGGGGTGGGGGGCAGAGTGGAGTCAGGCTTTCCCCAGGGGTCAATACCAGGCTTCTGGCGGTGGAAGTAACTGAGGTGTCAGAGAACCCATCTTGTGATCTCCTCATTTTCAATCAAATTTCCATACTTTATCGTCACATGTACCTCGGAAGAGTGAAATTCTTTGTTTCACAAACAATCCGATAAAATCATACTGCACATTCATAGATAAGTACAAAAGTGCAACAATTATTGTGTAAGAATTGTAGACTTCACCGAGGCAGTATCAAAAGAGTCACCATGTTTCTAATGCCGACTTCTTGATAGTACAGAGTCCTATCTTGGCCTTTGAGTCCCATTGTGCAGGCGGCAACACTGGGCCAGTGTTGTAGGTGTTGACCTGGCCTGGAGATGCTGTTGGTGTCCTCCACCGCTGCTTTGCCTCTCCACACTGCTGGAGTCAGCATCTGATCCACTTGTTCTGCCTCCAGTGGTGTCCAGGCCAATGGTTGGCACCAGGTGTGAGTCCACCTTGGGCCCGGGCCTGCCGAACTCACTCAAAGCTCAGCGGGTTGGTCACCCATTGCAGAGAGGGAGAGGCGGAAGAGCTTCTACAACTTGGGCTGTGGTGGGTGCACATTGCCCCACCCCCCACCCTTCCCTTCCATCCAGCCAATCAGGCCCGTGCATGTGGTATGATTAGATCCCATCAACCAAGTGTTTTCGGCTGAAGACAGACACAAAAGGCTGGAGTAACTCACCGGGTTAGGCAGCATCTCTGGAGAAAAGGGGTAGACGACGTTTTGGGTCAAGACCCTTCTTGTTATTATATTTTGACCTTATCCTCTCTCTGGTAATAATAATAATAATATAATAATAATATTCATTTATTGTCATTGCAACGAGTACAACGAAATTAAAAAAACAGCCAATCCTGACGGTGCGTACAAACATATATGCAATAATGCAAAAACAAATAAATACATAAATACAATTAAATTAAGTACAAGATTTTTTAACGGTGTTGCCTAGTGCACAGGTAGTGTTCAGTTCTCGTATGGCCCTGGGGTAAAAACTGTTCTTAAGTCTGTTTGTTCGGGATTTGATTGACCTGAAACGTCGACCAGAGGGCAGATGAACAAACAGACGGTGGCCGGGGTGGGATGGATCTTTTATTATTTTGCCTGCTCTACTGAGGCAGCGCAGGCTGAACAGGTGCTCCAGGGAGGGCAGTGAGCAGCCGATGATTTTCTGGGCCGTCGTGATGACCCTCTGAAGGGCCTTCCTGTCCTTTTCTGAGCAGCTGGCATACCATGTGGTTATACAGTATGCCAGCACACTCTCGATGGAGCAGCGATAGAAGGACAACATGAGCTTCTCCTGCAGGTTGGTTTTCCTGGTTGACTTCTGATTTTGAAACCTGGATGCTCCAACCAGGAGAAACACCTGTGGTGTCAAGACCTGATTTTGTGCTTTACAATTCCGGTAAACTCAACAGAGTTCACACTCAGCCTTGCTTAACCTCTTGTGTGGGAAGAAACTGCAGATGTTGGTTTAAACAGAAGATAGGCACAAAATGCTGGGAGGGGAGAAGAGGGCACGAATCGTCCTTGATTGTGCTGGCGACTTTGTGCGGTTGACAGTGGCTCACATAGAAACATGGAAAATAGGTGCATAAGTAGGCCATTCGGCCCTTCGAGCCAGCACCGCCATTCAATATGATCATGGCTGATCATCCAAAATGAGTACCCCATTCCTGCTTTCTCCCCATATCCCTTGATTCCGTTTGCCCTAAGAGCTATTTCAAAATTTCTTGAGTTACACTTGGGTTACACTTAACCCTTGTCATCGGGCAAGCAGTGCACCATAGCATGGGACAGCTCACAGCTGAAGCACTCTCCTCATGCCCCCCCCCCCCCCCCTCAGCTTGAAGCACCCATTCTCCACGTGACCGAGGACATGGCTGATGTTCATTTCTCCAGAGATCAGGTCATTCAGAGGGCGGCACAGTGGCTCGAAGGAAGAGTTACTGCCCCACAGCGCCAAAGACCAAAGTTTGGTCCTGACTACGGATACTGTCTGTACGGAGTTTGTGCGTTCTCCCTGTGACCGTGTGGATTTTCTCCGGGTGCTCCGGTTTCTTCCCACATAACAAAGATGTGCAGGTTTGTAGGTGAATGCTGGGCCCAATGAGCATTTTACAAATTGGTTTAAAGAATTAAGAAATCTTAAACACATTTAGACACATGTTAAATCCTGCCCATGACCAATAACAGGGACTGTCCGACATCCACAGATTGTTCTCCGCGTCAGCCTCCCATGCACGGTCTGCCCTGTCACTGCCTTAATTGCCAGTGCATGCAGGCAATTCTTGGTAAATGAAAGCCCAATTGAATCTGAGCAAGAACACTCTGCCATCAGACTCTCCTCATTACGTTCCCCTATTCCACAGTGAAGTCTGATCCCACAACTAGTGGATGAAATGAACATGTTCCAAATCGTTTGCTGTTAACGCATAAACCCAGCTTGTGTAGGAAGGAACTGCAGATGCTGGTTTACACCGACGATAAAGCCTCAACATTATATCCCTGTTTTTATCTTCTAGTCTCGAAATAAATGCTAACATTGCATTTGCCTTCCTTTCTACCGATTCAACTTGCAAATTAACATTTTGGGAATCCTGCACCAGCATTCCCAAGTCCTTTGCACCTCAGATTTTGAATTCTCTCCCATTTAGAAATTAGTCTATGCCTTTATTCCTAATTCCAAAATGCATTGACTCCACACTTTGCTACACTGCATTCCATGTGCCACTTCTTTGCTCACTCTCCCATCCCATCCAAGTCCTTCTGCGGAGTCCCTGCCTTCTCTACACTACTGCTCCTCCAACTATCTTTATATCAGCTGCAAACCTGGCCACAAAGCCTTCAATTATACTTAAAGGGATGACAGTGGAGATGCAATGGCGAAGATTTAAAGACCGCATGGATGAACTCCAGAAATTGTTCATCCCTGTCTGGCGAAAAAATAAAACTGGGAAGGCGGCTCAACCATGGCTGACGAGGGAAGTCAAGGATAGTGTTAAAGCCAAGGAAGAGGCATATAGATTGGCCAGAGGAAGCGGCAAACCAGGGGACTGGGAGAAATTTAGAACTCAACAGAGGAGGACAAAGTGGTTAATTAAGAGGAGGAAAAAGAGCATGAAAGAAAGCTTGCGAGAAATATAAAAACTGACTGTAAAGGTTTCTAAAGGTATGTAAAAAGGAAAAGATTAGTGAAGACGAATGTAGGTCCCTTACAGTCAGACAGGTGAATTTATAATGGGAAACAAGGAAATGGCAGAACAGTTAAATGAGTACTTTGGTTCTGTCTTCACTAAGGAAGACACAAACAATCTCCCCGAAATACTAGGGGACCGAGGATCTAGTGGGAGGGAGGAACTGAAGGGAACCCACATTAGTCAGGAAATGGTGTTAGGTAAACTGTTGGGACTGAAGGCAAGTAAATCCTCAGGGCCTGATGGTCTGCATCCTGGAGTACTCAAGGAGGTGGCCCTAGAAATCGTGGATGCATTGGATCATTTCCCAATGTTCTCTCGACTCTGGATCATTTCCTGAGGACTGGAGGATAGCCAATGTAATTCCACTTTTTAAGAAAGGATGGAGCAAGAAAACGGGGAATTATAGACCAGTTAGCCTTACATCGGTAGTGGGGAAGATGCTGGAGTCGATTATTAAAGATGTTATAGCAGCGCATTTGGAAAGCAGTGACAGGATTGGTCAAAGTCGGCATAGATCTATGAAGGGGAAATCATGCTTGACTAATCTTTTGGAATTTTTTGAGGATGTAACAAGTAGAATGGATACAGGAGACCCAGTGGATGTGGTGTATCTGGACTTTCAAAAAGCCTTTGACAAGGTCCCACACAAGAGTAGTGTGCAAAATTGGAGCACATGGTATTGGGGGTAGGGTAATGACGGATAGATAACTGGTTGGCAGACAGGAAACAAAGAGTAGGAATTAAAGGGTCCTTTTCAGAATGGCAGGCAGTGACTAGTGGAGTGCCGCAAGGCTCGGTGCTGGGACCCCAGTTGTTTACAATATATATTAACGATTTAGACGAGGGAATTAAATGTAACATCTCTAAGTTTGTGGATGACACAAAGCTGGGTGGCAGTGTGAGCTGCGAGGAGGATGCTATGAGGCTGCAGGGTGATTTGGATAGGTTGGGTGAGTGGGCAGATGCATGGCAGATGCAGTATAATGAGGATAAATGTGAGGTTATCCACTTTGGTGGCAAGAACAGGGAGGCAGGTTATTATCTGAATTGTGTCAGATTAGGAGGTGCTTGTACTTCAGTCACTGAAAGTAAGCATGCAGGTACAGCAGGCAGTGAAGAAAGCTAATGGCATGTTGGCCTTCATTGCAAGAGGACTTGAGTTTAGGAGCAAGGAGGTCCTGCTGCAGTTGTACAGGGCCCTGATGAAACCGCACCTGGAGTATTGTGTGCAATTTTGGTCTCTTAATTTGAGGAAGGCCATTATTGCTATTGAGGGAATGGAACGTAGGTTCACCAGGTTAATTCCAGGGATGGAGGGACTGACGTATGATGAAAGAATGGGTCGACTGGGCTTGTATTCGTTGGAATTTAGAAGGATGAAGGGGGGTGATGGAGGGCGTAGACGAGGTTCTGGTGAAGCAGAAACCTGATCATAGATCAACTGGGGCAAAGCCTGTAAACTGCATTGTAATTCTATGCAATTACCCACAGTGTTTCTCAGTGCTACAGTCACTGTACCAAACCAAACAGTTTGTGCTGTTATTCCATTATACTGGGAGTCATATTGGAAAATGTATTGAAAATACGAACACTGAACAGATTAAGTGGGAAAGTGACCATCAGCCCTTTACAGGGTCCGATGACCTAGTCAAGTCTTATGTGTATGTATGTAAGTGTGAATGTATGGAGTGGTGGTGTGTGTTTGTGTGTATTTATGTGTGCAAGTGTGCTTGTTCTCAGCTTGTGTGGGTGCTGGTGTGTGTATGAATGTCAACAATGTCTATGTGCATGTGTGCCTATATGTATGCTTGCATGTGTGCATGTGTATGTGTGTGTTTGTGGCTCTTCGTGCGTATTTGTCTTTGTGTGTCTTTATTGTTGTGTGTGTGTGTGTACGTGTTTTTGTGTATGTGTTTGTGTGTGTGCGTGCGTGTGTGCGTGTGTATGTATTTGTGTACGTGTTTGTGTACGTGTGTGTCTCTTTGTGCGTATTTGGCTTTGTGTGTCTTTGTGTGTGTGTGTACACGTGTGTGCGTGTGTATGTGCATGTGTACGTGTTTGTGTACGTGTGTGTCTCTTTGTGCGTATTTGTCTTTGTGTGTCTTTAGGTTTGTGTGAGCGTACATGTGTTTGTGTATGTGCTTGTGTATGTGTGTGTGTGTTTGTGCGTGTGTATTTGTTAGTGTGTGCATGTGTGTGTGTTTGTGCGTGTGTATTTGTTAGTGTGTGCATGTGTGTGTGTTTGTGCGTGTGTATTTGTTAGTGTGTGTATGTGTGTGTTTGTGTTGGAGTGTGTGGGTCTGTGGATGTGAGCGTGTGCATACACACACACACACTAATGGGAATACATGCACACATATTAACTGTGATTGGGTTCGACTCTCCTTACCGTAAAATAATAGGCTTCTGAATGAATGGCTGCCAGGAGACGTTTACTGGTGCTGCTCAGCTGATGGCATTTAAATCTTGACTAATGTCCCCAGTGCACTTCAATCTGCCTGCTTTCAGACACAAAATTGAGTCTGCTTTCTGCTCTGTATACTTAGCTTGCCATTGTGAAAGCAGTAATTTGTTGTAATAGGCTGTTTGCAGAGTTGTTCCACCATGACCTTTTGCAAGAGGGCTTGCTGGATAAGTCATTTGGATTCACTCCTTAAAGGGACCATGAGTTTCCTTGTTTAGGAAGGAACTGCAGATGCTGGTTTACATTGAAGATAGACACAAAATGCTGGAGTAACTCAGTAGGTCAGGCAGCATCGCTGGCGAAAAGGAGTAGGTGACATTTCAGGTCGAGGCCCTTCTTCAGTCCTGAAGAAGAGTCTCGACCCGAAACGTCACCTACCGAGTTACTCCAACATTTTGTGTCTATTTTCCATGAGTGTCCTTGTTGCTTCTGGAGATGCATCAGCATGGTCTGCAGGGGAGGCCCCTGTCTTACAAACTTTACTGAGTTATTTTAAGAGGTGAAGGAGATGATTGATGATGAACAGGGAGTAAACATTGGATGCATGGAGTTTCATAAAGCTTTCCACAAGGACCCTCATGGTGGGCTGATTAAAATTAAGGCACATTGGATCCATGGAGATTTGATGGATTGGATTTTAAATTGGCTTGGCCACAGAAGAATGGGGGTAGTGGTAGAAGGGTGTTATTCTGACTCGACATCCTTGAACAAAGATGTTCCACGAGGATCAGTGCTGGGACCTCTGCTGTTTGCAATATATATAAATGACAGACAAAAATGTAGCTGATTAGTAAGAAACAAGGAACTGCAGATATTGGTTTACAAAAAAAGGCACAATTTTGCAGTCTGTACACAGTGCGTGCATTCTCCCTGTAACCACGTGGGCTTTCTCCAGGTGCTCCGGTTTCCTCCCACATTCCACAAATGTACAGGTTTGTAGGTTGCTTTGGTAAAAATGGCCCTAGAGTGTAGGATAGCACAGACTTGGTGGGCGGAAGGGCCTGTTCCCTCGCTGATTCTGAAGTCTAACGTCTAAAGTTTTAGTGTGTATGTACTGATCTGTCTGTAACTTTGAAACCAGGCATCTTGTTCGAGATTCCAGCAAACTGTAACTTCTTGTGGGAACGTACTGCAAACAAACAGCTTGTCCAGAGGCTACCACAACGAGTACCATTCAATGAATCAACATTATCGGGGCATGGGGTGGTACAGTGGCGCAGTAGCGGAGTTGCTACCTTATGATCACCCCCTCATCCTCCTGCGCTCTAAGGAATATAACTCCAACTTGCCCAACCTCTCTAAATAGCTCAGGACCTCGAGTCCTGGCAACATCCTCGTAGCAACGTGAGCTTCTGTGTGAATGTTGGTACAATTAAGATTTGGAACCTTTTTTTTCTCAGACACTTCTTTCTCTTTGCAGACCAATGGCGGCTGGCAGGACGCGGCCACTCCCTCCTCCGTCACTTCACCGACAGAAGGACCTGGAAGTGTCCAGTCTGATACCTCCAACTGATCTCCGAGCAATGAGGCACCATGGCAGCCGATGGGCTTACACATTGCATTAGCCAAACGGACAGTGGGAAACGGGGGTGGTGGAAGATGGGGGGAAAGCGCGGGGGGGGGGGGGGGTTGGGGGGGGGGGGTTGGGAGGCAGATAAACCAGACACCCAATCAGCTTAGTGTTTCTAATGGTTTATGGCCATTTGAGGCAGTCGTTTCAGTACTTTTTCTCCATCTGGGTGTAGACACACTCACCTGGATGAGCTCAGCTTCAACTGCAATCCAGAAGTTCGGCATCATTCACGACAAGGCAATCCGCTTTATAGCCAGCCCATCCATTATCCTAAACATTCCCTCCCCCCCACCATTTGTGCTCGCTGGCTCCAGTGCGCACCATCCACAAAAGGCACCTCAGTTATTCATCTAGCCTACTCCGACTGTACTTGGAGGGGTCGGCACGACCCACAAATGCTACACTGCGAAGGGCGAGGCCGGCAGATGCACGGGAGCACCGTCCCCTGCAGGTTCCCCACCGTCACCTACCATGGAAATATCTACTGCCATTCCTTCATTGTCACTGGGTCTAAATCCTGGAACCTCTCCACAACGGCACGGTGGTAGCACCTTCACCAGAAGCACCAGCGGTTCAAGCAGGCTCATCGTCACCTTCTCAAGTGACACCTCCATACAGATACATGAGTAAAATGCCGCCATCCCTGTGGAGCTGCCAAACCCACCCCCATCTCCCATCTGACACTGATCCTATGCCATCTCTTCACATTGCCAACAGCCGATCTCCCCGGCCTAGGAAATGCACCCTGTTCAGACACATTGAGAGGCTGCCTTGATTTAATTGAGATTGAACAATTTCAGTAATAAAGTCCTACAGCAAGGAAACAGGCCCTTCAGCCCAACTGTCCAATGCTGACCAAGATGCCTCATCAAAGCTAGTCCCATTTGCCCACATTTGGCCCATATCCCGCTGAACCTTTCCTATCCATGTACCTGTCCAACTGTCTTTTAAATGTTGTTATTGTACCTGCCTCAACTACCTCCTCTGGCAGCTCATTCCATGTACCCACTACCCTCTGAGTGAAATAGTTGCCCCCTCAGGTTTATTTTAAATCTTTCCCCTCTCACATTAAACCTATGTCCTCTGGTTCTTGATTCCCTTACTCTGGGTAAAATAATCTGTACATTCACGCTATTAATTCTCCTCATCATTTTATACACCTCCACAAGATCATTCCCTTGGTCTCCAGCGCTCCAAGGAATACAGTCCTGGCTTGCCTAATCCCTCCTGTAGTTCAGGCTCTCGAATCCCAACACCATTTTTGTAAATCTTCTCTACACTCTTTCCAGTTTAATGCATCCTTCCTGTAGCAGCGTGACCAAAATTGAGGACAATTTGAAATGTGAGAACTAGTGGCTCCACCAAGCTTACATTTCAGGTGGCACAGTGGTGCTGTTAGTAGAGCAGCTGCCTCACAGCTCCAGCGAACCACTTAGATCTTGACCTTGGGTGCTGTCTGTGTGGAGTTTGCATGTTCTCTCTGTGGCTACAGGGGTTTCACTTCATTACTGCTGATGTACTCCCACATCGTGAAAGCACGCAGTTAGTAGGTTAATTGGCTGTTGTAAATCTCCCCGAGTGTGTAGATGGAATCTGAGGGGATTCGATGGGCAAGTGGGTGTGAATGTCAACAATTTTCTGCCCCGGAGGGGAATGGAGACTGAATCATTGGAGGTAATTAAAGAGAATGCAGATTAAAATTTGAAACATCATAATGTTGTTGCTTATGGGGAAATGCACAGAGGAGATGAAGTCTGATGCGAATCGGCCATGATCATATTGAATGGAGGGGAAAAAGGTCTTCTATCTCTTATGTTTTTGATTAAGATAGAACTGGTTACAGCGAAATACAGGCCCTCCCCTACATATAACCGCCTGACTTATGAACGTCCTGTACATGTGAACGAGCATTTGAGAGATGGGCGGGATGGGTGGGCGATGGATTTGTTGGCTTCACGGGTGGTAATGGGAATGGGGCAATGTCACGTGCCTTCTTTACCCCAATGCCCGGTCCACAGCCTCAACATTTGGGAGTGGGGGGGGTCAGGTTGGGCTGAGCTGAGCTGGGAGTGCTGAGCACACATGCTCGCTTACAGAACCAGAGAGGCCGGCTGGAGGCCATTCTTCCCACATCCACTTACTCTCCCATCGCAGGTGTTTCTGAGACCCCCACACGCCGTCCTTGTTCATTTGTGAAGAGTCCAGGTGAGGTACGGAATCCTGCCGTGTCCTAGGGGCCTCCAGTAAGTGGGACGGGTGGGAATGCTTTGAGGCATGGCAAGGTCTCGATGGACCCAATGTGGCTCCTTCCATGTTTGAAGGGAAATATGAGCACTTTGTTTCCACAAACAGAGAATGTTAAGCTCCTCAGATTGTGGAGGGGATGACACGGTCTCTGTGATGAAGCGTGAACAGGGTATGAGCTGCAATAGAGAGGGAAGCCCTCAACCTTCCCATGCCAACCAAGTAGCCCCATCGACCCTAGTCTCACCTGCCCCGTTTGGCCCATATCTCGAAACCTTTTCTGCCCATTGTTATTGTCCAAATGTCTTCTGGAATCCACCTCGGGAGAAAGAGAACGAGCAGCTAAGTAACAAGGTCAGGTGCAGTGGCAGGAAGGCAGGCAATGCCGATGGTGGGAGAGGACTAGGGTCGGCTGCCCTGGAGACCTCCGCAACGCTCCAACCATCCCCCTCCTGAGAAACAACTGGGAATTAAATCTCAGTCTCAGTGAAGGGGGAGTGTGCTTCATTGGAGATGGGTTTTAAGAAGCACCTGACCAATACGGATTGGCTCCAATTAAAGCACAACTTGGGCATCAGTTAAAGCAAGCTCCTGCGGCTGGATGTCTTGTGGTCGATACTGTATCTCTAACGTGTAAAGTCTAAAGTTCTCTCTACTGACTACAGTCAAACATAGGATCAAACTCCCTCCACTCTGCCCGCTTCTCACTGCCGCCATCCCCTCCCCTCCCAATAAATGCTCAGAAGTGGCGCAGCGGTCTCCGGGGTAACAACAGCTCGGCCTCCCCCAGCAGGCTTTGCCTGCCTTCCTGCCGCTGTATCTGACCTTGTCACTGCTGAGTAGTCACAAAGTTGCTCATTCACTTTCCTGTCGGCAAATTCTACCTTCCAATGGTTAGAGCTTTCGAGTCTCTCACTCGGAAAGAGTTTTAGACTGGTACATGGACAGGATAAGTTTAGAGGTTATGGGCCAAATGTGGGCAGGTAGGACAAGTGTAGATGGGGCAGCTTGGTCGGGATGGGACAAGTTGGCCCAAAGGTCCAGTTTCCGTGTTGTATCACTCTATGACTCTAATCCTCCTCATCAGGGGAACGAGCTGGCAACGTTCACAGAGCTATTCAACCCTTTGCACTCCTTAGTCTATCCACTCTAATCCCATTCCTTTAACCCCCCTGCCACGCTGCCCACATTCTCCATGATCCTGGTGAATGGTGGGGTAGGCTCAAAGGGCCTTCTCCTATTTCTCCATGAATCTGTGTTTGCCTGGTCTCCCTGTGATGAGATAGGTCTCCCCATGGGTGCTCTGGTTTCATCCCACATCCCAAAGGTCTGCTGGGAGATTAATTGGTTGCTGTAAATTATTCCCCAGTGTGCAGGTGAAAGGCAAGAAGATCAAAGGGGAATGGAGCAGCAAGTGGAGGGGGGGGGGGATGCTGCAAGGTTGTGGGGAAATAAGAGGGAGAGTGGGTTAAAGACACTGCCTCTGTGCTGTAATAGGTTGCTGCAATAGGTAAGGAGGACCAAGGGTTGATGGGGAACTGTTTGTCAATGCATTTTCCTTCAATCTTTAGGGTGAAAGGGAGCAAGCGATCTCTGAGTGGTAAATTGAGACCCTACCACCCAGCGAGTCCACGCTGACCATTGATTACCCATTCACACTAGTTCTATGTTATCTCAGTTTCGTATCCACTCCCTACACAATAGGGTCAATTTGCAGAGGTCAATGGACCTACAAACCCGCACGTCTTTGGCATGTGGAAGGGTTTGCAAGGAATGCGTCTGCCATCTGGAGGATGTAAGGGGCTTGTTTGGTCACACCGCCTCCCTGATGTCCCACCCCGTGACCCTGTCCACAGGGAGAACCTTGTGCACTGCTCCAGTCTTATCTCCTTCCTGGGCAGTTCATGCGATTGTGGGTGAGTTGCTTCCAATCTGGGTCCAGATGTAGCTAATGGAGTCAATGTGGGACATGCAGTCTGTGCTACTGGTGCGGCAAAGGGTGGGTGGATAGGTAGCTTGTGAGGTGCCCCATCCATCCACGTACACTGCCTACACTGGGCTTCTGTGTACTCTCAATGCACAGACTGGAGGTTCTCAATAACGTGTTGAATATCCCTTCTCCCCTTTGTGCAGTCGTGGGGCAGAGGTTCTCAGCAGTCGGAGGGGATGTCTCACAAACAACTCACCACACTGTCATGTCAACAGGCACATCCATGGAGACCATGAAAGGAAACCATAAAAAAGGAAGAGAAAGGACAAGAAAGGACCTTTAAAGAATTAAAAAACATTAAGCACAGGTCTTCCAGTTTTTCACACATTTCCCCACCCCAGAATTAATTTGCGCTATCTGGAACGGTTGTTTGAACATTTAAGTGTGAATGTTCTTGTACAGGGGATGGGGGAGAGAAGGGGGGTGGGGGGGTGGGAGGGGGTTAAACAAAGAACCAAAAATTGTCAAGAATTCCAGGTGTAATTCTGACGCTAACTGGCATGTGAATCCAATCTGACAGTTGTTTGCTAATCTCCGTGTTGCAGGTGGTATTCTGTCCTAGTAACAGTGCTCCATTTCTGTGTAAATCTCTTGCTAGTGCTGAACGACCCACACTTTTCCATCAGCTTCTTGTGTTCAGTGGTGACTGAGTAGAGGGCTCTTAGTTTCCCATTGTTTTATCTCGTGCTCACGGCTAACTCTACAGGTGATGTGGAAAGCAGCCTCTTCTAGTTGGACCGGGGATGGGGTGAGGGGCTCTTCAGTTCCAGCCTGAATCTAATTCCTGCACTTGATGTCCCCGTTTTTATCCCTCATGCCCACATTACAGGCCCTACCTCTGTTCCATGAAACCATTTTCTTGACTGGACCATCTACTGGTCCACCACCAATGTTCCAGTACCCTTGGTTCCAGAGCCTTGGCGTATTATCCATTTTGCCGGACTAGCAGAGGTCGTGGTATCTTGGGGTGGACGGCCGCGATGCCGACCCGCAAAGTCAGCCGTGGAAGTTGGAGTTTCAGAGCTCCGGCCGCAGAGGGCAAATTCAAACCACCGATCGGCGCACACGTCCTGTTGAGGCCGAGATCGGCCACCTCACCTGGCCTCGGCACCACGTTTTCGAGGGGACTTCCAGGGGAAATTTCAAGTCCGCTCTCCTAATGGTGTCCAGGTTAAAAGATGTGCCAAGACCACCAGTTGCCGGAAAATCGGTGGTGGACATGGGCCATGATTACTGACTTGCCAAGTGCTGCCCAGTCTTCCTTCCGAGTCCAAAGGTTATGGGCTTAATCCCCATTGGTGGAGTTTGAGGTCAACTTTGACCAAACTCCACAATGCAGCAAAGATGGAGGAATACACTGTAGGAAGTGCTGTCGTTTAGCGGTCTTTAACTTAAGAATAGACACAAAAAGCTGGAGTAACTCAGCGGGTCAGGGAGCATCTCCGGAGAAAAGGAATAGGTGACATTTCGGGTCGAGACCCTTGTTCAGACTGAGAGTCATGGGAGAGTGAAATGAGAGATATGAAAGGGTACAAGGAAAGAAATGAATGCAAGGTATGCAAAAGGAGCAATCAGAGCCAGGAACGATGATCAAGGATAGATGGAGCCCACAATGGTCCATTGTTGGCTGTGGAGAAGATGATAATGAGTGATACCAACAGTGAATCTCAGCAGGACGACAGTGACACTAGTACGGCAACTAAGATGGGGGAGGGACGGAGAGAGAGGGAAAGCAAGGGCTACTTGAAGTTAGAGAAATCAATATTCATGCCGTTGGGTTGTAAGCTGCCCAAGTGAAATACAGGATCCTGTTCCTCCAATTTCCCGTGTTTCCTCTCAGGTAGAGATTGACATGCTTGTGAAGAAGGGCTGGGCATTCATTACCAGTTCCTCTCAGTCTAAACCTCACTGATGCTGCTGGTGGCACCTGACCTGGCTGGTGGGGAGGTGGCTACAGGATGTCCTGTGATGTAGCAGAGGTTAAAGTTGAAGCCAGAACCCTTCATTGGCCCTGACATTCTCTGCACATTCTGAGACGATGAAAGGCATAACATAGATCCAAGTTGGAGATCGAGATCCAAGCACTCTCTTGCTCTGCTCAATTCAGTTTGGGACATGTGCTTGTCTACTTTCACTGGGACCCCCATTGCTTCAGCAGTGAGAGGTGAATGATGGGGAAAAGGGGGGACTTTGTCCTCATGTAGTCACTGGGGAGAGGTCTCACCTTGCCAAGTGTCACCTGGAATAAAATAAGAGGCCCCCGTCTTGAAACCAGTCCAATCCTGGACATCTGAAGGTTCTGGTTTCCACGGAACACAAAAGTGTTGGAGTATCTCAGTGTGTCAGGCAGTATCTCTGAAGAACATAGATAGGCGACGTTCCAGGTCACAATGATTCTTCAGAACCAGGTTCTGGTTTCCATCCGGATAAGTGGTAGTTATGGAATTGATTTAAAAATGTGGAGTGAAAGTAGTTGTGCATTAGCAGGATGGAAAGTGAACCTTCGGGAGGGAGAAGTGGCTGGGACCAGTTTGGTTTGCTGCAGGTCCTTGGGCTGTGGGAGGAGTAGTGAGATTTATTTTGATTAATTGTGCTTTGATGAAAGGGAAGCATTAGTTCAGGATGGATGCAGGGCTATGGGGAGCAGGATGAGAGAGGGGTTCCAGCTTGTGCTTTGTGATCTCATGATCTCTGGGGAAGGGGGGGTGTTTTGAGTGTGATGGGAAGGGTGTTGCTGATGGCTTCACTCTGCATTGTAATTCCCTCTGTGGCAGAGGAATGACCACTGGAAAAACGAATTGTCGGTAGACATCTTAGATAAGGCAGAATATTTCTAGAGGGAATGCCAGTGTAGATGGAAATGGTAGAGCAGAGGGAAATTTGAGTGGTCAGCAGGGTGCAACTGGAGGGGAAGAACTTCAGATACTGGTTTACCAAAAAAGAGTAAATCAATGGGTCAGACAGTATCTCAGTCTGAACGAGGGTCCCGCCTTGAAACGTCGCCTATCCATGTCCTCCAGAGAAGCTGCCTGACCCGTTGAGTTACTCCAGCACTTTGTGTCATTTTTGAGAAGAAGGCAAGGTTTGGAGCTGGTTCTGGGGCATGGGGACACTGCAGGTACATGAGTTGCCCTACTGGGCGCGTGCAGCAGGGTTGCAATGGTGGTGGTAAATGTCAATGCAACAGAACAACTCAGAAACTCGCTGCTTTACACATCACCTTCCACAAGAAGCTCCCGAGGTGCAAGTAATTATATTTTACCTTATGGTTGAAATTCAAAGGATAGATTGGAATTAAGTTTGAGTGGGAGTGTTTATCATTTCAGAAGAATGGTGTGACATTAGCATGTTGTTTACCAATGTAAAATACCGCTGAGTTTTGTTTTCCTTTTCTCACTCCAATAGAACCGTTTGTAATTAATTTAGGTTCTTTGTATTTTCGTGTTCACCAGTCAATACTGGGTAAAGTGTCACTTTTAACTACAAATAATGCCAGGTTAGGACACACAGAGTGATGAGGTGTAGGTTTGTTGGGCTTTTAATTTGTATTTGTTAATGCATAATGCAAATAAATTGTTCCACTTGTTGCAAGGTACTAATGTGCTCTTAGTTATTGACATGGTGCATTGACACGGGTGCATTATGGAGCAGATACCCACACTAGGGTTAAAATGCCAAGGCTGCTCTTATGTACGAGCCCTGGTTCAGCACTTCCTTACGCACTCTGGTTCGGAGGAACACTGACAATAAGTATGAATGGACTTTACTTCCATTGGGAGAGTAAACAGCAGACTGTCTGGTTCAAGCCTGTTCTTCCATTCATCAAGGTCACAGCTGATCTTCCACCTCAGCTCCAGATTCCTGCACTTTCTCCGGATCCCTTGCCTCCGTTGATACCTAGAAGTCTATCAACCTCTGGTTGGAATGAACTCAGTGACTGTGCCTCCACAGCCCACCGGGTGGAGAAGTCTGAAGATTGGCCACCCATTGAGTGAAGTAGTTCCTCCTCATCTCCGTCCTAAACAGCCAGACTTTGCTCTGAGAATGTACCTAGCTCTAGAATTCTCAGCCAGGCGATACATCCACCTTGCTGCACCCAGCTCTTTGAACCCTGTAAGAATTGTATACATTGCAATGAGATGTCCACTCATTCTTCTAAACTCTGGTACAATAGAGTCTACTCCATCTCTCCTCATATGACAAATCCACCACCCCAGGAACCAGTCTGGTGAATCTTTGATGAACTCCAAAGATGGTAAGCACATCTTGTCTAAGGTAAGAAACCAAAGAGAAACATAAATTGTGTACAATACTCCTGTAGTGATGTTGCCACTGTAGTGATCTTGCCAAGGCCCTGCTTAATTCAGAAACCCCCAATGGGTGCCCATTTCTCCAACTATTAATAGAGTCATACAGCGTGGAAACAGGCCTTTCAACCAAACTTGCCCACACAGCCCAACATATCCCAACTACACTATTCCCACCTGCTGCATTTGGCCCATATCCCTCTAAACCTGTCCTATCCATGTAGCTGTCTAAATGTTTCATAAATGTTGTGATAGTACCTGGCTCAACTACCTCCTCCAGCAGCTCGTTCCACACAATTACCACCCTTTGTGTGAAAAAGTTACTCGTCAGGTTCCTATTAAATATCTTCCCCCTCACCATAAATCTATGCCCTTTGGTTCTCGATTCCTCCAATCTGGGCAAAAGACTCTGTGCGTCTAACTGAACTATTCTTCTCGTGATTTTGTACATCTCTATAAGATCACCCCTCATCTTCCTACACTTCAAGGAATAGAGAGCTCAACCTAGCATGCTCAACCTCTCCCTATAGCCCAGGCCCTTGAATCCTGGCAACATCCTTGTAAATTCTCTCTGCACCCTTTCCAGCTTGACAACATCTTTCCTATAACACGGTGCCCAGAACTGAACACAATACTCTAAATGTGTCCTCACCAACGTCCTATATATACAACTGCCACATGACTTCCCATCTTCTATGCTCAATGCTCTGACTGAATGTGCTAAACGCCATTTTGACCATCCTATCTACCTTTGATGCCACTTTCAATTAACTATATACCTGTACTCCTAGATATCTGCTCTATAACACTCCCCCCTGTCCTACCGTTCACTGTGTAGGTTTTGCCCATGTTAGTGCTTCCAAAATGCAACATCTCATATTTCTCTGTATTAAATCCCATCAAACATTCCTCAGGCCACCTGCCCAAATGATCACGTTTCTGCTGCAATTTTTGACAACCATCTTCACTATCTACAAACCACCCACTTTTGTGCTGTCTGCAAACTTGCTAACCATGCCACGTATGTTCTCATCCAAATCATTGATATAGATGACAAACAGCAATGGGTACTATCTGTACGGAGTAGGTACGTTCTCCCCGTGACCACGTGGGTTTTCTCCGAGTGTTCCAGTTCCTTCCCACATTCCAAAGACGTAGAGGTTTGGAGGTTAATTGGTTTCAGTAAAGATTGTAAATTGTCCCTAGTGTATAGGATAGTGCTAGTGTGCGGGGATTGCTGGTCGGCATGGACTCAGTGGGCGAAAGGCCTGTTTCCACACTATCTCTAAACTAAACTAAACTCAAATTAAAAATAAAACAAGGAGGATTCTAACCCAAAATGTCACCTATCCATTTTCACCAGAAATGTTGCGTGACCTGTTGAGTTACTCCAGCACTTTGTGTCTATCTAAAAGTAAAACGGCTGGTTTCAGCATCTTTAGGACAATTTGGTTGGGATGGTGATGAAGCGGTAGAGTTGTTGCCTTACAGCGCAAGAGACCTGGGTTCGATCTTGACCACGAGTGGGTCTGTGGATCTATGACCTCATGTGTTTTCCCCGGGTGCCTGGTTTCCTCCCACACACCAAAGACGTACAGGTTTGTAGGTTAATTGGCTTCTGTAAATTGTAAATTGTAAATTATCCCTAGTGTGTAGGATAGTGCTGGTGTACTGGGATCGCCGGTCGGCACGGACTCGGTGGGCTGAAGGCCCCGTTTCCATGCTGTATCTCTAAAGTCTACAAATCTAAACTAAATCTACGAACTGTAGCGACACCAATCCTCTCTTAGTATTTGCAGCAACAGTATTGGGGAGAGTGGCATACAAGCGAGCTCTCATAGGCAGCAAGAACCTGTTAATGTGACAACATTAGTTGATGGATTAGTATCGACCAGGTAGTGAGTGGAAAATGTGGCTTGAAGGAAAACAGGGAAGTTTGCTGTAAACTGAACACAGCGCAGATTCAAAATGGTTTGCATTTCTAGGCCTGGAACGAAGTGTACACTTCAGACTTGAACCAGTCACCTTGTGCAGTACGACACCTGTTTTACTGACAGGCACACAAACAGCTTTCTTATTTCCTGTAGTGTGGAGCTCAGCCCTCATTAATCATCTGCCAGGAGCAGCCAAGCAGTGGGATGTCTCATCACTTCTCCACGGACTAGTCCAGGAGTGGAGTGACAATGGAGGTCGCTGCCTTCCGCACCACTACCTACATTCACATGTCTTCTTGCTGATGGGATCTGTGTGCTCTGATCAGCTGATCACTGGCTGCCAGGGCTGGAGGCAGGAAGCCCGTATTGTTGACAGGCCAAATCACAAACCGTCACCCTGGCCTTGAGTGGGTAGCGAGACTCGGTGGGTGGCTCAGTGTCGCAATGGTTCAATGGTGCAATGGTTCAATGGTGTAATGGTGCAATAGTTCAATGGTGCAATAGTTCAATGGTGCAATGGTTCAATGGTGTAATGGTGCAATAGTTCAATGGTGCAATAGTTCAATGGTGCAATAGTTCAATGGTGCAATGGTTCAATGGTGTAATGGTGCAATAGTTCAATGGTGCAATGGTTCAATGGTGCAATGGTGCAATGGTTCAATGGTGTAATGGTTCAATGGTGCAATGGTTCAATTGTGTAATGGTTCAACGGTGTAATGGTTCAATGGTGTAATGGTTCAATGGTGTAATGGTGTAATGGTGTAATTGTTCAATGGTGCAATGGTTCAATGGGTCAATGGTGTAATGGTGCAATGGTGCAATGGTTCAATGGTGTCGTGGTTCAATGGTGCAATAGTTCAATGGTGTAATGGTTCAATGGTGCAATGGTTCAATGGTGGAATGATGCAATGTGTCAATGGTGCAATGGTGTAATGGTGCAATGGTCCAATGGTTCAATGGTTCAATGGGTCAATGGTGCAATGGGTCAATGGGTCAATGGTGCAATGGTTCAATGGTGCAATGGTTCAATGGTGCAATGGTGCAATGGGTCAATGGGTCAATGGTGCAATGGTTCAATGGTGCAATGGTTCAATGGTGCAATGGTTCAATGGTGCAATGGTTCAATGGGTCAATGGTGCAATGGGTCAATGGGTCAATGGTGCAATGGTTCAATGGTGCAATGGTTCAATGGTGCAATGGTTCAATGGTGCAATGGTGTAATGGTCCAATGGTTCAATGGAGCAATGGTTCAATGGTGCAATGGTACTTATATTGTCACATGTGCACAGTGCTAACACAGGGAAATTCTTTTTCTTACAAACAGTTCAGTAGAGTATTGCTAATTAGAAAGTGTACAGAAATAGTCTACTGAGCCTAAATGCATGAGGTGCCATGTCTTGGTGCCATATTCTAAACCCACATTCTGATGCTTGTGCCGTTCCTATTGCCTGTTCGAGGTGAGTCCCAGCCTGTTGCGGGCCTCCAGCCATCTCCTTCCTTAGACGCCGTGTCCCTCTCCTCATCAATCCTTTGCCCACCGTGGACGCGTCACGCAGCCGACCATGAGGCCACGGTAGGCCACGCTCCGGTTCCCTCTCCTCTCCTACCGGCCTTGCTCCACTCACGTCGGCTCAGGCAGTTAGTTCAATTTCAACCTCTGGTACTGTCTATGTGGAGTTTGCACGCTCTCCTTGTGACCATGTGGGTTTCCCCAGGTGCTCTGGTTTCCTCCCACATCCCGAGACTCAGAGAGAGACACAAAGTGCTGGAGTAACTCAGTGGGTCAGGCAGGTACAGTGAAAAGCTTTTGTTTGCACACTAACTAATCAAAACAGATATATTCTACACATGAATACTTTAGACTTTACTTTAGACTTTAGAGATACAGCGTGGAAAAAGGCCCTTCAGCCCACCGAGTCCATGCCAATCAGCGATCATCCCCGTACACTATCACTATCCTACATCCCAGGGACAATCTACAATTTTACAGAAGCCAATTTCCCTACAAACCTTTACAGTTTTGGAGTGTGGGAGGAAACCGGAGCACCCAGAGGAAATCCATGTGGTCACATGGAGAACATACAAACACTGTACAGACAGCTCCTGCACTCATGGCTTGAACCCGCATCTCTGGCGCTGTAAGGCAGTAACTCTGCCACCGAGCCACAATGCCACTGTGCCAACCTTCACAATTACAACCAAGCACAAGTACAAAATGTAGAGTGAAGGGAAAGACAGAACAATGTTGTTCTCAGCAACATTGTGTAATAGTTCCAGAGAAAAGTCCAATGTCCACAATGAGGTAAGTTGGAGAATCGGGACAACTCTAGCTTAAGGAAGGAACATTCAGAGGTCTTATTACAGATGGGTAGAAGCTGCTCCTGAGTCTGGCTGCGCGCTTTCAAGCTTCTATATCCTCTGCCCAGCGAGGGCTGGAGAAGATGGAATGACCAAGGTGTGAAAGGTCTTGATTGGGGCACAGGTAGAAATTATCAAAGCAATGTGATGTTATGTAAGTGTCAGACACATCCAATACCAAAGTGACGTTGGTATGATGCTGGAATGTCCCTAACATTGGTGACGATCAATATCTACTACTCACCTCTACCGTTGGAAGTGACAGGCCCAGCATCCTATCTGAACACAGGATTCACCCACGTGGTTTTGGAGCCTGGATGCCTGTATGAGATCTGCAACCATTGCTGCATTAGTTTCCTACGCAGCTCATGCACAGCAGGCAATGCAGTGCAAGGTCGCTGATGTAGAGTCTGCAGCAAGTTTAATGCAACCATCAGAATAACAGCTCCACCCAAGACCGCAAGAAATAGCAGAGAGTTGTGGACGCACCCCCAGACCATCACACAAACCAACATCCCTTCCACTGACTCCATCTACATTTCACGCTGCCATGGTAAGGCCACCAGCATAATCAAGGACATGTTTCGCCTCGGTCACTCCCTCTTCTCCCCTCCCCCATTGGGCAAGAAGTACAGAAGTATGAAAACGCACACCTCCAGCTTCAGAGACAGTATCTTCTTAGCTGTTATCGGGCAACTGAACCATCCCATCAATAACTAGAGAACAGTCCTGACCTTCCATCTACCTCATTGGAGACTCTCAGACTATCTTTAATCAGACTTTACTGGACGTTATCTTGCACTAATGTTATTCCTTTCTCCTGTATCTGTACACTGTGGACAGCTTGATTGTGATCATGTGTGGTCTTTTTGCTGACTGGATAGAATGCAACTAAAAAGCTTTTCACTGTACCTCAGTGCATGTGACACGAACAAACTAGACTAAATTATAAAATATATGAAGCATTTGTGATTATCTTACATTGGCAGTCCTGGTGAGGTCTTTGTTACTTCTTCAAGCACTTTAGAGTCATAGAGTCATAAAGCACAGAAACAGGCCCTTTGGCCCAACTTGCCCACACTGACCAAGATGTCCCATCCACGTTAGTCCCACCTGCATGCATTTGGCCCATATCCCTCTAAACCTTTCAGATCCATGTACCTATCCAAATGTCTTTTAAATGCTGCTGCCATTATGCTGTCCCAGTGTTGTTTTGTTGAGAGTACCCACTCTCCATTTCTGCCAATTAAATTATCCCTAGCGTGTAAGATGTAACTCGTGCACGTGTGATCTTTGGTCGCTGTGGACTCGGTGGGCCAAAGGGCCTGTTTCCACACTGTATCTCCAAACTAATAAAAAAATCATTACAGGGAGGACGTGGAGACTTTGGAGAGGGTGCCCAAGAGCTTTACCAGAATACTGGCTGGATTAGAGGATATTACCTATAAGGAGAACTTGGACAAATTTAGGTTGTTTTCTCTGGAACATTGAGGGAAGATGTGAGAGAAATTTATAAAATTACTAGACGAAGTGGACCCGTTGGGCCCAAACCTCTCCTGCATTGGTGCACCACCCTGTCCTGCCCCCCTCCCCTGTCTCCTCAACCCCACCTCCCCTCTCCTTTCTTCCCCCCACTCCCCCCTTCCCTCCCTCCTCCCCTCCCCTCCTTTTAAACTTTAAAATGTGAATAACTTTAAAAATATAACACCGATTTCAATAAAACTACTTACATTATCACCAAAGTGACAATGGTGAGTAAGGTGGGCCTAAAATTGTGGCGCTATCGTGTACCGTTTTGGCTGAAGTTCGGTCACAAACAAGATAACAAACGAGAGTTTTAGTATATAGATGAGGGGCAGAGAAAGGCTAGACAGTCAGAACGTGTTTCCTTGCATGGAAATGTCAAATATTAGAGGGCACAGCCTTAAGGTAAGAGGTGGAAAGTTTATAGGAGATTTGTGAGGCAAACCTTTATATAGAGGGTGATGTGTGCCTAGGGTAATGGTGGGAGCATATATAAAATCACATTTAAGAGGCCTTTCTATAAACGCATGGATATTCAGGGAATGGAGGGATGTGGATCAAATGCAGGCAAGGAAGAATAGATGAACCTGGCTTTATGTCTGGCATGAATATTGTGGGTCTAAGGGCCTGTTCTTGTGCTGTGCTGTTCTATGTTCGATGTCAACACAACAAAGAGAAAGCCTTTTACGTCCGTGTCCTGCAATCCTTAACCTTTCTTTTCTCTAGAGGCGTGCGAGGATTTCTTCATGGCCTGCCCCTAGTTGGATCAGTAATGCCAATATTGATTTTTGCATAACATACGAAAGGTTTGCAAAGTCATTACTTTGGAGACTTGCTTCAATCAATGATAATTGCTGGTGAAATGTCAGACCATTATTTAATCAGTGCCCCTGATGTTGAAAAGGCGTGAAGGGATCGGGCTCGATCTGAGTTTTGACCTTTTAGCAGTCAAAGTCTATTGGCATTTCAAATATACTTTTTTTTCCTCTTTCCTATTCCCTCCCCCACTCCCACCCTGGTGTGCAGCCATTTCTCCCACTATCTCCCAACCCCACTCCCAGTACCCCTACTCCTTTCCCACTCCTCCGTACACTCATCACTCATTCCCCCATTTATCTTTTATCCCCCCTTTTCCCCATCCCCGTTTGTTTGCACCCACATCCCTCCCTCCAGCTTTACATTTCACTCCGCTTCTCTTCTTATCTGACACCCTTTTTTCTCCCTCTCACATCTAGCCTTTGTCACTTACTCCATCCCTGTTTCCACTCTGTATCTCTAAAATAAAATAAACTAAACCAAACAAAATCATACTGGTAAAACTGATTTGGAGTTTTGCGTGCAGTTCTGGTCACCACAAGGTGGGAAGGAGATGATTGCTGTGGCATGAATGCCTGACTGCTGCTGGTCAGGAAACAGGGGCAGAGACTGCAGCAGCAAGATCCTTGAAGATGCTCATTAAAACATACCTTTTCACAAAAGCTTTCAGGGTCCCGACTTTTGTACCTCTTTTTATGGTTCAATATTTGATGAAACTGTCCTGATGTATGTTGGGTGATGTAGAGTGCATAGATTGCACTCTATAAATAGAAACCAAAAGTGTTGGAAAAACCCAGCAGGTCAGGCGGCATCTGTGGGAAGAGAAATAGAGTTAATGTTTCAGAATGGAGCCATTTTGACCTGAAATGTTAACTGTTTCTCTCTCCACAGTCGCGGCCTGACCATCTGAGTTTTTCCAGCACTTTCTGTTGTTATTTCAATTTCCACCATCTGAAGTTTAGTTTAGTTTAATTTGGTTCAGAGAAACAGTGTGGAAACAGGCCCTTTGGCCCACCGAGCCCACACCAACCAGCAATCCCCGTACACTAGCATTACACACACTGGGGACAATTTTACAATTTCACCGAGCCAATTGGCCCACAAACCTGCACATCTTTGGAGTGTGGGAGGAAACCAGAGCACCTGGAGAAAACCCACGAAGGTCACAGGGAGGACGTACACACTCTGTACTGACTACACGCTAGTCAGGATTGAACCCAGGTCTCTGGTGCTGTAAGGCAGCAACTCTACCGCTGCACCACCGTGCCGTAAGTGCTTTGATCTGCACTCTATATATAAATAAATGGAACAATACAGTTTGCAGGTTTAATGATATTTCATTTTCACTGGACACATTCAAAGGGCTTCGAAGACCCTCTTTGCCCCCACAGTGGAAGACGTCTTGTTTGGCCTTCGGAAGCTTGTACCCCTGCTCACACTCTGCCCACTGACGCACCAGCCTGTTCCCTGCAGGCAGAACAATCCGGAACACAGTCGGACGGGAATATGTCTCCTTTTGTTAGTTCTGTTGTGGCAAACAGTGGTTTGAGTATTAGCAGTGCATTGAAATGGCAGCGAGACCGTGGGTAGGGATCTACCTCTGATCCCTGTCCAAACTAGGTCAGCTCGCTGCAACTTGGAGAGGACAGTGAAGGGCTGAGGTGGGACAGGAGCTGTCTCCGAGTCTCAATCCGTGCCACACATCTACCTGGGGGACCTTTGTCCGTTACCTCCTGATGATTATTGGAAGGCAAAGATGCCCTTCATTTTATTTCAGTGGGCTTTTTTTCCCTCTACGGATCAGTGAATTCAATTAAGTGAAAAAGCAGAAGGGAATTACTTTGAGCTGTTGTGTAATCGATCTTCCCTCACACTGACAATCAGCATTAAAGGTTGGCATGTGTTAGTGTTTTTCTTCACTCATTTATCCGACAGGTTGATGAGAAGCTTTGCTGCACAGCAAGGCTCGATGCCCCAGGCTCTCAAGGGAGGCTGCACCCTCCTTGGTTAATTACTGCAGTTACATGATGCTGGCTGAACATGGGGGAGGTGGGGGGGGGAGAGTCAGACAAGGGCTGGAGCAGGGACCCCTTGCCTTTCCCACCATCCCCAGGTGCTTCAGGCACCCATCGCCCAAGGAAGCAATGGAGGGCCACCTGCCACCATGTTGGAAAACGGGGAAAAGATCATTGAGGTCCAGCAAGATCCCGCAAAGACCAGTGCGGAGACTGGGACACAAGGTACTGCACATGCTGCTTCACAACAAAAGACACAAAGTGCTGGAGTTATTCAGTGGGTTAGGCAGCATCTCAGGAGAATATGGATAGGTGACATTTCACAAGTTCACAAGTTATAGGTGCAGAATTAGGCCATTCGGCCCATCGAGTCTACTCCGCCATTCAATCATGGCTGACCTCTGCCTCCTAATCCCATTTCCTGCCTTCTCCCCATAACCTTTGACACCCGTTCTAATCAAGAATTTGCCTATCTCTGCCTTAAAGATATCCACTGACTTGGCCTTCACAGCCCTTTCACAGATTACCTCACAGATTATTTCACAGATAAAGAAGTTCTTCCTCACCTCCTTTCTAAAATTGCACCTTTTAATTCTGATGCTTTGACCTCTGGTCCTAGACTCTCCCACCTATGGAACTTTCTTTCCACATCCATTAACTATGCCTTTCAGTATTCAATATTTGACATTATTACAGTATTTGAGTTCCCCCCTCAACCTTCTAAACTCTAGTGAGTAGAGGCCCAGTGCTGTCAAACGCTCATCTTATGCTAACCCACTCATTCCTGGGATCATTCTTGTAAACCTCCTCTGGACCCTCTCCAGATCCAGCACATCCTTCCTCAGATATGGGGCCCAAATTTGTTCACAGTACACAGAGTCTGAAGAAGGGTCCCGACCTGAAATGTCACCTATCCATGTTCTTCAGAGATGCTGCTTGACTCACTGAATTACTCCAGCACTTTGTGTTCTTGTGTATAAACCAGCATCTGCAGTTCCTTGTTTCTACAAAAGACACAAAGTGCTGGAGTAACGCAGTGGGCCAGGCAGCATTGTTGGATAAGCGACACTCTGGGTCTATTTGAAGAATGGTCCCGACCCGAAACATCACCTAACCATGTTCTCCAGAGATGCTGCCTGACCTGTTGACTTACCCCTGCACCTTGTGTCTTTTGTTGTGGTGACAAGTGGGAGGTGGCCTGATGTGGTGATCTTTCAAGGAGCAAGTACTGACTAGGTCACTGGGGACAACTCCTCAGCTCTTCCACAAATGGTGGCACGAGAGAATGCAGCAGGAGGCAATTCGGCCCATCACATCAGCTGGCTTGTTGAAAGGGCTACTCCACTTCTCTCCCCAAACTCCTCAACTGTTTCCACTTCAAGTGCTCATGAGCTTCAGTTTCTGACGTTATTATTGGGCATGAACATGTCTGTGCTCTCCGGTCACCGATCCTGACAGGTTCTCCACGTCTACTCGACCAAAGGACCTAATAATTGCCAGCAACACTGTAAATGCCCTACTTAACTCTGCCTTTAACCATCTCCTCACATCTTACCACTTTTGCTACTCCAGAAAGCATGGCTCTCCTGGCATGACCTGCATCACTTGACCATTATCCAGAGACCCTGTCTCTTGCTCAGGACACATTAGCGGACAATGTGGCGGTCCGAGAGGCTTTGGCCACACACACACACACACACACACACACACACACACACACACACACCAACAACTGGTGGCCTGGATGTGACACTGTTGCAGAGGTCACCACTCTGTTGTCTTTTTCCATTTGCCTCCCTGCATTTCTGGATTCCAGCAGATGTGAACTTAATTACAACATTCACTCTGACAAGAAGTAACTCCTCTGTGGAAAAGAGAATTAAAAAATCCATGGCAGCCAGGAGAGCCCGGGGTGGGTTTTTTAATTGAAAGCTTGAGAGCCGAAGCAGGAATTGGTAACAGAGCTCAGGGCTTCTCACTGATATTGCAGCCTTTACTGCCCTCTTGTGGTCTAGTGGCAGCACGGCAGCTGCCTGAAATTCCCGACTGGTGGGCGAGTTATTTCTGGCTGAGTTTGCAACCGTGTTTTAAATAAACTCTTCTCAGTGAATTGGTAGGGAAATGGGGCACTGCTTTTGTATTAATCTGGGCTTGATTCCTACATGTTATTGTGTGTCTATGCATAACAATGCTTCTATATACACTCACATTCTTTCCAGAGACACAGGAGACTGCATTTGCTGGAACCTGGAGCAACAAACAAAAAGCTGCTGGATGAACTTATCGAAGCAATGGCCAAGAAAGTACACCTATGCTTCCACATCCTTCGAGACTTAGGAAGCTCAGCGTGTCCCCAACAAGCCCCACCAACATCTGCAGATGCCCCGTAGAAAGCATTTTTTCTGGATGCATCACAGCCAGCATAATCAAAGGCAAGTCTCATCCCAGTCACTCCCTCTTCTCCCCTCTCCCATCAGGCAAGAGGCACAGCAGTGGGAAAACGCACACCTCCAGATTCAGGGACAGTTTCTTCCCAGCTGTTATCGGGATTGAATCCTGACGCCTGGTGCTGTCTGTGTAGAGTTTGCACGTTCTTCCTGTGACCACGTGTGCTTCCCCCTGTTGCTCCGGTTTCTTCCCACATTCCAAAGATGTGTGTTGGTCAGTAGATTATTCAGTTACCATAAATTGCTGCTAGTGTGGAAGTGAGTGGCAGAACTTGGAGGAGTTGAGGAGAATAAGACGGGATTAGTGTAGGATGTGTGTAAGGGGGTGGTTGGCTTCCAGCATGGGCGAGATCATTGAGAGCGAGGTACTGTATAAAAGGAGCACAGGGAAGAGTGGGAGCAGCCAGGCTGAGAGAGGCTGTGAGGTTGAAGTGCTAGAGCTCAAAGTGTGGGCCTGAATATGTGTCCTGCACTGGGTCCAGGATGTGGCACGGTGGTGCAGCGGTAGAGTTGCTGCCTTACAGCAGAGACCTGAGTTTGATCCTGATTACAGGTGCTGACTGTACGGAGTTTGCACGTTTCCCCATGACTGCATGGGTTTTCTCCGGGTGCTCCGGTTTCCTCACACATTCCAAAAATGGGGAGGTTCGTTGGTGAGTTGGCATCTGTAATTTGTCCCTAGTGTGTAGGGTAGAACTAGTGTATGGGGATTGCCGGTCGGCGCAGACTCAGTGGGCCGAAGGGCCGGTTTCCATGCTGTATCTGTAAATTAAACTAAAGAGTGATGTGTGGTGTTTTTTGTTCACTTTCTTAGTAGAGGGCCTGTGTGGTAAAGGATTGGAAGTAAGGATAGAGGTTCATTCCTACAGGACGTGGGATATCAGGGACCTTTCCAGTGTCCTTGATGACTACACCTACGGGAAATGTGTCCAGGTACAGCTCCTGCCATGCCACATCGAGCAGTTGGAGCTGCGGCTAAACTCACTGTGGAGAGGCCAAGATGCAGAATATGTGGTCAAGCCACGCGTACAGAAAGAAGGGAGATGGGTGACCATCAGGAAGGGGTGTAAGGGCAGGCAGGCAATGTTGGAGTCTCCTGTGGTCCTCAAACTGATAGACTGTTATGATCCTTAGTTTAGTTTAGAGATGCAGACTGGAAACAGGCCCTTCGGTTCACCAAGTCCACACCGACCCTTGATCGCAATGTACACTAGTTCTCTCCTACACCAAGGGGCCAACTTACAAAAGCCGATTAACCTATAAACTTGCACGTCTTTGGAGTGTGGGAGGAAACTAGAGCATAGAATCGTAGAGTCATACAGCTTGGAAACAGGCCCTTTGGCCCAACTTGCCCACACCGGCCAACATGTCCCATCTACACTAGTCCCACCTACTAGCATTTGGCCAGTAGACCTGTCCTGTCCATGTACCTGTCCAAATGTTTCTTAAACATCGCTGTAGTACCTGCCTCAACTACCTCCTGCAGCAGCTTGTTCCATACACCCATCACCCTTTATTTGAAAAAGTCACCCCACCTTCACCCCTATTTGAGGAAGGATATTCTTGCTATTGAGGGCGTGCAGCGTAGGTTCACTAGGTTAATTCCCGGAATGGCGGGACTGTCGTATGTTGAAAGGCTGGAGCAATTAGGCTTGTATACACTGGAATTTAGAAGGATGAGGGGGGATCTTATTGAAACATATAAGATAATTAGGGGATTGGACACATTAGAGGCAGGAAACATGTTCCCAATGTGGGAGAGTCCAGAACAAGGGGCCACAGTTTAAGAATAAGGGGTAGGCCATTTAGAACGGAGATGAGGAAGAACCTTTTCAGTCAGAGAGTGGTGAAGGTGTGGAATTCTCTGCCTCAGAAGGCAGTGGAGGCCAGTTCGTTGGATGCTTTCAAGAGAGAGCTGGATAGAGCTCTTAAGGATAGCGGAGTGAGGGGGTATGGGGAGAAGGCAGGAACGGGGTACTGATTGAGAGTGATCAGCCATGATCGCATTGAATGGCGGTGCTGGCTCGAAGGGCTAAATGGCCTACTCCTGCACCTATTGTCTATTGTCTATTGTTCCTATTAAATATCCCCCCCCTTATCTTAAACCTATGTCTTCTGGTTCTCGATTCCCTTATGGCCAATTTTTCTCATTATTTAATACACTATAAGATCACTCCTCATCTGTGCTTTAAGGAATAGAGTCCTAACCTGCTCAACCTCTCCCTATAGGTCAGGCACTCGAGTCCTGGCAACATCCGTGTAAATCTTCTCTGCATCCTTTCCAGCTTGACAACATCTTTCCTATCACATGGTGACCACATCTGAACATAATACTCTAAATGCAGCCTCACCAACATCTTAGATAACTGCAACATGACCTCCAAACGTCTATCCCCACAGGGAGAACGTGCAGACTCCGTACAGACAGCACCCGTAGTCAGGATCAGGCAAGTGTAACTTGCAAAGCAGAGAGTGACAGGGGATGGAGTACAGTGGGTGCTGACAGGCTAATCTGCATTTGCTTCAATGTTTGAAGAGGAGCAGTGGTACAGCAGTAGAGTAGCTACCTCACAGCACCAAGCATCCGGGTTCCATCCTGACCTCTTTTTTTTTTTTAATATAAAAGTTTTATTCCAAAGAAAACCATACAAACATACTAAGCAAAATGTGATCAAACAAAAGCCGCCTGTATCGGCAGTTTACAAAATAAACAATTATCACATTAAAATCCCGCCATCTCTGTCAACAATACATTCGACCCCCCGCGGTGACCAGCGTTCACGGAAGGCCTCCAGAGTCCCCTTGGACACCACGTGTTCCCTCTCCAGGGACACGCGGGCACGGACGTAAGCCCGGAACAAGGATAGGCAGCCGACCTCTGTGAGGCCGTCGACTGCCCGCTGCCTGGACCCGCGGATGGCCATCTTGGCCAAGCCCAGGAGCAGACCAACAGGGAGACCCCCTCCTCCCTCCTGACCCTCCCCCCTCTGTACCGGGTGCCCAAAAATTAAAATCGTAGAGCTAAAATGGAGCCAGAACTTAGGAGCAGCCCCTTCAGATCCATCCTGACCTCGGGTGCTGTCTGTGTGGAGATTGCACATTTCCACCAAGACTGCGTGGGTCTCCTTCATGTGCTCTGGTTTCCTCCCATGTTCCATAGACGTCAAGGTTTGACAGTTAATTATCCGTAACTTGCCCCTAGTGTGAAGGGAATGGATGAGAAAGTGAGATGACGTAGAACTGGTGTAAACAGGTGATCGATTGTTGGCATGGACTTGGTGGGCCGAAGGGCCTGTTTCCATGCTGTATCAGTCTTTCAAATGGGAAAGGGGATTAGCCATTAGCCCCCCTATTCTCCCCACCATTTAATAAGATCATTGCTAATCTATTCTGGTTTTAACTCCTCTTCTGTGCCATCTCGGGTTCGATTCTGACTTTGGGAGCTGTCTGTCGTTTGCACCTTCACCCTATGATCCTGCGGGTTTCCTCCCACATCCCAAGACGTGCGAGTTTGTGCATTAACTGGCCTCTGGAAAGTGTCCCCAGTGTGTAGAGAGTGGATGAGAAAGTGGGATAACATAGAACTGGTGTGAACGGGTGATCGATGGTTGGCATGGACAAGTGGGCCGAAGGGCCTGTTTCTGCGCTGTAAACTAAAATGAACTCTTTGAAGGGTGCACAAAAGAGAGAAACAGACGAATGGAATGCAAAAATAAGACAAAGTGGCAGAATTGAATGGGGATCCAGACGATCGTCCTGCGGGCTTGAGTGGGAGTTAAAAATGAATCTTGAGGTCATGTTTGTGCCAAAATCCTTCAGTAAAAAGCACACATTCTCTGTCTGTGGACCTCTTCCTGTTGACTCATCTCACTTCCTGTCCAAACTAAAATATCCTCCCTGACGAATCATAGAATGGAGGATCAAGGCATCAAGGGGGAGAAGGGCAATTATGGGCAGTACAGTGGCACAGCTGGTAGAGCTGCTGCCTCACAGTGCCTGCCATCACACTGGCACAGCTGGTAGAGCTGCTGTCTCACAGTGCCCGCCATCACAGTGGCACAGCTGGTCGAGCTGCTGTCTCACAGTGCCTGCCATCACACTGGCACAGCTGGTAGAGCTGCTGTCTCACAGTGCCCGCCATCACAGTGGCACAGCTGGTCGAGCTGCTGCCTCACAGCGCCTGCGATCCTGGTTCAATCTTGGTTTTGGGTCCTGTCTGTGTGGAGTTTGCACATTCCCCCTGTGTCCTCCCTTGAGCTCTGGTTTCCTCTCACATCCCAAAGACGTGCGGTTAATTGGCTTCTGTAAAATGATCCTTGGTGTGTAGCTGAGTGGTAGAATCTGGGATGAATTGATGACATTAGCGTGGAGTTAGTATAAACATGAGGTTTTAGTTTAGGTTTAGAGATACAGTGTGGAAACAGACCATTCAGCCCACCAAGTCCACGCCAACCAACAATCACCCACACCCCAGTTCTGTCGTATACACTGGGAACAATTTGCAGAAACTAATTAATCAACAAATCTAAAAATATTTGGAGTGTGGGTGGAAACCGGAGCACCCAGAGAATACCCACATGGTCACAGGGAGAACGTACAAACTCCATACAGACAGCACCCATGGTCAGGATCAAACCTGGGTCTCTGGCGCTGTAAGGTGGCAACTCTACCGCTGCGCCACTGTGCCACCCACAAATGGTTGATGGTCAACAAGGATTTGGTGGGCTGAATGGCCTTTAGAATGCTGTAGGAAAATAACTGCAGATGCTGGTACAAATCCCATTCCCTCTCTCCTAGCTGCTGCCTGACCTGCTGAGTTACTCCAGCATTTTGTGATACTTTAGAATGCTGTCCCTCTCTTCCTCTACATCTGCATGTATTTCCCTATGGAGAAGGATGGAGGATAATGGTGAGGAGCTGGAGCATGTGGCTGAGATCGTTCGATTTCAGTAGGGTTGGTCTGCCGGATGTCTGCATCATCTCACCAGGGATTCTGCCTCAGCATAAGCTTCGAGATCCAGCGGCCTGTGCAGGCGTGAAGCACTCCAGCGGCCCATTGATTGGGGTAATAAACAAACACAGGGATGGCCAGGCGTATGTAGACCAAGGTCCATCCAGTTGGGCTCTTTGCCATCCTGCAGTATCATTCATCAGCTGGCAGGAACCTACAAACCGCAACGTATTACTGAAAGATTCCGCAAAGAAACACAATGCCGTCCGACCGGGGAGATTAGTGTTCTTGCTGTCGGTTCCATCTGCTGTGTCATCTGCTTTTCAAATGTAATCAGGTACATGTCGCAGTGAATTAGAAAGTATGTCCACTGACTCAAAAACCAGGCTTGCAATAATGTCATCTGCAAACCTTCTGGTCGGACTAAGCAGGGAGTGAAGAGGAAAGTGTCTCCCAGTCACTGTCACCCGCCATTCATTTCCTCAGCCAAGAACCTTAACGTTCCTTGTGGAAGGACAACCCGCTCCCCAGAGTGTGGTGGGACTCAGAAGAAATGGCAGCATCCCTTCTGAAATGATATGTGACAATGCACTGGGAGGATAGGTCTTTCCAATGAGGACGAGGGATGTAATTTGGGATGTGGGAGGAAATGGAAGCAAACCCAGTCAGGGCGTGCAAACTGCCCGCAGACAGGATTGAACCTGGGTCTGCACTGCCGCAAGGCAGCAGCTCTGCCTGCTGGGTCACTGCGTAGTAAAGACACACCTTCGTCCCACCCAGTCCGCACCAACCAGTGGTCACCCGTACACTAGTTCTATCCTACACACTTGGGACCATTTACAGAAACCAATTGACCTACAAATCTGCACGTCTTTGGGATGAGGGAGGAAACCGGAGCACCCGAAGAAAACCCATGCAGTCACAGGGAGAACGTACAAACAAACTCCGTACAGACAGCAGCTAAGGTCAGGATCCAACCCAGGTCTCTGCCGCTGTAAGGCAGCAACTCTACCATTGTGGCACTGTGCTGCCCCATTATTCAGTAGGTTTCAATGAGATTCCCCCTCATCCTTCTAATCTCCAGTGAGTACAGGCCCAGAGCCATCAAATGCTCAAAAATCAAAAGGATCAATAGACAGTTCGATCAGTGAGCTCAGGGCTGAAGTGTGAACAGGACTCGACACAGATTGCAATAAGGTGGCAGAATTTATGAAGAGGTCCGTTTTAATTTGAGTGAAAGATGGAAGTACATTTTCAAGTCTGGTTGGAACAAGAGAAGATAGAAACTATAGGACCCCAGTGACAAAGGACGTTTGGTTTGGTTTAGTTTAGTTTAATTTGGAGATGTAGTGTGGAAACAGGCTCACTGAGTGCTCCAACCAGTGATCCCTGCACACTAACACGATTCCACACACTGGGGACAATTTACAAGTTTTACAGAAGCTAAATTAACTCGCAAACCTATATTGTCTTTTGAGCATGGGTGGAAACCGGGGAAAACCCACGCTGTCACGGGGAGAACGTACAAACTCCGTACAGACAGCACCCGTAGTCTGGATCGATCCAGGGTCTCTGGTGCTGTAAGGCAGCAACTCTACCACTGCGCAACCGTGCCACCCCCAAATTGACCTGAGATTTAACATAGGCTCAGGTGGTGAGATATGCCACTTCCCTCCTTTCATAATGCCGCAGCTCTGATTAACATTGAGCGCAGCAACAGGGCCATAGCAACGTGAACATTTTTATATTCATGCCCAGGGCCTCTTCTTCCTCAGTTAGTTTAGCTCTGGTGCTTATTATTGCTGACATCATCTGAAGCCATGTGCATGGGCCCTGGGCACGGTCATAAACAATTGATGTCAAATTATGCCAACAATGACAGCACAGGAGCTAAACTAATTAAGAAAGAAGGGGGAATCAGCCAAAGAAAGATAGGTGAAGAAGGTGAATTTCTATGGGCATATATTACAGCATTTAACTAGAGACTCACGAATCCACGGGTACGGATATTGAGGCATGAACGAGCAATGGTATCTGCTGCGCACGACATGCAAGCTCCAAGCATTTGTTCATCATGATTCTGCTGATCCCTGAACTCTAGACACTTCATACCACCTATAGCTGTGGGTAATCTGGGATATAATGCCCGTTTTAGTTCTCTGCACTTTAGAGGAGGAATTCCAATGAGAACTGAGGAAGTACCTTCTCTAAAGAATGAGCATCTATGGCGAGTCTGCACCGATTCTGGTGGTCTTGTCTGGTGCACTTGATGCATTGTTCCAGTTGGCGTTTTGGTCATCCAGTGCTGGGTAGTGCTAAACCTCTTGAGTATTTGATGACGGCATGATGGGGCAACGGTAGTGTTGCTGCCTTACGACCCCAGAGACCTGGTTACGATCCTGACTACGGGTGCTCTGTACGGAGTTTGTACGTTCTCCCTGCGACCTTGTGGGTTTTCTCCAGGTGTTCTGGTTTCCTCCCATGTTCCAATGACGTACAGGCTTGTAAGTTAATTGGCTTCTGTAAAATTATAAATTGTTCCGAGTGTGTAGGATAGTGTTAGTGTACAGGGATTGTTGGTCGGCACAGGCTCGGTGGGCTGAAGGGCCTGTTTCTGTGCTGTATCTAGATACTAAACAAAATTAAACTACTGAGCACAACATCATTGTTGAGTTCAGGTCCATCGATCTTTGAACCCAAATGTGGAAAACCCATTATCATATCATATATATACAGCCGGAAACAGGCCTTTTCGGCCCTCCAAGTCCGTGCCGCCCAGTGATCCCCGTACATTAACACTATCCTACACCCACTAGGGACAATTTTTACATTTTACCCAGCCAATTAACCTACATACCTGTACGTCTTTGGAATATGGGAGGAAACCGAAGATCTCGGAGTAAACCCACGCAGGTCACGGGGAGAACGTACAAACTCCTTACAGTGCAGCACCCGTAGTCAGGATCGAACCTGAGTCTCCGGCGCTGCATTCGCTGTAAAGCAGCAACTCTACCGCTGTGCTACCGTGCCGCCCATTATAAACATTAAAATATGAGAGTTTTTAAAATTTGCACAAAGCCTTACGTATCTACAACTAAATACAACATTTGCAACATAATTGATATAGCTGTTAAATAAGAAAAGTAAATATCCACATTAAGGACAATAATTAGGATTCCGCCCCAAATGGTCGCAAATTATGTCCCAAAAAGACAAAGCTAATTGTTCACGTCTTTATGTAAGTAAAATGAACTGATTTATGCCAAAGATCTCCCTCTCATCCCAGATGCAACAAGGAACATGTTCCCCTGGTCCTCATCTTTCACTGCACCAGTCTCCGCATCCAACACGTCAGCTTTAAAGCAAGAGAAAAATAACATTGCATGGATTTCCTTCTGGTGCTCTGGTCTTCTCTACATCCCAGAGATGCATGGATTAGTGGGGTAATTGGCCACTGTAAATCACGCCTCGAGTGTAACTGAATGGCAGAATGGCAGGGGCACGTATGACAATGGTAAATAATTTCTTAACCAAATGGATGAATGTAGGATTAGTGTAAACTAGACCAAGTGGACCCGTTGGGCCCAAACCTCTCCTGCATTGGTGTAATACCCTCTCCTCCCCCCCGCCCCCTCCTCCCTTCCTCCCCTCCCCCCCTCTCTCCCTCCCCATCTCCCCTCCCCCTCCTCCCCTCCCCCCTCCCCCTCCCTCCAGCCCCTCCCTCCACTTCCTCCCTCTCCCCTTCCCCCGTCCTTCCCCCCTCCCTACCCTCCTCCATTCCCTACCCTCCCCCACCTCCCCCAATCCCCCCTCCATCCTCCCTCCTCCCCCTCCCCTCCTCCCCTCTCCCTCCCTCTTCCTCCCTCTCCTCCCCCCCTCCCTCCACATCCTCTCCTCCTCCCCCTCCCTCCCACCCCTCCTCCCCCTCCCTTCCCTCCTTCTCCCTCCCCTTCCCCTTCCCTTCCCCTACCCCCACTCCATCCCCCTCAACCCCTCTTATCCTCCCTCCTCCCCCCCGCCCTCCACCCCCCTCCCTCCCTAGGAGATAGATTTAAACTTTAAAATGTGAATAACTTAAAAAATATAACACCGATTTCAATGAAACTTCTTCCATTAGCACCAAAGGGATGAAGGTGAGTAAGTTGGGCCTAAAATTGTTGCCCTACCATATACCGTTTTGGCTGTAGTTCAGGAATGAACAAACAAACAAACAAGAGTTTTAGTATATAGATGGGTGATTGATGGTTGATGTGGACTAGATCGGCTGAAGGGCCTATTTCTGTGCTGTATCTGCCCATCATAAGGTCATAGGGTCATTAGTGATAGGAGCAGAATTAGGCCATTTTGCCCATCGTCTACTCCACCATTCAATCATGGCTGATCTATCTCTCCCTCCTAACCCCATTCTCCTGCTTCTCCCCATCACCTTTGACACCCCTACCTGACTCTAAATATGCAGTGATCAGCAAATATTCCCTGAGGTTGTGATGGGGTACAGGTCATTGATGAAGCAGCTGAAGTGGTTTATATATAAACACAGGATTTCCTGGAGGATCATATCCTGAGAAGTGCAAAGTATTCTTGTTGGTGATTAATATCATGAGTTTATTTAGTGTAGAAATACAACCGCTTGTGAATGTTAATTGTTAGGAAGTGCTAGCTTTCTTCCTGCACATTTAGCCAGGCAAAGCTAGCAAATTGGTAAAGAGCTCATTCTCAGCCAACTCGATACAAGAAATGTAGCCAAAGGCTACTGTTCAATGTCCACAGCTTAGTAATGGTAGGTGTAAAATCTCTGCAGTTTTATCTCTTCATCATGGGTGCCATCTAAGCACTTTGGACCATTCCCACCAATAAATTAGTTTAACTCTTGCTACCTGACACATGGAGCCAGTGTAGGTGTGCAGGCAATCAGCTTGGTGCTTGGCTGGATGAGCATGTGTGCTCAGTGCCCTTTAATGCCTGTGTAAGGCCCTTCCAATGAAGAGGCTGATGGGATGAAGCCAGTCGAGAGGATTAATGGGAAACGGATGTCAGCTGCACTCCAAAATCATTCCAACTTCAGCCGTTGAGCTCCAGTTCAGATGATCTATTGGGATCAGTAACATATAACATATAACATATAACAACTACAGCATGGAAACAGGCCTGTCCGGCCCTACCAGTCCACGCCGACCATTCTCCCTGACCTAGTCTCATCTACCTGCACCATAACCCTCCAATCCCCTCTCATCCATATACCTATCCAATTTACCCTTAAATAATAAAATCGAGCCAGCCTCCACCACTTCCACCGGAAGCCCATTCCATACAGCCACAACCCTCTGAGTAAAGAAGTTCCCCCTCATGTTACCCCTAAACCTTTGTCCCTCAATTCTGAAGTTATGTCCCCTTGTTGGAATCTTCCCCACTCTCAAAGGGAAAAGCCTACCCACGTCAACTCTGTCCGTCCCTCTCAAAATTTTAAAAACCTCTATCAAGTCCCCCCTCAACCTTCTACGCTCCAAAGAATAAAGACCCAACCTGTTCAACCTCTCTCTGTAGCCTAAGTGCTGAAACCCAGGCAACATTCTAGTAAATCTCCTCTGTACCCTCTCCATTTTGTCGACATCCTTCCTATAATTTGGCGACCAGAACTGCACACCATACTCCAGATTCGGCCTCACCAATGCCCTGTACAATTTCAACATTACATCCCAACTTCTATACTCGATGCTCTGATTTATAAAGGCAAGCATACCAAACGCCTTCTTCACCACCCTATCCACATGAGATTCCACCTTCAGGGAACAATGCACAGTTATTCCCAGATCCCTCTGTTCCACTGCATTCCTCAATTCCCTACCATTTACCCTGTACGTCCTATTTTGATTTGTCCTACCAAAATGCAGCACCTCACACTTATCAGCATTAAACTCCATCTGCCATCTTTCAGCCCACCCTTCCAAAAGGCCCAAGTCTCTCTGTAGACTTTGAAAATCTACCTCACTATCAACTACTCCACCTATCTTAGTATCATCTGCATATTTACTAATCCAATTTGCCACACCATCATCCAGATCATTAATGTAAATGACAAACAACAGTGGACCCAACACAGATCCTTGGGGCACTCCACTAGACACTGGCCTCCAACCTGACATACAATTGTCAACCGTTACCCTCTGGTATCTCCCATTCAGCCATTGTTGAATCCATCTTGCAACCTCACTATTAATACCCAACGATTTAACCTTCTTAATCAACCTTCCATGTGGAACCTTGTCAAATGCCTTACTGAAGTCCATATAGACAACATCCACAGCCTTGCCCTTATCAATTTCCCTGGTAACCTCTTCAAAAAATTCAAGAAGATTAGTCAAACATGACCTTCCAGGCACAAATCCATGTTGACTGTTTCTAATCAGGCCTTGATTATCCAAATAATTATATATATTGTCCCTAAGTATCTTTTCCATTAATTTTCCCACCACAGACGTCAAACTAATAGGTCTATAATTGCTAGGTTTACTTTTAGAACCTTTTTTAAACAAAGGCACAACATGCGCAATGCGCCAATCTTCCGGCACCATCCCTGTTTCTAATGACGTTTGAAATATTTCCGTCATAGCCCCTGCTATTTCTGCACTAACTTCCCTCAATGTCCTAGGGAATATCCTATCAGGACCTGGAGACTTATCCACTTTTATATTCTTCAAAAGTGTCCGTACCTCCTCTTCTTTAATCCTCCTAATTTCCATCACTACTCTACTTGTTTCGCTTACCTCACATAATTCAATATCCTTCTCCTCGGTAAATACCGAAGAAAAGAAATTGTTTAATATCTCCCCCATTTCTTCCGGCTCAGCACATAGCTGTCCACTCTGACTCTCTAATGGACCAATTTTATCCCTCACTATCCTTTTGCTAGATCCATGTCTTTGTCAACAGTTGCTGGAGAAAGTGAGAGGTGGATCATACATTCATCATCTGCAAGACAGAGGCATAAGTAAAAGAAAGCAATGGGTTGACACAGGGTAGAGAGTGAGTGCGATAGAGTGAGTGAGTGAGAGGGCCAGTGAAAGCTGGATCGGGCTGGCTCGGGTTGAATCAGGCTGAATCAGGTCAGATTGACTGGATCAAGCTCGGTCATAGAGTTTTAGAGTCATAGATTGATACAGTGTGGAAACAGGCCCTGCGGCCCAACTTGCTCACACCGGCCAACATGTCCCAGCTACACTAGTCCCACCCGCCAGCATTTGGTCTATATCCCTCCAAACCTGTCCGATCAATGTACCTGTCTAACTGCTTCTTAAATGTTGGGACAGTCCTTGCCTCAACTAATTCCTCAGACAGCTTGTTCCATACACCCACCACCCTTTGTGTGAAAAAGTTACCCCATAAATTTCTATTAAATCTTTTCCCCTTCACCTTAAACCTATGTCCTCTGGTCCTCGGTTCACCTACTCTGGGCAAGAGATTCTGTGCATCTACCCGATCTATTCATCTCATCATCTTATACACCTCGAGAAGATCACCCCTCATCCTCCAGGCACTCCAGGGAGACCCAGCCTCCTCAACCCTGCCTATAGCTCAGACCCTCTAGTCCTGGCAACATCCTCATAGATTGGATCAGGCTGACTGTGGCTCGGTGGAGTGGGCTGAATCAGGCGGCCCATGGTAAACTGATTGGCACTTCTTTCAGGTGACTTCTCCACCTTGCGGTTCGCAAAGGCCCCATCTACTGGTTAGGGGAGAACAGAATGAAAGTCAACTTAAAATCATTCAAATTAGTTCATCCACACATTCCTTTGAGTGGTCTTGACATGAATATTTCAAACAGACAATTTTTATTTAAATTGCAGAACGTTAGTGTGAAAGGAAATCCAACAAACCCCCAGGGCAACTCGACAATCTCTCCCCTCCCACAGGCCAACCAGTCATGAGTGATTACACTGAAGATCGCTATAAGAAGGGGAACAGCTCTGATCTTATTATACATCCTCAAAGGAATTATTCAAGACATGCAGCCTGTTTATCCCACTGGGACCCGTCTAATGAGTGTACCAGACTTAGATATATCTCTCTGTAGATTTATCTGCAACAAATGTCTGTCCGTTTTATAATGAATGAGAAAAGGAAGTCCTCACTTCCAACCTTGCCCCTGCAGACCACCTGCTGGTTAGGAGATGGCCATGCACTCAGACCTATGCTGTTTAAGGAACTGTTGTTGTTGCTACAGGAACTATCGCAACGTTTAAGAAACATTTAAACATGGATAGGACAGGTTTAGAGGGATATGGGCCAAGCGCAGGTGGGTGGGACTGGGGTAGATGGGACATGTTGTTCCATGTGGGCTAGTTTGGCCGAAGGGCCTGTTTCCACGCTGTAAGACTCTATGACTCTAATAACCGGGTGCCACCTGAACACAAATGCCTGGAACGCATTGCCAGGGGTAATGGTGGAGGCAGATACCATAGTGGCATTTAAGAGGCTTTTGAAAATGCACTTGGAAGTGCAGGGAATGGAGGGATGTGGGTCATATGCAGGCTGATGTGATCAGTTTAACCTGGTATCATGTTCAGCACAATAATTGTGGGCTGAAGGGCCTGTTCCTGTGCTGCATTGTCCTACAATATTTTTTTTAACAGTGCTAGCACGTAAATTAAAGGAAAACTCCTCTCTTCTCAAGCGATCAACATGGGGTCTTTTATGTTCACCAGGGGGGGCAGGGGAGGTTTAACATCCTCTGTGAAGTCAACTCCTCCCTCTAATCGGCTCCCTGGCGGCACAGTTGTACAGCTGGTGGAGCCGCTGTCTCACACCTACAGTGACCCAAGTTCAATCCTGACCTCCAGCGCAGTCCATGTGGAGTTTGTACATTCCATGTATGACTGCATGGTTCTCCCAGGGTGCTCTCGTTTCCTCTCTAATCTCAATAACATGGAGGCTGAGGGGTTAATTGATCACTGTAACCTGCCTCTAGTGTGTGGGTGAGTGGTAGAATCTGGGGGCGTTGCTGGGACTGTGGGGGGAATAAAATGTGTTACGGTAGGAGTGGTGTAAATAGATGGTTGATGTTAAGTGCAGAGATTGCTCTCTGCTATATACCTCTCTGATTCTGTGACTCCATGACAATGTCTATGACTCTAACACTTTACCAATCTAGCACACTATAACTTTGTGTCTCTGTCACCCTTTCTCTATCACTCTCTTACTCTCACTCTATGAATATGACTATCATTCTATCACTCTTTCACTCTATCACTCTGTGACTGTCTTTAGACTTTAGACTTCAGTGATGCAGCGCGGAAACAGACTTTTGGCCCACCGAGTCTGTGCCGACCATCGATCACCCACTACAGTGGCACTATCCTACACATATGGGACAATTCACAATTTTTACTGAAGCTAATTAACCTACAAATCTGTATGTCTCTGAACTAAACTACGAAGACAGCACAAAATCCCTCCCAGGAATACTGGAAGATAAAACATCTGGTGCAAATGGCAAAAGAAAAGAAGTAAATAAGAGACAGAAATATCATCGAAGACAGATTATAGAACATGGGATAGTACGGCACAAGAATGGGCTCCTCAGCCCATGATGTCTGTGCATAACATGAGGCCAAATTAAACCAATCTTTACCCTCTGAACCCGATCCATATTCCTCCATTCCCTGCATACTTATTGCCGTCTACAAACCTCTTAAACATCACTATTGTATAAAACTGATTGCTAATGAGGCTCATGAGACCGAAAACTGATCAATCTTGAACACCTGATGATAAAGATCTTGAATTTTGGATTTGGAGGGAATGAATACTCTCGTATCATCTTTCAAATATCTATAGATTCCAGAATTGTTCCAGTGGTTTGGAAGGTAGCAAATGTAAAACCACTGTGTAAGTAAGGAGGGAGAGAAAGAAATGTTTAGTTTACCTTGGTTTACTTTGGTTTAGTTTAATTTAGTTTAGTTTAGTTTATTGTCGTGTATACCGAGGTACAGCTTTTACGTCGCATGCTAACCAGGCAGCAGAAAGACTGTACATGATTACAATTAAGCCGTCCACAGCGTACTGATGCAAGATAAAGGGTATAACGTTCAGTGCTGGTGGAGTAGAGGTTTAAAAGAGTGGAGCGATTATAGACAATAGACAATAGACAATAGGTGCAGGAGTAGGCCATTCAGCCCTTCGAGCCAGCACCGCCATTCAATGCGATCATGGCTGATCACTCTCAATCAGTACCCCGTTCCTGCCTTCTCCCCATACCCCCTCATTCCGCTATCCTTAAGAGCTCTATCCAGCTCTCTCTTGAAAGCATCCAACGAACTGGCCTCCACTGCCTTCTGAGGCAGAGAATTCCATACCTTCACCACTCTCTGACTGAAAAAGTTCTTCCTCATCTCCGTTCTAAATGGCCTACCCCTTATTCTTAAACTGTGGCCCCTTGTTCTGGACTCCCCCAACATTGGGAACATGTTTCCTGCCTCTAATTTGTCCAATCCCCTAATTATCTTATATGTTTCAATAAGATCCCCCCTCATCCTTCTAAATTCCAGTGTATATGAATGATATGAATGAATTGTAATGAATGATTGCATATCTGCTTCTGGGAGCAGCACCAGCATGCCGCTTGGCTTGGGCACCATTTTAATAACCTGCTGGCTATTGCAAACTGGCTCAGTCTCATCCCGACAATAAACTTTAAAATAGATACATCTTTTAAGGAAAGCAAGGTCGCACTGAAGCTCAATCACAGGTCCTCAGGGTGCAGCCTCTCACTGGGGGATGGGATCTATAGGAGTCACTACCTCGAAAATGCCGGCTCACCATCCTGGCCACGCTCTTATCTTGCTGCTCACATCAGGAAGAAGGTACAGGGGCCTGAAAACGATGATCACCAGCTTTAAAAACAGTTGTTTCCTTTAGTTTAGTTTAGTTTAGTTTAGTTTAGTTTAGTTTAGTTTAGTTTAGTTTCGAGACACAGCACGGAAACAGGCCCTTCGACCCATCAAGCCCACACCGACATTGAGTTTAGGAGCAAAGAGGTCCTTCTACAGTTGTACCGGGCCCTGGTGAGACCGCACCTGGAGTACTGTGTGCAGTTTTGGTCTCCAAATTTGAGGAAGGATATTCTTGCTATGGAGGACGTGCAGCGTAGGTTCACTAGGTTAATTCCCGGAATGGCGGGACTGTCGTATGTTGAAAGGCTGGAGCAATTAGGCTTGTATACACTGGAATTTAGAAGGATGAGGGGGGATCTTATTGAAACATATAAGATAATTAGGGGATTGGACACATTAGAGGCAGGAAACATGTTCCCAATGTTGGGGGAGTCCAGAACAAGGGGCCACAGTTTAAGAATAAGGGGTAGGCCATTTAGAACGGAGATGAGGAAGAACTTTTTCAGTCAGAGAGTGGTGAAGGTGTGGAATTCTCTGCCTCAGAAGGCAGTGGAGGCCAGTTCGTTGGATGCTTTCAAGAGAGAGCTGGATAGAGCTCTTAAGGATAGCGGAGTGAGGGGGTATTGGGAGAAGGCAGGAACGGGGTACTGATTGAGAGTGATCAGCCCTGATCGCATTGAATGGCGGTGCTGGCTCGAAGGGCTGAATGGCCTACTCCTGCACCTTTTGTCTATTGTCTATTGTCTATTGACATCGATCACCTGTTCACATTAGTTCTATGTTATCCCACTTTCTCATCCAATCTCTTCGACACTGGGGCATTTTTTTACAGAGGCTAACTTACCTTTTTGAGTAAGATAACATTGCAGAGAGACAGTTGCTTTAATCCTACTGGTAGGAACGTTCTATGTTACTTGAGGTCTTCAGATAAGTAAGGAAAGCCTGACAAATGGATTTACTATCGTCCAGACCTAGCCCTAATATTTGTACTCACTGCTTGTAATCCTGCCAAGATCAGTGTGTTGAACCACAATCGGCTCCATCTTCTGACAGAAACACACACTGCATGCTTCGAAGGGGTATTTCTCCCAGTACTCTGTGAGATCATCATGAGTTTGAGTTTAGTTTATAGTCACGTGTACCGAGGTACAGTGAAATGCTTTTATTGCTTGCTAACCAGTCTGCGGAAAGGCAATACATGATTACAATCGAGTCACCCGCTGTGTACAAATACATGATAAAGGGATTAACGGGAATAATGTTTAATGCAGGACAAAGTCCAGTAAAGTCCGATCAATGATAGTCCGAGGGTATCCAATGAGTAGATAGCAGCTCAGGACTGCTCTCTAGTAGTTGGTCGGATGGTTCAGTTTAGTTTAGTTTAGAGATGCAGCGTGGAAACAGGCCCTTCGGCCCACCGAGTCCACACCGACCAGCGATCCCCACACATTAACAAAGGCCTACACACACTTTACACTTATACCAACTATACAAACCCTAGCCAATTAATCAACAAACCTGTACGTCTTTGGAGTGTGGGAGGAAACCAAAGATCTTAGAGAAAACCCACGCAGTCACTGGGAGCATGTACAAACTCCATACAGACAGCACCCGTAGTCAGGATTGAACCCGGGTCTCTGGACCTGCAAGCATTGTAAGGCAGCAACTCTACCGCTGCACCATCATGCTGCCCCAGTTACTGAATAACAGCTGGGAAGAAACTGTCCCTGAATCTGGAAGTATGTATTCTCATACCTCTTGCCTGATGAGAGAGGGGAGAAGAGGGAGTGGGCAGGGTGCGATCTCAGAACATTCAGATGACAGCTGACGTAACCATACTTTACTGTAGCTTTGAAAGACCACCATTAACTCTGTTTCTCGCTCTACAGATCATTAACTAGAGGGAGAGGTTGGGCAGACTTGGATTGTTTTAGCTGGAAGGCCAGAGGTTGCGATAAGTATATAAATTTATGAGAGGCATACATGGGGTAGAACAGTCAGAATCTTTTCTCCAGAATGGAAAAATCTAATCCTGGTGGGCATATTTTACAGTGAGAGGGGCAATGTTTAAAAGAGATGGATGGGGCAGGTCTTTTACACCAGGGGTGGTGAGAGCCTGGAATGTGCTGTCAAGGCAGTGGGCGAGGCACATATATTAGTGGCATTTAAAAGACTTTTGGATAGGCACGTGGATACGCAGGGAATGGAGAGATGTGGGCTATGTACAGGTAGATACGTAGAAGAGCCTGTTCTTGGACTGCACTGTTCTATTTTCCATGTAGATGCAGCCTGACCCACTGAGTGTTTCCAGATTTTTTTCAATTTTTATCTCAGGTTTCCAGCATCTTCAGTTTTTTTAAAATAATTTTTGGGATATGAATGAAACCTGAAATCATCAACAAACGAGAGGGAATAGTGCAGGTGGAAACATTCAGACCAGACTGGAATGTCTGACTTCCCGAAAAGCAATGTTGAGCCCTGAGGGCTGTAATGTATCTAGTCGGTAGATGAGATGCTGTTCCTCAAACAGGTATTGAGCTTCATTGGAACTGTTAAGGGGGCCACAGACAAGGAGGTCAGCGTGTGTGGGATGGAGAATTACACTGGTGGGTAATTGGAAGCTCAGGGTCAGGATTGAACTGAGGTGTTCTGCAAAGGAGGAAAGCACCACACAGTCAATGTTGTACTTCACAGCTAGCTGTATCTCCATCCACACTGGAGCAGTGCAGCTGCAGCACTGGCATTAACTGAATAGAAAATCCCCCAGGTATGTCCTAGAATATGGAAATGTGCAGAAGTGGAACAGGCCCTTCGGCCCACCATATCAGTGCTGACTATGATGCCAATCTAGCTAATCCTATCTATCTGCCTGTGGTCGGAACTTCTCTATCCTCTGCCTGTTCATGCGTCTATTTAGATGTTTCTTAAATATTGCTATCATATCTACTTCTAAGACCTTCCCTGACAGTCTGCTCCAGCACTTCCCACTCTCTATGTTGAGTTTAGTTTAGAGATACAGTGCGGAAAGAGGCCCTCTGGCCCACCAAGTCCGTGCTGACCAACGATCCCCACAATTTACAGTAGCCCAATTAACCTACAAGTCTGTATGCTTTGGAGTGTGGGAGGAAACTAGAGCTTCCAGAGAAAACTGACACAGGTCACGGTGAGAGTGTACAAACTCCATATAGACAGCACCCGTGGTCAGGATCGAACCTGGGTCTCTGGCATTGTAAGGCAGCAACTCTACCGCTGTGCCACCGTGCTGCCAGCATCTAGGCGACATTTTGGGTTGGGATCCTTCGAGGACTGGAGTATGAAGGATGGAACATGTTGTGTGTAACTACAAATGCAAGTCTTTCCTGCCCTTGGCATGCTGCTCAAGTGAAGAGATTTGACTCACATTCTTTAAAAGAGATCCAATCTCAATTTCAGCCAATTCCTCTTTTAAAGGGACCCAAATAAAGCTGCCTCCCTGGACTGGGTTTTGATGATGAATATTCCTCATGCATTGCAAGCATGTACAAGTGGTTGGAGAGGCTGGTTTAATTCTCCACACCCATCCTGAGTGTTGAAAGGCTCATAAGACAGTGTTATGACAATGTCACGACTGCCAGTGTTAATAAAGGAATTCATTAATCATGGCTTGACTGGAGTGGCAGTGGAGCTGCCTGGCCAGTCTTCTTTGGGTCCAAATGACACTCATTAGCTAGATCACTTTGGTGGTGATTAATTGAAGACTGATTTCTGGAAGCCAGGACTGAGTGCAGTTGCAGGGCCTGTGGTCATGTGACTTTCTTCGCAGTGGTTGCTGGCAATGCATCACTACCTGCAATGCAGCTAATTGATAGTGGCGTGTGTGCCAGCTGTGCCAGCATGCTAAGGGACGCAAGTTGATCCAAAATGCGACAGCAATGGTGCTGTCAGTGTAAACATTGCTGTGGTGATCAGCGTGGACAGTTTAATAAAAAGGAATTCCTATGGGCAGATACCACACTATTCAAACTAAATCGAAGGCTGAAGAAGGGTCCTGACCCGAAACGTCACCTATTCCTTTTCTCCAGAAATCCTGCCTAACCCGCTGAGGTACTCCAACATTTTGTGTCTATCTTCGGTGTAAACCAGCATTTGCAGTTCCTTCCTACACACAAATCAAAGGCATTTGATGGACTAAACCCCTTTCCATTCACTCCCACTGTACATTATGCCAACGGAACAAACCCTATTCACTTTCCTAATTCCATCCTTAATTGCCCTTGAGGAGCGGTGGTGAGCTGCCTTCTTGAACCGCTGCAGTCCTTCTGGTGATGGTGCTCCCACAGTGCTGTTGGAGAGGGAGTTCCAGAATTTAGAGCCAGCAACCTTAAAATGTAATCAGTATATTTCCAAGTCGGGATGGTCTGCAACATGTAGGGAAATCCATAACCAGCAACGGTGGCGCAGCAGTAGAGTTGCTGCTTTACATCACCAGAGCCCAGGTTCAATCCTAACTGTAGGTGCCGTCTGACTTGTTCCTTGTAGATGGTAAGATTTATTAGGAACCCTAGGGGTCACTTTTTCACACAAAGGGTGGTGGGTGTATGGAACGAGCTGCCGGAGGAGGAAGTTGAGGCAGGTAATATCGCAACATTTAAGAAACATTTCGACAGGTACATGGATAGGACTGGTGTAGAGGGATATGGGCCAAATGCAGGCAGGTGGGAAGAGTGTAGATGGGATATGTTGGCTGGTGTGGGCAAGTTGGGCTGAAGGGCTTGTTTCCACACTGTATGACTTTGACTTCATGGTAAAATGGCCTTTGCATCACAGGAGGAGAATCACTTTGCTCGCCTCTGGCCTGCCCTTGTTGTCAATGCGCTGGTCCAGGTGACAATAGACAATAGACAATAGGTGCAGGAGGAGGCCATTCGGCCCTTCAAGCCAGCACCACCATTCAATGTGATCATGGCTGATCATTCTCCATCAGTACCCCGTTCCTGTCTTCTCCCCATACCCCCTGACTCCGCTATCCTTAAGAGCTCTATCTAGCTCTCTCTTGAATACATTCAGAGAGGCGGCACGGTAACGCAGCGGTAGAGTTGCTGCTTTACAGCGAATGCAGCGCCGGAGACTCAGGTTCGATCCTGACTACGGGTGCTGCACTGTAAGGAGTTTGTACGTTCTCCCCGTGACCTGCGTGGGTTTTCTCCGAGATCTTCGGTTTCCTCCCACACTCCAAAGACGTACAGGTATGTAGGTTAATTGGCTGGGTAAATGTAAAAATTGTCCCTAGTGGGTGTAGGATAGTGTTAATGTACGGGGATCACTGGGCGGCACGGACTTGGAGGGCCGAAAAGGCCTGTTTCCGGCTGTATATATATGATATGATATGATAATTGGCCTCCACTGCCTTCTGAGGCAGAGAATTCCACAGATTCACAATTCTCTGACAGAAAAGGTTTTTCCTCATCTCCATTCTAAATGGCCTACCCTTTATTCTTAAACTGTGGCCCCTGGTTCTGGACTCCCCCAACATTGGGAACATGTTTCCTGCCTCTAATGTGTCCAACCCCTTAATAATCTTATACGTTTCGATAAGATCCCCTCTCATCCTTCTAAATTCCAGTGTATACAAGCCTAGTCGCTCCAGTCTTTCAACATATGACAGTCCCACCATTCCGGGAATTAACCTAGTAAACCTATGCTGCACACCCTCAATAGCAATAGACTTTCTGGCACAGAGGTTGAGTTGCTGCTTTACATCGCCAGAGACCCGAGCTCGATGCTGACTACAGGTGCTGTCTGTACAGAGTTTGTACGTTCTCCCTGTGAACTTGTGGATTTTCTCTGGCTGGTCAGGTTTCTCTCCCACATTCCAAAGATATGCATGTTGTAGGTTAATTGGCTCTGTGGAATTGTCGCAAGTGTGTAGGGCAGAACTAGTGCATGGGGTGATCGTTGGTCATACAGGCTTGGTGGGCCAGTGAGCCTGTTTCCACGCTGCATCTCTAAAGTCTAAAATAAGGTAAAGTAAGGTCTAAGATTAATGATGGTGGCAACTGAGAGATGTGAATGTTGTTGAGTGTCAAGGGTGGTTGGTTAGACTCTCTCTTGTTTGACAGTCATTGCCTGGTCCTTTTGTGGCCTCAATATTATTTGCCACATGTCAACCGTGCCTAAGTGTTGTCTTGGTTCTGCTGGGTGCAGTGATGTGCCGTTTAGTGGACAAAGTCAGCATGGATTTACAAAAGGCAAATCATTTCTGACGAATCTTATAGAATTTTTCGGGGATGTAACTAGTAGAGTGGATAAGGGAGAACCAGTCGATGTGTTATATCTGGACTTTCAGAAGGCCTTTGACAAGGTCCCACATAGGAGATTGGTGTACAAACTTAAAGCACACGGTATTGAGGGTTCAGTGTTGAGGTGGATAGAAAATTGGTTGGCGGACAGGAAGCAAAGAGTAGGAATAAACGGGTCCTTTTCTGAATGGCAGGCAGTGACTAGTGGGGTACCGCAAGGCTCAGTGCTGGGACCCCAGTTATTTACAGTGTATATTAATGATTTGGACAAGGGAATTGAATGCAACATCTCTAAGTTGTCGGATGACACAAAGCTGGGTGGCAGTGTTAGCTTCGAGGAGGATGCTAGAAGGCTGCAGAGTGACTTGGATAGATTAGGCGAGTGGGTAAATGCATGGCAGATGCAATATAATGTGGATAAATGTGAGGTTATCCACTTTGGCGGCAAGAACAGGAAAGCAGAGTATTACCTGAATGGTGAACGATTAGGAGAAGGGGAGATGCAACGTGACCTGGGTGTCATGGTGCACCAGTCATTGAAAGCAAGCGTGCAGGTGCAGCAGACAGTGAAGAAAGCGAATGGTATGTTGGCATTCATAGCAAGAGGATTTGAGTTTAGGAGCAGGGAGGTTCTACTGCAGTTGTACAGGGCCTTGGTGAGACCGCACCTGGAGTATTGTGTGCAGTTTTGGTCTCCTAATCTGAGGAAAGACGTTCTTGCCTTAGAGGGAGTACAGAGAAGGTTCACTAGATTGATCCCTGAGATGGCGGGACTTTCATATGAAGAAAGACTGGATAGACTAGGCTTGTACTCGCTGGAATTTAGAAGACTGAGGGGGGATCTTATAGAAACATATAAAATTCTTAAGGGGTTGGAGAAGCTAGATGCGGGAAGATTGTTCCCGATGTTGGGGGAGTCCAGAACCAGGGGTCACAGCTTAAGGATAAGGGGGAAGTCTTTTAGGACCGAGATGAGAAAACATTTCTTCACACAGAGAGTGGTGAGTCTGTGGAATTCTCTGCCACAGAAGGCAGTTGAGGCCAGTTCATTGGCTATATTTAAGAGGGAGTTAGATGGGGCCCTTTTTGCTAAATGGATCAGGGGGTATGGAGAGAAGGCAGGTACAGGTTACTGAGCTGGATGATCAGCCATGATCATATTGAATGGCGGTGCAGGCTCGAAGGGCCGAATGGCCTACTCCTGCACCTATTTTCTATGTTTCTATGTTTAGTGGGTTGCATATGAAATTTTGCAATCATAAGTGGGCATTCCCACTTCAGACATTGCAGTGGAAGGAAGGTCATGGATGAAGCGGCTGATGATGACTGGGTCTAGGACACTGCCCCGAGGTGCTCCTCAATGATGTCCTGCAGCTGGGATGTTTGACCTCTAATCACCACAACCATTGTGCTTTGTGTGAGGTTTGACTCCATCCACTGGAGTGTTGTCCCCTTGAAGCCCAGTGATTTCTATTCACCAGGATCTCTTGATACGACATACAGTCAAGTGCTAATTTGACATCAGGTCCAGTCACCGTCACCTCATTTCTGCAATTCAGCTCTTCGGTCCATGTTTGGAGCAAGGCCACAATGTCTGGAGCTGAACGGTTCTGGCAAAGCCCAACTGGACTTTGGTGAACAGGTAATTGGTGAGTAAAAACCACAGCAGCATTGGTAGGTGATGACTCTCATCTCCTCACTAATGACTGAGAGTAGAAATGAGTGAGTCATTAGCCAGTTCTACTTGCCGAACTGCTGTGTCATCCTTTTGTGAAATGGATATGGTGTTTAACAAATCTGGTGCTGAGGAGCATCTTACAGAATAGAGAGGTATATGTAGATCCAGATTCTCAAAGGTTTTTATTCACAAAATGCTGGAGTAACTCAGCCGGTCAGGCAGCATCTCGGGAGAGAAGGAATGGGTGACGTTTCGGGTCGAGACCCTTCTTCAGACTGAAGAAGGGTCTCGACCCGAAACGTCACCCATTCCTTCTCTCCCGAGATGCTGCCTGACCTGCTGAGTTACTCCAGCATTTTATGAATAAAAACCTTCGATTTGTACCAGCATCTGCAGTTATCTTCTTATATCTCAAAGGATTGAAATGGATTGTAAGGGAAAAGCATTGTTGGTCTTGTGGGCACTGTCTCAGTATGGATGCAGGCCTGGAGAATGGAGTGAAAGTGGACAGTATGAATAACTGGTTCACTTTAGGTTTGTCAGGGAGCATCTATCACATTGAGACAATGATCAGTACTGGGTCCTCAATGAAATGTTAAATGGTGGCAAACTGTAACAGCTGATGTTGAGAAGGACTTGGGTGCCAATGTGCTTGAAACAGCAAATGTCAATATGCAGGTCCAGCAGCAGGTGAGGAAAGGTTAGTATTCACAGCTATAATGAGTTGGTTGCAGTTGGTAAACCGTGGGACTGCACCTCGAGTAGTTTTAGTCTTCATACCGAAGGAAGAATACTTGTCCTTTGAAGAAAAGGAGAAAAAAGGTTCACAAGATTAACTCTTAGAGTGACACCCTGTGAGAGATGTTGTGTTATGCATGGTTTATTCTCATTTGAGTTTAAAAAAAAGAGAAAATATCTGACTGAAACAGGTAAGATTCCGAGAGAGACTGCAGGTTTGAGGTTGGTCCTCTTTGCTGAAGAAGCTTCCTCAGGATGGTGACTTAGAGGCCCCCAAGTCCCTGTTGGCAGACCGAGCCCAGTGATCATTACATCTCACACTGGGATGAAGGATTCAGACTTATCATGATCTTTGCCACGTAGGAAGATAACTGCAGATGCTGGTACCACGGTCTTTGCCATGATCCCTAGAGGTGCAGGTGGAGAACCGGAGAGCTTACAGCCAAAGTTAGTTTAGGTCTTAGTTTAGGTTAGTTAGTAATACCTCTGGTATCCCGCTTTCCTGACTCTCAGTCTGAAAAAGGGTCTTGACCTGAAACATCACCTATTCCTTTTCTCCAGAGATGCTATATGACACAACTGAGTTACTCCAGCATTTTGTGTCTAACTTTGGTTTAGGTTTAGGTTTATTGTTGTCGTGTGCACAGAGGTATACTGAAAAGCTTGACTTTGCATGCTATGCAATCAAATAAAATAACACTGTACATAAATAAATCGAGCCAAACTGAAATACAATATGTAGAACAGGGGGAAGAAACAGAGTGCAGAATACACTGTGGTTCTCAGCAATATAGTACAAAGTTCAGGAGACAAAGTCCAATGTCTGCAAGTATTGTAGGACATATAACATAGAACAGTACAGCACACGAACCGGTCCTTCAGCCCACGATGTCTGTGCCAAATATAATGCTAAGACCATCACAACATACATGTATAAATATAATGTAACCTGTACATAGCCCATATCCCTCCATTCTCTGCATATCCATGTGTCTATCCAAAAGTCTTTTAACGTATCTGCTGCAACCACCACCCCCGGCATCAGTGTCACTTAAATTCATGTCCCTTGCTTTAGTGTGTGTGAAAATTGCAGACAGCCGGTCACCACTTTAACATTGAGATTCTGCAGCTAAACTGTGAGAGAGGCCTGCTGTGCATCAGGTACATATCATACCCATAAATGTGAACTGATCCAGGGCTGGCCGGTGGTGAACTGTAAGAAGCTGATGTTGAGAAGGATTTGAGTGCCAATGTGCACGAAGCAGCTAATGTCAATATGCAGGTACAGAAGGAGGTAAGGACAAGATGTGGTGTTCACACCTACATTAAGAGTTGGTTGCAGCTGGTCAACTGTGGGAACTAGTCTCCAGTGATCGTTAACCCTTACAAAAATGGCTTCCAGCGCACCCAACATTCGAAAATTATTTCCACCAATTTCATTAAAATGGGCACAATTTCTTGGAAGTAAAGCCGTAAAACCCTCCTGAGTTGCTGGATTCATCCCTTTCCATCAGGCAAACGGTTGTTTCTTAATATCTCAGTGTCTCCAGGAAGTTCATTCATCAAATCAAGGGCCATAACACTGACCTCCAAAGAATTATCCCCTGCCGCAAAACAAGACCTGTTGTCTCAATACTGCAGCCTCGAAGTGGAATAATGCAAAGCAAGCCGTGATCCACCCCTCTGTTGCACGCAGACACTTGCTCATAGCTTGCCACCTCTGGGCAATGCTAAGATCTTACCGCACGTCACTCCAACCATGAGATGAGACATAGATCACAAACAAGGTATCCCACCCACTCTCTGATTGAGTTACTACTCCTGACTGCGTGTGGTGGCTGTAAGGAACGAAGCCCAGCAACACAGCAGCGTGTACAACCATAGGATTAGGCCTGGAATGTTCCCACAGCTCTAGTTACAAATCCCCGCTGAGATTGCTTTTGAAGAGAAATGTTTGTGTGTCATCTAGTCTTTGAAAACAATGTTTGACAGTGCATCGTGCAAGGCAGCGTTCAGCTTAGCCAGGTTTGAGCACTGTGTAAACTATCATAAATATTAAGACGATACCTACATCATTGTGATCATATTTCAATTATTTTAGACCTGGCAAAAGAGAACAGATCATATTTCAATTTACTGTAAAAAGATTAAGTGCAGATGACAGATCCTTGAAAGATAATGCAAGCAGGGAGTTATTTTGTATAGTAATCTCTTAAACTCAAGTTGATGCAGCTTGATATGTTTAAAACTTGAATTCACTCCCGGGTCTCTGTTATTCTATATATAAGCTACACAAATCCCTCAATTAGATTCCATTGTGAAAATCACTCCTGGGTATCTGTTATTCTATGAATAAACTCCCGAACCCCTCAATTATATTCCTGTCAGTAACACGCTCCTGGATATCTGATATTCTGTCTTTAAGCGTTCTGAATCACTTGATCAGATTCCAGTCTGTAACACACTAACAGACTCCCAGATATCTGTCATACTATATATAACCCTCCCTAATCTCTTGATTAGTTTCCAACCTGCAATTCATTCTCATATATCTGTTATTCTATAAATAAGCATCCAAACTCCACAATTAGATTTGAATCGTTATTTCATTGTTGGATATCTGTTGTTTAGTTTAGTTTAGTTTAGTTTAATTTAGTTTAATTTAGTTTAATTTAGTTTAATTTAGTTTAGTTAAGTTTAGTTAAGTTTAGTTTAGTTTAGTTTAATTGTTTAGTTGTTTAGTTTAGTTGAGTTGAGTTGAGTTGAGTTGAAGGTAGACACAAAATACTGGAGTAATACAGTGGGAAAGACAGCATCTCTGGAGAGGAATGGGTTGAGTTGAGTTGAGTTTAGTTTAGTTGAGTTTAGTTTAGTTTAGCTTAGTTTAGTTTAGTTTAGTTTAGTTTAGATATGTTTAGTTTAGAGATACAGCGCGGAAACAGGCCTTTCGACCCACCGAATCTGTACCGACCAGTGACCCCCATACACTTGCACCATCCTACACACTAGGGACAATTTACAATTTTTACCTAAGCCAATTAACATACAAACCTTTTGAGTGTGGGAGGAAACCAGAGCACCCGAAGAAAACCCATTTGATCACAGGGAAAGTGTACAAACTCCATACAGACAGCACCCATAGCAACTCTATAATAATAATAATAATAATACATTTTATTTATATAGCGCTTTTCATATACTCAAAGACGCTTTACAGAGATTTTGAGAACATAGGGAAATGAATAAATAGATAAATAAGTAAATAAATAAATGAACAGAGAAAGGAGACAGAAGGTGAGGTGACCTTCAGTGGTTGAAGGCAGTACTGAACAGGTGAGACTTCAGCGATGTTTTGAATGTGGTGAGTGTGGGGGAGTCTCTAACGGTTTCGGGTAGTGAGTTCCATAGGGTGGGAGCAGCGATGGAGAAAGCCCTGTCCCCCCAGGATCTGAGTTTAGTCCGGATGTGGGGGGATAGGAGATTGGCAGCGGCAGAGCGGAGGGTGCAGGTGGGAGTGTGCCTGTGGAGGAGGTCGGTCAGGTAGGATGGGGCCAGGTTATGGAGGGCTTTGTAGGTTATGAGGAGGATTTTGTACTGGATTCTCTGGGGGATGGGGAGCCAGTGGAGTTTATAAAGGACGGGGGTGATATGGTCAGCATATGATCATATGATCATATGATCAGCAACTCTACCCCTGCGCCACCATGCCTCCCTAAGTATTCCATATGTAATTCCACCTAAACCCCCTCGATTAGATTCCAAACTGTTATTCACTAATTTACTCCTACGTAACTGTTATTCTCTGTTTAAATCCCCTTACACCTTGTTTAGATTTATGAGTAACTCACTGCTGGATGTCTGTTCTTCTCTTTATAATCCACTTGAACCCTCCACAATTAGATTCCAAACTTTAATTCACCAACTTACTCCCGGTATCTGTTTTGCTCTGTTTAAATCCCCTGTATCCCTCCATTAGATTCCAGCCTATAATTTAGCCTGTGGATATTCGGCCCATCAAGCCTACTCCACCAGTCAATCATGGCTGATCTATCTCTCCCGCCAAACCCCATTCTCCTGCCTTTTCCACTTAACCCCTGACACCCGTACTAATCAAGAATCTATCTATCTCTGCTTTAAAAATATCCATTGACTTGGCCTCAAGCTGTGGAGGCCAATCAATGGATATTTTTTAAAGCAGAGATAAGATAGATCCTTGATTAATACTGGTGTCAGGAGTTATTGATTAGTTCTGTTGCAGAGATTAATGCTCTGGCAAATAATTCCACAGATTCACCACCCTCTGACTCAATAAATTCCTCTTCATCTCCTTGCTAAAGGAATGTCCTTTAATTCTGAGGCTGTGATCTCTGGTCCTAGACTCCCACTAGTGTAAACATCCTCTCCACATCCACTCTATCTGTTTGATTTTAGTCAGCAGCACAATCTTGGTCACCTGATCTTCTCTTCACAAGCTACAAGCTTTGTCAGTGTTCAGTATGTGCCACCCTTGACCCCCCCCCCCCCCCCCCTCCCCCTCTTGATGTAGTTCTCTCCTTGATTTCCACCACATTCTGCTCATCCCGTTGCATAAGTGGCCACCAAATACCTTCTGTGGCTGACAATCATGGAGCAGGCTTGCTGTAGAACAAATGTGCAGATAGGAACTGCAGATGCTGGTTTATACTGAAGATAGACACAAAGTGCTGGAGTAACTCAGGGGGTCAGGCAGCATCTCTGGAGAGCTGACGTTTCAGGCCGGGACCCTTCTTTACATGTTCAGTCTGAAGAAGGGCCCCATCCCTAAATGTCATCCATCCTTTTTCTCCAGAGATGCTGCCTCATCCGTTGAGTCACTCCAGCACTTTGTGTCTATCTTTGATGCAGAACAACTTGCCCAAAGTGTTTAGAGTTTGACGTGTTTTTGTTTAACTGTCAGTCTCAAGGAGCATCAATAGTTTTAGTTTAGTTTAGTTTACACAGACAGCGCGGAAACAGGCCCTTCGGCCAACTGATTCCATGCTGACCAGCGATCCCCATACACTAACACTATCCTACACACCAGGGACAATTTTCAATCTTTACCAAAGCCAATTAACCTACAAACATGTACGTCTTTGTAGTGTGGGAGACTCTGCTCCAGAGGGAAACCCAAGAGGTCACAGGGAGAACGTACAAACTCCATACAGACAGCACCCGTAGTCAGGATGGAACCCAGATCTCTGGTGCTGTAAGACAGTAGCTCTACCGCTGCACCACTGAGATACATAGTGGAAACCTCGGTTATATTCACATGCCGGCTACTCACTGAACAGACCCTGCCTCTACACAGCGGCTGAGAGCTGATTGTGATGGGTGTTGTAAACAGCTGTGGCCCAGGATGCTCCCAACTCCTCTCTGCTTCTCCTCCGCTCATCCATGTGAGTCTGATGAGGACAAGCACCAGCCTGATCTGTCTTGAGTTGACAGCGAAACGGGCTTAAAAATTAAAGGTATCTATCATCTGAGTGAAGGGATACAAAGCGATGACTAATGGGCAGTGCGATGTGTGTGTGTGTAGCTGGCAGTTCAGGGCAGCTTGTGCAGGAGGAGCGCAGGGCAATGCAGAGACAGAAGGGTGCACAGTAGGGATCCAGCCAGGGCCTAGTCTCACAAGCCTGCCTGCAACTAACTCCACCTGACAGCTCCGCGCCGGAGAGTGGGGCACTGCTTCTGCCGGAGAAGTCTTAATTAGCACCCGTGCAAGCGCGGGCATGCAGGGGTGCGGGGCTGCACGCGACGGCTTCATCTGCCTCCACCAGCCGGACGGCAACGTGGGAAGCTCATTAGCTACGCAATCAGACCATGGTGCTCCCAGCTCAGTATGGCAGGCCACACTGTGGCAGTGTGGCCAGTCACCGGTCCGGGGGCGGGAGAGAGGAGGACGGGCTACTCCATCCATTATTATGGGCCTGGAGTTCTGACTTGCCCAGTGGGAACCTCCGGCCCCCTGCTCCCAATGGACACATGGCAAGGAAACGGGCTGCCGAGAGTCTGGGCCCCTGTTCATGCTACCTGGACCACAGGCAGATGTTGCGGAGTTTTCATAGTTTAGTTTAGTTTAGTTTTATAGTTTAGTTTAGTTTAATTTAGAGATTCAGTGCGGAAACAACCTACAAATCTGGACGTCTTTGGAGTGTGGGTGGAAACCGGAGCACCCGGAGAAAACCCATGCAGGTCACGGGGAGAACGCACAAATTCCATACAGAAAGCACCCGTAGTCAGGATCGAACCTGGGTCTCTGGAGCTGTGAGGCAGCAACTGTCCCATGGGCCACTGATCCGCCCAGAAGTGCTGAAGCTGTGGGACAAATGCTGCTACTCCCCTCCAGCTTTCGTCAAACAATTCCTTCATCTGCGGCTCTTACATTTTAGCATGGCCTTGGCTGGCCAGTTGGACTAGTCATCCGTACTACGATCTGAGGCTCCATTGTGGGGGTGCGTTATCAGTTGTTCAATAGTACTTTATTGTCACATGTACCGAGGTACAGTGAAATTCCTTCCTTGCATACAGTTCAGTAAGAGTATTACTATACATAAGCACATTCTTCAATAAGTACAAGTGAATACGAATGGTACACTGAGTCAGTGTACAAGAGTCATTGTGTTTTGGCACCGTTTTTCACGATTCAAGTCCATTATATGTGTAGAGTTTTTGACTTGCCCATAGAGGCCCATTGTCCCTGCTGTGTTGTCTGGCCAGGTGATGCCGTTGATATCCTCCATTATTGCTCCACCTCTCCATGCACTGCAGGCCGCGTCTGATCCACACGCTCAGCCTCTTGGAACAGCGTCCGGTCCAGTCGAGCCCCAGGCTGCTGCAGGGCCTCCAGCGGCCCACTCCCCACCATCGCCTCGATCCAGATCCACACATCGGCCTGCGAACCGTCATCCCTCACCTCACTCGGCCACCGTTCAATCTTGGTGCCCCGGGGGAGCCTCCCGTAGCCGACCCCGGAGCATTTCTGAGGGCGTGGGAGGTAAGGCGCCAATCCGTTTACAGGGTAGTTGACAAACCGCATTGTGATGCATCCTATAGAAATTGGTAAGAGTCATTTGAGATCTGCTGACTTTCCTTGGTCTTCTGAGAAAGTGGTAATGTTGACGTGTTTTCTTGGCCATAATGTCAAAGTGACTGCACCAGGGCAAATTGTTGGTGATATTTTCGCCTAGTAACTTGAAATTCTCGACCATCTCCACTTTAGCACGACTGTTGTAGATTGAGGAGTGTACTCCAACCCACTTTCTGAAGGTGGTGACTAACTCCTTCATTCTGTTGACATCGAGGGTTGAGAACACATCTTTGCAGGGCACCAGTGTTGGGAATTATGTAAGAGGATGTTTTTGTCGCCTGTCCTTTTTGATTGAGGATCTGGACGGCACGATGGCATAGCGGGAAGAGATGCTGCCTTACAATGCCAGACATCCAGTTTTGATCCAGGCTAAGGGGGCTGTCTGTACGAAGTTTGTATGTTCTCCCTGTGACCTGCATGGGTTTTTTTCCAAGCTCTTTGGTTTCCTCACACACTCCAAAGACTTGTGGGAGGTTAAGTTTGTAGGTTAATTGGCTTGGTATAAATGTAAAATTGTCCCTAGTGTGTGTAGGGTAGTGTTAATGTGCACGGGGATCGCTGGTCAGTGCGGACCCGATGGGCCGAAGGGCCTGTTTCCGCGCTGTATCTCTAAAACTAAAACTAAATCTAGAATGCAGAGCAATTCTAGATGCAGTCACTTTGACATTATGGCCAAGAAAACACGTCAACATTACCACTTTCTCAGAAGACCAAGGAAAGTCAACAGATCTCAAATGACTCTTACCAATTTCTATAGGATGCATCACAATGCGGTTTGTCAACTACTCTTCCCAAGACCACAAGAAATGGCAGCAACTCTTAAATCCAGGAGTTTGGAGATGAATTTTGGTTGGGTTCTGGAGTTGAAGGCAAAGTTATAGTCAATGAGTAGGAGTCTGACGTAGAAGTCCTTGCTATGCAGATATTCCCAGGATGAGGGTAGGATCAGGAAAATGGCATCTGCCATGGACGACAGTGGGCAAATTGCTCTGGATTGAGTTTGTCTGGGAGGCTGGAGTTCATGTGCACCATCATTCCCTCAAAGCATTTCATGATGGTGGATGTCAGAGCCAGCAGGCCATGGTCATTAAAGCATGCTACTTGATTTTCTTTGGCACCAGGATGCTGTGGTCTTCTTAAAGCGGATGGGACCATCAGAATAGAGTAGGGAGAGGTTAAAGATGTCTGCCAGTACTCCTGCTATCTGGTCTGTGCAGTTTTCTGAGGACGTGACTGGGGACTCCATCCAGGCCAATTGTTTTTTGTGAATTCTGAAGAATCGTGTCTGACATTTGTGATGGTGATCGTGGGTATCGGTGCACTTGAGGTTGCCGGGGCACTGATATCATTCTTCTTTCTTGAGATACAGCACGGAAACAGGCCCTTTAGCTCCACCGAGTCCGCGCCGAAGATGTACAGATTTGCAGGTTAATTGGTTTTGGTAAAAATTGTACATTGCACCAAGAGTGTAGGTTAATGTTAGTGTACGGACTGATCAATGGTCAGTGTGGATTCAGTTTCCACACTGTATGTCTAAAGTCTAAAGTCCTCGGCTATGATGAACAAAGTGTACTTAGTTTCAAGACTATTGAAAGCCATGTATAGTTCATCATTCGCATGGACTGTGATGTAAATTGCTGTCAAGATGGCCAAAGTCAATTTCCGTGGCAATTGTTAATCATATTAAAGCAGTCATATCCCTCTTTAAGTGAGGACACCGAAACTCCACCCAATCATCCATACACATAGTCCCAACAACACCACATGTAGTTTAAACAAGAACTCCTCTTTTGTGCTCCATTTACCTTACAATAAAGACCAACATTCAGCTAGCCTTCCTAAGCTCTTAGCATACCTGTACACTGACCTTTGAAATAAAACTAAAAATGCTGGAAGCAGCAGGTCAGGCAGCATCTGTGAAGAGAAACAGATAATATTTCAGGTCTGGGAACCTTGAGTAAAATGAAGAAAGAGAAAATACAAGTTTGTTTCAGTAGCATAGAAGGAGGGGGTATAGATAGAACATAGGGAATATCTCTGATAGAATGATAGAATGTCAAATGACTTCATGTGGCTGCTTAGGGGAAGTTAAAACCTGATTCATGCTCTGTGAGCATGCAAAGTGTTGCTTGCAACACTGGTGTGAGGCGGGGAGGGTGGGATGTGCCCAGCACACCAGATCTCACAAAGACAAAAGTGAAAGAGCAAAAAAATAATTTACAGAAAAATAAAAATTACAGCCAAATTGATGGCAGGCAGACATGGGGGAAGTGGATGTACAAAAGCATCCAGATCTCTGAACCAAATCATTCTGAAGCCTCCCTCCATGTAAACAATATTCCACTTTTCTAAATCTTCCCACCATTTTTCCACATTACACCCCATCAGGCAAGTTTTTGCAATACTCGATATTGTTACAAAAAGCAAACTGACTTCCCTCCCAAAGCTTTTAATAGAGCCCAGAGTCCCTTGCCTGTTATGGAGGCCACTGGTCCTGGCAGCCTGGGTCTGGAACCCATGGTGCCAGTGGTCTTGCAGGCTGGATCTTCAGTGGAAGGAGGACCTGTGGCCAGGACAGATGGCCTGAGTAGGAGCTGGCAGCTCCGTGTGACAGGCTGGCTGATCTATCGGAGATGAAGGCAGTGTGTCGGGGCACCGGCTGAGAGTGCTACATTGGAAGTCTGTGGGAATGTGTGAAGATTCTGGTTCCAAGGCTCAGCCAAGGGCATAGCATGAATCAAGCACTGTGGCAGAGTGTGGGCATGCACCAGGCTGGCAGGAAAAGCCCGACTGCCAGAACATTTCAGCCGTCAGGAGGCCAGGGCTTAGTCCCTTTAAACCTACTGTGGAAGCTTGTTGTTTCAATGCCTGTGTTTGTGTTTGGCTCACTGTCAGCATGTCCACTTGTTCCATTCATCTACCTACCTCACTTGCAGTTGTGAGTTGTGAGTATCTGCATGCGTTCTTTGTGTGTGTGTGTGACAGATAAGGGAGTGTGTGTGAGTGAGAGAGTGTGGACATATGTGTATGTGTGTGTGAGAGAGAGTGTGTGGTGTGAGAAGTGTATGTGTGAGAAGAGAGTGCATGTGGTGGAATGTGTGTGTGAGAGTCTGTGAGAGTGAGAGTGAGAGTGTCTGTACGTGAGAGATTATGTGTAAGCAAGATTGTGCCTGAGAGACTGAGAGAAGACTGTGTGAGAGAGTGGGTGAAAGAGAGCAAGAAATGTGTCAGAACGAGAGCATGTGTGAGACTGTATGTGAGAGAGTGTGTGAGAACATATGGGAGAGAATGTGTGAGAGAGTGTGTGAGAAAGTGTAAGGCAGAGTGCATGAGAGAAAATGTGTGAGAGAGTGCGTGTGTGTGAGAGAGTGCGTGAGAGTGTGTGTGTGAGAGTGTGTGTGTGAGAGTGTGTGTGTGAGAGAGAGTGTGTGAGAGTGTGTGAGAGAGAGTGTGTGAGAGAGTGCGTGTGTGAGAGAGTGTGTGAGAGAGTGTGTGTGAGAGAGAGTGTGTGAGAGTGTGTGTGAGAGAGAGTGTGTGAGAGTGTGTGTGTGTGAGAGAGTGCATGTGTGAGAGAGTGTGAGTGTGTGGGAGAGAGTGTGTGGGAGAGAGTGTGTGAGAGAGAGTGTGTGAGAGAGTGCGTGTGTGAGAGAGTGTGTGAGAGAGTGTGTGTGAGAGAGAGTGTGTGTGAGAGTGTGTGTGAGAGAGAGTGTGTGAGAGTGTGTGTGTGTGAGAGAGTGTGTGTGAGAGAGAGTGTGTGAGAGAGTGTGTGAGAGAGTGTGTGTGAGAGAGAGTGTGTGTGAGAGTGTGTGTGAGAGAGAGTGTGTGAGAGTGTGTGTGTGTGTGTGAGAGAGTGCATGTGTGAGAGAGTGTGAGTGTGTGGGAGAGAGTGTGTGGGAGAGTGTGTGTGAGAGAGTGCATGTGTGAGAGAGTGTGTGTGAAAGAGTATGAGAAAGTGCATGTGTGTGAGAGTGTGAGAGTGTGTGAGAGTGTGTAAGAGAGTGTGTGAGAGTGTGTAAGAGAGTGTGTGAGAGTGTGTAAGAGAGTGTGTGAGAGTGTGTAAAGCAGAATGCATGAGCCCTGTCAACTTCCTCTTAAATCTTGTCTGCACTCTTTCCAGTTTAATGGTGTTTTTCCTACAGCAGGGTGACTAAAACTGAACACAATACTCCAAATATGGCTTCAGCAACATCTTGTACAACTGCTTCATAACATCCCAACCTCTATAATCAAGGCCCTTGATGATGCTGATCAACGTGCCAAAACCTTTATTCATCGCCGCCCGTCTGTGACGCCACTTTCAGGAAATAACCTACGTACTCCTAGATCCCTCTGCTCTACAACACTGTCCAGTTCCTTTCCGTTCTACATCTCCTTTGCTCCTCCCTGTTCCTCCCAGTTCCTGCCCTGGTTTGACTTGCCAATATGCAACACCTCACTCTTACCTGAATTGTGCTCCATTTGCCATTCCTCAGCTCACTTGCCCAGCTGATCAAGACCCCACTGTAAATCTTGGTAACCATCTTCACAATCTACAGTACCACCTATTTTGGTATAATCTACAAACTAACTAACCATGCCTTGTACGTTCTCATCCAAAGTGTTGATGTTGATGACAGACAACAATAGGCTCAGCACTGACCCCTGAGGCCAGTAGTCACGGGCCACCAGTTCGAAAAATAACCTTCCATCATCACCCTCTGCTTCCTACCATCAATCAATAATGTATCTATTTAGCTAGCTCCCCCTGGACTCCATGCGACCTTACCTTCTTGAGCGACCTATCATGTGGAACATTATCAAAGGTTTTGCTGAAGTCCACATAGACAATGTCTACCACCCTGCCATCAGCAACCAATTAAATTCCTGAGACTCGATCGCCCATGCACAAAACCATGCTGACTATCTCTAATGAACCACAGTCGTTCCAAAGGAATATAATTCTTATCCCTCGGAATCCCCTCCAGTAACATAAACCACCACAGATGTCAGGCTTACTGCTCTATAGTTCCCATGTTTGCAGACCCTCTTAAACAAAGGCACACATTAGCCACCCTTCAGTCCCTCACCCCTGGCTAATGAGGATGCATACATCCTCCCCAGGGCTCCTGCAATTTTTCTCCAGCATCAAACAGTTTTCCTGGAAATATCTGATCAGTCATAGAGGTTTATCTAATTTTATACATTTTAAGATGTTAGGCCTCTACTGTAATGAGAACTACCACCAAGATATTTCTATTAACTTTCCCAAGTTGCCCAGTCTTCATGCCTTTCTCTATGGTAATAAGAGAAGAGAGATATTCACTGAGGACCACACCCATCTCTTGCAGCTCTGAACGAAGATGTCCATATTGGTCTATGAAGCACCTTATTCTTACATATTGCTCGTTTTCCATTAATATAATTGTAAAAGCGTTTTGGATTAATCTTGATTTTCCCTGCCAAAGCTGCCCTGTGCCATCGCTTGCCCTCCCTATTGCCTTGTTAAGTATACTTCTACATCTTCTTTGCTCCTCCAAGGATTCACTAGGTCCCAGCTGCTTGTACCTGACCCATGCTTCAATCTTTCTGACCAGAGCATCAATATACATCATTCAGAGTTCTAACACGAACATGCAGACCTTGAACTCTTGCTATCTCACTTTTAAAAGTCTCCCACTTTAAAAGTCTAGTTCCTTTGCCTGCAGGCAACCTACTGCAATCAATATTAGCTTCGTTTAAAGATACAGCATGGAAACAGGCCCTTCAGCCTCCATGCCAGCCATCGATCACTCATTGACAAGAGTTCTATGTTATCTCCCTTTCACATCCATTCCCTACACACGAGAGACAATTTTATCGAGGCCGATTAACCTATAAGCCTGCACTTATTTTGGGATGCGGGAGGAAACCGGAGCACCCAGGGGAATCAAGTGCGGTCAAAGGGAGAGCGTGCAAACTCCACACAACAACACCCGAGGTCAGGATTGAACCCGGGTCACTGGTGTTGTGAGGCAGCAGCTCTACCAGCTGTACAGGTTCCTGTCCTATACCATCAAAATTTGACGGCATAATTTAGAATTTTAACTTGTGAACCAATTCTGTCCTTTTCCATTAACTGTTTAAAAACTAATAGAACTATGATCACTGGTTCCAAAGTGCTCTCCCACTGACAACTCAGGCACTTGCCCTGCCCTATTTCTCAACAGTAGGTCACTCTTTACCCTCTTCCTCGTAGGCCCTTCGATATATTGCCTGAGGAAGCTTTGCTGAATACATTCAATAGATTCCATCCCATCGAAAGCCTGAGCATTATGCAGTCCCAGGCTATATGGGGTAAGTTAAAATCTCTGACTATGATGAACCAATTATTCTTGCAACTCTGCAATCTCCCTGCATATTTGTTCCTCTAATTCCTGTTGACTATTTGTTCAGTTTACTTTAGTTTATTGTCACGAGTCCCGAGGTACAGTGATAAGCTTACTATCCAGTCAGTGGAAAGACTATACATGATTACAATTGAGCTGTCCACAGTGCACAGATACAGGATAAAGGGAATAACATATAGTGCGAAATAAAGTCTGGTAAAGTCTGATTAAAGATAATCCAAGGGTCTCCAATGAGGTAGATGGCAGCTCAGGATTGCACTCTAATTGTTGGTTGGATGGTTCAGTTGCCTGATGACAGAAACATAGAAGCATGGAAAATAGGTGCAGGAGGAGGCCATTTGGCCCTTCGACAGCTGGGAAGAAATTGTCCCTGAATCTGCAGGTGTACATTTTCACACTTCTATACCGCTTGACAGGGAGACGAGGGAGTGACCTGGTAGAGACTGGTCCTTGATTATGTTGGTGAGCTTGCCAAGGCAGCGTGAAGTGTAGATGGAGACAATAGAAGGGAGGTTGGTTTGCGTGATGGGCTGGGCTGCCTCCACAATTCTCTGCAATTTTTTTCGGTCTTGGATGGAGCTGTTCCCAAACCATGCTGTGACACATCCCAATAAAATGTTTTCTATGGAGCAACTGTAGAAGATGGTGAGAGTTGGTGGGGACATGCCGAACTTCCTAAGCCTTCTAAGGGCCTATTGTGCGATCCCAATGACATGAATACACTGTTCTTATTTCTCAGTTCCACCATATATCCTCACTAGATGATCATTCTGTAATGTAATCTCAGACCACTGCCATGATGTTCTGCTTAATGAGAAATGTAACTCTCCCGCCTCTCATTCATCCACCTCTATCGTGCCTGTAGCACTTTATCTGAATTCACCATTTAACTACATTGAATAGTTACAGAAAACGGTGTCATTGCTGGAAGATAGGAGTGACCAAGGAAGTAGGGTTAGTGCAAGAACGTGGCACTGAGGTAAAAGATGGGACATAATCTCATTGAATGACATTGCATTGCAATGTGATTCCCCTCTTCAAAATGTCACCAATGGATGCCTTCATCACCAAGTCTGCTGTGTAGACCCCCTTTAATTATGGCTTGTGTACGTGATCTCGCTCTTTCCTCTTCTGCTTCACCTTCTCTGGGTGACAGGAGGGCTCCCTGTTTGTCCGAAACGGGACAGAACTTGAGGCGAGGGAGGAGGTGAAGGAGGTGAGAGTGCAGAGAGAGGAGGAGGTGGAGGAGGAAGGAGGGGCGGGGACTGCTGAGCACCAATGACTTTTAAATTTTTTGGTTCTTAAAGATACATTGTGGAAACAGGCCCTTCGACCCACCGAGTCCTCACCGACCAACGATGACCTGTAGTTTTACCGTTGCAACCTACTTGGCTGAGGTGTTTCCCTTCATTGTCTGGACCATCATGGCAAGTCCCGAGTGCGCTTCAGACCATCCCGGGGGTACCCTGAGGCACATGATCAATCCGCCTCTCGCTTCCTCTCACTTTCTCACGTGTTAGGGCAAAATCAGAGATTCCGGCACAGGCAGAGATTACATCTACATTCCAACTCACCCACTTCTCACAAGCAGTCAATCAAACAAAGGGAAAAACTGTTTTAAACATTCTTCACAATAAAAGAACTTCAGTTCAGGCAAAATACCATGGACAGGTAATTTAAGACATATAATGATGCCTCAGCTAAATTAAGCACCTGAGGATCATGAACACATCAGACATAGAGGGAGATACAGAGTGCAGAATGTGGTGGCAGCAGAGTGTCGCAGCGGTAGAGTTACTGCCATACAGCACCAGAGACCCGAGTTTGATCCTGACTACGGGTTCTGTCTGTACAGTGTTTGTACGATCTCCCTGTGACCATGTGGGTTTTCTCTGGGTGCTCAGGATTCCCCCCCCCCCCCCCCCCCCCCCCCCACACTCCAATGACGTACTGGATGTAGGTTAATTGGTTTTGGTAAAAAAATTGCAAATTGTCCCTGGTGTGTAGGATGGTGTTGGTGTACGGGGATTACTGGTCTGGAGTGGGTCGGATTACTAGGTCGGATGAAGGGCCTGTTTCTGCGATCATCCCGCACACTAGTACAAAGTCTGTCGAGAGTGGAAGAGAAAGTGAGGTAACATAGAACTAATGTAAATAGGTAATTGATGGTCAATGTGAACTCGGTGGGCCGAAGGGCCTGTTTCCATGCTGTATGCATGGCCGAAGGGCCTGTTTCCATGCCTTCTCTGGAGGACATCTCCAGCTCGCGTTGTCTAAACAGGGCCAGAAATATAATTAAGGGCAGCACACACCCAGGATATGAACTGTTTGCTCTCCTGCCCTCTGGGAGGCGCTACAGGAGCTTAAGGACCAGAACAAACCGACTTAAAAACAGTTTCTTTCCCTGGGCCATAAGAACTGTGAATGGAAATACTTGACTTGATGTAACTTTCACTTTCTTTGCACGTTTTTTTATAGACAGCATCTTAGGTGCAAAACGCATTATCGTTTTTTATTGATATTGGTACTTATTTGTGTTGGTTCCTATGTTTGTGCGATTGTTTTTGAAAGATTTGCACTGTCGCACTGTTTCAGATGTAGCACTTCTAATTTCGTTGTACTGCTCGTACAATGACAATAAAGGCATTCTAATTCTAATTCTAAACGAAACTAAACTAAATTAAGCTAAACTAAATTAAATTAAACAATGAGTGCAGGGGGATGAGGGGTGATCTTATAGAGGTGTATAAGATCATGAGAGGGATAGATCGGGTAGATGCACAGAGTCTCTTGCCCAGAGTAGGTGAATCGAGGACCAGAGGACATAGGTTTAAGGTGAAGGGGAAAAGATTTAATAGGAATCTGAGGGGCATCTTCTTTACACAATTGGTGGTAGATGTATGGAACAAACTGCCAGAGGAGGTAGTTGAGGCTGGGACTATCGCAACATTTAAGAAGCAGTTCGTACATGGATAGGACAGGTTTGGAGGGATATGGACCAAATGCTGGCAGGTAGGACCAGTGTAGCTGGGACATGTTGGCCGGAGTGCGCAAGTTGGGCCGAAGGGCCTGTTTCCACACCCATCATTCTATGACTCTATAACTAAACTAACCTAAATTAATCAAAACTAAACTAAACATTTGTGCATCAGAAATGCCGGACAACTAATAAGAGAGAGCCCAACCATCTAGCTCTCAGTATAAGATCATATGAGGAATAGATTGAGTAAATGCTTTTACCCAGAGAAGGGGGATCAAGAACCAGAGGAGATAGGTTTAAAGTGAGGGGGGAAAAGAATTAATAGGAACCTGAGGAGCAACGTTTTTACACAAAGGGTGGTAGATCTATGGAACAAGTTGCCAGAGGAGGTAGTTGAGGCAGGTACTATCACAATGTGTAAGAAACATTTGGACAGCTACATAGATAGGATAAGTAGAGTGGGATATGGGCCAAACACAGCCAGGTGGGGCTAGTGTAGATGGGGCATGTTGGTCGGTGTGGGCAAGTTAGCCCAAAGAGCCTGGATTCACACTGAATGACTCTATGACTCTGTATGAATCTATGATTCTGACGATCAGTGACATTGTCATCGCTGAGTTTCCACCTCCAACATCCTGGGGTCAGCATTGAGCAGAAAATCAATTGCACCAGCCACATAAATACCATGGATAGACACAAAAAGCTGGAGTAACTCAGCGGGACAAGCAGCATCTCTGGAGAGAAGGAATGGTGACGTTTTGGGTCGAGACCCTCCTTCAGACTGGTTAGGAGTAAGGGAAATGAGAGATATAGATGATGGTGTGGAGAGATAAAGACCAATGAATAAAAAATATGCAAAAAAGTAACGATGATAAAGGAAACAGGCCATTGCTAGCTGTTTGTCGGGTGAAAACGAGAAGCTAGTGCGACTTGGGTGGGCTTCAACAGCTGGTCAGGTCTTTGTGTCAGGTGGTAACTGTGACCTGTTTTAGTTTAAACTTTAGACTTTGGAGATAAAGCTTGGAATCAGGCCCTTCAACCCACTGAGTTTGTGCCGACCAGCAATCCCTGTACACCAGCACTATCCTAAACACTAGGGACAATTTATAAATTTTCCAAAGCTACAAACCTGTACGTCTTGTACAGGCGGCACGGTGGCGCAGCGGTAGAGTTGCTGCCTTACAGCGAATGCAGCGCCGGAGACTCAGGTTCGATCCTGACTACAGGCGCCGTTTGTACAAAGTTTGTACGTTCTCCCCGTGACCTGCGTGGGTTTTCTCCGAGATCTTCGGTTTCCTCCCACACTCCAAAGACGTACAGACAGGTATGTAGGTTAATTGGCTGGCCAAATGTAAAAAAAAATGTCCCTAGTGTGTGTAGGATAGTGTTAATGTGCGGGGATCGCTGAGCGGCGCGGACCTGGTGGGCCGAAGGGCCTGTTTCCGCGCTGTATCTCTAAATCTAAAAATCTAAAAAAGTCTTTGGAGTGTGGGAGGAAACCTGAGCAACCAACGCAGTGACAGGGAGAACGCACAAACTCCACACAGACAGCACCCATAGTCAGGATGGAGCCCGGGACTCTGATGCTGTGAAACAGCAGTTCAACCACTGCGCCACTGTGTCGCCCTGGTGTTCAGATAATCTCAGTGAGGGTGTGGAGAGAGGGGTGGTGCGAACATGTCTGTGTATGACTCACAGGACTTGGGTAAGCATTTCATGGGTAGCAGTAGGTTTGGCTAATGAATCATGCAGTGGGAGTCATAAAGAGGCAGAAGATAGATACAAAATACTAGAGCATCTCAGCAGATCAGGCAGCATAACGAGAGAAAAGGAATAGTTGGCATTTTGGGTTGAAACCCTTCTTCAGACTGAGAGTCAGGGGAGAGGGAAACGAGAGGTATGAAATGGTTCAGAACAAATCAGAGTGGATGACCAAGGAAAGGTGGAGCCCACAATGGCCCATTGTTGGCTGTGGAAGAGGTGATAGCAAAGGGATATATGGCAGCCTCAGTGGAGAAACAAGGAACTGCAGATGCTGGTTTGCACAAAAGGGCACAAAGTGCTGGAGTAACTCAGCAGGTCAGGCAGCATCTCTGGAGAACACGGATAGGTAATGCTTCGGATCAGAACTCTTCTTCAAATCTTTGGACAATAGACTTTAGAGATACGGCACAGAAACAGGCCGTTCGGCCCACCGAGTCCACGCCAACCAGCACTCACCCCATGCACTAGCACTATCCTACACACCAGGGATCATTTACAATTTTGCTGAAGCCAATTTACCTACAAACCTGCATGTCTTTGGAATGTGGGTGGAAACCCGAGCACCCGGAGAAAACCCATGCGGTCACAGAGTGAACATCCAAACTCCATACAGACAGCACCTGCAGTCAGAATTGAACATGGGTCGCTGGTGCTGTGAGGCATCAACTCTACCGCTGCGCCATTGTGCCGCCCAATCATCTTCTTCTGAAGAAGGTTACCGACCCGAAACATCACCTATCTGGATAGTCTCTGTGGGGTTGGCCGACAAGAATCCCACCTAGAGATTGCTCTCCAGTGTGGCCCACCCTTTTCAGGAAGGAATGGGGAAGATCGGATGGGTAAAGGAATGCAGGATAGTGCAGACTGAGAGTTGATGTGTAGGGCGTCTCGGAGCTTCAAGTTGCAGCTTATCCCTTCCCTCACCTACGGATTCTTTGCTCCCCAGTCTGCTTGGAGCTGGGCCAGCACTGCTTCCAAAAGCTGTCATTACTTAACCTCTGAACGTTCCACACAGCCTTCCAAAGAATCCCTTAGCTGCATTTCCCTTTTTTTTATCGGCTCAGGCGATTGTTAACCCTTCATCAGCCAGCCTGAGCACAGAAGCTTTGATTTCAGGTTGATAGACTGGAAGCCAGTTTAACGTCGGCCAAAGTACTGGAAGGAAAGTTTGGTCCCAGGCCTCTAGTTCCCTTGGCTTGTTGCTGTCTGTGTTTCTGAAACTTTCCTCTGGAAGCCAATCATGCCACAAACATATCCCTCCTGGATATTTGTCATTGGCTCTCTATTCCCTCTCTATTCCCTCTCTATTCCCTCTCCATTCCCTCTCTATTCCCTCTCTATTCCCTCTCTATTCCCTCTCTATTCCCTCTCTATTCCCTCTCTATTCCCTCTCTATTCCCTCTCTATTCCCTCTCTATTCCCTCTCCATTCCCTCTCTATTCCCTCTCTATTCCGTCTCTATTCCCTCTCTATTCCCTCTCTATTCCCTCTCTATTCCCTCTCTATTGTTCTCTCTTTCTCTCGTCCCCTCACCACAGAGAAGGAGACCATTTGGCCTATCGTGCCTATGCTGGTTCTTGGAGCAATCCCGTCAGTCCTATTCTCCCACATATCCTGATAATCTATTCTCTTCCAAATGCCCAACAAGTGGCTGAGTTCCTAACTCCAATGGGAGTCATGCAATATGGTAAGAGGCTCTTCGGCCCACCGAGTCTGTGCTGACCGTCAAGCACCCCAACTGCTTTAATCCACCATGATTCATATTTAATTCTCGTCAGAGACTCCTCCACACTCACCACATTCAAAACATCACTGAAGTCTCACCTGTTCAGTACTGCCTTCAACCACTGAAGGTCACCTCACCTTCTGTCTCCTTTCTCTGTTCGTTTACTTATTTACTTATTTATCTATTTATTCACTTCCCTATGTTCTCTAAATCCCTGTAAAGCGTCTTTGAGTATATGAAAAGCGCTATATAAATGTAATGCATTATTATTATTATTATTATCCCATTTCAGTTCCTCCCATATTCTAATGCACATGTACCCACTGGGACAATTGCCTTACCAAACCGCACGTCTTTGGGGTGTAGGAGGAAACCGAAGCATCCAAAGAAAACCCATGCGGTCACAGAGAGAACGTGCAAACTCCACACAGACAGCACACAAGGTCAGGATTGAAGCCTGGTTGCTGCAGCTATGACGCGTGGCTCCACCAGCTATGCCATTTGTTATGGATCCTACTTTGGTAAAATGAGGTTAACTTGACACCACAGTGCTCCACTGCTTCCTGCACCTCGCCACCTACTGCAAACCTACAAGGAGCCTTTGCAGAAAAAAAGTGAATTTCTTTGAGGTCAATATCTCCTTGTCAGCACCGACTCAGCTCTTTGAAGTATGAGAGGCATGTACAATGTATTTGTAAGTAGCTTGTCATAATTAGCTGTGATTACAGAGGTAAAAGATCTAAATACAAAATAAGTGAGCCTCAAGCTTAAATAGAGATTAGAGGGATTGCTTCTCCCAATGCAGTTGCGTGTCTGTGGAATATAATCCTGTGTTGACGTATTCTTCAAGAATGTCCAAGGTAACTGACTGGTGATGAATGGATATGAATGTGGTGCCGACTGCCACAGATAGCCAGCGATACTCTGGAAGACAAAGGTTGCTGCACCATTGACACACTGAAGGAGCCAGATGTAGGATAGAAACGGTCGCACTGAGGTGTGGAAAGGGCAGTGGAGCATTTCAGGCTTGTATACACTGGAATTTAGAAGGATGAGAGGGGATCTTATCGAAACATATCAGATTATTAAGGGGTTGGACACGTTAGAGGCAGGAAACATGTTCCCAATGTTGGGGGCGTCCAGAACCAGGGGCCACAATTTAAGAATAAACGGGTAGGCCATTTAGAACGGAGATGAGGAAAAACGTTTTCAGTCAGAGAGTTGTAAATCTGTGGAATTCACTGCCTCAGAAGGCAGTGGAGGCCAAGTCTCTGAATGCATTCAAGAGAGAACTAGATAGTGCTCTTAAGGATAGCGGAGTCAGGGGGTATGGGGAGAGGGCAGGAACGGGGTGCTGATTGAGAATGATCAGCCATGATCACATTGAATGGTGGTGCTGGCTCGAAGGGCCGAATGGCCTACTCCTGCACCTATTGTCTGTTGTCTATTTTAAGCCCTCTTCCCATGCCATGTTGACTTATCTGCCCTGGGCCTCCCCCACTGTCAGAGTGAGGCCACACGCAAATTGGAAGAACACCACCTCATATTTTGTTTGGGCAACTTACAACCCAGTGGTATGACTATTGATTTCTCTCATTTCAAGTAACGCTTGCATTCCCTCTCTCTCTCACCCCACTCTCGTCATCTTGCTAGTTTCACTGTTCGTATCCCTTTGTTATTACCTTTTCCACAGGCAACAATGGACCATTGTGGGCTCCACCTTTCCTTAGTCATCGGTGCCGGGTCTGATTTGCTCTGTATCTTTTCATGCCTCTAGTTTCCCTCTCCCCTGACTCTTAGTCTGAAGAAGGGCCTCAGCCCGAAACGTCATCTACTCCTTTTCTCCAGAGATGCTGCCTGGCCCGCTGAGTTACTCCAGCATCTTGAGTCTATCTTCTGTGCAAAAGGCAGCTACTGAGGTTGTTGGCTGTGAGTGTCTGGGTGGGAGATTTGCATGATTTGACCCGTGCCAGCATTTGGAGGGGCTTAACTATGTGCCCTTACTCGTGAGGTATTTCCATGCACCCAGGTCTCTGGAGCTGTGAGGCAGTGGCTCTGCCCACTGCGCCTCATGTTGCTTCTGATCATTTGTCAGCTGCACCCCTCAACTCCATCCAAGGACCCAAACAGTCAACCCCGGGCACTTTCCCCTGCAACCGCACGAGATGCAACACCTGTCCCTTTACCTCCCCCCTCAACTCCATCCAAGGACCCAAACAGTCTTTCCAGGTGAGACAAAGGTTCACCTGCACCTCCTCCAACCTCATCTATTGCATCCGCTGCTCTAGATGTCAACTTATTTACATCGGCGAAACCAAGCGCAGGCTCGGCGATCGCTTCGCTGAACACCTGCCCTCGGTCCGCATTAACAAAACTGATCTCCCGGTGGCCGAGCACTTCAACTCCCCCTTCCATTCCCAGTCTGACCTTTCTGTCATGGGCCTCCTCCAGTGCCATAGTGAGGCCCACCGGAAATTGGAGGAACAGCACCTCATATTTCGCCTGGGCAGTTTGCAGCCCAGTGGTATGAACATCGACTTCTCCAACTTTAGATAGTTCCTCTGTCCCTCCCTTCCCCTCCTCCCTCCCAGATCTCCCTCTATCTTCCTGTCTCCACCTATATCCTTCCTTTGTCCCGCCCCCCTGACATCAATCTGAAGAAGGGTCTCGACCCGAAACGTCACCCATTCCTTCTCTCCCGAGATTCTGCCTGACCTGCTGAGTTACTCCAGCATTTTGTGAATAAATCGATTTGTGAGCTGCATATCTTTATTAGGGTGGCATTGTGTCTTGCATGGATCACCCTTGCTGCCATTCGTTGCTCATTCTCAAGCAAGACCATGACATCGAGTGATTGAAACAGGCCCTTTGGTCCACCACTTCCATGCAGGTCATGGATCACCACGAGTTCCATGTTATCCCACTTACTCATCCACTCCCTTCACACTGGGGGCAATTTACAGAGGGCCAACTAACCTACAAACCCGCATGTCTTTGGGACGTGGGCGGAAACTGGAGCGCCCGGAGGAAACCCACACAGTCACAGGGAAAACATGCAAACTCTAGCGACAGCGCCCGAGGTTAGATTCAGACTTGGGTCTCAGTCACTGTAAGGCTGCAGCTCTACTTGCTGCGCCACTGTGTCACCCATATTCTATCACTACTTTCTACCACTAGACATCCAGTCTATGTATCCTGTCGTAACTAACGCACCACTTCACTGCAACAGTGAAGGGCAGCGACCAGCGATGCAGCGATCCTTTGACACTACAGCTGCTGCTCTGGAATGGGAAGCAGACGTGCTGCAAGTCAGCTGCAGCAGGTGTAGAGGATCACTGCAGAGCTGCCACCTGCAGTCCTGCAGTGCTGTCCTATGCAGCCCTGCATTCACTGTCGGAATTGGTGCAAGGAACAAATAATTTCCCCAATGACACTGGAAAGTGGTGAAACTTTGCAATGAAAGGGGCTTTACTTTACTTTTACTTTAGTGATACAGCTGAGAAACAGGCCCTCGCCCAGCTTGAAGGGTGCAGGGCAGGCTGTTCAATAAGCCATGGAATGTTTGCATCATTGGCCCACTAAGTTACTCCAACATTTTGTGTCTATGTAGAACATGGTGATGCTTTGGTTTGAATTCCTACCCATCCATGTTCTCCAGAGATGTTGACTGACAATAGACAATAGACAATAGACAATAGACAATAGGTGCAGGAGTAGGCCATTCGGCCCTTCGAGCCAGCACCACCATTCAATGTGATCATGGCTGATCATTCTCAATCAGTACCCCATTCCCGCTTTCTCCCCATACCCCCTGACTCCGCTATCCTTAAGAGCTCTATCTAGCTCTCTCTTGAATGTATTCAGAGAATTGGCCTCCACTGCCCTCTGAGGCAGAGAATTCCACAGATTCACAACTCTCTGACTGAAAAAGTTTTTCCTCATCTCTGTTCTAAATGGCCTACCCCTTATTCTCAAACTGTGGCCCCTGGTTCTGGACTCCCCCAACATTGGGAACATGTATCCTTTTGTGTATTAACTGGCATCTGGAGTTCTTTGTTTTGACAATGATAGAGATAGGATGTTACAGCAGTCTGATGGTTCTGCATTTTAGTTTAGTTTAGTTTAGAGAGACAGCGTAGAAACAGGCACCTTCTGCGCCGACCAGCGATTCCCGCACAGTAACACTATCCTACATACTCTGGGGACAATTTACAATTAGCCTAGGTCTTTGCAGTGTGGAAGGAAACTGGAGATCCCAGATAAAAACCACGCAGATCATGGGGAGAAGGTACAAACTAGCACCCGTAGTCAGGATCAAACCCGGGTCCCTGGCGCTGTAATACAATACAATACAATACAATATATCTTTATTGTCATTGTACAGGGGTACAACGAGATTGGGAATGCGCCTCCCATACGATGCAATAATTTAATTAGCTAGTCAGTATTAATTTAAACAACAACAACCCAACGAAACAAATTATAACAGTTTTAAGACAGAATAAAGTGAAAGTAGATCTGTGCCGGATCATTGTGCGTTGTGACCATCCGGCTCAGCAGGACCGGTTCATAGCAGCTATGGCCCTGGGGATGAAGCTGTTCCTGAGTCTGGAGGTGCGGGCGTAGAAGGCCTTATAGAAGCCAGCAACTCTACCACTGCATCACTGGCCACCCCATTGAGGCCAGTTTTGCTGAGGCCAAATTTGTCCTTATAATTTCAATACTTTAATGTTAATTCCCTGGAAGCTGTGCATGGATTTAAACTTGTCTCCAGATCACTTGTCAAGGACTCTGCATCCTAGGCTATTAGTTTGCCTGTCATGTTCATACTTCAAGCTGTCATTATCTGGGTTAAGATATTGCACACCCGGGCTGCCAACAAGTAGAATACTTCTAGAGTAACAGTAAAGTATAGAGGAGGTTCTGGCAGGTGGCCCAGCAACACGGTGAACACTTAAGACAGAGGCCAGGCATGGGACATTGCAGACATTTGCATTGGTGGAGAAACAAGGAATTGCAGATGCTGGTTTCCAAAATAAAGATATAAAGTGCTGGAGTGACTCAGCCAGTCAGGCAGGATTTCTGGAGAACATAGAGAATGATGTTTTGAGTAAGGACCAATCTTCAGACTGATTGTGGTGAGTGGAAGGGGTGGGAAGAAAGCTGGAAGAGAGGAGAATAAGGACAAAACCTGCAAGTGATAGGTGGATACAGGTGATGGGAGTTTTTGATAGGCAGATAGATGGTGGACAAAAGCCAGAGATGAAATGACAGAAGGTGTGAGACAAAAAGATTGAAGAGTTGCAATGGTCTTTTTTAGTTCTGAAATGAGTGACTACCTAGAGAAGGGTCAAATAACAGGCCAAATCATCAGTTCATATATTAAGCAGCACTCATCATTTAGGTAATAATGCCCTCCTTTCTGCAACACATCCATTATTTTGATGAACGGTCCCAGACTGAAATAATGACTGTTTCTTTCACCACAGATGCTGCCTTCTCTGCTGGGTGTTTCCAGCATTTTATACATCCTTTGTAGGTTGATCAAGACTTTCAATTGCATTAATGCAATTGGGAACAATTACACTGTAAATTATTCACAAGGCTTACCCAGGCATCAGGCCGGATTCCCCTTCTAAACAGATGGCCAAGCTGATAAAATGTACCAGTCAGAGTCAGGAGTTTAAAAAAACTGGTCAAAAATGATTGCTTGTTGATCCTTAACACACGTGAGATGTTCTGTTCAGCAGATATGCAAAGCCATGATGTTATCTAACACACCAGACTGTAAGTTTCATGGATAAGCCATTAAACTAAAGGGGTTGGAAGCATTTTTTTGTGGTGCCGGAAATATGGTGACTGTTGTGTACTGTCTCAGTGTAATCTACTATTCTTACCCTCATGAACTTAACTGGGTGAACATATCATAAGATTTCTTTCCTGAAGTTTTTGCAAAAAAGGAATTTCACTCTACCTTATGCTGGAGTAACTCAGAGAGTCAGGCAGCATCCCTGGAGAACATGGATATGTGGTGTTTCGGGTCGGGACCCTTCTTCAGACTTTGAAGACTTCTTCAAACTTCTTCAGAGACTGAAGAAGGGTCTCATTCAAAAATGTCACATATCCATGTTCTCTAGCTATGCTGTCTGACCCGTTGAGTTACTCCAGCATTTTGTGACTTTCCGTAGTAAACCAGCATCTACGTTTCTACAATTTCACTGTACCTATGTACGTGTAACAATAAAGTAGCATTGAACCATTGCTTCATCGAATGTTTTTTTCTCCTCGCTGTCCACTGCGGAGGATGTGCCAGGGCTCTCTCCTGGGAGCCGGGCTATGTACATCTCCTCACTTCAGCATTAACCTGAGCAATTTTAATGGAAGTTCAGGAAACACAGACGGTGTAACCACAGTGCAGTCCTGAATCTCTATCTACCTCATTGGAGACCCTCGGACTATCTTTGATCGGACTTTACTGGCTTCATCTCGCACTAAACATTATCCCTTATCATGTATCTGTACACTGTGAATGGCTCAATTGCAATCATGTATTGCCTTTCCGCTGATTGGTTAACACGTAACAAAAGCTTTTCACTATACCTCGGTACATGCAGGGCCATCTTAACGCATGGGCCTGATGGGCACTTGCCCGGGGGCCCACGAGCATAGGGGCCCCATGCTGATCTGTGTATGTTAAGTGACTTGCAATAAATAAATACTACTTTAAAAATGTAGGTTCAATAAGTGCTTTTTCCGCAACATTTCCGGTCACTAAGTGCTTCTCACAGCGATCTGTAAGTGCTTTTCGCAACAATGTAGCACCCTAAGTCCATCGCTAAGTGCTTTTCGGTAAGTGCTTTACGCCGGCACGACAGGGGGGGGGCTGGTAGGGAAAGGGGGTGGGGGAGAGTAACGGTGGGGGCCCCAGTACACTGCTTTGCCCGGGGCCCATAATGCTGTAAAAACGGCCCTAGGTACATGTGACAATAAACTAAACTAACCTAAACTAAACTAAACTATACAGTGCCCTCCATAATGTTTGGGACAAAGACCCATCATTTATTTATTTGCCTCTGTACTCCACAATTTGAGATTTGTAATAGAAAAAAATCACATGTGGGTAAAGTGCACATTGTCAGATTTTATTTAAGGCCATTTTTATACATTTTGGTTTCACCATGTAGAAATTACAGTTGTGTTTCTACATAGTCCCCCCATTTCAGGGCACCATAATGTTTAGGACATGGACATCACCAGTTGCTGGGTGTCTTCTCTGGTGATGCTCTGCCAGGCTTGTATTGCAGCCATCTTTTGCTTATGCTTGTTTTGGGGGATAGTCCCCTTCAGTTTTCCCTTCAGCATATAAAAGGCATGCTCAATTGGGTTCAGATCGGGTGATTGACTTGGCCACTCAAGAATTGACCATTTTTTAGCTTTGAAAAACTCCTTTGTTACTTTAGCAGTATGTTTGGGATCATTGTCTTGCTGTAGAATGAGCTGCCGGCCAATGAGTTTTGAGGCATTTGTTTGAACTTGAGCAGATAGGATGTGTCTATACACTTCAGAGTTCACTATGCTACTATCATCAGCAGTTGTATCAACAATGAAGATAAGTGAGCCAGTAACTTCACCAGCCATACATGCCCAGGCCATAACACCCCAAACACCATGTTTTACAGATGAGGTGGTATGCTTTGGATCTTGGGCAGTTCCTTCTCTCCTCCATATTTGCTCTTGCCATCACTCTGAGATAAGTTAATCTTCATCTTATCTGTCCACAAGACCCTTTTCCAGAACAGTGGTTGCTCTTTTAAGCACTTCTTGGCAAACTGTAACCCAGCCATCCTATTTTTGCAGCTAACCAGTGGTTTGCATCTTGCAGTGTAGCCTCTGTATTTCTGTTCATGAAGTCTTCTGCGGACAGTGGTCATTGACAAATCCACACCTGACTCCTGAAGTGTGATTCTGATCTGTCGGACAGGTCTTTGGGGGTTTTTCTTTATCACAGCGAGAATTCTTCTGTCATCGGCTGTGGAGGTCTTCCTTGGCCTGCCAGTCCCTTTGCGATTAGTATGCTCACCAGTGCTCTCTTTCTTCTTCATGATGTTCCAAACAGTTGATTTTAGTAAGCCTAAGGTGTGGCTGATGTCTAACAGTTTTATTCTTAGTCTCATAATGGCTTCTTTAACTTTCATTGGCACAACTTTGGTCCTCATGTTGATAAACAGCAATAAAAGTTTCCAAAGGTGATGGAAAGACTGGAGGAAAGACTGGGTGCTGAGAGCTCTCTTATACCTGCATTAAGGAGGCAATTAAACACACCTGAGCAATTACAAACGCCCCTGAAGCCATGTGTCCCAAACATTATGGTGCCCTGAAATGGGGGGACTATGTATAAACACAGCTGTAATTTCTACATGGTGAAACCAAAATGTATAAAAATACCCTTTAATAAAATCTGACAATGTGCACTTTAACCACGCGTGATTTTTTAATTACAAATCTCAAATTGTGGAGTACAGAGGCAAATAAATAAATGATGGGTCTTTCTCCCAAACATTATGGAGGGTACTGTATTCTGCTGAACATGTTCGGATGTTTTTAAATGATTACCACTCTGGATTCTATACTGCTTATTCCCCTTCTTCCTCCCATCTTATCATATCATATCATATATATACAGCCGGAAACAGGCCTTTTCGGCCCTCCAAGTCCGTGCCGCCCAGTGATCCCCGCACATTAACACTATCCTACACCCACTAGGGACAATTTTTACATTTACCCAGCCAATTAACCTACATACCTGTACGTCTTTGGAGTGTGGGAGGAAACCGAAGATCGCGGAGAAAACCCACGCAGGTCACGGGGAGAACGTACAAACTCCTTACAGTGCAGCACCCGTAGTCAGGATCGAACCTGAGTCTCCGGCGCTGCATTCGCTGTAAAGCAGCAACTCTACCGCTGCGCTACCGTGCCTCCTTAAATACTCTAGGGATTGGAAGGTGGGGGTGGGGGAGGGGGTGGGGGGGGGGGGGGGGGGGCAACAAGAGGAAATAAGAGCAAGAGCTGTAAAACTCAAGAAGAAATGCAAGACGGACATTAAGGAGTCAACAAAAGCAAAGATGGAAATGGAGACAGACAGTGAGATAAGAAGAGGGAGGCATTTAGGCCACTAGCTCCAGGCACCTCTCACACTTGGAGGGACTGATTGATAGCTCCAAACTTGTTTCTCAGACAGCGATTCAGGCAGTTAACATGATACATCAAGTGCTAGCAACCATTAAAGCTGAGACAGCAGTTAGGCAGAGACAGGAATTCTTGGCAAATCAACACTGAACTTGACAGCAAGGAGTGGCGATTTTTGGAAAGCGCTTGCTTCCTGTCTCCTTGGCATAGGGCTTCCAATGCAGGAATGGGCCAGTTGGGATTTGTAATCCAGCCGGTGGAGTCTTTAAGGATGGCTGTTTGTACCAGGTTCTGCTGCAGCCCTTGTGAATGTGCCCTTCTCTCCTCTTCTGAAGCTTGCAAAGGTGGCTTGTGGCCATACTTGCTCCCTGAGATGCTACGCACGGTTTGCAACCAGAATACTGCCGTTATTAAACAGTACGGTGCGATAATGCTTACATGGTGATTCTGCGCAGCCTGGTAAGGCAGGTGTTCTTCGTAAACACCTGCGCTCAGCACAAAACAGGGACACAAAGTGCTGGAAGGCAGCATCTCTGAAATAACCTAGATACGTGACATTTCGGGTCAGGATCCTTCTACAATCAGTCTCAAGGATCCAAATCCGAAATGTCACGTATCCATGTTACTCCAGAGATGCTGCCTGGTCTAGTGAGTTTAGACTTTATACTTTACAGATAAGCATAGAAACTTGCCCTTCGGCCCACCGAGTCTGCGCCGACCAGTGACCTTCGCTATGCCCCACATGGACGCACATTAATTTCTCCCTTCCTCTCCCCTTCCTCCTGTATTTATAAAGTGTCTGCGATACAAGAAAGCTTCTGAGCCAGACAAGAAGATAACACAAAAGGTGATCAAATGTTGGACAAAAAGATAACCTGAAAGAAACGAGGGACAAGAGGTAAAGAGGTGTACAAAGGGAATTCCACAGCTTGGCTCTTGGCAGTGAAAGCATGGGTGACCAAGTGCTGAGGAGAGGGACATGCAGAGAGCTGCCCAGTTAGTCCACTCTGCCCATGCCATCACCGTGACACATCCTTGTCTCACTCCACACTCCCCTGAACGGCTCATCAGCTGGAATCAGCATCAAGTCAAGTGTGTTTGTAGGTGATTGCTTCCCTTGAAACTGCTTTATCCTCCTTAAGGCAACATTTTACCTGTGATACCCCATTATCTACCTTCTTTAAAGCTCTCAAGTGCCTACACCTCCTGTGATGAAGTAGAGTCATAGAGTCATAGACAAGTCAAGGGCCTGTTTTCATGCCGTATCTCTAAACTAATCTAAATTAAACTTAACTAAGTTCCGACTCAAGGTCTCTGTCCCGAAACGTTAATTGTTTCTCTCTCCACAGATGCTGCCTGAGTGTTTCCAGCATTTTCTATTCTTATCCTCAGATATCATATATTTTGATCGTCAAGTAGTCTTATTAAACTACTGAGGATATAAGATGAAACAAGGAACTGCAGATGCAAGTTTACAACAAAAGGACACATAGTGCTGGAGTAACTCAGCAGGTCAGACAGAATCTCTGGCGAACATGGATAAGTGACATTTTGTGTTGGGACCCTTTCAAGTCAAGGTAGGGCCTCGACCCAAAACGTCACCGATCCATGTTCCCCAGAGACGTTGCCTGACCTGCTGTGGTACTTTAGCATTTTGTGTCCTTTTTAACAGAGGATATAAACCAGGCCTATCCATCTTGCCCCCAAGACAACCTTCCCATTCCAGGTATTTGTGCAGTAAATCCTCTGCAAGCTGCTTCCAATGCATTTATATCCTTAAGGAGTCTAAGACTGTACAATGTAGCAGTGTCAGGCTGCAAATGAGTCAGTGCCAACTGTGTTGTGATTGCTTGATACCCGACCCAGGGGCTTTGATGGGGAAGTTTTTACTTTTTGTCCTTAACACAACACATTTCAAGAATGCAAAATTGGAAAATATAAATTTTAAAGTATTTTTCCCTTTGTCTGAAGTATAATTAACATGTTAAGCTTTTAACCTAGGTTGAAGTCAATTCATAGACAACATGATGACAGAATGTTAATCTTAATGGCATCTAATCTGATACTCCCTGTCTTCATAGACTTGAACAGAGATAGGAGGAAGTTTTTTTGAGATAGCGATGCTTTATGGAAATAGTTCAGACAGCTTTGTACACTGACTACATCACGCCTTCACAAAGCACCTTTAACATCGTAAAATGTCCCAAGGCACTTTGCAGGAGGTTTATCAAACTGAATTTGAGACTGAACCACATGAGAGGACATTAGAGCAGGTGATGAAAAGCCTGATCAAAAAAAGCAGATTGTTATTCCTTTTTAAATTTCGAGGGAAGTGACAGAGAAATTGAGAAGTTTTATTATTAGGGAGTTCTCTTAGAGACTCTCTTATTAGAGAGTTCCAGAGCTTGATGCTGTTGGACTGGAGTCTTCCCTTGCCTACCCCTGCTACCAATGGCTGAGATTGAACTACCCCTGGCTGGGAAAAAGTGCAGTCTCGGGATTTAATAAACAGCAAATTCCTCATACTGTAGTATCTACCACAGAGAGATACTCTATCCCTATTCACTCTGAATTGAACCCTGAATACTCATAGACGTGGATTGACTCTGCAGACATTATAATGAAGCATGACTTCTGGTGACTCACCTTCCCTGACTCCAGCTGCCCCCATGACCACAAGATCACACCAATAAGGTAAGACTCCACTAGCTGTGATCAACTTTAATTCCATTTAATTACGCATTTTTGTTAGTTTAGAGATACAGCGCGGAAACAGGGCCTTCGGCCCACCGAGCCCACACCGACCAGCGATCCCAGCACATTAACACTATCCTACACACACTAGGGACAATTTACACTTATACCAAGCCAATTAACCTACAAACCTGTACGTCTTTGGAGTGTGGGAAGAAACAGAAGATCTTGGAGAAAACCCTTGCGATCACGGAGAGAACGTACAAACTCTGTGCAGACAGCCCCCATAGTCGGGATTGAACCCGGGTCCCTGGCGCTGCAAGCGCTGTAAGGCAGCAACTCTACCGCTGCGCCACCGTGCTGCCCTAATATTACATAGTCACAAATGACAGCTGTGTCTTTGATTTTAATTTTCTGTAATATAAACATAATTAAATTACACTTCAAATAAGCAATGTCAGTACGTTGCGTTGTTAAAATGGGGGTTACAATCTTCATGGAAAGCACAGTTATAACGGAGTTACATTTAAAGTGACAAAATACAATTTGCAATATATTTTCTTGCTACTCCCCTCCATTGGTTGCACTCTTTCCTTTGTTGAAATAGCCTGAAGTAACTGGCTTACAATTACTGAGGTGATGCTGTTGGGACATGTTGGATGGTGCAGGCAAGTTGTGCCGAAGGGCCTGTTTCCACGCTGTAATGAAGAAATGGCTGGTTCTAATACAGCGATGGACCAAATGTTGAAGGATTTTACATTGTCCTGAAGGCTGCGTGTGGATGATGCTGTTCCTCGGGCTCGTGCTTGTCCTCAATGTAATATTGCAGGAGCCCACAGGGTGAAAGATCAGAGTGGGAGTGGGATGGTGAATTAAAATAGGGAGCAACAGGGAACTCAGGGTTACCTTTTGCAGACTGAATGCTGGTGTTGTGCAAAGTGATCAGCATTTCTGTGTTTGGTTCCTTTCCAGTTTTTTTTAATAAAAATAAATGTGATCAATTATTACAAGAATAATATGTACAATACTAAACAATACCAACAAACCCATAACCATAATACAAATATTCTTAAATAACTATTTCACAAACCTTGTCAAGGATACATTCCACCCCCAGTGGTGCCCAGCGGTCCCAGAAATCCCCCAGGGTGCTCGTGGACAGCGCGTAGTCCCTCTCTAGTACGACCCTGGCATGGATGTAACCCTGGAAAAGGGGCAGGCAGCCAGCTCGGGCAGAGCCCACTTCTGCCTGGCGCCGTGACTCACGGACGGCCAGCTTGGCCAGGCCCAGGAGCAACCCAACCCAGTACTCTGGTTCCTTCACCGTCGGGGAGGTCACACTGTGAACGCAATGCAATGCAACGCAATAGATTGGAGGAAGCACAAGTGAATCGCTGCTTCATCTCGGGAGAACGCTTGTGTGCCTGGACGGTGGGAAGGGACGAGATGCTGCCCCTCCTGCGGTTGCATGGACAAGTGCCATACGTGATAATCAAGGAGGAGTAGGGCAGCAGGGAGTGTCCAGGCAGTGCCTGGCGGTGGACTGTCACTGGAGTGATGGAAGACCAATATCAGCAGGTTGGGATTTTCAAGATCCTGAGGGGACTTGACAGAGTGGATGTGGAGACGGTGTTTCCTCTTGGGGGAGAATCGAGAATGAGGAGGACTTTTTCAGACAGCGATGAGACCACTTCCTCTTCAGAGACCTTGAATCTTTGGAACTTTTTCTTCAAAGCGATGTGGAAGCAGAGTCTATTAGCATGATTAAGTCAAGGTTGATAGATTCTTGATATGCAGGGCCGTCTTAACGCATGGGCCTGATGGGCACTTGCCCGGGGCCCCACGAGCATAGGGGCCCCACGCTGATCTGTGTATGTTAAGTGACTTGCAATAAATAAATACTACTTTAAAAATGTAGGTTCAATAAGTGCTTTTTCCGCAACATTTTCGGTCACTAAGTGCTTCTCACAGCGATCTGTAAGTGCTTTTCGCAACAATGTAGCACCCTAAGTCCATCGCTAAGTGCTTTTCGGTAAGTGCTTTTCGCCGGCACGACAGTGGGGGGGGGGGCTGGTAGGGAAAGGGGGGTGGGGGAGAGTAACGGTAGGGGCCCCAGTACACTGCTTTGCCCGGGGGCCCATAATGCTGTAAAAACGGCCCTGTTGATATGCATAGAGGTTGGGCGGGAATGCAGAGTAAAGGCCACAATCATAACTTAGCCATAACTTGATCAAATGGTGGAATAGGCTCGAGGGGCCCAGTGACCTCCTCCTAATTCTAAACTGTCTGCTTGTATGAAATATTGACTCATTGAACATAGTTTAGTTTAGTTTAGTTTAGGGATACAGTGCGGAAACAGGCCCTTCGGCCAACCGAGTCCGCGCCGACCAGCGATCCCTGTGCACGAACACTATCCTATGCACTAGGGACAATTTACAATTTTACCGCAGCCAAATTAACCTACAAACCTGTACGTCTTTGGAGTGTTGGAGGAAACTGGAGCACCCGGACAAAACCAACGAGGTCTTGGGAAGAACATACAAACTCCGTACGGAAAGCAACCCATAGTCAGGATCAAACCCTGGTCTCTGGCGCTGTAAGGCAGCAGCTCTACCACTGCAGCAAAGTGTCGCTGCATATTCAGGGTTGATTTTCAATTTTAAATATTATTCAGAACTGAGAGGGAGAGATTGGCCCTTCAGGGTCCACTGTTGGTGAATTGTCGCATGCTTTTGCCAATTAATCACCTACAACTCATAGGTACCCAGGTCGAGTTAGCAAAGTAGCCAGAAGTCCAGGTAAGAGAAAAGCTTTTCAGCTAAGCTTGTGGATGCAGATGAATAAACGTTAAATGTAATTCTAATTTGACACGTTGACAGAGATTAGTTTATATAATCTGATTCTAACCAAAGACCATTCTGCAAAGTCAATGATGCGTTAAAGCTCAGTATATTACACAGTGCAATTGCAGTTCAAGGTGTTAGTGATATACCTTTGACACCTTCATACTTTTATTCAGACTTCCACACAATCAATCTATCTAAAAGCAGTTCATTGTTGCAACACGCCATGTGTCACTGATGTATATTGTGGTTTGACATCAGCAGAATCTTCCCTTCCTGTGGTAATATAGCCTGTGAAGATGTTCAGATGATTACTATTGGATTGATAACAACCTTTAAACCCTTTAATTATCGTAATCATTTAGCAAGTTGAGTCAGTTTGCTGCAATGCAGTGGGAACCACAGAGTTGGAGGGATGAAACTATGGAACAAACTAGGTTTAGGAATAAACTAGACCAAGTGGACCCTTTGGGCCCATTCCTCAACGGGTTTCCATTGTGGCTTGGGAAAATCGCGTTTTTTCTTTAAAATAAATTGTGTTTCAAAACAGAAAATTAAATAAATCCCAGCCAGAGCGAGCCGTGGACCCAAAGCCTCTCCTGTATTAGTGTAGCACCCTCACCTCTCCCACTCCCCTCCCACCCCCACCCCCACCCCCCCCATGCTCTCCCCTACCCCCCACCCCTTCCCCTTCCCTACCCTACCACCTTCACCCCCTCCCACCCTCACTCCCCACCACCCGCACTACCCCCTCCCCTCCCTCTCTCAGTAGCACAGTGGAAGAGTTGCTGCCTCACGCTGCCAGAGACCCAGGTTCAATCCTGACTGTGAGTGTTGTCTGTACGGAGTTTGCACATTCCCCCTGTCAAGTCAAGTCAACTTTATTTGTCACATACATATACAAGATGTGCAGTGAAATGAAAGCGGCAACGCCTGCGGATTGTGTTAAAACTACGAAACAGAATAGAAAAAAAAAAATTAACACAAAAAATAAATTAATACAGTAAATTAAATTAGTCCCTGGTGATATGAGAGTTATCATATATCATATCATATATATACAGCCGGAAACAGGCCTTTTCGGCCCACCAAGTCCGTGCCGCCCAGTGATCCCCGCACATTAACACTATCCTACACCCACTAGGGACAATTTTTACATTTACCCAGCCAATTAACCTACATACCTGTACGTCTTTGGAGTGTGGGAGGAAACCGAAGATCTCGGAGAAAACCCACGCAGGTCACGGGGAGAACGTACAAACTCCATACAGTGCAGCACCCGTAGTCAGGATCGAACCTGAGTCTCCGGCGCTGCATTCGCTGTAAAGCAGCAACTCTACCGCTGTGCTACCGTGCCGTGGGAAGAAACTCCGTCTCATCCTCTCTGTTTTCACAGCGTGACAGCGGAGGCGTTTGCCTGACCGTAGCAGCTGGAACAGTCCGTTGTCGGGGTGCGTGGGTGGGTGAATGCGTGGGTTTTCTCTGGGTGCTCCAGTTTCCTTCCACATTCCAAAGACAATAGTCAATAGTCAATAGTCGTTTATTTGTCACATACACATAAATGTGTAGTGAAATGAAACATTTTGCTCCAGCATTTTGTGTCTACCTTCGATTTTAACCGGCATCTGCAGGTTTTTTTCCCTACACGCGGCACGGTAGCGCAGCGGTAGAGTTGCTGCTTTACAGCGAATGCAGCGCCGGAGACTCAGGTTCGATCCTGACTAAGGGTGCTGCACTGTAAGGAGTTTGTACGTTCTCCCCGTGACCTGCGTGGGTTTTCTCCGAGATCTTCGGTTTCCTCCCACACTCCAAAGACGTACAGGTATGTAGGTTAATTGGCTAGGTAAATGTAAAAATTGTCCCTAGTGGGTGTAGGATAGTGTTAATGTATGGGGATCGCTGGGCGGCACGGACTTGGTGGGTCGAAAAGGCCTGGTTCCGGCTGTATATATATGATATGATATGATATGATTACCCGCAGTTGAACAATAAGACCAATAAGAATAATCAATAAAAATGCAAGAACACATACAATCACAACTAACACCAAACAAAAAAGAAACATCCATCACAGTGAGTCTCCTCCAGTCCCTCCTCACTGTGATGGAAGGCCAAAAAGTCCAGGTTTTTAGGACCATCTGTAAATTTTCCCTAGTGTATAGGATTGAACTATTGTACGGGGTGATCGCTGGTCGGCACGGACTTGATGGGCGAAGGGCCTGTCTCCACGCTCTATCTCTAATCTTTTGGAGACACAAGGAACTGCAGATGCTAGTTTACAATAAAAACAATGCTGAAATAACTCAGCGGGTCAGGCAGCATCGCTGGAGGATATTGATGGGCGATGTTTTGGGTCAGGACCATTCTACATCCCTTCCTCGTTCTCACAGTTCTGCATTTAACCCTTTCAAATCAGGCCTCCAGTTCTGCCGCAGAATTGAAATGCACTAATCATTAACCAAAGTGACATTAAATGTGGCCATGTGAATTATCCCTCTTCAACCTTTGGCCATGACTCGCCTTGCACACAATTGACACATTCTCCACAACTACTGCTTGGTTAAGTCAGGCAACCCAGGATGGTTTCTGTCTTGCCCGTCGGACAGTAACCAGATGGGTTAAAATGGGTTCCCTTCCCGGCTCCACATTGTAATCACTGAAACATGCCAAAGACCTATAACCACCGGTCAGATCATCTTATAGAGGGGCACAAAATCATGAGAGGAATAGATCAGGTGGACACACAGTCTCTTGCCCAGAGTATGGGAATCAACAACCAGAGGGCATAGGTTTAAGGTGAGTGAAGAAAGATTTAACAGGAACTTGTTTTACACAATCGGTAGGTGTATGGGTGTATGGAATGAGCTGCCAGAGCAGGTCGTTGAGGTAATTGAGGCACGTACTATCACTGGTACGTGGATAGGGCAGGTTTAGGTTTAGAAGGTTATAGGCCAAACGCAGGCAGATGGGACTAGTGTAGATGGGACAGGTTGGCCGATGTGGGCAATTTGGGCTGAAGGGCCTGTTTCCACACTGTAAGATTTTATGAGTCTATGACTCTAACTGGCCCTGTCCTTTCACATCTTGATGTGGTTCCCCTCAGTGTCACCACCCTAGATATTCCACCCCTGTAATGTCACCCAGTTCCACATTGCTCAGATAGTGTCAGACTGTTTGCTGCATGCCCACTCATAGATGGGCAGAATTTGTATCTCCTTGGCACTTGGGACATCAAAACCATTGTCTATTTAAAGATGCATGAAGGGGGCTCAGTCGGCCTGTAGATTCCTTTATCAGGGAATACAGACTTAAAATGTCGGGGTTAATTCACTGAACAACTTTCTTATTACAATCTCCTCTGTACAATCCTTCCTTTAATTATAGCAAGCCTGCTTTCACTGCTGTATTTTGCACCTTATATCCCTTTTATTAAGATGGAGAAATGATGATTTAATCATCTCCTATCTGCAGAGAACATAAATCTACAAGAAGATAGAGATACAGGTAGGAGCATGTAGGGAGGAGGAGACCATAACACTAATCTCCAACATGAAAGACCAGAAATATCAGCAGGAGATAATTCATCATCATTGAAACTTATCATTATCCCTTTATAACATGTTACTAATCCTAAAATAACTGTGTTTGAACTCATGCATCAAATAAGATCAATTTGCTTGGATTCAGATGGAACCACCCATTTCCTAATTGTAAAGCATTTTGGAGCTTCTCAAGGTGCGATAGAACAAGGAAGAAAAATGTTATTTCCTGCCGCATTTCCGCTGTACAGGAGCTGCTTCGGACAAGACATGGGAGGCTAAACAGTTTAGTTTAGTTTAGATAGGAAAATAACTGCAGATGCTGGTACAAATCGAAGGTATCACAAAATACTGGAGTAACTCAGCGGGTCAGGCAGCATCTCTGGAGTCACACAATGCTGGAGTAATGCTGGAGGATGAGGTGTTTCACACCAGGGCATCAGAGATGACCTCATTCTTTAGGAAACGGGGCTTTCTCTCTTCCATTATAGATGAGGCTCTCACTAGGGCCTCCTATATATCCCGCAGCTCCGCTCTTGCTCCCCCTCCCCCCCATCCATAACAAGGACAGAATCCCCCTTGTCCTCACCTTCCACCCCATCAGCCAGCGTATCCAACAAATCATCCTCTAACATTTCCGTCACCTCCAACGGTATCCCACTACTGGCCACATCTTCCCATCTCCTCCCCTTTCTGCTTTCTGCAGAGACCATTTCCTCCGTAACTCCCTAGTCCACTCGTCCCTTCCTACCCAAACCACCCCTTCCCCAGTTACTTTCCCCTGCAACTACAGGAGATGCAACACCTGTCCCTTTACCTCCCCCCTCGGCTCCATCCAAGGACCCAAACTGTCTTTCCAGGTGAGGCAGAGGTTCACCTGCACCTCCTCCAACCTCATCTATTGTATCCGCTGTTCTAGATGTCAACTTTTCTACATCGGTGAGACCAAACATGTTGAGCTGGGCTTTCACCCATAGTGGATGGTACCTCAGACGTTTGGCATGTCTCCAACAACTCTCACCAACTTCTACTGATGCACCACAGAAAGTATTTTATTGGGGTGCATCACAGCATAGTTTGGGAACAGCTCCATCCAAGACCGCAAGAAATTGCAGAAAAATGTGGACATACCCCAGACCATCACACAAAACCAACCTCCCATCCATTGACTCAATTTATACCTCATGCTGCCTCGGCAAGGCAACCAGCATAATCAAGGACAAGTCTCGCCCCAGTCACTCCCTCTTCTATGCTCTCCCATCAACTGAACCATCCGACCAACAACTAGAGAGTGGCCTTGAGCAACCATCCACCTCATTGGATATCTTTGATCGAACTTTATTTGAATTTATAGGTTTGTAGATTAATTGGCTTTGGTAAAGATTATAAATGATCCCTAGTGTGTAGGATGGTGCTGGTGTATGGGGTTGCTGATCGGCGCAGACTTGGTGAGCCGAAAGGCCTGTTTCCACGTTGTATCTCTAAACTAAACTAAACTAAACTAAACTAAGCTTTATCTTGCATGAAACATTATTCACGCTATTCCCTTTATCATGTAGCTGCATTATGGATGGCTCGATTGCAATCATATATTGTCTTTCCGCTGACTGGTTAGCACACAACAAAAACTTTTAACTGTACTTCAGTACATGTGACAATAAACTAAACTAAACTCAAACTCAAACCTTGGCAGAGATATGTTAAGATGCACAAGACAGTGAGAGGAACTCGCAGGCCCTGAGCATGTAAATGTACACTCAACCCTTTCCTTCATTAACTCCACCATTGCAAAGCTGGTAGAGGAAACTAAGCAAAACATTCATCATGGAGAGTGCTTCATTGAGGCTTGGGGCGTATTGGGGTGTAGTTGGGGAGGAGTTGCAACCTGAACTCAGGCGGACACCGCACTTTGGGTCAGGACTTTGGGCTGAATCAGGTCACCTGATCCTGTTTAAGGTGATGGAGAAACATGGGGAGGGGAGGGGTAAGGTGGAGCTGGTGAAAGTAGGGCAGCAGCATTGGGGAGGGGAGGGCTAAGGTGGAGCTGGTGAAAGAAGGGCAGCAGCATTGGGGAGGGGAGGGGTAAGGTGGAGCTGATGAAAGTAGGGCAGCAGCATTGGGGAGGGGAGGGCTAAGGTGGAGCTGGTGAAAGAAGGGTAACAGCATTGGGGAGGGGAGGGGTAAGGTGGAGCTGATGAAAGTAGGGCAGCAGCATTGGGGAGGGGAGGGGTAAGGTGGAGCTGATGAAAGTAGGGCAGCAGCATTGGGGAGGGAGGTGGTGGTAAGGTGATTCAGGTTAGCGCATCGAAAGCTGGATGAAAATGTAGAAATTGCAGATACAGGCAATGTGGAATAAAATCAGAGTACTGGAAACACACAGCACAATAAAGCAGCATTGTGGAGAGAAAAACAGAAACAAGAGAATTCCAAACCAAGAGTCCCAGACTATCCACACAGACACCCATCAATTGTGTAAGACTTGCCTGCCACTGTCGGCTACAGAATGAACTCAGGCAGAATTGCTGCAACATTGCATTCCTCCTTTAGTTTAAAGATACAGCGCGGAAACAGGTCCTTTGGCCCACCGAGTCCATGCTGAGCAGCGATCACCCCGTACGCTAGCATTATCCTACACACTAGGGACAATTTTACAATTTTGCCAATGCCAATTAACCTTTCTAATGTGGGAGGAAACAGGAGCACCTGGAGAAAACCCACGTGGTCACAGGGAGAGCTCCTTCTTGATGAGCTCAATGCCTTCTGTGTGCGGGAAGGAACTGCAGATGCTGGTTTATACTGAAGACAGACACAAAATGCTGGACTAACTCAGCAGGTCGGGCAGCATCTCTGGAGAAAAGGAATAGGTGACTTTTCGGGTCTGAAGGAGGATTCCGAAATGTCACCTATTCCTTTTCTCCAAAGATGCTGTCTGACCTGCTGAGTTACTGCAGTATTCTATGTCTATCTTCAACGTCTTCTACGCTCACTTTGAACAGAAGCTCAATGGAATGATGGCACCCACCCAGACAGCCTTAACTACACCTGTATCCATGGTTACCATCATAGACATCAGATTAACCTTCCTGAGAGGAAAACAGCGGAAAACAACTGCTCTGGATAGAGGCCCCCATCATGCCCTCAGAAGCTGCATGGACTATTCAGGCCTGTGCTTGTTCCAAGAGGAAAGGGTGATGAGAGGGAGGTTGGGTGGGAGGGGGTGAGTTGGGAGATGGTTTGAAGGTGTAAAGGGTGAAGCTGAGACAGGGCCGTTTTTACAGCATTATGGGCCCCCGGGCAAAGCAGTGTACTGGGGCCCCTACCGTTACTCTCCTCCACCCCCCTTTTCCCTACCAGCACCCCCCCCCCCCCCCCCCCCCCTGTCGTGCCGGCGAAAAGCACTTACCGAAAAGCACTTACCGAAAAGCACTTAGCGATGGACTTAGGGTGCTACATTGTTGCGAAAAGCACTTACAGATCGCTGTGAGAAGCACTTAGGGACCGAAAATGTTGCGAAAAAAGCACTTATTGAACCTACATTTTTAAAGTAGTATTTATTTATTGCAAGTCACTTAACATACACAGATCAGCGTGGGGGCCCCTATGCTGGTGGGGCCCCGGGCAAGTGCCCATCAGGCCCATGCGTTAAGGACGGCCCTGAGCTGAGGGCCGGCACAGAAGGGGGTGGTGCAGTGAGTGAGTTGTTGGGTTCTGGGAACAAGGACGTCCCCCTGACAGGGGATTGACACACCAGTCATAACAACCAGTGGCCAGGGTAGAATGATCCCCTTTGAGTAACCACAGAGGCAGGCCTCTAATTGTGCTCAGTGTGAGTGCTCTGGGTGATCCACAAGCTTTTTACTGTCACCGTATTTGCCCTGAGGCCTCCCCATATGCCTCTCGGCAAGAAAAGCTGGAATGATTTGATAACGAGGGTAACCAGGATATGGTTGGGTTTTAAATAACTCTTCCTTGCATCGTGCCGGCGATGATTCTGCCTGCAGGAAGTCATTTCTGCACACCCCTATATTAGTGCAGCCCTCCCTCAGTGCAGTCGATCGAGACTCATTACAGAATGAAGCTCTGATGAAGGAGCAAATCTAGTTTTAGTTTAGTTTAGGGACACAGCTCCACCAGCTGCACCACTGTGCAACAGTGGTGAAAGTATTGATAATGTTTCTTGGAGGTGTGACACACAGCCTGAAGGAAGTGATACCCATGTCAGTCTCATTGCAACCCACAAAGTCAGTCTTCTATGAGGGATGAAAGGGCTGTAAGACTCTCCCCACAGTGGATAAGATACAGCCGTCCCCAATTCAAAAGCTACCCGGTCGCAGGAGGTCTCTTGTCAAGACTCCGGCCCATCTCATGAGCGGCTTCGGAGATTTGGGACGTTTGTTCTTTCCTTATCCCTTAAGATGCTGGAAGTGAAATCCAGCTCAAAGAATAACATTTTTATCAGAAGATAGACCCAAAATGCTGGAGTAACTCAGCGGGACAGGCAGCATCTCTGAGAGAAGGAATGGGTGACGTTTCGGGTCGAGCCCCTTCTTCAGACTGAAGTCACGGGAAAGGGAAATGAATGAAACAAATAAATGATGAAATGCAGAACAAATAAATGAATGATATGCAAAATAGTAACAATGATAAAGGAAACAGGCCATTGTAGCGGTGGTTCAAAATCTCTCGACATCATCATCTATATCTCACGTTTCCCTTTCCCGAGATCTTCAGTCTGAAGAAGGTTCTCGACCAGAAACGTCACCCACTCCTCCTCTCCAGAGATGCTGCCTGTCCCACTGACTTACTCTCACATTTTGTGTCTATCTTCAGTTTAAACCAGCATCTGCAGTTCCTTCCTAAACATTTTTAATCAATTGGTTTCACAGCTACAGTGACCCCAGGTTCAGTTCTGTTCTCCAGTGCTGTATCTGTCGAGTCTTCACTTTCTCCCAGTGGTTACATGGGTTTTTGTCGGTGCTCCAGTGTCCTCCCACATCCCAAAGATGTACAGGTTGGTATATTGTCCTGTGTGTAGGTGAGTGGTAGAAATGGGGGGGGGGGGGGGGGGGGGGGGGGGGTGGGGGGGGGGAGGGGGGGGGGGGGGGGGGGGGACAGGGGGACTAATTGGTCAAAGGTTGTTTTTGATCCAAAACATAAAGTATTAGAGGAACTCAGCTGTCAAGCAAGCATCTGTGGAGAGGTTGGACCTGCGACCTTTTGGGTCAAGACCCTTCTTCAGTCCCAAAATGTTGCCTCTTCATTCCCTCCGCAGGTGTTACCTGACCCGCTGAGTACCTCCAGCACTTTGTGCTTTAGTTCCGTTTTAGTTTACTTTAAGAGCTGCAACAAAGAAACAGGTCATTCAGCCCACCGAGTCCATGCTGACTATCAATCAATCAATCAATCAATCATTCACACACTAGTTCTATATTATCCCCACTTTCATGTCCACTCCCATCACGTTAGGGACAATTTCACAGAGTCCAAATAACCTACAAACCTGCAGATCTTTGGATTGTGAGAGGAAACCGGAGCACATGGCAAAAGCCCTAAACAGTTGCAGGGAGAACGTGCAAACTCCAGACAGCCAGCACCAGAGCTACACTGCTCAAGGTTCCAGCGTTGGTACTTCCTTGTATCTCACGTTGACTTTATGAAGCTGTGATCCTGTTTCTTCTCGTGAGGTTTTACCCTCAGCAAGTCTCTGTAGAGTTATCGTTGTGTGAGTGTGTGGGTGGTAGAATCTGGGGGGAGATGTGGAAGAATATAATGTGACCAGTCTAACATCAGTGTATATGGGAGCATGATGGATTTGGTGGGGCTGGAGGACCTAGTCTCCAGGTTATGACTACAGGTGGAGATCAGTACACTCATAACTAGAGGAGCAACGTGAAACTCAGAACGGCCCCTTCTCTGGTGGATAACCCACCTAACTCCTTGGGGACTTGGCCTGACGCTGTCAGCTGCCTTTCCTTCGTGCACCACTCTCACTGACAACACAAGGCTTTGCAGTAAATTTCCATTCCCTGTCTCCTGTGGTTACACATTCTGACACGCTCAAACAGCACCTGCTATTGAGACATTTCCCACAGATCCCCCCCCCCCCCCACGCCCCGGCCGCTGGTTCTCACAGACAGTCTGCACAACACTTTGTGAATTTGCTTAACGTTCCCACTGTGTCTCCTTAAACCATCACTTTAACAGTTCATTTAGACCCACAGCAGATCCAGTTGCAGGTTATAAATCCCGAGTTTGTTCAACCCATTTGCTCTCTTTAAAACGGTACTGAAAAGTCCAAGGGGTCTTCAGGGAGATGGCGATGTGTGGTGCACCTGAGCTTGTTCCAGAGGGGGATTCCCCAGGGAAGGGTTCCCCTCTCTCAGCTGGCTGCTCAGGCTTTCAGCCCCTGCTGCTAAAGCAATTGAGAAGGGGATCACTTGGTATCATGGGTCCTTTAACCCAACCGGCAGGAGAGAAGCACACCAGGAATTTCAACCTGATTGCTCTTTAACAGCACTTTAAACAGATGCAATTATAGGCGTCTGCGTTTAAGGGCATCTTTCTAATGTGCAGAGTGATTGCAGTTACAGGGGGGGGATATTCCTGGCCGCTTCCCTCCCAATCCCGTAACGACAAGACTTACACAATCAGATTGGACGCTGACTTTCCTAGTTAGTTTAGCTTCATTTATTGTCATGTGTACCGAGGTAGAGTGAGGTACAGCACGGTGACAGCTTCCCGGTCAACAGAAAGACAATACAATGGGTACAATCGAGCCATTTACAATGTACAGATAAAGGGAACGTATAGATCAGTGTACATGATGAAGGGAATAACGTTTAGAGGAAGATAAAGTCCAGTGAAGTCCGATTAAAGATAGTCCCCAGGGTCTCCAATGAGGTAGATAGTAGCTCAGGAATGCTCTCTGGTTGTTGATGGAGTGGTTCCGTTGTCTGATAACACCTGGGAAGAAACTGTTGCTGAATCTGGAATCGGTGTTATAATTTTAAAGTTATTCACGTTTTAACATTTAAATCTATCTCCTAGGGAGGGAGGGGGTAAGGAGGGGGTGGAGGCAGGGGAGGTGGGAGGGAGGGGGAGGAGGGAGGATAAGGGGGGGTTGAGGGGGATGGAGTGGGGGGAAAGGGAGGGGAAGGGGAGGAGGGGGAGGGGGCAGGGGAGGGAAGGGAGGGGGAGGGGAGGGGGAGGGGGAGGGGGGGTGGAGAGAGGGTGCTGCACCAATGCAGGAGAGGTTTTGGCTCAATGGGTCCACTTGGTCTAGTAAGTTTTAAGATTGTTGTGAAAAGGGATAAGTCTGGACCTGGGGGGAAGTTACTAATTTGGAGTAAAGCAGATGATGGCATTATTAGGCAGGAGCTAGGGAGAGTAAATTGGGAACAGTTGCTATTGGGCAAGTTTACATCTGACATCTGGGAGTCGTTTAAAGGCCAGCTGACCAAAGTTCAGACAGGCATGTTCCAGTAAGGAGAAGGAATAAGGATGTCAAGGTAAGGGAACCTTGGATGACCAAAGAAAATGTAAATTTGGTCAAAAAGAAAAAGGAAGCATATGTCAGGTTTAAGAAGATGGGGCTTCCGGGAATATAAAGCAAGTAGGGAAGAATCCAAGTGGGTGTTTAGAAGGGCCAAAAGGACCCTGAAATATCTCTGGCAAAACAGACTACCGCTGTGTGCATACATTAAAACAAGAGGGTATCCAAGGAGAAGGTAGGACCACACAGAAGGATAAATGAGGGAATTTTAGCTTGGAGTCAAATGATGTAGGCAAGGTCCTAAATGAGTATTCACCAAACAGAAGGACATGGAGGACAATGAAATCAGCCTGGAGAACATCAATAATCAAGGGCAGTTTGAGATCAAGAAGGAGGTGCTGTTGGAGCTCTTGAAGTGCAATAAGATGGATAAATCCCCAGGGCCTGATGGAATTTATCCCAGGTTATGCGGAGAGGCAAGGGAGGAGATCATTTCTAGATTGTCGAGGTCCTGAAGGACTGGAGAGAAGCCAATGTTGTTGCTTTGTATAAAAAGGGAAGTAGAGAGAATCCAGGGAATTAGAGGCATGTGAGCCTCACGTCACTGCCAGATAAACTATTGAAGAGGAAGAAGGAGTCTGAAGACTGGGTGAATGTAAAAATTGTCCCTAGTGTGTATAGGATAGTGTTAATGTGCGGGGATCACTGGGCGGCGTGGACTTGGTGGGCCGAAAGGGCCTGTTTCCGCGCTGTATCTCTAAATCTAAAAAAAAAAAAAAAAAAGAAGGGTCTCGACCGAAACGTCACCCATTCCTTCTCTCCCGAGATGCTGCCTGACCTGCTGAGTTACTCCAGCATTTTGTGAATAAATACCTTCGATTTGTACCAGCATCTGCAGTTATCTTCTTAAACTATTGAAGAGTATCCTTTGGGATAGGATTTACTCCCATTTGAAAAATAATAGATTGAACAATAATAGATTGTCAGAACAACGAAAAGGTGGACAAGCGAGGGCATTGGAAAACTACAGTCCTGCTTTGACTGCACTGATTGGAATGTGTTCAGGGAAGCAACCACAAGCCTCGATGAGTACACAGACACTGTGACATCCTATGTCAGCTTTTGCGAGGACAGTAGCATTCCCTCGAAGACCCGGATCTGGTTCAACAACAACAAGCCCTGGTTCACAGCAGAACTCAGACAGCTCCGCCAATCAAAAGATGAGGCCTACAGGAGCGGGGATACAGACCTCTACAGGCAGGCCAAGTACAAGCTGAGAAGAGGAATCAGAGCTGTCAAGGAAAGGTACTCTGAGAAGCTGAGGAGCAAGTTCTCAGCTAATGACTCATCTTCAGTTTGGAAGGGCTTGCAAGAAATCACCAGCTACAACAGGAAAACCCCACGCTCCTTGGACAATCGTCAGCTGACCAACGACCTGAACGAGTTTTACTGCAGGTTCGAGAAATAGAAACATAACCCTGGGACCCCCCCCCCCCCCCACCCCCAATCACCATTTCACACGTATTCAAAGATTGAATACTCCAGTTTGCAAAGACTGGATCCGTCCCCACCCATTCCTCTCCAAGCAGCAATTCACACGTACTCAGAGACTGGCTGGAGTTTGCAAAGACCCTTTCTCCCCCCACCCCTCTGCAATCACCAATTTGCACATCTTCACAGAATGACTCCAGTTTAACAATAGAAATTGCGGAGGTGGAGAGGCTATTCAGAAAACAGGAAAGCCTGAAATCTCCAGGACTGGACAATGTTTCCCCCTCTACCCTCAAGCTCTGAGCCGAACAACTGGCATCGATCTACACAGACATTTTCAACCAGTCCCTGCAAACCTGCACTGTCTCTGCCTGCTTCAAGGTCTCCACTATTGTCCCTGTACCCAAAAAGACAAGGATCACTGGTCTTAATGACTACAGGCCTGTAGCACTGACCTCTGTAGTCATGAAGACCTTTGAAAGACGTGCTGCCCCAGCTGAAAAACATCACTAACCCCCTGCTGGACCCCCTGCAGTTTGCATATAGAGCCAATAGATCGGTGGACGACGCAGTCAATCTAGGCTTGCACTTCATCCTCCAGCACCTAGACCACAAGGGGACCTATGCCAGGATTCTGTTTGTGGACTTTAGCTCTGTTTTTAACACCATTGTGCCAGAGCTACTACACTACAAACTCTCCCAGTTGACTGTGCCTGAACCCCTCTGTCAGTGGATCATCAACTTCCTGACGGACAGGAAGCAGCATGTGAGGCTGGGAAAGCACATCTCGGACCCGCAGACCCTCAGCATAGGAGCACCGCAAGGCTGCGTACTCTCCACTCTCCTTTACTCTCTCTACACCAACGACTGCACATCCACAGACTCCTCTGTCAAGCTCCTCAAGTTTGCGGACGACACAACCCTGATTGGACTGATCCAGGATGGGAAGGAATCTGCCTACAGAGGGGAAGTGACACAGCTGGTGTCCTGGTGCCTTCGCAACAACCTGGAACTCAAAGCTCTCAAGATAGTGGAACTAGTTGTAGACTTTCAAAGAGATCCTCCTCCCCTCCCCCCACTCACCATCAACAACACCATAGTCACGTCTGTGGATCATTTAAGTTCCTTGGAACCATCATCTCCAGGGACCTTAAATAGGAGGCCACCATCGACTCCACAGTCAAAAAGGCCCAACAGAGGATGTACTTCCTGCAGCAACAGCTTCCCAACTATTGATGTGAGGCTCACCATCCTACAATTTCTTGGATTATCATTTCTTAATCAAAGGAACTGCATTAGCTATTCTCCATTCCTCTTGGACTTGTGGAAAGAGAGGATACAAAGGTCTTTGTCATGGCCCTGCAACCTCCTCTCTTGCCTCTCTCAGTAATCTGGCTTAGGCGTCTTTAGGCGGGACATCCACCTTAAAGAGACACTAAGCCACCTTCTTCTTCAAAATACCCTGCATATTCGCACACAGTGCACTCATATCACTATCCATCATGTCCTTTTCCTTGGTGAATACCAATGCATACCTCTCCAAGTTACACTCTTACTTTTAATGCATGTATAAACAGCCTTGGGATTCTCTTTATTCCGACCTGCTAATGACATTTCATGACCCCTTCTGGCCCTCATAATTTCCTGGCTTCTTTCCTGGAGGGAATGGAGGGATCTGGTCAGAAGAAAGTAGTCTAACTTGGCATCATGTTCAACACAATGTTGTAGGCCGAAGGGCGTGCTCCAGTTCTATGTTCTATGTTCTAAGCTAGGCCCTGCTTCTATTGTGGGGCCGCTGGAAATTGGGCAGAGGACACATTGCAGTGGCGCTGCCTCGCAGCAGGTGGCGCTGTTACTGTGTCTGTGGCTCACTGTGGTGCCTGTGGACATGGGTTATGTTCAGTAAATTGTGCGGACACCAGCAGCAGGATTCAACAGTACAGGAGTCCGTCTATTACAAGGCACATAGTCTATTACAAGGCGTAACACAGTCCTGAATGTCTCCCTCGCCACTCCTTCTCCCTATACATTGAAGTGGGGCAGTACAGTGATGCAGTGGTAGAGCTGCTGCCTTATAGCGCCAGACCACAGGTTCGATCCTGACTGCATTCTGTACGGAGTTTGTGCCTTCTCCGCGTGACTGCGTGGGTTTTCCCTGGGTGCTCCAGTTTCCTCCCACATCCCTAAGACGTACGTTTGAAGATTAATTGGCTCCTGTAAATTGTACATTGTCCCTAGTGTGTAGCATAGAACTAGTGTGCGGGATGTTCGCTGGTCGGTGCACACCTGGTGGGCTGGTGGGCCTGTATCCACACTCTATCTCTAAAGTCTAAAGTCTAGAAGATTAGTGAAGTGCATATTGCAATACGACCTCAAGAATGGAAAGGTTGCAGACTAAAGAATGTCTGAGTCATATTAACATTTGCCTTCAGCTCTTTCACTAAAGAAAAAAAATCAAACATTTGATTTGAGTTCTGAATGCCAAACTATCTGAAGAATGTATTTGAAATTCACCCTAATTTGTGCTTTCACTCTACTGAATAAACCGCAGAAACGCATCAGATCCAACCATGGCTCGGGAAATGGTGGCAGTGCCCTCGGGGAACCAAAGGTGATTCCACATTACAAGGAGTAACACAGATGCCTGTGCGTGTGTTTGCTTAACGTGTACTTGATGTTGCAATCCAAGAAGCATATGGTCCTTCACAAATCAATCAACTAATTCCAATGGCAAGGGAACCAAGACGATTGGAGCTGATAGATTTGTTGCAGCCTTCATCCTCCTTCACAGCCGTTGAGTTCAAGATAACTTCATCCGCCTGGTCTGCTGTCGAGGTCGTGTAGGTTGGATCGTTCTTCGTCTGGACCCTCATCCTCGACCTTACCACCATGGTCCTACTTGAAACTAGTGCTTCCGATGGCATCGCCCTTGGAATCATGGGAGCACGCAAGTCTCTTCACCACAACAAGGTGAACGATCCGAAGAGGAAGGTGTAATACATGCAGTGGTATTCCAGACAAGACCCACTGAAGACCCAGGAGGAGATGTATGACCAGTCATTCATCTGTGCTTGCAGATGCCCTGGTCTATTTCTGGAAACTAAGTGCTGCCAGGCCCAAGTAACCATGGTAAACACAATATCCTGTGGAATCCATCCCCAAGGTCTTGCCCTGGTTACTTACCAAAGAGTTCGAGGGAAGAGCAGACTCTTGCACAGATTTGATTCTTTTATAAGGGGGCTTGAGTTCACATTCACAGCAGCTGATTTTTTTTGTACATTCACCTGAGAGAGGAAATGGGGCCCATGTTTAAAATCCCATTTGAAAGATGATGCTACACCCTATTATTGTGCTGAAAGAGTCTGGGTTGGAGGTTGAATTGATAACATCCTACCTCAGAGGCACAGGCAAGAGGCTAACCAGGGACAATGTGGAACAACTCAAGGATAAAAGAGGGAACTTATGCTTGGAGTTGGAGAATGTAGGTGTGGTACAAAAGCTTTGCATCTGTATTCACCAAATAGGAGGACATTGTTTGGTTTGTTTGGAGATACAGGGCGGAGACAGGTTCTGAAAGTGAGCATGCAGGTACAGCAGGCAGTGAAGAAAGCCAATGGCATGTTGGCCTTCATTGTGAGAGGACTTGAGTTTAGGAGCAAGGACGTCCTACTGCAGTTGTACAGGGCCCTGGTAGACCGCACCTAGAGTATTGTGTGCAACTTTGGTCTCCTAATTTGAGGAAGGCCATTATTGCTATTGAGGGAGTGCAGCGTAGGTTCACCAGGTTAATTCCCGGGATAGCAGGACTGACGTATGATGATAGAATGGGTCGACTGGGCTTGTATTTGCTGGAATTTAGGATGAGATGGGATCTTATAGAAACATATAAAATCCGTGGAGGATTGGACAGGGCAGATGCAGGAAAAATGTTCCTGATGTTGGTGGAGTCCAGAACCAGGGGTAACAGTTTAAGAATAAGGGATAGGCTATTTAGGACTGAGATGAGGAAAAACTGTTTCAACCAGAGAGTTGAGAATCTGTCGAATTCTCTGCCACAGAAGGCAGTGGAGGCCAATTCACTGGATGTTTTCAAGAGAGAGTTAGATTTAGCTCTTAGGGCTAAGCCAGAATGGGGTACTGAATTTGGATGATCAGCCATGATCATATTGAATGGCGGTGCTGGTTCGAAGGGCCGAATGGCCTACTCCTGCACCTATTTTCTATGTTTCTATGTTTCTTCGGCCCACCGAGTCCGTGTCAATTAGTGATTCCTGCACACTAACACTATCCTAACACACAAGGGATAATATACAATCATTACCGAAGCCAATTAGTCTACAAATCTGTACATGTTTGGAGTGTGGGAGGACAGTGGAACTCCCAGAGAAAACCTATGCAGGTCACAAGGAGAACGTACAAACTCTGTACAGACAGCACCCATAGTCAGGATCGAACCCGGATCTCTGGTCCAGCAGGGCAGCAACTCTTCAACGGAGCTTTTCCAAACCATGATGTGATGCATCCCGATACGGGAATGGGCGAAATGGAAGATAGAGTTTAATCCAAGCAAGTGTGAGGTGGTACATTTTGTGAGGTAGTATGTAAGGGGAACGTATACAGTTAATGGCCAGACGTCTTTCAGCATTAATGTTCAGAAACGTTTTGAGGTTCAGGTTCATCGCTCATAAGGGGTAATGCAAGTAGAAAGAGTGGTAAAGAATGCTTGTCTTCATCAGTCAGGGCATTAAGTAGAAGAGTCAGGAAAGTGGTGCAACTTTATAAAACTTTGATCAGGCTGGATTAATGCGTGCAGTTCTGGTTTCCCCCATACAAAAATTATGTGGAGACTTAGGAAAGGGAAACAGAATTACAAGCTAAAGATGTATTCCTTAGTCCCCAATCAACACTATTGCAGCCCTTACACTTTTTTATTTTATCTGCGCTTTCTCTGGAGCTGTAATATTATATTCTGCCTGGTCTGATTGTATAAATGTATGGATGTTTACCTGGATAGCATGCAAAACTGTTTTTCACTGTATTTTGTCATACATGATAATAATAAACCAATACATATTATGGAATATCCACCGTGCTTCATTATTCTATCTCAGATAATGGGGTCAAGGAAAGACCGTTCACGTCACAGCCCTATTTCCACCAATCCTTCCACCACTAAGTACAAGAAGCACAAGAAGCAGAAGACGCCATTGTATGCAGATGCCGAGAAGTGTGTTCAGCTCTAGCTGAACAATTTCTAATCTTGTGATGTCGACTCGATAAGAAGACCTCAGATAATGAGGCAAAGTATCACACATGTTCTAAGTAACTGGTCTGCCACCTTCAGGAATCTGTAGCCATCCAAATTGCAGAAAAATGGTCTGTTTGTCCACAGTCCTCATTTCATTGCTATTTGCTGCATGTTTTCTGGCCTTGTTTGCCCCCATATTTCACCACCTCATAAGAATACAAGAACACAAGTAAATAGGAGCAGGAGTAAGCCACTAGGCCCAAAAGCCTGCCCCACCATTCAAGATGATTATGGCTGATCCAGTACTTTTTGAGAGAAGGTTCAACATACCGGCACTTCTAAATAGTTAAAAGTTTAAAAAACTAGATTTTAAATGTTTTATTATTTTTAATATTACCAAAAAAATGTTTAAAAGATAAAATATATTAACTAAATTAGGCAGTCAGGTCATTGAATGGATTAAGCTGCTGACATGACGATGATCTGCCATGGACACCAACAACAAGGGATGAGATAGATGTCTACTGGCACCTTTTTGGATACAAAGAATACCTTATGAATTTAATGCTCATTTTGAAACAAACTCCACCAATTTTATGTGCTGGAAGGGACTTGAGCAGTACAGGTGTTCAGGGGTTATGGGAAGAAGGCAGGAGAATGGGGTTGAGAGGTAAGACAGATCAGCCATGATTGACTGGTGGAGTAGACTTGATGGGCTGAATGGCCTAATTCTGCTCCTATAACTTATAAATTTATGAACTTATGAAAGAAAGCACTGGGTTGATCTATGCTGGTGTCAAATCCTCCTCGGTGCCAGTTCCCCATGGCCCTCACTTCCCGAACCTTTCAAAAACGTATATACTTACACTTTCAATACTTAGTACTGGCTACACAGTCTCTTAAGCCCGCCTTGCACTTCTCCAGGTCGAATACTGCCTGTTGCTCTGTTTTTCCCCACTGCAGTCTATTGCCATTTTCCTGTCACCTGTAACGTTCCTCTCACTCACCACACAGCTAAGGCTGGCAGCATCAGCAAACTCCCTAAACATGCCTCAAAGTCCAAGTCATGAACCTTGGTCTCCGGAGTGCTGGAATTTTCCTCCTTGGATGATGAAAGGTGCTTTGATGGTGGAAATTACAGTCAAGGATGGAATAGAAAGAACAAAAAAGCAGGGGACCTGTTTTCAGAAGCAGAAGTGCTGCATAACCAAAGGTCCAGCTGAATGGTGGGCTGAGGTGAGTGAGCATCATATGATGCAGAGTTGATATGTTACGGGAGACAAGTCCATACAAAGGGCAACTTCTTCCCAACAATCATCAGGCTCTTGAACACTGTAAAACATCATCTAAGCTGCACTAATGACTTCCACAAAGTGCTGGAGTAACTCAGCAGGTCGAGCAGCATCTCGGGAGTGAAGGAATGGGTGACGTTTCGGGTCGACACCCATTCCTTCTCTCCCGAGATGCTGCCCAACCTGCTGAGATACTCCAGCACTTTGTGAATAAATAGCTTCGATTTGTACCAGCATCTGCAGTTATTTTCTTATACTAATGACTTCCACATTTTGTTGCAGTGGAATTGTTTTGTTTAGATCAATTATCTCAGTTTAGTTTATTGTTATGTATACCGAGGTACAGTGAAAAGCTTTTCGTTGCGTGCTAACCAGTCAGCAGAAAGACCATACATGATTACAATCGATCCATTTACAGTGTATATTTAATGATTTTTCTTTGTTTATTATGCTATCTATGAGTACTGTGTTTACCAACTGGTTTTGTTGCTGCAAATAAGAATGTCATTGTTCTGTTTTTGGTAAATATGACAATTAAATTTGACTCATGAATTGACCATTGACTAAATATCTGAGAGGGAGAAGGTGACAGGCCTATGGGAGACAGGGCTAGTCTGAAGAAGGGTCACAACTTGAAATGCTTCCTGTCCATTTCCATCCACTGATCCTGCCAGATCCATTGAGTTTCTCCAGCAGTTTGATTTTTGCTCAGGACTAAGACAGCTTCTGTTCTATTATTGCATGAATCAAGTAAAGCTTTAGACTTTAGACTTTAGAGATGCAGCGTGGACACAGACTGTTTGGCCACAGAGTCCGTACCGACCAATGACCACCCCGTACACTAACACTATCCTACACACTAGGGATCATTTACTTTTTTTTTAACTGAAGCCACTTAACCTACAAACCTGTACGCCTTTGGAGTGTGGGTGGAAACTGGAGCACCAGGAGAAAACCCACGCAGTCACGGGGAGAACATACAAACTCCGTACAGACATCACCCATGGTTAGGATTGAACCTGGGTCTCTGGCACTGAAAGGCAGCAACGCTACCGCTGCGCATCCGTGCCGCACCCAGACTTCTGCCCGGTGTAAGTGGGTGTACTCTCCTCCCTGTTATAAGTGGGTATATTCTCCTCCCTGTTGTAAGTGGGTATATTCTCCTCCCTGTTATAAGTGGGTGTATTCTCCTCCATGTTGTAAGTGGGTGTACACTTCTCTGTGGTGTAAGTGGATGTACACTTCTCCCAGGTGTAAGTGGGTGTACACCTCCCCAGTGTAAGTAGATGTACACACCTCACTGTTGTAAGTGGGTGTGCACCTCCCCAGTGTAAGTGGATATATACTTAGCTTTGTTTAGTTTACAGATACAGCAAGGAAACAGGCAATTCGGCCCACTGAGTCCACGCTGACCAGCAATCCCTACACACTAGGGACAACTTACAATGTTACCAAAGCCAATTCACCTACAAACATGAGATAGACACAAACTGCTGAAGTAACTCAGCAGGACAGACAGCATCACTGGAGAGAAGGAATGGGTGACGTTTCGGGTCAAGACCCCCTCGACCCGAAACATCACCCATTCCTTCTCTCCAGAGATGCTGCCTGTCCCGCTGAGTTCTTCAGCATTTTGTGTCTATCTTTGGTTTAAACCAGCATCTGTAGTTCCTTCCCACACAACCTACAAACCTGTACGTCTTTGGAGTGTGGCAGGAAACCAGAGCACCCAGAGAAAACCCACGCGGTTACAGGGAGAACGTACAAACTCCGTACAGGCAGCACCTGTAGTCAGGATTGAACCCGGGTCTCTGACGTTGTAAGGAAGGCAGTAACTCTGCCGCTGCGCCACCATGCCACCCTCAAGTGACTCACCTCTCAGTTGAGAGCAAGGCACAGTCAAGGCCTGGGCACACAGAGGAACAGTGTACCTCAAAGCAGTGTGGAGTCACAGCTGGATTAACTTTGTTCCTGTGGAGAAACCTTCAGGAAATAGAAACACTGCTTCCACAGAGACTTGTTATGGTTGGTCACCCCCAGCATGGCAATAATTAAACATATTTTATATCTGTTTACTATGGGCATCCAAAGGATATTGTCTCCAGGCTGTAAAACAAAATGATTGGACTGTTCATGGGTGTAAACATTTAATGTGTGTCACTAAGGACATGATGAAGCATTGCAAAGATGAGCCAGGGTCCACGAGCCAAGTTAAACCATGTTCCATAAATGTGGCTAACTGACTAAATAAACCGCTTGCCTGACAAAACAATTTTACATTACTGGTCGAAGAACTATGAAGGGGGAGGGATGGAGAGAGAGGGAAAGCAAGGGTTACCAGAAGTAAGTTACCAGTCTGACTGTCCCCCTGATTAAAATTTATCACTGTTTGCTTCGTTGTCACCGTCTCCTAATTAACCTGAGGGATTTTAACAAGGCTAACCTCAGCCGAGAACTTCCAAAATACAGACATCACGTTACCTGCCCCACCAGAGGGGAGAGAACACGAGATCATTGTTACGCTACAATCAAGAACGCATATCGCTCTGTTCCCCGTGCGGCTCTGGGACTCTCTGATCATTGTTCAGTTCACCTTATTCCGACCTACAGGCAGAAACTAAAATCTGCTAAACCTGTGGTCAGAACAATGAAAAAGTGGACAAGCGAGGGCATTGGAAACCTACAGTCCTGCTTTGACTGCACTGATTGGAATGTGTTCAGGGAAGCAACCACAAGCCTCGATGAATATACAGACACCATGACATCATATGGCAGCTTTTGTGAAGACAGTTGCATCCCCACGAAGACTCGGATCAACAACGACAAGCCCTGTTTTACAGCAGAACACAGACAGCTCCGTCAGTCAAAAGGCCTACAGGAGCAGGGGGGGTGGGGGGGGGGGGTGGGGTGGTGCAGACCTCTATAGGCAGGCCAAGTACAAGCTGAGAAGCGGAATCAGAGCTGCCAAGGAAAGGTACTCTGAGAAGTTGAGGAGCAAGTTCACAGCTATTGACTGATCTTCAGTGTGGGCTTGCAAGAAATCACCAGGTGCAAGAGGAAAACCCCCTGCGCCTTGGACAATCGTCAGCTGACCAATGACCTGAACGAGTTCTACTGCAGGTTCGATAGATAGAAACATATCATATCATATCATATCATATATATACAGCCGGAAACAGGCCTTTTCGGCCCACCAAGTCCGTGCCGCCCAGCGATCCCCGTACATTAACACTATCCTACACCCACTAGGGACAATTTTTTTATTTTTACATTTGCCCAGCCAATTAACCTACATACCTGTACGTCTTTGGAGTGTGGGAGGAAACCGAAGATCTCGGAGAAAACCCACGCAGGTCACGGGGAGAACGTACAAACTCCTTACAGTGCAGCACCCGTAGTCAGGATCGAACCTGAGTCTCCGGCACTGCATTCGCTGTAAAGCAGCAACTCTACCGCTGCGCTACCGTGCCGCCCATAACCCCGGTACCCCCTCCCTTCCTCCCTCACCCACTCATCCCCAATCACCACTTCACACCCACATACAGCCTGACTCCAGTCTGCAAGGACTGGGCCCTCCTCCACTACCCACCCCCTCCTTGCTGCCCAACATCAGTCTGGCCACCTCCCCATCACTAACAATAGCAATTGAGGAGGTGGAGAAGCTATTCAGGAGACAGAAAAGCCGGAAGTCTCCAGGACCGAACAATGTTTCCCCCTCCACCCTCAAGCTTTGTGCCGAACAACTGACACCAGTCTACACAGACATTTTCAACTAGTGTAGATGGGACGTGTTGGTCAGCTTGGGCAAGTTGGGCCTGTTTCCACGCTGTTTGACTCTTTGACTATGTCTCTGGGGACATGGATAGGAAAGGTTTGAAGGAATTTAGCCAAATGGGACTTGCTCAGGTGGAGCTCTTGATCAGCATGGATGAGTAGGCCCAAAGGCCATGTCTCCGTGCTGTATGAACACTATCATGTCCAGCACAGACATTATGGGCCGAAAGACCTGTTCCTGTGCAGTACGGTTCTATATTCTATATAGTGTGCTGCAGGGATCAGTACTGGGACCCCAACCATTGGTTATGTACCTCAGTGACTTAGATGTTAATGCAGGAGGTATATTTAATAAGGTGGGGGTGTTGAAGAGGATAGCCACAGGCTACAGAATGACATTGATCAGCTGGTATGTTGATGGAGCAATGGCAGGCGGAATTTAATCCGTGTGAAAAATCAGCATGAACTGATGGATTTGGGAGGTCAAGTAATGAATGGTAGGGCCTCATCAGTGTGGACGAACAAAGAGCCCCTTGTCGTACAAGTCCAAATATCCCTGAAGGTTGTTGCACAGGTAGATAGAAGGTGGAGAGAGCATGTGGGATGCTGGCTTTCATTAGCCGGAGCACAGAATAGAAGAACAGGGAAATTATGATACAGCTTTATAAAGCATTAGCGAGGACACATTTGGAAAATGTGTGCCGTTTTGGTCACCTCAGCATAGATAGGATGTAACTGCACAGGAAAGGGTGCAGAAGAGATTTAGTGTAGTATAGTCCAGAGATACGGCGCAGAAACAGAAACGAGTCCACGCCGACCAGTGATCCCCGCACGCTAACACTATCCTATGCACACTAGGAACAATTTATAATTTTACCAAGCCAATTAATAAACCTGCACGTCTTTGGAGTGTGGGAGGAAGCCGGAGGACCCGGAGAAAACAGGGATATTGGGAAGAATTTTGTTTTCACTCAGAGGGTGTTTGGAATCTGGAATGCACTGCCTGAGAAGATGGTGGAGGCAAAGACTCACTGTATTTAAGAACTGTCTCGATGAGTCCTTCAATAGCCATGGCTTTGAATGCCAAGAATCAAGTGTTGGGCAATGAGGTTAGGTTGGCATGGAAGGGTTGGGTCATAATCATCCAGGGGAAAAAGAATGGGCGACATTTTGGGTCGCGACTCTTCTTCAGACTGAGTTCATCCAGCGATAGACACAAAAAACTCAGCGGGGCAGGCAACATCTCTGGAGAGAAGGAATGGGTGACGTTTCGGGTCGTGCAAGCTTTCTTCAGACCCGGCAGTTAGAAATAAAAAGGTCTCGAGAGGGTAGAAGGCCATGCGGGGGAGTCCAAGAGGAGGCGGACCGGTGGAGACAGGAGAAGGGGTCATCACTAGGTGGTGAGGACTCCCTCCCATATTAAAAGGCACAACGGCGGAGGCGACGGAAGAAAAAGAACTCGTTGAGGTGGGGGCGGAGGGGAACGAAGGTGAGGCCTCTTAGTCCAGCACTTTGTGTCTATCAGGTTTGAAAAAGGGTCCTGACTGAAATGCTACCTGTCCTCCCCCCCCCCACCCACAGATGCTGCCTGACCAGCTGAGAGCTGCCAGCACTTTGTTATTTGCTCAAGATTCCACCATCTGCAGTCTCTGGTGTCTCCAGGGATAATCTTTTTTCCAGATATTGGCATATGATGCCTTAGGTCTCTCCAGGAGTGTTTGCCTGGTCTGAATTTCACGTCTCACCTGAAGCCCATATCCAACATCTCTCTCATTAAGTTAACGTGAACTTCAAACTAAGACCCAGCATGGGATTCAACACGCACCCTTGCAACCCAAATATGAGGGTTTATGCAGTGATACTTATGGCTTTATTACGCATAAACTACAGAGAGATAGCATGGAAGCTTTTACACATGGAGTGCTATAAATGTACTTTAGACATGAGAGATAGAGCGCAGAAACAAGCTCTACTGCTCACCAAGTCCGTGCCAATCAGCCATCCCCGTACACTAGCACTATCCTACACACTAGGCACAATTTACAATTTTACCAAAGCTAATTAACCGACAAACCTGTACATCTTTGGAGTGTGGGAGGAAACCGGAGCACCCGGAGTAAACCCACGCGGTCACAGGGAAAACGTACAAACTCCATAAAGACAGCGCTGGAGTCAGGATCGAGCCTGTGTCTCTGGCGCTGTGAGTCAACAACTCTACCGCTGCCAACGTGCCGCCCCGTCTGACTTGATTTCCTTATGAGAAATGACTTCCTTATTTTTAAAATTAAATTTTAATCAGCAGAAACAAAGTGGATTTATGGTTCATTTTATTACTATGATACTTAGATTCATTTGGACTGGCAGCGGTAGTTTACAAAGCTCTGGCATCATTTTGCCTACTTTCTATTTAATTTCACTTGGGCCAATATTTATGCATGAAGGGATTAAGGCTGACTTGATTGCAAGATATTGGACTGAGCATTTCCCAGTGTCATAAACAGATTGAATGAGGCGGGAGGCACATCAACAAATATTTGTCTGATTGCCTTAATCATCTGCTCCCTGCCCTCCCTATAAAGACTGGCTTCTCGCCTCCCTTTGTTATTCAGCATTCATTAACAAGGCAATGTTTACTCAGTTGTCTGTGCTTATTGCTCAGACTGAGCTCAGTGTAAACAAAGGTGGCCTGGCATGATTTGCTTTGTGTGGGTTTTTGGATGCAAATGCAGTTGGCCCGTTACAGTGCAGGAGACAGGTGAGTGGTAAAGAGAGCGGAGCACAGTGCAGTCCGGAGACAGAGTTAGTTAGACTCCACCAGTTTCAAGCTCAGAGGTGACAGTCAGCATGTGTAATGTGAGGCAACGATTAGAGAACATACAACATGGCACAAGAGTAGGCCCTTCGGCCCACAATGTCTCTGCCGAACATACAATACAATACAATACAATACAATATATCTTTATTGTCATTGTACCCAGGGGTACAACGAGATTGGGTATGCGCCTCCCATACGATGCAATAGTTTAACATAAGCACAGGGAAAGGTTACAAACGTCAGCCAGGTGCTCTGACAGAAGGCCCTCTTGCTCTGTGTTCCCTGCTCCCTGCTCCGATGCTGTTTCACCTGCTCCTGGTGCAGCCAGGCTGGGCTAGGCCGGGCCGGGATGGCTGGCACTGCAGCTCAGACACAGGAGGGTTAACTCCAGCCCCAGACCACAGCACACCTGCACAGGCTGGAGATGGAGGAGGACAGTGGGCCGATTGTTTGCACCCTTCTCTGGGCCTGTCAAGCTGTCCACTGGCATGGCTCAAAGTCAGCGCTGCTGCCTGGCTGCCTTTCATCCCCTCCCTCCCCCCTCCCTCCCCCGGCCCACCCCAGCCCATCCCTGCTGCCAGGCCTGACCAGGTGCAAGGTATGAATCTGGCCACCGTGGCAACGCTGAATGATGGAATTGTTCTTGTGACTGAACGAGGGCTGATCGGCAGTGGCCCGGCACGTCATGGATCAGCCCAGCATCAAAGGCCTGCCCTTCACCTTCCCAGCAACCAGGCTCCAAATGACACTGGGCCAGGACCAGTGGGCGGCACAGTGGCGCAGCGGTAGAGTTGCTGCCTTGCAGCTCCAGAGCCCGGGGTTCGATCCTGACCATGGGTGCTGTCTGCACGGTGTTTGTAGGTTTTCCCTGTGACCTCTCAGCCTCTTGCTTCAGACTCCAACAAACACCCTCCTCGGCCACATTCCTCGTTATCTGGCTGATCTAACGTTCATCCTGCCTTAGGACATTACAGTCAAATTAGAGAGGTCTGTAAACCTCTGTTCCCTAACTCTTTATGTGCCTGTCACTGTTTAAATGTTTAACCTGAGCCTGCCTTCTCCCGATATCCTTTGATTCCACTAGCCCCTAGAGCTCTATCTAACTCTCTTTTAAATTCATCCAGTGAATGAATACCACAGATTCACCACCTTCTGACTAAAGAATTTCCTCCTCATCTCATTTCTAAAGGTACATCCTTCTATTCTGAGGCTATGCCCTCTGGTCCAGGACTCTCCCACCAGTGCAGGTGGCTGCAGACTTACATAAGGGTCAATAGCAGGAGCAGCATCAGCAAGTGGCTGTGATCTCCCAACAACTGCAGTAACACAGGAGGACCTGTGTGTGACAGTACTGGTCCAAGGCTGTGGAAGCATCCCCTCCCCCAGAACTTGGTCAGTCAGGGAAAGTTTACAATAATAATCAGATGAATCGAGCTATCGGGTTCATTTTGATGTTATTTCATGCGTGCTGCTTGGCTTATTTATCTTATAGAGGCAGGGGGTTTTCATTCTTCATTCCCAGGAAGGGTTTACTGAGATGCTGCCCTGCCTGCCCCCTGAAATGGGATCTACTCATTGCTCACTCACCGAGCCATCTGCATTGCCCCATGAGTGACCTGGCTTGCCCCATTGCCTCTGGGGCTTTGGAAGGGGCTAAGCCATATACTCTCATCTCCACCTCTTCACCGCCCCACCCCTCCAACCCCGTACTTTCAGTCTGAACAAAGGTCTTATCATATCATATCATATCATATCATATATATACAGCCGGAAACAGGCCTTTTCGGCCCTCCAAGTCCGTGCCGCCCAGCGATCCCCGTACATTAACACTATCCTACACCCACTAGGGACAATTTTTACATTTACCCAGCCAATTAACCTACATACCTGTACGTCTTGACCCAAGGTTTTCTCCAGAGATGGCGGCAAAGTGGCCCAGTGATAGAGGTGCTGCTTCACAGCAGTTCACAGTGGCCCCAGTGATAGAGGTGCTGCTTCACAGCAGTTCACAGTGGCCCAGTGATAGAGGTGCTGCTTCACAGCAGTTCACAGTGGCCCCAGTGATAGAGGTGCTGCTTCACAGCAGTTCACAGTGGCCCAGTGATAGAGGTGCTGCTTCACAGCAGTTCACAGTGGCCCCAGTGATAGAGGTGCTGCTTCACAGCAGTTCACAGTGGCGCAGTGATAGAGGTGCTGCTTCACAGCAGTTCGATCCAGAATACGGGTGTTGTCTGAACGGAGTTTGTACGCTCTCCCCGTCACTTGCGTGGGTTTTCTCCAGGAGCTCTGGTTTCCTCCCACACTCCAAAGACGTACAAGTTCGTAGGTTAATTGGCTTGGTAAAATTGTAAATTGTCCCTAGTGTGTAGGATAGTGTTAGTGTACGGGGTTCACTGGTCGGCAGGGACTCGGTTGGCTGAAGGGTCTGATCAAAACTGTTTCTCTAACCTAAACTAAGCTAAACTAAAGGAAGGTGCTGCCTGACCCGCTGAGTTACTCCAGCACTTTGTGACTATCTTTGGTTTAAACCACCATCTGCAGTTCCTTGTTTCTGCTACTGATGAAGGGACTCAGTGGTTCAGGCAGCATCTGGGATAGTCAACATTTTCATAATCATAATCAACATAATCAAGACTATCCCTTTGCTTCCACAGATGCTGCCGAACTTACTGGGTTCGTCCAGGTGGTTTGCTTTTCTTCATGCACCATTCTGGTAAATCCCCGCACACTTTGAGTAATGAACATGAACAAACACCATTCATTTACAGAGGCTATGGCTATACTTTCAATGCTGAATGTGAAAAGCCTCCCAGCTATTTTGAGAGCCTATGGGTGAGTGAGGATGAGCCACACAGGTACAGGAAAGTGTTAATGAGCCGGTACGAAATTCCCGAGTGGGTTGTTTATACATTAAAGAGTGGTTTCAAGAAGCAGAAGGGGAACTACACATTTCCATGCACTAAAACAACATTGCAATTTCACTCAATTTCTCACATCATTAACACTCCGCAAGCCTCTGTGAAATTCTACGCAATATCTTTCTAAAGTTCAGAACTGGCTGCCACAAATTCCTTTAAGTTCAAATCTTCAATTCGTCTGTGCAAGATCAAAGGATGTGTTCTTTTCTGCCAGAGGGACTATCTAGCTAAAAATCTGGGCTGGAAGTTTGGATGTGTGCCACTCCTCATTTTCTGTCATTGACGGGTCATCGAGCAAGAAGGGTGATGCAACCAGAACGCCCAGGGTCCAATTTTCACAAGTTCACGTTATCGGAGTAAAATTAGGTCATTCAGCCCATCAAGTCTACTCCGCCATTCAATCATGGCTGATCTCTGCCTCCTAATCCCATTTCCTGCCTTCTCCCCATAATCCTTGACACCCGTTCTAATCAAGAATTAGTCTATCTCTGCCTTAAAAATATCCACTGACTTATTGTAGCCTCCATAGCCCTCTGTGGCAATGAGTTCTACATATTAACGACCCTCTGACTATGTTCCTCCTCACTTCATTTCTAAAAGACCGCCCTCTAATTCTGAGGCTATGACCTCTGTTCCTAGACTCTCCCATCAGTGGAAACATTCTTTCCACATCTTCTCTATCTACTGTATCCCTTTCATTATCCTGCAAATTTCATCCAAAAGACTTGTTTTTTTTGGATGACAATAAAGGTTATTCTGATTCTGATTCTGATGAGGTCCCCCCTCAACCTTCTAAACTCCAGCGAGTAGAGGCCCAGTGCTGTCAACCGCTCATCATGTGCTAACCCACTCATTCCTGGAATAATTCTTGTAAATCTCCTCTGGATCCTCTCCAGTCAGCAAATCCTTCCTCAGATATGGGGCCCATATTTGCACACAGTACTCCAAATGCGGTCTAATCAGCGCCTCATAGAGCCTGATCAGCATTACATCTGTTTTTGTATTCCAGTCCTCTTGATATAAATGATATAAAGGCATTGAATTTGCCTTCTAGTTTTCCATCAACTGGGACAGTTTCTTCCCAGCTATCATCAAGCAATTGAACTGTCCTCTCACCCACTAGAGAGCAGCCCTGACCTCCCATCTACTCCATTGGAGGCCTTCGAACTATCTTTAATCGGACTTTACTGGATATTATCTTGCATTAAAGGTTATAACCTTTATCCTGCATCTGTACATAGTGGACAGCTTGATTGTAATCATGTATGGTCTTTTCGCTTACTATGTAGCACGCAACAAAAATGTTTTTCACTGTACTTCACTACACATGACAATAATAAACTAAACTAAACCTGTGATAGACACAAAATGCTGGAGTACTCAGTAACTCAGCGGCTCAGGAAGCATCTCTGGAGGAGTAGGTGATATTTCGGGTCGAGACTCTTCTTCAGACTGCTGTCTGAAGACTGCTCTCTCCAGTCTGAAGAAGGGTCCCGAACCAAACGTCACCTACTCCTTTTCTCTAGAGATACTTCCTGTCCCGCTGAGTTACTCCGGCATTTTGTGTCTATCTTCAGTGTAAACCAGCATCTGCTGTTCCTTCCTAAACTAAACCTGTGGTGTTTTATGCCCAGATATGATGGGGGAAAGTTGACCTTGGTGACAACTTGGCTCATTTGGAAACTCATACACTTCTGGGACAGAATCAAGGGGTCGTACAGTGTGGAAACAGGCCATTCTGTTCATTCTCTGAACCTGCAGCACAATATTCTGCATTCTGGAGATATTAGAAACTGCAAATGCTGGAATCTGGAGCAAAGCACAAAGTGCTGGAACAGCTCAGCAGGTCAGACAAAATCAGAGGGAATGGATCGGTGATGTTTTGTATTGGGACCCCTCTTCAGACTGGGACAGTCCCAAGCAAAACATCACCGATCCATTCCCTCCATAGATGTTGCCTGACCCACTGAGTTCCTCCAGCACTGTATATTCTGTCCTCTGTTTATTATCTCTTTTGATGTGGAACATTAAAACTTTCACATTATTGTACATCCAATGTCCAAATCAGGGCCAGGCAGACCCTGCAACAGCGCCATGGCAACGGGCCTTTCACTTAAAGCAACTTGGACTTTGAAAATGGTGCCAAAACCTGGTGCTCTTGTATATTGTCTCAATGGACTATTTCTACACACTTTGAACTTAATCTAAAATTGTGCTCATATATAGTAATACTTTACTGAACTGTATGCAAAAACAAGAATTTCACTGTACCTCAGTCCATGTGACAATAAAGAACCATTGAGCCATTGAGCATTGCTTGAGGTATTATATACCATATGATTTGGCTGGACAGCAAGCAAATAAAGCTTTTCACGGTATCTTTAGTCTTTAGAATTTATTTTAGACTTTAGAGATACAGCATGAAAACAGGCCCTTCACCCACCGTCCGTGCTGACCTGCGATCACCTCCATACACTAATATTATCCTACACACCAGGGACAATTTTTAACAAAGCCAATTAACCAACATGCCTGTACGTCTTTGGAGTGTGGGAGAAAACCGTCGCACCTGGAGAAAACCCACGTGGTCACAAGGAAAACGTACAAACTCCATACAAACACCACCCGTAGTCAGGATCGAACCTGGGTCTCTGGCGCTGTAAGGCTAAGTACATGTGACAGTAACAGACCAACCAACACCAATACCTCTTAGCACTTTGTCACCCCGACACCACGTTTCACTGCAGTGCTGCACTCCACCATTCCACTAAGCATGCGACGTTCCACTGCAATGCTGCACTCCACCATTCCACTAAGCATGCGACGTTCCACTGCAATGCTGCACTCCACCATTCCACTAAGCATGCGACGTTTCACTGCAGTGTTGCACTCCACCATTCCACTAAGCATGCACACCCTACAGCTGTACGTGCAAAGAAGGGGGACAAAAAGCTTAATGAAAACAGATATCGCATCTGACCCTTGCCCAGATGTGCTGGCACGGTTCCATACTATCATCATGTCATCTCACAGTTGGGTTTTTCCTCCAAGGCCTCATTCTGGGAGTCAGTGGGAGAGAGGTGGATAATCCCTAACATTTTTGACCTAGTGTCATCCTGCAGCAGTAGCACCACTAATCATTCCATGCTAAAATTCAGTTAGTGGAAACCCTACTATTGCAACCATTAATCATTGTAGTGTACAGAGCTGTGTGTTCGTGGCTGGTGAATTAATCTGCGTGCAGGGAAGCCATCAGCTTCCTCATGCAGAGATATTTGTCAGTTGAATGATTCTCCAAACCTGCGTCGGTTGAATGAAACATATTTCTCCTTGCTGGATCCACTTAAGCCAGGCATACGTCTTAATAACAAGAAACAAAAGGAGCTGCAGATGCTGGCATCTTGCATAAAATACAACATGCTGGAGTAACTCAGTGGGTCAGACAGCACCTGTGGAAGGAATGGACAGGCAATGTTTCGAGTCAGGACCTTTTTTCAGACTGATTGAGACTTTTAGACTGTACTTTAGTGATACAGTGCAGAAACAGGCCCTTCAGCCCACCGAGTCCTCGCCGACCAGCGATCACCTCGTACATTAACGCTATCCTACACATGAGGGACAAGTTACAATTTTTTACCGAAGCCAATTAACCTACAAACCTGTATGTCTTTGGGATGTGGGAGGGAACTGGAGCACCCAGAGAAAACCCACATAGTCACAGGGAGAATGTACAAACTCCGTTCAGACACCACCAATGGTCAAGATCAAACCCGGGTCTCTGGCGCTGGCGCAGTAGGGCAGTTCAACTATCACTAGACCACCGTGCTGTGTCTAAGTTGAGACTTCAGACTTAATTCTGAGGGTGCTTTAGTACAGGCTACACCTCAATGTTGGCAATGTGCAGGACACTTCAAGGCCCTGTTAGATTCCAGAATGGCATGTCTGGAGCGTGTACACATCCTGATGGCATATTTAGGTTTAGGTTTGAGTTTATCGTTGACATGTGTACCGAGGCACAGTTCTGAGTCTGCATCTTCTCACTGTAACCGAGTGGATTTCACCCGAAGTAATAATGCCTTCCTTCATAATAACAAAATTGTCTGTCCTCACTCTCTCATTCTCTCTCTCTCATTCTCTCTCTCTCATTCTCTCTCTCTCTCTCTCTCTCTCTCTCTCTCTCTCTCTCTCTCTCTCTCTCTCTCTCTCTCTCTCTCTCTCTCTCTCTCTCTCTCTCTCTCTCTCTCTCTCTCTCTCTCTCTCTCTCTCTCTCTCTCTCTCTCTCTCTCTCTCTCTCTCTCTCTCTCTCTCTCTCTCTCTCTCTCTCTCTCTCTCTCTCGCTCTCTCTCTTCAAATTGGTATAGACAAGGAAGAAGTTAAAGGGAAAGAGAGTATAGGAATAATTAAGAAACACCCCAGAATTAAAGGGACAGAAAGCTCACGAAGCAAGAGGAGAGAATGGCAAAGTGTAATAGGAATCGATGTGGAAGCTCAGATGAGCAAAGGATTAAAAGTACTAAATATGAATGTGTTGCATATATGAGCTTGAGACTCATATATAGTATAAGAAGTAAAGTGGATGAGCTTGAGGCTCAGTTAGAGATTGGTAGATATGACATTGTGGGGATTACAGAGACGTGGCTGCAGGAGGATCGGGACTGGGAACTGAATATTCAGAGTTATACGTCCTATAGAAATGACAGGCAGGTGGGCAGAGGAGGTGGGGTAGCTCTGTTGGTGAGGGATGGAATTCAGTCCCTTGCGAGGGGTGACACTGGGACTGACGATGTAGAGTCACTGTAGATAGAGTTGAGGAATTGTAAAGGTAAGAAGACACTAATGGGAGTTATCTACAGACCCCCAAACAGTAGCCTGGATATAGGGTGTAGGTTGCAGCAGGGGCTAAAATTGGCATGTAACAAAGGTAATGCCACTGTAGTTATGGGGGATTTCAATATGCAGGCAGACTGGGAAAATCAGGTTGGTTCTGGAGACCAAGAAAGGGAGTTTGTAGTGTGCCTCTCAGATGCATTCTTAGAGCAGCTTGTACTGGAGCCTACCAGAGAGAAGGCAATTCTGGATTTAGTGTTGTCCAATGAACTAGATTTAATAAGGGAACTCAAGGTAAAGGAACCGCTTGGAGGTAGTGACCATAATATGATTCGTTTTAATCTGCAATTTGAGAGGGAGAAGGTTAAACCAGGAGTGTCAGTGTTGCAGTTGAACAAAGGGGACTATGAAGGCATGAGAGAGGAGCTGGCCAAGGTCCAATGGAAAGGGATCCTACCAGGAATGATGGTGGAACAGCAATGGCAGGAATTTCTGGGCATAATCCAGAAGATGCAGGATCATTTCATTCCAAAGAGGAAGAAAGATTCTAAGGGGAGTAAGAGGCAACCGTGGCTGACACGGGAAGTTAGAGATGGAATAAAACTCAAAGAAAAGATGTATAAGATAGCAAATAGGGGGAAGCCAGAGGAGTGGGCAACTTTCAAAGGACAACAGAAGAAAGCAAAAAGGGCAATACAGGCTGAAAAGATGAGGCAAGAAGCAAAGCTGGCCAAGAATATAAAGAAGGACAGTAAAAGCTTCTTTAGGTATGTTAAGAGAAAAAGATTAGTAAAGACAAATGTGGGTCCCTTGAAGACAGAAACAGGTAAAATTATTATGGGTAACAAGGAAATGGTGGAAGAGTTAAACAGGTACTTTGGATCTGTCTTCACTAAGGAAGACACAAACAAGCTCCCAGATGTACTAGAGGACAGAGGATCAAGGGAGACAGAGGAACTGAAAGAAATTTGCATTAGGCGAGAAATAGTATTGGGTAGACTGATGGGACTGAAGGCTGGTAAAACCCCAGGGCCTGATGGTCTGCATCCCAGGGTACTCAAGGAGGTGGCTCAAGAAATCGTGGACGCATTGGTGATCATTTTCCAATGTTCAATAGATCCAGGAGCAGTTCCTGTGGATTGGAGGGTAGCTAATGTTATCCCACTTTTCAAGAAAGGAGCGAGAGAGAAAACTGGGAATTATAAACCTATTAGCCTGACATCGGTGGTGGGGAAGATGCTGGAGTCGATTATTAAAGAGGTAATAACAGCGCATTTGGATAGTAGTAAAAGGATTGGTCCAAGTCAGCATGGATTTATGAAGGGGAAATCCTGCTTGACTAATCTCTGGAATTTTTTGAAGTTGTAACAAGTAAAATGGATGAAGGAGAGCCAGTGGATGTAGTGTATCTAGACTTTGAGAAAGCCTTTGATAAGGTTTTTGATACAATTTTAAAAGGATTAGATAAGCTAGATGCAGGAAAATGTTCGCAATGTTGGGGGAGTCCAGAACCAGGGGACACAGTCTAAGAATAAAGGGGAGGTCATTTAAAACTGAGGTGAGAGGACATTTTTCACCCAGAGAGTTGTGAATTTGTGGAATTCGCTGCCACAGAAGGCAGTGGAAGCCAATTTACTGGATGAATTTAAAAGTTAGATAGAGCTCTAGGGGCTAGTGGAATCAAGGGATATGGAGAGAAGGCAGGCACAGGTTACTGATTGTAAATGATCAGCCATGATCACAATGAATGGCGGTGCTGGCTCCAAGGGCCAAATGGCCTCCTCCTGCACCTATTTTCTATGTTTCTATGTTTGTGCCTTCATCCCCACTGGGCAAGAGTACTGTGTAATATAAATATTACACTGGGGAACAGTACACTGTGATTATGAATTATTACACTGGGGAACAGTACGCTGTGATTATGAATGATGACACTGGGAAATGTACACTGTGATTATGAATGGTGACACTGGGAATTGTACACTGTGATTATGAACGTTGACACTGGGAAATGTACACTGTAATTATGAATGATTACACTGGGGAATGCTGCATATGAGTGTGAATTCTAATACTGAGGAACCATGTGGTTTGAAAATGAATTATTACATTGGGGACAATGCTGTCCGAGAATGAATTGTTATACTTGGGGACAGTGCTCTATAGGGATGGCTTGTTACACTGGGGACCAGTGCTGTGTGGGAAGGAATTATTACACTGGCAAACGGTGCAGTGTGAGAATGAATTATTACAGAAGGGAAGAGTGCTGTCAAAATGTATTATTGCACTGAGACAGTACAGTGCGAGAAAAATTATTACACTGGGGAACAGTACTGCGTGAAATTGAATTATTACTCTGGGTGCGGTAATGTGTAGGAGTCAAATATTACACTTGGGAACTGCACTGTATGGGAATGCACAATTACAATAGGAAGATTAATGTGTAAAAATGAATTATTACACTGAGTGCAGTAATGTGCGAGCATGACTGATTGGACTCGGGGACATCTCCGTGTGAACTGAATAATTACTCTGGGGACAGTATGTTTTGAGGGTGAATTGTGACAATTGCTGAGTGTGAGTATGGATTATTACACTCGGGACGGGGCAGTGTAAAAATGAATTACTGCAATGTGGAAGAATGTGATGTGAGAATGAATTGTAGCAGTGGGAACGATAATGTGTGAGAATCAATTATTACACTGGGGTACAGTACTCAGGGCCGTCTTTACAGCATTATGGGCCCCGGGCAAAGCAGTGTACTGGGGCCCCTACGACAACTACTCACAGGAATAAAAATGTAAATGGTCGATAAAATGGGGCCCCTATGCTCGTGGGGCCCCGGGCAAGTGCCCATCAGGCCCATGCGTTAAGACGGCCCTGACAGTACTGTGTGGGAATTAATAATCACACTGGGGACAGTACTGTGTGGGGATTAATTAGTACACTGGGGTATGGTATTGTGTGGGGATTAATCTGTCCCCAACCTTAAACTGGCCCAACTTTACACTGGGTATAGTTTAGCTTTGTTTGGTTTATTGTCATGTGTACCGAGGTACAGTGTGAAGCTTTTTGTTGCGTGCTGTCCAGTTAGCGGAAAACCTATACATGATTACAATCGAGCCATTCACAGTGTATAGATACAGGATAATGTTTAGTGCAAAGTAAGGTCCCATTAAAGGTAGTCCAAGGACCTCCAATGAGGTAGATGGTAGCTCAGGACCGCTCTGTAATTGTTGATAGGATGGTTCGGTTGCCTGATAACAGCTAAGTAAGAAACTGTCCCTGAATCTGGAGGTGTGGGTTTTCACACTTCAGTACCTCTCGTCTGTTAGGAGAGGGGAGAAGAGGAAGTGACTGGGGTGAGACTAGTCCTTGATTATACTGGTGGCCTTGCCGAGGCAGTGTGAAGTGTAGATGGAATCAATGGAAGGAAGTTGGTTTGCGTGATGGTCTGGGCTACGTCCACGTTTTTCTGCAATTTCCTGGATGGAGCTGTTCCCAAACTATGTTGTGCTTCATTCCGACAAAATGCTTTCTAGGGAGTATCTGCAGAAGTTGGTGAGCGTTGTAGGTGGATTGTGAGAAAGGTTATCACACTAGGGAAGTGTGCAGTCAGAGACTCCATGCAGTGCTGGATTTAGTCATCGTTAAGGGGAAGAGAGTGATGAGAGATTTATTTATTAAACTAGAAAAGAGCATGGTGTGAAAGTCAATAATTACATTGGGGGCAGGGCGATGTGAGATTTAGTTACTATCCTGTGGAACATGGACTATCTGAGAAAAGGATGTTATGCTGGGCACAATTCTTTCTGAGATTTGCCTATTGCATTAAGGAACACTGCGTTGTGAAAATTAATAATTACACTGGGGAACTGTATGTAGCGAGACTCTGTAATTACACTGGCAACCAAGCTAAGTTTGACTTAATTATTACTGGGGAACAGTGTGGTGCTAAAATCTTCTTGCACTGTTCAGTTTAGTTTAGTTAAGAGATATGGTGTGGAAACAGGCCCTTCAGCCCATTGGGACCATGCCGACCAGCCTTCCCTGTACACTAGGACTATCTCGCACACAAGGAACAATTTACAAGATTTACCCAAACCAATTAACCTACAAACCTGTATATCTTTGGAGTGTGGGAGGAAACCAGAGCACCTGAGGAAACCCATGCATTCATAGGGAGAACGTACAAACTCCGTACTGACAGCACCCGTAGTCAGGATCGAGCTCGGGCCTCCGGTGCTGTAAGGCAGCAACTCTACCGCTGCACTGGGGTGATGTGTGAACCTGTTACAAGGGGGACAGCGCTGTGTTATTGAGCAATGGAACAGTCAGCATAAGAACCATTAATTACTCTGGAGAACAGTATCGTATCAGATTTAGTTTGGTTTAGAGGTAGAGACATAGCACGAAAACAGGCCCATCAGCCCACCAAGTCCATGCTTACCAGCAATCCCCACACACTAACACAATCCTACACACACTCGGGACAATTTACAACTTTTCCAAGCCAATTAACCTACCATCCCTTTGGAGCGTGGGAGGAAACTGGAGCATCTGGAAAAAAAGCCTCGCAGGTCATGGGGAGAACGTACAAACTCCATACTCACAGCACCCATATTCAGGATGGAACCCGGGTCTCTGGCGCTGTAAGGCAGCAACTCTACCACTGCTCCACTGTGCCGCACCGATCGTTGCAGCTGTAGTTGTAGATGGAGTTGTTACATTGGGTATGAGAATGGGTTCATGCATTTGGGAAAAGTGCAGTGTGGGGTTTAACTATTGTGCTAGGAAAGAGTACAGAGTGAGAATCATTACACAGGGGAAGAGTGCGGAGTGAGAATCATTTCATATTATGAACAGTATCAGACTGGTCATTACTTTTCATTACCAATTGAGAATGGTGATTAGCTGCGAATGAAGGGATATGGATCATGTGCAGGAAGAGGAGATTAAGTTTAACTTTGCATTATATTCAGCATAGACATTGTGGGCTGAAGGATCTGTTTCAGTGCTGTACTGTTCTATGTTCTACATTACACTGGAAGAAGTGTGTTGTGGGAATTAAAGGAGACACAGGAACTGTAGACTCTGGAGAAGCAGTAATGGGGAAGGAAGAAATGGCAGTTGAGCAGAATAAGTCTTTACGTCAGTCTTCACAGAGGAAGACACCAGCAACGTGCCAGAAATTCAAGAGAGTCAGGGAGCACAAATGAATGCAGTCGCTATTACTGAGGAGAAGGTGCTTGGGAAGCTGAAAGGTCTAAAGGTGGATAGGTCACTTGGACCTGATGGACTACACCCCAGGATTCTGAAAGAGATAGCTGTGGAAATTGTGAAGGCATTAGTAGTGATTTCTTTCAAGAATCACTAGAGTCAGGAATGGTTCCAGAGGGCTGTGAAAATCGCAAATATAACTCCATTGTTTAAGAAGGGAGCAAGGCAAAAGAAAGGAAATTATCCGCCAGTTACTCTGACTTAGATTTAGATTTAGATTTAGAGTTACAGCGCGGAAACAGGCCCTTCGGCCCACCGAGTCTGTGCCGCCCAGCGATCCCCGCACACTAACACTATCCTACACACACTAGGGGCAATTTTTACATTTACCCAGTCAATTAACCTACATACCTGTACGTCTTTGGAGTGTGGGAGGAAACCGAAGATCTCGGAGAAAACCCACGCAGGTCACGGGGAGAACGTACAAACTCCGTACAGACGGCGCCCGTAGTCAGGATCGAACCTGAGTCTCCGGCGCTGCATTCGCTGTAAGGCAGCAACTTTACTGCTGCGCCACCGTGCCACATTTCTGTGGTTGGGAAGATTTTAGAGTCCATTATTAAGGATGAGGTACTTGGAAGCACTTGATAAAATAGGCCAAAGTCAGCATGGTTTTGTTAAAGGGATATCTTGCCGGACAAACCTGCTGGAGTTTATTGAGAGGTAATAAGCAAGATAGAGCAAAGAGAGTCAGTGGACATTGTTTACTCGAATTTTCAGAAGGCCTTTGATAAGATGCCACACGTGAGACTGCAGAACAAGATTGGAGCTTATAGTATTAGAGGCCAGGTACTAGCCTGAATAGAAGGTTGGCTGACTGGGGGAAGGCAAAGCGTGGGAATAAAGGGAGCCTTTTCTGGTTGGCTGCCAGTGACTGGTGGTGTTCCGCAGGGGTCAGTGTTGTGCCCACTACTTTTCACATTACATGTTAAAGATCTGGTTGAGGGAATTGATGGTTTTGTGGCCAAGTTTGCGGATGATATGATGATTGGTGGAGGGGCGGGTAGTGTTGCGGAACCAAGGAGGCTGCAGAAGGAATTGGGACAGATTGGTAGAATGGGCAAAGAATTCAGCATAGCAAAGTCCACAGTCATGCACTTTGGTAAAAGGAATAAAAGTGAAGGCTATTTTCTAAATGGTGAGAGGTTTCAGAAATCGGAGGTGCAAAGGGACTTGGGAGTACTGGTGCAGGATTCCCAAAAAAAGAAGGAAGACAAATGCAATGCTAGCATTCATTTTAAGGGGACTAGAATATTAAAACAGGGATGTAATGCTGAGGCTTTATAAGGCACTGGTCAGATCGCATTGGACCTGACACGTTGGTACCTGAAACGTCACTCAACTTTTTTCTCCAGAGATGCTGCCTGACCCACTGAGTTACTCCAGCATTTGGTTCATATCTTTGGTATAAACCAGCATCTGCAGTTCTTTGTTTCGACTTTCTTAAATTACTTCTTGGTGCTTTCAAATCTTTCTGTGGCCTCTTTCCTCTCTACACCTCTCTACCCCTTACCCAGGTGCCTGTGTGATTACAGTTGAGCAGAATAAGTCTTTACGTCAGTCTTCACAGAGGAAGACACCAGCAACGTGCCAGAAATTCAAGAGAGTCAGGGAGCACAAATGAATGCAGTCGCTATTACTGAGGAGAAGGTGCTTGGGAAGCTGAAAGGTCTAAAGGTGGATAGGTCACTTGGACCTGATGGACTACACCCCAGGATTCTGAAAGAGATAGCTGTGGAAATTGTGAAGGCATTAGTAGTGATTTCTTTCAAGAATCACTAGAGTCAGGAATGGTTCCAGAGGGCTGTGAAAATCGCAAATATAACTCCATTGTTTAAGAAGGGAGCAAGGCAAAAGAAAGGAAATTATCCGCCAGTTACTCTGACTTAGATTTAGATTTAGATTTAGAGTTACAGCGCGGAAACAGGCCCTTCGGCCCACCGAGTCTGTGCCGCCCAGCGATCCCCGCACACTAACACTATCCTACACACACTAGGGGCAATTTTTACATTTACCCAGTCAATTAACCTACATACCTGTACGTCTTTGGAGTGTGGGAGGAAACCGAAGATCTCGGAGAAAACCCACGCAGGTCACGGGGAGAACGTACAAACTCCGTACAGACGGCGCCCGTAGTCAGGATCGAACCTGAGTCTCCGGCGCTGCATTCGCTGTAAGGCAGCAACTTTACTGCTGCGCCACCGTGCCACATTTCTGTGGTTGGGAAGATTTTAGAGTCCATTATTAAGGATGAGGTACTTGGAAGCACTTGATAAAATAGGCCAAAGTCAGCATGGTTTTGTTAAAGGGATATCTTGCCGGACAAACCTGCTGGAGTTTATTGAGAGGTAATAAGCAAGATAGAGCAAAGAGAGTCAGTGGACATTGTTTACTCGAATTTTCAGAAGGCCTTTGATAAGATGCCACACGTGAGACTGCAGAACAAGATTGGAGCTTATAGTATTAGAGGCCAGGTACTAGCCTGAATAGAAGGTTGGCTGACTGGGGGAAGGCAAAGCGTGGGAATAAAGGGAGCCTTTTCTGGTTGGCTGCCAGTGACTGGTGGTGTTCCGCAGGGGTCAGTGTTGTGCCCACTACTTTTCACATTACATGTTAAAGATCTGGTTGAGGGAATTGATGGTTTTGTGGCCAAGTTTGCGGATGATATGATGATTGGTGGAGGGGCGGGTAGTGTTGCGGAACCAAGGAGGCTGCAGAAGGAATTGGGACAGATTGGTAGAATGGGCAAAGAATTCAGCATAGCAAAGTCCACAGTCATGCACTTTGGTAAAAGGAATAAAAGTGAAGGCTATTTTCTAAATGGTGAGAGGTTTCAGAAATCGGAGGTGCAAAGGGACTTGGGAGTACTGGTGCAGGATTCCCAAAAAAAGAAGGAAGACAAATGCAATGCTAGCATTCATTTTAAGGGGACTAGAATATTAAAACAGGGATGTAATGCTGAGGCTTTATAAGGCACTGGTCAGATCGCATTGGACCTGACACGTTGGTACCTGAAACGTCACTCAACTTTTTTCTCCAGAGATGCTGCCTGACCCACTGAGTTACTCCAGCATTTGGTTCATATCTTTGGTATAAACCAGCATCTGCAGTTCTTTGTTTCGACTTTCTTAAATTACTTCTTGGTGCTTTCAAATCTTTCTGTGGCCTCTTTCCTCTCTACACCTCTCTACCCCTTACCCAGGTGCCTGTGTGATTACTGCACTCCTCCTGCGCCCCTCATACTCATTGCCCACATTTGGCAATCGTACTTTTAGCTGCCAGAATCCTAAACTCAGGTATTTCCTTCCGAAACCTCTGTGCCTTTACGACACTCTCACTTCCCTAGGTCTGCATGAAATTTTGATGAAGAGAATCAAGGGATATGGGGAGTGTGCTGGAAGCAATGCTGAGGTCAAACGTCAGCCATGATGTTACTGATCGATAGAACCGACACGAGGGGGTGAATGGCCTGCTCTTGCATTTAATCCTCGTCCTCGTTTTTAAAATTCAGGTTTAAGTTTATTATTTCCACGTGTACCGGGCTACAGTGAGAAGTTTATTAACGCGCCCCTCTGTGCATGCTCTGGCACAGCATTGTTTGATCACCTCCTGGCTCTCATCTTTCGTTTGATGACTCCTCAGTTGAACAGTCCGGATGTGAAAGGTTCTGTGTAAACGCAGGTTGTTGTGGCTTACACCAGAACGCTCTGAGGTGACGGATGTAGGCTTTGTGAAGCAGGCGCTCTGGAGCGGCATTTTTATATCGTCAGTGTGTACGAACCCAGGACAACGCACTTCCACTCTGCGTGGGACATCCTGTTCCTCATGTCTTCAAGATCTTGCCAAATGAGTCTTTCTGACAAACTCAATTTGCTGAGCCTGTAGGTGAAATATTAAAGGAATTGCCAAGGGTTGAGCTTTAGAGATGTCACATAAAGTTGACATAAAGCACATAAAAAGACAGCTCCTTGCTGAATAGGCAGCATTGGATTCTCCTCACGCTGTGCAATGCACTTCTTCCACATCTTCACCTTTGACCTTTGACCATTGACCCTAATCTCTTCCTTAAAAGACAACCCTTAAGAGCGGGGTAGTGGGTGTGGTGGTGGTGGGTAGGAGGCGAGGGGATGTAGTAGGGGGGTAACTGGACGACGGACAGACAGGGAGGGGGGGGAGGTGGGAAAGAGGTCAAAGCCCTGTCTAATGACAGACGTTGATCCCTTCCATTTGATTTACTGAATCGGACTGCCACACATTAACACCGACCACAGAGACACTCTACATTCAGTCAAAAGGGCATTTAAACAGCAGCTGTTGTTCAAAGGAAGTCAGCAGGGTCTGAAGTCGCTGTGCCTCCAGACTGCCGGTCATACTGTGACCGTAGAAGTGAGGAAAGTCTTTCTGATCTTCTTTACCAACATGCCGAGCTCCTTAAGACCATCCACATGGGTACAAGGGGCTTACCTGAGTTTGGGGTGTGAGCACAGGATTAAAATTGTCTTCTCCAAACTGGATACAGCCCAAACACTCTGAAAGCCTACATTTCGGGGTATATATATCTGTTCCTGCATGTACATATAGGGGCAGCACGGTGGCGCAGCGATAGAGTTGCTGCCTTACAGCGCCAGGGACCCGGGCTTGATCCTGACTATGGGTGCTCCCTGTGATCACGTGGGCTTCCTCCAGATGTTCCAGTTTCCTCCCACACTCCAAAGACGAACAGGTTTGCAGCCAACATGTGCAGAACGCAATCTTGTGAGATTTTATGAATAATCCGTCAATTTTTGGTTAAGCAATGAATGTCGCCAGAAGAGGTCTCTTAATGTGGTGGTGCTACGGGTTATTTAATATCAATCGGAGCAGGGAGACAGACTTTAGTTGAAGCAATCATTTGAAGATTAGCCCTTCCAACAGTGCGACCTTCTGCTCCTACTGAGGTTAAGCCACGAGTGGGATTCCACCTTTTTTTGGCTCAGGCCAAAAGTGCTACTCAGCATGTTGACATCTGATACAAACTCACTCAGGACTCCAGAGTGTCACAGGCTGTGAAAGAGCTGCTGAAAGCACAGGGGAGGAGTGTATGAAGAGTCGTAGTCAGGAGGGGGGCGATACAGACCATTCGGCCCATCAAGTCCACATCTCGATCTTCAACCATCCAATAGCACTCCCAAACCAATCCCATTGTTTTGTCCCACATTCCCATCAACAAAGACAGGGCTCAGCTGGTAGAGCTGCTGCCACACAGCGCCAGGCACAGCGTTTGCAGCTTCTCCCTGTGACCACGTGGGTTTCCTCTGGGAGTTCCAGTTTCCTCCCAAAGACGTGCAGATTTGTAAGGTAATTGGCTGCTGTAAATCAGCCAATGTGTGTGTAAGGAGTGGATGAGAAAAGTGGGATAACAGAGAATGAGTATGAACTCGGTGGGCCGAAGGGCCTATTTCCATGCTGTATCTCGCGGCTAACTAAACTAAACTCCCCATAGATTCTATCACACAGGTGCACATGAGAGGCAATTTACAGAGACAATTTAACCCTGTCAATTATCTTGTCTTTTGGATGTGGGAAGAAACCAAAGCACCCGAAGGAAACCCAAAGAAGTGTCTGAAGCCACAATGGTCTCATCTCTGAGAGAGATGGGGCCCATCTTACGTCTTGCACAGTTGGGGGAGGATCTCACTGTAGATAGTTCAGCAAGAATCCACGCGCATATCCCTCGTTCCAGAGTCCTGTGTTATTTTGCCTGGATGCACTGAGAACTCAGCAATTCCAGGGAATTCAAGAGTCAAGAGTGTTTAACTACCACATGTACTGATGACGAAATAATGACATCATTACTTGCAGCTGCATAACAGGCCTGTAAATCTGTTGGTCAGGAAGTCGAGGATCCAGTTGCAGAGATGGGTGCTGACTTCAAATCCCGCGAGTTTGGTGTTGAGCTTGGATGGTATAACGATGTTGAAGGCAGAGTTGTAGTTAATGAATAAGAGTCTGCGCCAGCGGTAGAGTTGCTGCCTTATAACACCAGAGACCCAGTTTCGATCCTGACTATGGCTGCTGTCTGTATTGATTTTGTACATTCTCCCTCTGACCCTGTGAGTTTCCTTTGGTTGCTCCGGTTTCCCCCCACATTCCATACATTGTAGGCTGAGAGGTTAATTGCCTGTTCTAGTGTGTACAATAGTGCTAGTGTACTGGTGATCGCTGGTCGGCGCAGACTAGATCGGCCGAAGGGCCTGTTTCAACCCTGTATCTCTAAAACATACTAAACTAAATGGAGAGTCAGGGTGTGACTGGCGGACTGTGCGTAGGGAGGGAGCCGCCTCTGCCAGGGTGGAGATAAGCTACAGACCCCAGGACAAGAGCCGATCTACAAGGTTGTCCTATCACAGGGATTGAATGGAGGATTTTTTTTTTTTTAGATTTAGAGATACAGCGCAGAAACAGGCCCTTCGGCCCATCAGGTCTGCGCCGCCAAGCGATCCCCGCACATTAACATTATCCTAGACCCACTAGGGACAATTTTTACATTTGCCCAGCCAATTAACCTACAAACCTGTACGTCTTTGGAGCCCAGGGATTGGGGTGAGGACCAGGGATTGGAGTGAGGACCAGGGATTGGGGTGAGGACCAGGGATTGAGTTGAGGACCTGGGGTTTGGGTGAGGACCAGAGGTTTGGATGAGGACTAGGGGTTTGGGTGAGGACCAGGGGTTTGGGTGAGGACCAGGCATTGGAGAGAGGACCAAGGATTGGGGTGAGGTTCAAGGATTGTGGAGAGAATAAAGGATGTGGTGAGGAACAAAGAGGGGAGCCAATAATTGGGCTGAACATCAGGGGGATTAGGGTGAGGATTGGGATTGGGGTGTGAGTCAGGGAAATATTGGGGTGGGGATCAGTGGAGGCAGGTGAGGAGGGGGGCCAACAGCAGCACGAAAGAGGATAAGAGTTAGAAACTGACTGACACTGACTGAAAGAATTTAGATGCCATTGATGACCTGTCAGGGAGGCTGGGGAGGCTCAGGTCCAAGGGTTCATAGGTCTTGCCTGCACCATTGGCCCACTTGAGTAGAAGGTAAAACAAAATGTACAGAAGTTTTAAAGTGCTTGGAGAAAGGCAGTGTCTTCACTCTCCCAGATATATGCAGGTACACACACACACACACACACTCACGCACGCACGCACACACGCTCACACACGCACGCACACACGCACACACACACACACACACACACACACACACACACAGAATAACAGTTCCAACACAGTGAAATACACCCAGACACATATGAGCGCACAGATGAATATTCACAGTGACACATAAAAACACACGCGCATGCACACAGCACATATACACAGGCAGACACACGCAGACTAGGAGGTATGTGTGTTTAGTGGATGTGTGTGAGAATTGCACATGTGGATGTGGTATGATTGTATGACTGTGTGTGGACAGTGAGGAGGTGACTGGAGGAGACTCACTGTGATGGATGTTTCTTTTGTTTGATGTTAGTGTATGATTGTATGTGTTATTGCATTTTTATTGATTATTCTTATTGGTCTTATTGTTTCAACTGCGGGTAATGTTTCATTTCACTACACATTTATGTGTATGTGACAAATAAACGGCTATTGACTATTGACTATTGAGTGTCTGTGTATATGGATGTGCATCTGTGTATATGTGTGAGTGTATGTGCGAGTGTGTGTGCCTGGACACACACACACTCACACACTCACACACACACACACACACACACACACACACACACACACACACACACACACACACACACACACACACACACACACACACACTCACACACTCACACGCACACACACACGCACTCACACGCACACGCACACACACACGCACACACGCACGCTCACACGCACGCACACACGCACGCACACACGCACACACACACACACACACAAACACACAAACACACACGCACACACACTCCATGCATATTCCCTGCAATTAGTGTCACATCCCTTCAGTTTAACTCCTAGTGGTGCACATTCCATTCAACTCTTTGAACAAAAATTCTTACTATGCCTGTGGGATTTTCTCGTGCCTGAGGAGGTAAATGGCATGTCTGATAACTACACATTAGTGAAACCATTAGTCCAGAGTGCTTAAAAAATGCCAGACAATCATAGCACAACATTCACCCAATCCACCTGCTTCACAAGGAACCAGTCACTCTTGCCGATTAACTGCTGGAGCTCAGTGTCGGTGAGTCAGAACGTGTCAGCTGGCTGTCAAAGAAAGGTGAGTCCCAGACAGATAGCCATGGATGTTGCCCAGTGATTGGACCTCATTGTTGTTTGAACATAAACAGTGTGAAGACTGCACGGTCTGTCTCTCAGATAAAGCTACAGCCAGAGTTACATGTGTCCACGAGGCTGATGTCTGTGGCTTGTAAGGGCACAGAACACAACTTTACATGTGTGGGGGGTGACACTGCCCACGTGGCTGATGTCTGTGGCTTGTAAGGGCACAGACCACAACTTTATGAATGTTGCTCAGGGGAGGAGCAACACGTATTCTTGGGCTTTGTGGAAAAACTCTATGAAAATACAAACCAGATGGCCGCGGAATCTACAGCAGGGAAACAGATCCTTCAGCCCAATGAGACATCAAGCAGGCATTTACATTAATCCCGCACTAATCCAGTTTTATTCTGCTCACATTAACCCCTCTACATTCTCTCATCCAACCACACACGGAGCGGGCAATTTAAAGGGACCAATTAGCCTAATAAACCGCACATCTATGGGATGTGGGCGGAGACTGAGGCACCCATGAGGTCACAGGGAGAACGTGCAAACTCCACACAGGCAGCACCCGACGTCAGGATTGAACCAAGTCGCTGGAGCTGTGAGACAGCTATTCCAGTACCTGCACCATGGTTTAGTTTGTTTTTGAGGTACAGCGTGGGAACAGGCCGTTCAGCCCACCAAGCCCACGCCGACCATCGATCGCCAGTGCACTGGTTCTATGTTATCCTACTTCCGCATCGTACACACTAGGGACAATTTACAGAAGCCAATTAACCTAAAAACCTGCACGTCTTTGGAATGTGGGAGGAAACCAGAGCACCCGGAGAAAACCCATGCAGTGACAGGGAGAAGGTATAAACGTACTGATAGCACCCTTAGTCAGGATCAAACCGGGGTCTCTGGCGTTGTAAGGCAGCAACTTTACTGCTGCGCCACCATGCCATCCTCTGCCCACCCACTGGGTTGGCATTCCCCATGACAACCACGGTATTCTCTGACAACCCTATAGCTCCACAGAGTGATGGGAGAGCAAAGAGAAATCAAAAGGCAGGGAAATAGACGCTGGCTCTAGCCTCTCAAAGTCAGTCCCTCTGGGCACCCCGCCCACTAAACATGTCCAGCTATGACTTTCTGTGGATGGTGGAAATACCAGGATGCAAGTTGGTTAGGGTTAGCATCATGGTTGTGGTTGGCCTTTAGGTTATGGTTCGATATTGAGCATCATGAGATTCTTCTCATGATCCATGTCTACCTGCACATCTTGAAGGTGGTATCTTCTCTATTGATGAAGAGATCTGGCTTGTTCAAGGGAGATAGATAGAAAATGATGGCGTTGCGGGACAGGCAGCATCTCCTTGGAGAAAGAATGGGTGACATTTCGGGTCAAGACCCTTCTTCAGACTGGAAGGGGTTTGAAGGGATCCATCTGAAGAAGGGTCTCAAACCAAAATTTCACCCATTCCTTCTCTCCAGAGATGTTGCCTGTCCCTCTGATTCACTCGTGTATTTTGTGTCTATCTTCAGTGTAAAACAGTTCTTTCCTGCACATTGTTCAAGGGAGTCTATGTGAACACATGGCTGGCGCTGTCTGTCTACAAGGAGCATCAACACTGGCCAATCCCTCAGCCCCAGATCCCAGCAGCTCATCACCAAAGTCAATCTGCCCCCGTTACTCCCCCATTCAGTGCCTGAGCCAATGCTTGCACGGCACAAACAGATCTGGAAATGGTTGCTTACACAACTTACTCCGCGGAAAATTGATTTTGGATTGCGTAGTTCGAGAAACGTAAAAACATAGAAAATAGGTGCAGGAGGAGTTCTGGACTTCCCCAACATTGGGAACATTTTTCCTGCATCTAGTTTGTCCAGTCTTTTTATAATTTTATACGTCTCTATAAGATCCCCTCTCATCCTTCTCAACTCCAGTGAATACAAGCCCAGTCTTTCCAATCTTTTCTCATATGACAGTCCCGCCATCCCAGGGATTAACCTCGTGAACTTATGCTGCACTGCCTCAATAGCAAGGATGTCCTTCCTCAAATTAGGAGACCAAAACTGCACACAATACTCCAGATGTGGTCTCACCAGGGTCCTATACAACTGCAGAAGGACCTCTTTACTCCTATACTCAAATTCTCTCGTTATGAAGGCAAACATGCCATTAGCTTTCTTCACTGCCTGCTGTACCTGCACGCTTACTTTCAGTGACTGGTGTACAAGGACACCAAGGTCTTGTTGCACTTCCCCTTTATCTAATCTGACACCATTGAGATAATAATCTGCCTCTTTGTTTTTGCCGCCAAAGTGGATAACCTCACATTTATCTACATTATACTGCATCAGCCATGCATCTGCCCACTCACTCAACCTGTCCAAGTCACCCTGCAGCCTCCTAACATCCTTTTCCCAGTTCACACTGCCACCCAGCTTTGTGTCATCTGCAAACTTGCTAGTGTTACTTCTAATTCCATCATCCAAATTATTAATATATATTGTAAATAGTTGTGGTCCCAGCAACGAGCCTTGCCGCACTCCACTCTCCACTGCCTGCCATTCTGAAAAGGACCCGTTTACTCCTTCTCTTTGCATCCTGTCTGCCAACCAATTCTCTATCCATGTCAATACCCTACCCCCAATACCATGTGCACTAATTTTCCCACCAATCTCCTGTGTGGGACCTTATCAAAGGCTTTCTGAAAGTCTAGATACACTACATCCACTGGCTCTCCCTCATTCATTTTACTTGTTACATCCTCAAAACATTCCAGAAGATTGGTCAAGCAGGATTTCCCCTTCATAAATCCATGCTGATTCGGATCAATCCTTTTACTGCTATCCAAATGCGCCGTTATTACCTCTTTAATAATTGACTCCAGCATCTTCCCCACCACCGATGTCAGACTAACTGGTCTATAATTTCCTGTTTTCCGTCTCCCTCCTTTCTTAAAATGTGGGATAACATTAGCTACCCTCCAATCCACAGGAATTGATCCTGAATCTATAGAACATTGGAAAATGATCACCAAAATATTGGAAAATGATCACCAAAACATGAAGAAAACATTACTACCTGATCCAGTCTATATCCAGCAATGGATGTCAAACATGTTTCCCTTCGACATACACGTATGTGTACACACATAGACACACAGCATGCACATCACCTACATACACACACATACAAACTACCACAGACACGCAAACTCAAACGCCACACACACAAAAATACATGCATACCAAGCACACAGATACACACACACAGCATATATTTCACCCACATAAACACCACAAACACACTCAAACACACTCATACAAAGATATGTGCACAAACATACACATATGTGCGCATACACAGAGAGACACACATATGCACCAGGGAGGGTTTAGTAGTGAGCTCATCTCACGCATAAATCTCTTTCCAGATCACAGTGAGGGAGCTGTTACCAAAGATTGGATAGACTCTTATCCCACCGTCATAAGAAAACAGACAGTATGAAAGAAACAGACAATGTTTGTGGGACTGCTTTTCCTATGAGGAAGAGGAGGGTAAAAGTTCAGACCAATTTCCTCCAGTGTCTGAAGTTTTCTAACATGTTTACTTGAACCCTGTCCTTGCCCTGACCCCCTCAAGATTCATTTCCTGTGCCGTGTCAATGGGATCTGGAGGTGGGAAGATTCTGCCTGTTACAGTAAATGTGACAGTTCACTGATTGGCAACAGGTTTGACTTTGCATTCACCTCGCACGCCGACATAGGGCAGCAGCACCACACCTCTTGCCTTCCTTCACAGCTACACCATGCAGGGCACAGGGAGGCTATGTTTGAAGTTGTTGCCTTTGGCTTTTATTGGGGACTTTAGAACTACTTTGCGAGTCCTAATTGACATCAGGCAATATGGAGCCCGGTGATAAAGATCTACACAGCAGAGGCTGAGGGGCCTACCACTGGCAAACGCTTCTGTAGGTCCTTCAGTGGGGAGAGCTCAGGCTGGGGAGTAAGTACCAGTTCACAGTCATTGTGGTGTAATGGGGAATGCTGAGGACCAACTGTGGACCAGTGAGTCAAATCCCCATGTCAAGGGAGAGTGACTATTCTTGACATCAAGGCACTGCTTGAGTGGCTAAGTGCGGCATCAAGAAGCCTAGGTAAAGTTGAAGGCACTGGGCATCAAGGGGATAACACCAGTGGATAGAGTCAAGCCTTGCACAAGGAAAAGATGGTTGTGCTTGTTGGTGGTCAATCATCCCAACCCCAGGGCATTGCAGCAGCAGGTATTGCCCTTGGCCAAAATGGTGGGTCAGGGGGGCGATCTTTGTGAATCTGCAAATACTGCTCTGCAAGGCTGTGGCCCAAGTGAACTTAATTTTACGGCGGACCATAGACCAAAGTGGTCCATGTTGTCCAATTTTTCGTTCACCTTGATGAGTCAACAGAAAGTTTGGGACTATTCTTGGAGCTAGCTGAGTAACAGTGTCAAAGGTTGAAGCCACCACCTTAAGCTGGTTCTCAATCAAATCCTGACCTGTGGAACCTGTCGTGACCGCGACCATATTGTCAGGTCAACATCATTTCGGACTGAAATGGGGAGAAATCAAAGATAAATTTTGAGGCATCACAGTGGCCTAGCACGGAGTTTGTACATTCTCCCTGTGACCATCTGGGTTATCTTTGGGTCCTCGATTTCCTCTCACACTCCAAAGACGTACAGGTAAGAATCGATGAAATTGTAAATTGTCTCTCGTGTGTAGGATAGTGCTAGTGTACGGGCATCGCTGGTCAGCACAGACTCGGTGGGCTGAAGGGCCTGTCTCCGCACTGTAGGATTGGCACCAGAATGCCCATCAGCCCAAGACAACTCTAGACACATCCCCCTAGTGGATGCCTGGCCCACTCCCTCTCAAGCTCATAGCTAACATGCCCCAGCCTCTGGTTAGAAAGGATGTACATGTGGCGTCACCAGAACGCTCTGTGTGTTGCCCATCAGAGAGACTCATGTAAAAGGTGATGCGAAAAGGAAGCAGAATTATAATCAGTGGACTACTTAAATGAGAAATAGTATCCCTCTAGGCAGCAGTGACACAGCTGGTAGACCTGCTGCCTCACAGCGCCAGAAACACGAGTTCAATCCCAACCTTGGGTGCTGTCTTTGTGGAGTTTGCATGGTCTCCCTGTAACTACATGGATTTCTTCCGGATGCTCCAGTTTCCTCCCACAATCCAAAGACGTGGGGGTTTGTAGGTTAATTGGCTTCTGTAAATTGCCACAGTGTGCAGAGACTGGATGGGAAAGAAGGATAACATGGAACTTGTGTGAACGGATGATCGATAGTTGGTGAGGACTTGATGGACCAAAGGACCTGTTTGCATTCTGTGACTCTAAACTAAACTAAACTAAACTAAACTAAACTAAACTAAAAGCAAAATAAACCCGATCTCGTGTTTCCATGATAAGAGCACTTGCTAATGAACAGTGCCCGTCCATTTTTTTACAAATTGAAGAAATCATTGTGCTTGTGTCGATTAAACTTTACTGGGGCTCTGAGGTCTGAGATACAAAGTGTAACTACATTGAACAGGACTCCATTAAAATAGGCTTGTGAGCCAAAGCAATAACGTTTTATAAGAGTTTGGAAGATTCCAGGGCCTCCAGTTGGCAGCTGATGGCTGCTGTTTAGTTACTCCAAAGCAGGGCGAGCTCAGCATTTATGTGCTGCAAGCTTCCAGCATTTATGGATGGTTGGCGAGTTAGAAGTGGCTGCAGCAACACAAACTCAGCACGCCTGTTGCAGTCGGCGGACTTCCATGTCCTCTGTCAGCAACGACAGCGCAGGGAAGAGAGAGAATGCAGACATCCCCAACCCCCGGGGCTAGCCAGAGTCAGTCGGGAATGGTGTTTCACTGCAGTGCGTGTGTGTGTGTGTGTGTGTGTGTGTGTGTGTGTGTGTGTGTGTGTGTGTGTGTGTGTGTGTGTTTGTGTGTGTGTGTGTGTGTGTGAGTGTGAGTGTGTGTGTGTGTGTGAGTGTGAGTGTGTGTGTGTGTGTGTGTGAGTGCATATGCATGTGCGCATGCCCACATGTGTGTTCATGTGTGTCTGTGTGTGTTTGCACGTACGTCTGTGTGTATCAGTGTGTTTATGCATGTGTGTATTTATGTATTGAGCATACAAATGAGAGAGCTTGTGTGTGCCCATGTGTTCATGCCCATGGTGTGTGTGGGTGTGTGTGTGGGTGTGTGTGTGGGTATGCGGGTGTGTGTGCCTGTGGGTGTGTGTATGCAAGTGTGTCTGTGAGCATGTAGACCGATCAGCCAAAAATTATGACCTGGTGAGCCAAAACATTATGACCACCTGCCTAATATGCTGTTGGTCCTCCGTGTGCAGCCCCATACGCAGCAGGGTGCGATGCACTGTGTATTGTGACACATTCCTCCCATGACCACATTTAAAATTTTCTGTGACTTGTGCCACAGTAGACCTGTCGGTTCGGACCAGACGGGATAGCCTTCGTTGCCCTCGCTCATCGATGAGTCTTGGGCGCCGAACACCTGTCGCCAGTTTGTGGTTTGTCCCTCCTCGGACCACTGTCGGTAGGTACTCACCACTGCTGACCGGGAGCACCCCACAAGCCTTGCCGTTTCAGAGATGCTCTGACCCAGTCGTCTGGCCGTGACAATTTGGTCCTTGTCAAAGTCGCTCAGGTCTTTACTCCTGCCCATTTCTCCTGCATCCAACTTCAAGAACTGACTGTTCACTTGCTGCCTAATATATCCCACCCCTTGACAGGTGCTATTGTAACAAGATAATCAATGTTATTCACTTCGCCTGTCAGTGGTCATAAGGTTTTGGCTGATCGGTGTATCTATGCATGTGTGCGTTTGTGTGTGTATGTGAAAGCAGAATTATGCGAACAAACGTGAATGTTAGCTGGTGCTTGAGTGTGTGTATGTTTAGTTTTAGGTTTATTATTGTCATGCGTGCTGAGGTACAGTGAAAAGCTTTGTTTCGCATGCTATCTAAAGTAGATCGGATAATAGGTAGAGAAAAGTGCAAGATACAAAGTGTAGAATATGGTTCTCAGCATCATAACGCATCAGTTCCATAGACAAAGTGCGATGTCCGCAGTGGGCTAGAGGTGAATCAGGCCACATCCTAGCTTATAGATAGACTGTTCAGAAGCCTGATAACAGAGGAGAAGATGCTATTGTTGAATTTGGTGGTGAACGCTTTCAAACTTCTGTATCTTCTGTGGGACAATAGCAAGGAGAAGAATAAATAACTGTGGGACAAGTGTTTGATTATATTGGCTGCTTTTCTAAGGCAGAGTGAGTGTAGCAGACGTCAACAGTGTGAAGTTTAGTCTGTTGAGAACTGGGCAACATCTACAGCTCTCTGTGTGTCTATGTCTGTGTACATGTGTATGACGTATGCATGTGAGCATGCAGGTGTACATGTGTGTGCAAGCAAGCATAGCAGAGCCAAAATACAGATTTGCATACGTGTGTGCATGCACACATGTGTGTGAAAATGTATTTTGTCTCTGCTATGCCTGTTTGTGTATGTGTCTGCGTATATGAGAATAGTGTGTCTGTGTGTGTGTGCAGAGCAGGGGTGGACTGTGCAGAGCTGCATTGTGATTATGTACATGTGTGGACACTGAGACTAACACGACTCCTTGTTCACAACCAGGACCAAGAGTGTCACATTTGGCCAACAGGCTGGGGCAGGTGGGTCATCTCTGAAAAACTAACTGCCATGAGTGTTCTTCAAACCCGTGACACAAATGACATTTTTTTACAGTGGACCAAAGACTGAAATGGTCCAAGTTGCCCAGTTTCTGCTTCTGCTTGATGGGTTAACTCAAATTTGAGAACTATTCTTGGATCAAGTCTGTAGTGTGGCTCACACCAACCGTGGTGGCAGGGTGGCACAGCGCAGGCAGCACAGCAAAGGCGGCGTGCTGAAAGCGCAGCGGTAGAGTTGCTGCCTTACAGCGCCAGAGACCCGGGTTCGATCCTGACTACGGGTGCTGTCTGTACAGAGTTTGTACGTTCTCCCCATGACTGCTTGGGTTTTCTCCAGGTGCTCCTGCTTCCTCCCACACTCCAAAGACGTACAGGTTTGTAGGTTAAGTGGCTTCGGTAAAAGTTGTATATGTCCCTAGTGTGTAGGATAGTGCTAGTGTGTGTGGACCGCTGGTGGGCGCGGACTCAGTGGGCCGAAGGACCTGTTTCCACGCTGTATCTCTAAACTAAACCAAATTAAACTAAACCATGTCAGAGGTTGGAGCCACCACGCTAACCTGACCCTGAGTTAAGCCCTGACCTACAAGACTTGTCGTAACCCAGAGCAGACTGAGCTGGATAGGGTCAGAACAAGACCATTTAGGATTGAGGGAAGACATTAAATGCTGGAGTGTTTCCAGATAAATGGCTTGGTGTATAAACAAGGAACTGCAGATGCTGGTTTACCAAGGAAAGAAACAAAAATGCTGGAGTATCTTAGCAGGCCAGGTAGAATCCCTGGAGAACATGGACAGGCGGCATTTCGGGTCGGGACATTTCTTCAGACTGATGGGGATTGAAATGGAGAGAAATATCTCCACTGATAGACTTCCCCACCCTGGTGCTGGAGGGTTAAGATTGAGGTCCACCAAGACCTGCTGGATATCATGATTGCTAATCATTTTAACTCCCTTTTCCATTCCTGTATTGACATTTCTGTCCTGGGCCTCCTCCCATGCTCAAGTGAATTCACACCAAACTGGATAATTTACAATCCAATGGTATCAATATTGAATTTTCCAAATTTAGGTCACTAACGTACAGCCCTTCCCTCCTCTCTCCACCCTCTTCCATGTGCCCCAACTGGACTCACACCCATTTCTTCCCTTCCCCCTCTCTTCTGCCTATACTCCTTCGTCTGGCTTCAGTATTCTTTCCTCCTGTCATTATCTCACACATTTTGTCTTTTCATCTCTGACCTTTGTCCAACCATCTGCCTATCAAAAAAAAAGCCTGTATCCACCTATCACGCGCCAGGCTTTATAGATACATAGATACATAGAAAATAGGTGCAGGAGGAGGCCATTCGGCCCTTTGAGACAGCACCGCCATTCATTGTAATCATGGCTGATCATCCACAATCAGTAACCTGTGCCCATCTTCTCCCCATATCCCTTGATTCCACTAGCCCCAGAGCTCTATCTAACTCTCTCTTAAATTCATTCAGTGATTTGGCCTCCACTGCCCTCTGTGGCAGAGAATTCCACAAATTCACAACTCTATGGGTGAAAAAGTTCCTTCTCACCTCAGTTTTAAATGGCATCCCCTTTATTCTAAGACTGTGGCCCCTGGTTCTGGACTCCCCCAACATTGGGAACAATTTTCCTGCATCTAGCTTGTCCAGTCCTTTTATAATTTTATATGTCTCTATAAGATCCCCTCTCATCCTTCTAAACTCCAGTGAATACAAGCCTAGTCTTTTCAATCTTTCCTCATATGACAGTCCCGCCACCCCAGGGATCAATCTCGTGAACCTACGCTGCACTGCCTCAATTACAAGGATGTCCTTCCTCAAATTAGGAGACCAAACCTGTAAACAATACTCCAGATGTGGTCTTACCAGGGCCCTATACAACTGCAGAAGAACCTCTTTACTCCTATACTGAAATTCTCTCGTTATGAAGGCCAACATGCCATTAGGTTTCTTCACTGCCTGCTGTACCTGCACGCCAACTTTCAGTGACAGGTTTCCAAGGACACCCAGGTCTCGCTGCACTTCCCCCTTACCTAACCTGACACCATTGAGATAATACTCTGCCTCCTTGTTTTTGCCGCCAAAGTGGATTACCTCACATTTATCTACATTATACTGTATCTGCCATGCATCTGCCCACTCACTCAACCTGTCCAGGTCACCCTGCAACCACCTAACATCCTCCTCGCAGTTCACACTGCCACCCAGCTTTGTGTCATCTGCAAACTTGCTATTGTTACTTCTAATTCCTTCATCCAAATCATTAATACATATGGTAAACAGTTGCGGCCCCAACACTGAGCCTTGCGGCCCTCCACTCGCCACTGCCTGCCATTCTGAAAAGGACCCATTTATTCCTACTCTTTGCTTCCTGTCTGCCAACCAATTCTCTATCCATGTCAACACCCTACCCCCAATACCATGTGCTCTAATTTTGCTTTGTCCTGGCCATCCTCTCTTCCAACTTTCTCCCCCCCACCCCCCATCCCTCACCACAATCAGTCTCAAGAACCCGAAACATCACCTATCCATGTTCTACACAGATGTTCCCTGACCCACTGAGTTCCTCCAGCACTTTGTATCTTTTTTGTTGTTGTAAACCAGCAACTGCAGTTCCTTAACATCTACATCTTAAGATTGAGATCCATAGATTTTGAGGACTGAGTGAAGCAGACAGGATTGAGCGGTGAAGCAATGCACAGGATCATCCACAGTCTCAAAAACACAAGAAAATAGGAGCAGAGGGAGGCCACTCAGCCCTCAAGCCTGCCCACTATTCAATATGATCATTGCTGATGTTTGCTGTTCTCAACCCCTTTGTTGAGTGGAGATACAAAGAGGGCAACCTTTGCTTTATTTCCAATGTTCTTAAAAATCGTAGGATAGAAGTCTGATCATTGCAGTGAGAAAGCTTGACTTTACATGTGTGTCTTATCAGACAGTTTTTATATAATCCTTTGAGCTGTGCTCAGGTTCATGGTGCTGGCAAAACAGGTCACAAAAACAGAATTATTGTAGGGAAATACTTTGCGCAGTAATTATCAATTAGCTTGGTATCCGTCAACAGGCTCTTTAGAGCTGTCATTTACAAGAGTTTAATTTGCCTGCAGAAAGTAGAGAAGACAGCAAGGTCCTGGTGTTGCTGACAGGGGAAATCAAAACCTTGTCCCTACCTCACAGAATATAGCAGTGTTATATGTAGCACATTGTGGTGACCCAGGCCTCTTGTGGGGAAAGGATGCAGCGGAAGGCTTGTAATCCAGGCGGAAAGCTGGGACCCACTGTTTGGAGGGATGTGGGCCAAATGCAGGCAGGACTTGTGTAGATGGGACATGTCGGACGGCGTGGGCAAGTTGAGCCGAAGGGGCCCGTTTCCACGCAGTATGACACTGTGCTTTCTTGGCTCTGAATCAGTACTGCAGACTGCCCCCAGAGTGTGAGGCGTTACCCCAACAAACCCTGCGTCACCCCAAATCCTTGTGCAGGAAGAAATTACAGATGCTGGTTTACACCAAAGATAGATACAAAATGCTGGATTTACTCAGCGGGTCAGGCAGCATCTCTGGGGAAACGGAATAGACGAGGTTTTGGATTGCCTTGCCATCCCGGGTGACAATTGGTTACGATGGTATGCTCCACACAGGTGCTATAGGAGACAGAGGACTATCCCATGGGTACATCACAGTGTGTCGGAACAGTGGCTGCATCACCAGCCCCAATCCCAAGACAAACGTCAGTGAGGCTCCAAAATATTATTAATAAAGCTGTGGAATTTGAGGTTGGAGGCAGTCTTCAGGAAAGCGACAGATTTGTAATAGTCTCGTGCCCACAGGCACTGGAGCACATGCAGGCCTCAGAAGGTAGGTGCTCCTGCATTCTGAGGCACCTTCCAAACTTCAGGATAGCCAAGAGGAATCATGTTTAATTGGGGTGCAGTCACTGTGGTTGGGAACTACTATCTACCTCGGTAGCGACCCTCGGACTATCTTTGCTTGGACTTTACTGGCTTTATCTTGCACTGTGTTATTCCCTTATCATGTATCTGTACATTGTGAATGGCTCGATTATGATCATGTTTTGTCTTTCCGCTGTCTGGTTAGCACGCGACAAAAACCTTTTCACTATACCATGCCACACGTGACAATAAAGTAAACTCAGATCAACTCAAAACCCCTGGGCTGTGCTCCCCTCTCCCCAGCCCCATCATATTCCACAGCACTGATGTGAGTGAGAGCCCCTTTAAGAGCGAGGAGAGCATTGAATGGAGTACAGGTGACAGGCAGCGATCCTTCCCTGGATCCCTCGGAGAAACAGGGTTGCTGGAGCAGTCATGAACCTGTCAATATGATTTTGACAAGATGGGGCAGCCAAGTTGACTCTCGCATCCAGTCAGGATTACACGTCCCTTCTCAAAGCTGATCTGATTTTATTTGTTTTTTTTGTGGCAGATGTACCTCCTCCTCGAGTGTGAAAAAGAGAAAGGGCAGTTTTAATTATATCAGGCAGTCTTTGGGGGGTAACCTCCTACCTCGTCCCAGTCTCCCCAACCCCCCCTTCCCCCAAACCAAGGAACAGGCCCCAAAGCCTGCTTTTGCCAGTGCTGACTTGTTAAGGCATCCAATTTGAAAGCAGCTTGTATCAATTTATCTTTAATTAGGGAGACAGTCCCTTTGAGCTTCAAAGGAGCACAGAGGAGGTGACATTATCGGGCAAACTTCAAGAGAGTAGGCACAGAGGACTAATAAAGGCCTAAATTTGTATAATCATAGACTTAATAATCACAGCAGTTCCCCTTGAGGTATGACAGACCCCTCACCAGCTGAAAAGTCTGTCAGACGAGCCACCTTATTAAGATGCCATAATGTACACAGAGATGGGTTTATGTATATCCGAGGTTTAGCTGAAATGTCAATCTGTCATTCCTCAAAGCCCTGCTTTTTATTGCTTCTCTGTGCGCTCCCAGTCCCTGGCCATCCAGTAGCCTCACGCTTCCCTCTTTATTAAAGCATTCGGACCCTGGGTAACAGAACCTTAAGCTCTCCCATTTATTCAAGTGTCTTCTCCCTTACCCCTGCGGATTTGAAATTAAAAACAAAAGCAGCCCCCTCCCCCCCCTCCCCTTCCCCCTCCCCTGTACATCTCCTGCTCTTTGTCTTTCCCCTTACACCTCACAGGTATACATACAACATCATGTCACTAGGTACTGGAGATTCAAGCTACAGTCCACTCTGCATATCACTTGATGGGCTACCGGGTCTGTTCCACTGCCTGATATCGTTTCAGGTTTCAGGCCAGATTAGTCATAGATTCTGCATTTTGGAAGAGATTTCCATGCATCCAAAAACACAAGCTACCATCGTCTCAGTTAGAAAATGTGACTCTCGGTGAGTACACAGCAAGATCCCACTAACTACAAAAGGGAAGAATCACTACTAAAAGGGGGCTTTAACCGAGGTCCTGAGACACTTGCATTCAGGGGAGGATAAACACTTTAGTTGAGTTTAGTTTATTATTGTCACGTGTACCTATGTACAGTGAAAAGCTTTTGTTTGCGTGCTATCCAGTCAGAGAAAGCACTATACATGATTACAATCAAGCCGTCCACAGCGCACAGATAAAGGATGAAGGGTACAACATTCAATGCAATGATATAACATTGAAGTCCAATAAAGTCTGATTAAAGATAGTTCAAAGGTCTCCGATGAGGTAGATGGGAGGTCAGGACCGCATTCTAGCTGATGAGTGGACCGTTCAGTTGCCTGATAACAGCTGGGAAGAAACTGTCCCTGAATCTGGAGGTGTGTGTTTTCAAACTTCTGTATCTCTTGCCTGGTTGGGGAGGGGAGAAGAGGGAGTGACTGGGGAGATTAGTGGGCAAAATTAGAGCACATGGTATTGGGGGTAGGGTACTGACATGGATAGAAAATTGGTTGACAGACAGAAAGCAAAGAGTGGGGATAAATGGGTCCCTTTCGGAATGGCAGGCAGTGACCAGTGGGGTACCGCAAGGTTCGGTGCTGGGACCCCAGCTATTTACGATATACATTAATGACTTAGATGAAGGGATTAAAAGTATCATTAGCAAATTTGCAGATGATACTAAGCTGGGGGGTAGTGTGAATTGTGTGGAAGATGCAATAAGGCTGCAGGGTGACTTGGACAGGTTGTGTGAGTGGGCGGATACATGGCAGATGCAGTTTAATGTAGATAAGTGTGAGGTTATTCACTTTGGAAGTAAGAATAGAAAGGCAGATTATTATCTGAATGGTGTCAAGTTAGGAAGAGGGGATGTTCAACGAGATCTGGGTGTCCTAGTGCATCAGTCACTGAAAGGAAGCATGCAGGTACAGCAGGCAGTGAAGAAAGCCAATGGAATGTTGGCCTTCATAACAAGAGGAGTTGAGTATAGGAGCAAAGAGGTCCTTCTACAGTTGTACCGGGCCCTGGTGAGACCGCACCTGGAGTACTGTGTGCAGTTTTGGTCTCCAAATTTGAGGAAGGATATTCTTGCTATTGAGGGCGTGCAGCGTAGGTTCACTAGGTTAATTCCCGGAATGGCGGGACTGTCGTATGTTGAAAGGCTGGAGCAATTAGGCTTGTATACACTGGAATTTAGAAGGATGAGGGGGGATCTTATTGAAACATATAAGATAATTAGGGGATTGGACACATTAGAGGCAGGAAACATGTTCCCAATGTTGGGGGAGTCCAGAACAAGGAGCCACAGTTTAAGAATAAGGGGTAGGCCATTTAGAACAGAGATGAGGAAGAACTTTTTCGGTCAGAGAGTGGTGAAGGTGTGGAATTCTCTGCCTCAGAAGGCAGTGGAGGCCAGTTCGTTGGATGCTTTCAAGAGAGAGCTGGATAGAGCTCTTAAGGATAGCGGAGTGAGGGGGTATGGGGAGAAGGCAGGAAAGGGGTACTGATTGAGAGTGATCAGCCATGATCGCATTGAATGGCGGTGCTGGCTCGAAGGGCTGAATGGCCTACTCCTGCACCTATTGTCTATTGTCTATTGTCTATTGTCTATTGAGACTGGTCCTTGATTAGGCTGGCAGCCTCCTAGCCTCCAGATGAGATTTTACTGGAAATGTTGGGATGACCCGGTCCTAGGGAATATGTAGGAAGGAACTGCAGATGCTGGTTTAAACGGAAGTTAGACACAAAAAAGCTGGAGTAACTTAGCGGGCAGCTTCTCTGGAGAGAAGGAATGGGTGGCGTTTTGAGTCGAGACCCTTCTGCACACCCGAAGAAGAAGGGTCTTGACCCGAAATGTCACCCATTTCTTCTCTCCAACGATGCTGCCTGTCCCACTGAGTTACTCCAGCTTTTTGTGTCTATCTTCGGTCCTAGGGAAAGTCAGGCATCTAGATGGACACATTTTTGCAGGAGGAAACGAGTGGTACCGATTCATTGTAAGGAAAGGCATTGAACTGACGGTATGATGAATGTAGGGACAAACATGGATGGATGTATGGATTTTCTGCATATATTATGAACAAAATATATATTTGAAAGACAATAGGTAAAAGGGTCACAGCAAGAGGGATTCTGTCTGACTGTCCCAGTTATACATAAGACTCCACTGTCAATAAATCACAAATACTTAAATTGCAGAAGAAACTAAATGCAAACCAGCTAGTCCCACTCGACAGCCTCTTCCCTTAATCCTGCTAATTATTTTCATTCAGATACATATCTAGCTCGCTTCTGCAAACGGAATGTGCCTCCACTGTCCTAACGCCTGATAGTGCATTCCCGATACCATGTTCACCGTATAAATACATTCCCTCATCTTACCTAAGGTTAGAAAAAATGACTCTCAGTAAATTTATGGAAAGAAAAGGTTTAGAGGGATATGCGCCAAATGCGCCATCTTTGTCGGCACCAAGTTGGGCCGAAGGGCCTGTTTCCGCGGTGAATGATCAAGGGGAGAGGTTGAGCAGGTTAGGACTCTATTTCTTTCAGAACCTGAGGGGTAACTTTTACCACACAAAGGGTCGTGGGTGTATGGAATGAGCTGCCAGAGGAGGTAGTTGAAGCAGGTATTATCACAATGTTTATGAGACATTTGGAGAGGTACGTGAATAGGATAGATGTAGAATGATATGGGCCACACGCAGGCAGATGGTAGTAGTGCAGATGGGGCATCTTGGCTGGCATGGGCTAGTTGGGCCAAAGGGCCTGTTTCTGTGCTGTACGACTCAATGAGTCTGTGTCTGTAATTGCTTCCACCCAGGCACAGAAAGAGGGATTGGTCCCATTATCCATCTTCTCTTTGTCTCCTCTTCCAGTTCACCAGCAGAGGTGCATGCCCATTAAAAGCCCCATTAGCTGGGAGGCTCAGGAGTGCCACTATTTGAAGGCAACCTGCCACATGATAGCCGGGCCACATCGTTAGACACACTTTCCTGAACACATCGCTCTCCCACAAACCTCTGGCAGTTGCATGCAAAAACGCGATTGTTTGCACTACCCTGTTTTGCGGGATCTACAAAATACTTTAGGAGCAGACATTGGTTTTACAACAGAGGGACAAAAAAAAGCCTGGATTTATTGAGAAATGGAGTGGATAATAACAGACACCACAGTACAAGTTGTAGAGTGTTGGAGTGACAATGGCAGTCACCATGGTACAGGCATTGAGTGTTTAGTTTAGTTTAGTTTAGAGTAATTGCGCGGAAACAGGCCCTTCAGCCCACCGAGTCCACGCCGACCAGTGATCCCCACACATTAACACTATCCTACACACACTCGGGACAATATACATTTATACAAAGGCAATTTACCTACATACCTGCATGTCTTTGGAGGAAACCGAAGATCTTGGAGAAAACCCACGCAGTCGCGGAGAGAACATACAAACTCCATACAGACAGCACCTTCAGTCGGGATCGAACTTGGGTCTCCGGTGCTGCAAGCACTGTAAGGCAGCAACTCTACCGCTGCGCCACTGTGCTGCCCTTCTGTTGCACCACCTTGCCGCCCCAAGGTGTGTTGGAGCAGGTAATGGTAGTTGCCATGGTACAGGTTTTTGAGTGTCGAGGCAGATAATGGCATGTGCTATGGTACAGGTTATTGGTGTTGAGAATAGGCAGTGAGTAAAGCCACGACATTTAAGGTTGGAGGAATATATGTATGACATCTTGAGAGAGCTATACCAATGACATCGCCCCATTACAGGAAAGATGTGGAGGTTTTGGAGAGAATGCAGAGTGGGTTTGCCATGGTCAGGACCCTTCTTCAGACTGAAAGTACAGGGGAAGGAACTCAAGATCAGGAAAGGCCAGGTATCTCCATGACCCAAAACGTCACCCATCCTTTTTCTCCAGAGATGCTGCCTGATCCACTGACTTACTCCAGCACTTTGTGTCTATCTTCAATATGAACAAGCATCTGCAGTTCATTTCTATACAAATAATGGATGTATGATATGTGTACACACTGAAATGGTACAGCTGGATATATATCTCTGGGCGATATCAAAAATTCATTACATTGGCATTGAAAAATGCAGCTGGAATTAAGGGGTGATGAGTTATACAAATAATGAAACAAATAATGCTGCAATTTATAAACATTTGAAAATATATAATTGCTGGAATATACAGATACTTGAATTCTAGAGACCATGAATATATAAACATTGGAATGCAGGTAATGGAATCTATCAACATTGGCATATGTGAAGAATTAGATATATTATACACACACACACACACACACACACACACACACACACACACACACACACACACACACACACACACACACACACACACACACACACACACACACACACACACACACACATACATACATACATACATACATGCATACATACATACATACATACATACAGACAGACAGACATGCATACATACATACATACATACATACATACATACATACATACATACATACATACATACATACATACATACATACATACATACATACATACATACATACATACATACATACATACATATAGAGACTAAAATAGAGAGTGGTTAGAATATGAAGACGCTGAGGGATATGTCGAGTTTCCAATATGTCAACATTGGAATTGATAAACAATCAAGTTTACAGTGAGATTATGAAAACATTGGAATGCATAAATGTTGCATTGTAGATATTGAAAATTTTCAGGCATTGAAAAAAAACAGCAGTTGAATTTTCCAGTCACTGTATGGATGCTGGAAGACAGTCAAGAAGAGTGTTGGACTCAACCCAGAATGGAGTCAGATGCATTTCCATAACTAGGCAATTGAAGGCTGTGATGAGTTAATTGTAAAGTCTTCACTGACATTAGCAGAAGAGAACCAGCTGCAAGACTTATAAAGATTATGCCGTGTAAGCATGAGTAAACTGTGCAGGTACGAGGATGAAGTGTGCCTGGATAACAGTCCTTAAGGGGAGGGTTAAGTTTTTGAAAAGAGTTGAAAGCTAATTCATCAGAATGCAGTATTATAAGCATTAGTTAAGGAATTTGTATGAGAGGGCTGGTTATTGCTGGCAGGTCTTTGGCGGGAGAAGATGAATGTGGAGGAATGAACATTTGCTCCTGCCCCAGTTATAGAGGTGACTGATGTATAGAGAGAGGGAAACAGTATAGGTAATTATCAAGATGTGGGTGATGACTCCCTCGAGTTATCTTTTATGGGGAAACTCTGTTAATCTGGTCTCTAATTTTTCAGAAATGCCATTGGTTCCTGCATCTGTCTTACTGGGGCCTCATTGCCTGTGCTGCATTTAAACTCACTGTCGTCCCGTTCCCACACTCCCTTTAAACCCTCCAGGGCTACATTCCACGCACTCCTATTAAACACACGAAGCCCTGTTTCTTACATTCCCTTTAAACGCCATCTACCCCCGATCTATTCCTTTCTTGATTTTGTACACCTCTATAACATCACCACTCATCCTCCTGCACTCCAGGGAATAAAGTCCCAGCCTGCTCAACCTCACCATGTAGCTCAAGCACTCAAGTCTTGGCAACATCCTCGTAAATCTTCTCTGTGCCCTTTCCAACTTTACAACATCTTTTTTATAACATGGTGCTCAGAACTGAACACAATACTTTCAATGTGGCCTCACTAATTTCTTATATAACTGCAACATGACTTCCCAACTTCTATACTGAATACTCTGACTGTGAAGACCAATGAGTCAAAAACCCTTTTGATCACCCCATCTCCCTGTGATGCCACCTTCAAGGAACTATGTGCCTGCAGTCCTATATCCCTCTGCTCAACAACACTCCCTGGAGCCCAACCATTCACTGTGCAGGTTTTGCCCTTGTTAGACTTTCCAAAATGCAACACCTCGTATTTTTCTGTATTAAATTCCATAAACCATTCCTCAGCCCACCTAGCCAACCAATCAAGATCCTGTTGCAATTTTTGACAATCATCTTCACAACCTGCAATACCACCTATCGTCTATTAACTTGCTAATCTTGCCATGTACGTTCTCATCCAGTTCATTGATATAAGTGGCAAACAGTAATGGGCCCAGTGCCAAACCATAAGACATACCACTAGTCACAGGCCTCCAGTCCAAGAAGAAACCTTCTACCATTACCCCCTGCTTCCTTCCGTGAAGCCAATCTATTAGGAGTAATATTGTAATCGTCAGGAAAATCTGCCAGTCAAGCATCCCCAAAATCCTAAAATTGCTGGATTATCAGTTTTCCTGTACAGTACTGCGACCCTTTGGGCAGCTTAGTTGATAACTGCACAAATGACTATGAGCCACTCTCTGGAGTTAGAGTTATCCAGCTGGAAATAAATTAGAGTCATGGAGTGATAGAGTGAAACAGTGTGGAACCAGGCCCTTCGGCCCAACTTGCCCACATCGGCCTACAATTTCCCAGCTACACTAGTCCCACTTGCCTGCGCTTGGTCCATATCCCTGTGGGAAAAGGAAACTCATCTCTTGACTGGGACTTCTCTGATTGGAGAGGTAACTGGCACTGGGAACCCTGCCCTCTATCTCCACCTCAATGCCAAGAAGGGCATCTAGTGTAGATAGAATGTATTTTCCTCACAGTGGAAATGCCAAACACTGGAGGACATAGCATTAAGGTGAGAGGGGGAAAGTTTGCAGGAGATGTGCGGGAAAGTTGTTTTACACAGGGGGCGGTGAATGCCTGGAACATGCTGCCAGTGGTGTTGGTGGAAACAGACATGATTGGCTCATTTAGGAGGCTTTTCAGATATGCACATGGATATGAAGTAAATGGAAGATCCGTGATATAGATCATCTGAAAGCAGAAGGGTCTAGTTTAATTTGGTGGAGGTGGAGAAGGGACTAGTTTAATTTAGTAGAGGTGGAGAAGGGACTGGTTTAATTTGGTGGAGGTGGAGAAGGGATTAGTTTAATTTGGTGCCTGGTAGAGAGCATACTGTCTGGTTGCATTGCGGCCTGGTTTGGCAGCTCAAGCACCCAGGAATTAA